>NC_045703.1:50398254-51023254 GCF_009834535.1 Camelus ferus
CTCAGGTGTTTTGAAGAGACTGAAGAGAATCAGAACTGGAAACAAGACTGGAATATAAAACCTTCTATGTGATCACAAAGGCAAGAAACTTACTGTTTGAAACCACCATTAAATCAACACTCATAAAAAATAAATATATGTATATTCTCAACATTGGCTGTAAAGGGTGGTAAAGGTTAATTTCAATAGCATGCTATTCTCTCTAGCATTTGCTAACATAGCTAACTGCTTCTGTCAGTACAACTGCAGTGACACTTTCTGAAATCTGTGATAGGCTGAAAAGATATTTTTTCATGAATTGTGCTAGCAATCACTTTAATGGGCACACCTTAATTGCCAGTCTAATCTTAGTTATTAAAATAGCATATCAGTACTTTAAACAACTTAAATCATATACTTTCCAGCCTATCATGGTATATGGGGTAATAAAAAACAGACACTGGTTCTTTCACCAAAATCCTAAGAAAGATACCACACAAGTTTAGTGTACATTAAAAGGTTGCTTTTGAAAGTAATTACTTGAAAATTCAAATTGGTAAGAGATGGAAATTAAGCCACTAAACTTAAGGTAAAGTCAGTTGGGAAGATCATGACATGACACGCAAACGCGTAGATCTACTCTTCATGCAGCTTGGCTGGGTGGCTGAAGTCCTGATTTCTGTACTTTCAAAAGCACACAGGAAAAAATGAGGACATCATCTCAAACAGTCACAGGCATATACAGAAGGGAAATATGGGCCAAACCTAACAGAAAAGAAACCAAAACACTGAATGGAGAAGGGTTGACTGGAGCAAATGTCTCGCACTGCAGAAAACAGAAGTTCTTTAATTGGACCACAAGCACCCCAAGGAGGCTGCTCAGTCAGACTCTCGCACAGATACACATAAGGCTCTTATACCAGCACACACACTCCCAGGAGCGGTGAGTGCCCAGAGCAGTCACGCTGCGATGCTCGCTGCCCCTAACGCGGGACAAGAAGTAAGTAGGAAGCAGTACTGCTGCCCAGAAGTTGTTTTTTTAACTACCTAGAAAAAAAAAATTTCCCCCCTTTGGTGGCCAGGAAAAACGTGGCCCCTGACTGCGGAGGATGGGGAAGGGGTTGCACACGCACCTGCATTGTAAAAACGGTCCAGCACCGCGGTTTCCCCAAAGTCCAGTTTACCAAAATGCAAGGTCTCCAGGGTGGCGCCCACCACCTCGCACGCCTCCCGCAGGCACTGCAGGGCCTCGCTCTCGGCCACCACCAGCTGCCCCTGGCTCGCTTCGTTGATGACATATGCCACTGTGGTCCGTCGGCCGCCACCAGAGTTGCCCCGGCATCGGGTGGCGCTGCTCCCCGAGGTGGCACTGGGACTCCCGGTGCCAGGGGCGGCGGCACTCTCCACGTTCCAGAAGCTGCCCGCTGGCGGCGGTGGCAGCTGGTTCTCCTCGCCCTCGGCCACCGCTGCCGCTCCTCCCCTCCGGTAGCTGCCGCCCTCGGCGAAGGGTGGCACGGAAAAAGTGATGCCCTCGCCCGCCTCCGCGCTCATCTCTCCGGACCGGGCTGCAGCGACGGCGGCGTCCCCCGCCCAGCCGCACCGTCTGGCCAGCCACAGCTCCGGGCTGCTCCGCGCGCGCCGGGCTAAGCAGCTGCCATCCCGCGTCGCGCCTTCCGCGCCCCGCCGCCGCCTCCTCTCCAACGCCCTCTCCCCCGAAGGGACGCCGCTGCCAGGCGGCGGCTCGCCCCTCCTCGGCGCCTCCGTGGCCGCGCCGCTCGCCCGCTGCAGGGTGTAGAGTACAAGGGGTGGGGAAGCCGGGTTGAGCGGGAAGGGACAGAGCTTCCTTTTCTTGGCGGGCAGACAAGTCTGCTGGCGAACCTGCGCCGCGGTGCAGCTCAAGGGCGCCGCTCTCGGGGTGCGGTGCGCCCTGGCCACCGGGAGCGCAGCCCCGGCTCCTTCCGTGCCGGGCGCCCTGGGAGGGGCCGGGAAGGCGCCCTCTGGGTGGGGAGCTACCTGGACAGCACCTTACGGGCGGGCGGGCTCCCTCGACTGCGTCCCGGAGCAGCGGCAGTGGCCGCCGAAAGGATCCGCCTCCTTCCTTGGCGGCAGCTCCCCTTCATCTGCTCTATTTCTTCCTCCTTCCCTGGCCCCGTTTCTCTTCCGATAGCCGCGGCCGCTTCGTCCCAGCACCCGCCTGGCCGCTCGAGTCTCGCCGCTCCTGGCAGCCACTCGCCCTGTCAGCCACCGGCTTCTGGCCGCCCACTCGTCGCGGCACCGAAAGTTTGGGCCCGCCCCGGGGGAGGGCGCTGCTGGGAAGCTCAAGCCCGGACGAAACCGACCGCGCCGCGGCTCCCGGACCACACTCAGTCCAGCCCCGACAGCCGCGCGGGGCCAAGGTTCTCTGCTGTTACCAACCAGACCCCCACCCAAGAAGACCTGGAGTAGGCAAACATGGGAGCGCACGCGACGACAGGATGGCGCAAAAAAAGTCTCTCTGGCGAATACTCGGGTCTTCTGAGCCAGCGCGAGGGGCATTTGCAGCGCTCCCCATGGCCACGGCGCCCCCTTCCGGCCCCAGCCCGCGTCGCTCCGCGGCCGGTCCAGTCCCGCGTGCGGCGCTGGCTGGACTGGGGCAGCGCCGAGAAGCCTACGTTGAGCTAGACGCGAGGATTTCAACCAGCGTCCTGCAGCCGGGCCTGGACTGGAGAATGGCTTATTGATGACGGTGGCTCCCTGGAAGTGGCAGGCTGAATTTATCGGGTCGGCCTCTGGTACTTTTCATTTTCAAATTTTCAATAGCTGCACTGTCAATGAGACTAGCTCCAACTGTTGAACGATAGAGCATTCACATTTGAGTTTTTTTTTTTTTTTAATTTCCCACAATGCGCCATACTAAGTTGAGATAGAAGACCGGTTCTATACCCGGCTTGGCAAATCATCATCCGTCAGATGAAAGAGGGTAATTAAGTTATTACTTATATATCTTTTTAAATTGTGCCACAGTGGGGGCGGGGAAATGACTGGATTGCTTAAGAGCAATCAAAAAGTATCTACTTATCTGGGGAGCAAAAACAGATGTGTAAGTTCTCAGAGAACTCTAGAATGCTACAACTTTAGGGAAAGCAGTAAAAGTTGCAGTGAAATAAAGTTAACAGATTTGGACTTCCCATCTCCAAGGACTGAGATGAATGAGTTCTATGAAAAAGGTAAAAGAACACTACAAATTACGTTTAAGCTAGGGGAAAAAGGAAGCATAAAACAGTTGAATAATAAACAGTTAAAAGAAGGAAGGAAATAGTAATATTGGAAAACACCTAACAATTGCACAATTGTATCCGCACAGTTCTATCCTAAATGAAGCAAAACGACATTAGCTTTTTCTGAAGTTTTAAACAATAGAAGTAAATTTCTAGTAAGGAAACTGGAATCTATGTGACCCACATGTGCTTTTGAACTTGATAGCATTAGGAAAGTAGATATTTAGTGAATCAGTGATCATACAGAAACAAAACTGTTGAAAATGGGCTGCTAATAGATATACATATATTTTTTAACATTTCCAACAATTTGTCAAACCTCCAAACTTCTGTGAGAGTAGATACTCTTGCACCCCATACTGACCCAGAACAATAAACACAGGAAAGTTATTGGTAACTTGTCTGGAAAACTAAAATGCCCTAATTCTCATATAGCATTTGACTACACAAATAAGGCTATTTTCTAAAACCCACAATTTTTCTAAATTGTTATTTTCTAAAATGTTATTTTCTAAACCCTACGGTATTTAGACCATTTCACCTTTGCTTCCCTTCCAGATCTTTTCAGAGCCATTTTTCATATACAGTTTTGTTTTACTTTGCTTGCTTTATTTTACTTTGAGTTGATTTAATAACTTTAAAGATATTACTGATTACTAGTACACAAACCCCTTACTAGTACACAAACCCCAAGACAATGCTGAAAGACTACTTCTCTTGGTCCCAAGACTCTCCCCCTTTAAATGGCATGGTTTAGCTGATTAATCTTACACAGCATGTGTATAAGATGAGCATAGGTGAAACCAAATGAAATTTCCATTTTTATAGCTGAAACGGTTGATTGTGTGTAAATTCAGATGTTTCAACCTAGAACTCAAATTTGGAACCTGTGTGTAGGCTGGGGCACCAGGCAGAGGACATGGGCGTGGTGCTGAAATCCTGCCTGCCCTCAGCTTGCCCTGCCTGCCTTAGGGTGTCTGTCAAGAGGAATGAAAGCCTTTTTCTAATTTGATCAACCAGAAGTTTTGCTTTTTGCAATTTGTCTATATAGAAGGAGCACCTTCTTCTAACCCCAAAGCACATCTAATATGGTAGTGGTGGACAGGAGAAAAACTGTTGCCTATCTTGTGCTTTCAGGTCTCTTCCTGAAGAGGCAAAATGGTGAATTTTAAACCTGAAATGGGCAGGTGTCTCCTAGCTAGCTGGCTTTTGCTTCAGTGACAAGTGTGCCTCTTCCTGTGCATCCTCAGGTAAGATAAGTGGGAATACAATATACTCTTAATTCCAAAAAGTACTTAATGCTACATACAAAACAAGGTAAATATAATTGTAAATTATTAGAAATCAATAAGGAAGCCAATAAAAGCCAATAAAAGTATCAAGCGGCTAGGATAAATTAAGAATTCAACTGATTGCTAAATTTAGGTGCCAAAATGTGTTTTGGCTGCCAAAATAAAAAGAAAACACAGAAGAGTACACATATTCATATGAAAAGTCAAGTCTTAACCTGGCACTGAATTCTATAAAGACTTTATTATGTAGAATCTGATAGAAGGGACATTGGGCAATGCAATGCAATTAAATATGTATTTATAAGAAATTGTACATGTTCTTATACATGTTCTTCAAATTTAGGCTTAAGATTTTTAAAGCCAAGAACATAATATTAAATATTAATTCAGTGAAAGTATTTCCGTGGAATCTAAAATAAGTCAGATACAATGCTTTCTGGTTATATTAACTTTATAAATGAGAGAATTGAGGAGATTATACCCAGTTGCGCATATGAGCTTACAACTAGGCATTCTGCATTGGGGAAAAAAGGAATTCAAGGAAACAGAAAAATAACATATTGATTAGATCCTTACCAGAAACAGCAGGCTTTCCTAGAAGTTTTTGGCAAAGATTAAATCACAGTCAATGAATGATAGAATTCTAATCTCATAGAGTCTGTGACATCATTACACTTTAAAAAGGCATGGCAGCATGGTCAAAATTATGTTCACTTCCACTTAGAGATGGGCCTTGGGAAGCCTTTGCAAACACCTGTAGGTAGGGCAAAGAATTTTCCTGATAAAGAGCTAGATGAATATAAGGGAGAGATTTCTGCTTCTAATTATGACAGGTTAGGTAATACTGATCAACCCTCTCACTAAAGAAGACTAAGAATGCTGGACAAGATTTAAAATTTAAAATAAAGGCATCAAAGAACTAATGAGATAATGAGGAGCTATCTGGCCAGATTCTGGAAGGAGGAACAGGGATTTAGAGGTGTGCCTCAAGTTGGGGCTCCTTTGGGCCTGGGACTTTTTGTGGACTTGAATGAGGCAGCTGGGAGGCTGAACTGCATTCTTGACACCTGAAAGTATGAAAAAAAAAGTAAGGATGTTAGACAGTCTAGAAACAGGGGTGAACTGTATGTGAAATGACCCTTTCATAGGCAGCAACCCTTCCTCTAGACATCTGAGTGGCCCAGAAAAAAGTCTCGAACCCTGAAATCAGATTAAGGTGATTCCAGGCTTCCAGTAAACAAAATTCACTCTAGAGGAAGATAACATCCTGGACCATGAATTATTTCTACAAATATAAGATCTATAGATGTAGACAAACATTTGGATGCATGGTAGAATGGTAGAGTATGAGCAAGAATATGACTCCAATCCTGCCTTGGCCCTCTGTTCCTGAGTTCTCCCCTCCAGATCCACTCTCGGTTCATATCCCCATAGTCTCCACCCCTGGAGGCTATTCTGTATGAATTAAATCAATGGGTTTCCTTGCTTTCCGTTTACCAACTGGGTTTGGCAGTGGGACATCCAAGCAGGGGACCTGAGGAAGGACAGATATTGGGACACATCAGGCTGGCTGTGTTCCTCAATAGAACTTGTTACTCTTCTCAAGATGGCAGATCCTGTAGGACTTACAGGCTTTCCTACTTGTCCCTCACTTTGTCCTTTGGCACCTAAAAATGATACCTCTGAAGTTACTAGCTCCAAGTTCCTGCACAATCCCTTAAAGCTTTCCAAATCCCCTCCACACTTTTGCAATTAGTCCTTTTGTAAATAAACCTACCTCAAATTATCCTGTTTCCTGTTGAGACTCTAATAATTACCAATGAGCTTTTAGAAATTAGAAAACTAATTTAACCTCTTTGAGTTTATTTCTTCATCCATAAAATAAAGTGGTGTATTAGATTAAAATGAAAATCCTTTAAAGCCCTAGTGTGCTGTGTTTAAATATTCTGTTGAGATACCAGTTCTTACACTGAACTGCAATGTGTAAAGAATGAAAATACTACTGGGTAAACAAAGAGTAAATGAAGGAATGTTATCTTTATGGAAATATTTCATCTAATATATATAAAGATTCTAAGATAGTTAGAATATCACCATTTGCAACTCAGTGAATTTGGATCCAGGTATGGATGATCAATATCACTAAAGATATCACCAGATATCTATCATGTGCCTCCTGATAGAAAAACAGACCACCAGTTATAAGACAGTCATACCATAGCCAGGAAGCATGAATCTCATCAAGGCCCTAGAATCTGAAGCTGAGATTCAACAACTAATTCCAGGAAATATAGAGGACCCAAAAACAGGTTAAAATACTCCTTAGGTACAATGAGTAATTCTAGACTATGGGAAGCTCTACAGGTAAATGGCTGGTTTTGTTTGGTTTTGGGTTTTTTTGCACAAATAAAGTAATACCAGTATAACTGATGCTAAGTTGATTTTCTAGTAATAGCATGGTCAAATGTATCTTAGAGCCATTTCCATTTGAAAAAATAACAAATGCCCATCACCATGGTAACTGCTTTAATATGCATATCTCACATCTCCCATCTTTATAATGAAGAAGCCAGGATCCTGGAGGAAAGAGGTTACCCAATGTCAGGCAAGGAGTTAGTAACAAGACCAGGGTTCCAATCCAGAGCTTGTGCTGCTTATTGTAATCGGAGGATAAAACAACCACATCAGAAAATATCAAACAGCCTGCTTTTTCCATTGTAGTATAAGGACATGCAACCAGTTCATTTAACAGCTGCATAAACTTTAAAAGAAGGGTAATGAGAAGTTAAGACGAAGTCTCTCTACCAAATTTGGGATTAAAATATCATGTCAAAAAACCATTCTTCCTTCTTATTCTGGAAGCTGTGTACAGTAGCTGTGTTTCTAAACTCTTCCGTCAGAAGCCAGGGAGAGCAGTCTTGGGAAATAATCTGAGGTTAAAGTAAACAAGGGTGAATATGGTTTGTGTTTGTTTGATACCTCTGTTTTGTCTTGAAGTTTGCCATTTATTTCATAATTAGTGCTAATTTGTTTTAATGCAAAATGATGTTTTGGGTTTCTCAATTCTCCAAGAAAACTCTGTTCTCCTGGAAGACGAACCCGCCTCCTTTGTATATCCAGTAGCTTCTAATTCTAATTCTCACTCTGTCAGCTTCAGCAAACTCCTGAAGCAGTTATTCTTAGCCAGGACACAGATCAGATTCACCTGAGGAATTTTACACAAGTACAGACCCTCCCTCCTCAAGCCCCAACCCCAGAGATAATGATTTAAATACATTTAAGAATAGGATGCCTTCAATGCCTATAGGATTTGATAAAGTAATTTTGTTATCTAAAGATCTTGGGATTATTTTAATCTTTAAGTGATTCAATACATGCTTAAAAATGGACAAAGTTACTGGAGTTCAGCTACAAAAGTACTAAGATCTTCAACACTTAAAGAAGATTGTCATAAATTCTAAAGCTGAGTAAAATGATCCTCCACAGACAAGCATAGAAATCTGTCCTACTATTCCTCTTGCAGAAGCCATACAAGTGGATAATAACACCCCCAAACTTTTTAGTATAAAAGCTCACCTTGAAAAAAAAAAAGAAATTTAAAAAAACAAAAAAGAAAAAAAAAGCTCACCTTGAATTCTATTCTAAAACATTTAAAACAATGCGTTATTTATAAAAGACTTAAAATATCAGGAATAAGTTACTTCATTGAATAAACTATATGTTATATTGAATGACTCCTGTAAAATTTATGATGGCATCCAATCTGTTAAACTACTTAGACAAAAAATATTTTTACTTGGGTTTTTTTTTTATTGCACTCACCATATACCTTCTTCTTTTGACTCATCTTAATCTAGCAAATATTTAAGCCTAAGTATAAATGACAAGGGAGTGGTTCAGGAAATGGCTGAAGTAAAAGTCACAAGTAAAAAAAAAAAAAAAGTAACTATTTAAATTTAGATTAATTAAAGTTAAATCAAATTAAACATTTAATTTCTCAGTCACGATAGCCACATTTGAAGTACTCAGTAGGCTGTGTGGTTAGTGGCCACTTTATTGGACAGCACAGGTGTAAAACATTTCCATCACTGCAGAAAATCTACTGGACAGAGCTATTATAGAAAGAAAGGTGTTTGCCATAATACCTCAAAGGATTTGTATTCATTCATTTAGCTCTATAATAAGATTTAAGTATTAAACAATAAAGTATGCTCCCAATTGACCTCACTTCTACTGGAGAGACAGGTATGTAAAGAGATTGAGCTGCAATCGAATATAGAGTGGGAGTAGGAGCTATACCAGTCCAGGTGGACCAATTCTAGGTCCATACAAAAGCTTGCAAAAATGTACAAACATGAGTGATATGTTGAATTTTAGAAAACTGCCAGCAGTTCAAGTACTAATACATGTAAACGAGCCATAGTTGTAATAGTTTCATAGTAATTATAGTCTTATAGTTGTACCACCACCACCACCACCACCACCACCAGCCCTCTATTGCTCCTCATTATGAGACAGGCTGGGACCCAGGGCCCTTTACTGCAGTGCTTGCACCTGGACAGATGTCTCCTCTCCTTGCGCAACAGAATACAAAGGGGCTATAAGGGATTATAAATAACTGCATGCATGCGCAATTGGGGCAAATTATGAACAATAAGATACAAAAAGGCCAAAACCCAACTGCCACTTCTGAGGTGCCCAGAGCAAAAGCAGGGGACTATGCATGATCCGTGCACACAGCACCACCAATGCAGTGGGCAGACCACCTCGGCCACCCCTCTGGCCCAGCCCACCGCTCCACCTCTACCCTCATCCCATTTAAGGGACCAGTTTGCCCCACCTCGGGGAGTAAGCAAGGGAACTTGTTACTTGTTTTCACTCCCTGGCGCGGCAGCACGAGTCCCAGTTGCCTGAATTCCTCTCCTGGCCTCTTATCAATTTCTATTGATTAAAGAGTCCAAGAACCCAGGTGGGTAACAATTATTTCTATGAAACTGCTTCTACTACAAGTGCTACTACTACTGTTAGCGGATGGGGGGACTCCAAATCAAAAAGCCCACCAAATGGGTGTACAAGTCTCCCCCCACACCACCAATACGTGGATCCTTGTCCACAGACAGAAAGAATTCTCAAATGAGGCAGAGGGACAAAGTGAAAAAGAACTGCTCTTATTGTTCAGAGAGGAAAAAAAGGAAAAACAAAACATGAGTTGGGAGCCATCAGCCAGGTAGCTGGCGGAGACAGCTCCAGCTACTGGCTGGGCTGTGGGGTCTTTTATTAGAAGGCTCTGCCATCACTGTCTTCATTTTGGTGGTGTTAATTATTTTCTACTGTAGGCTTCATCCTCCCTCAGAGTTCAGCCCTGAAACAAAAGGCAATTAGCAGAAACTTTGGTGGGAACAGAGGACGAGATACTGGGGTATATCTTGGGGATCTAAGGAGCCAGTTGTGAGATAAATGTCCTGTCCTCTCATCAGCTGGGCACTTCCTGCCCCTTGTTGTTAATCAGCCAGGGTCAGTAAGCCTGCCTAACCTCCTCTCTCACTACCACAACTACCACTATTACTAGAATGCTTGCGTGGTATGCTAGTTGTTAAGAAACAAATACAGAAACTGAGGCTGAGGCGTGATTTTGAAGCATCTTCATGTAAGTTTAAGTTTAATTTCATCCTATAAGAAAAGGAGACATTCAAGGATTTTAAGCAGCAGAGTAATATGATCCCATATATATTTTAGAAAGAAAACTATGGCTTGGTATAGAAATTTATAAAGTTAAGATGCTTCTGTAACATGCCAAGCCTGGCCTTGGGAACGAGCAGTGATCTTATTGCATCTCAAGTCTCCCCAAGCTGAAATGATTTTTGATAGAATCTTTGATTTGCTTCTTTTTGAAAGTATAGTTGCCAATATTTAAATTTTTATTTCTCAGAAGTTATAGCAGTTTTAATACAAAGTTAAAGGCATCCCTTCAATTTTGATAAACAAATCATGACAATCACATATGCAGAGCCACAGTAAGAGATTTTGTGTAAGCAACGAAAACCAAGTCTCACTTCCAAAACCAAAAAAATGACCTTTTTGTGAAGACATTGGGGCTCATGCAACAATGCGAGGTTGGTGTCCAGGCTCAGAAAAGGCAGAAACCAAGAGCCCTCAAAGGCCAGGAGCTACAGCTGAGGTCACTCCACAGGAAAGTAGCTGTGACTTTGTCCTGAATAGATGTCACAGCTATTTTTTGTGACACTACAGTTGTTAAAGACATAGGCTTCTAAAATAAACAGTGCTGCTTAATGAATAAATAGATCAATGAGACAGAATAGAAAATCCAGAAATAGATCAAATTACATGGGAAAATTTAGTATAAGATAAAAACAGCCTTTTAGATTATTGGAAAAGAAGGACTTTTAAAAAGCGGTGTTGGAATAACTGCAAAGACATATGGAAAAGATAAAATTGGATTCTTTTCCCACACCACACACCAAGAAAAATTCCAGATGGATATGAGATCTAATTATAAAAAATGAAACTATGTGAGTACTCAATGAATATATGGGTTTATTCTTTTCAACTTAGGAGCAAGGAAAACTTTCAGGACTATGACTCAAAATTCAAAAACTAAAAAGGAAGAATAGCTAAACTTAATAAAATAAAAATAAAAAGCCTTTCTATGGCAAAATATATCACAAACTAGACAGACAGATAGCAAACTGGGAAAAAATATCTACAGCTGATAGCACAGCTCATAAAAACAGAGAAGAGACCAAAAATCTTACAGAAAAATGAGCTATAGAAAGCCATAGGCAATTCATAAACATGGAAATACAGGTTTCTTTTACCCTTATAAAAAGATGCTCAACCTTATTCATAATGAGGCAAATGCAAATTCAAATTTTACTAGTATTCCATTTTTCACTTACTATGTTGCCAAAAGTCCAAAACTTTGACAATACGCTCCATTGATGAGGCAATAAGAAAATGGGCACTCGTTCATTTCTGATGAAATAATAAAAAGATAAACTACCTGCAGAGGGAAATTTGACAATATCTAGCCAAACTATATACATTTACCCATGGCCTAGCAATCCTACTTCTAAAATTTTTGATAATCATAGGTTTTATTTAAAACTAGACAATATTTAAAACTGTCATTTTTTTCCCCATTATCTCTTTGAAGTTCTTTGCCTATTTCCTATCTTTGAAGTCCCTTTGAAGTTCCTATTCTTCTCTCGTGGCTTATTAATTTTTTTTAAGCTTATATCTGATTTCAGAAAAAAAATACATTATTTTTTAAAGTTTATTTTACACTACTTTTAGCTTCATACAAATACATTCACAGACCCTGCCTTCTGGATAAAACAATTTCAAGTACAGTAGTCAACCTCCAGTTCTTTATATTTCACGTACTTAACCAAAGCTTCCTGATTTCAATTGAATCATGTTTATAATACACAAGTCTCAGATAATCCTTCTTGAGCCCTGAGATCTCTGAATGCCATTTCCAGTTCAACAGACTTCTAATATGTCTGTCTGAGTCACAGCACTCCAAGCCCTTTTTGGGCAGAATAGAAACTTTTATCTGTAGAACAGATTACCTCACACTGCAAAATAGTCTCACGTTTATAAATATTTAAAATCCATCAACAGCTCATTGCCTTCTGTTCTTCTGAGATTCTTATTTCAGACTTGGACAGTTCTTTACCCTTTGTAGTCTAGGCTTATTCTGATTTTTAATTTCTTAAGTACTAAGCTTTAGAGTATGGGGAAGTTAATTTCAGTACATCTGAGTTCTTCTGGAAGTGAAGAAGTCCATTAAGGTTGGTGGGGTGAAGTCCACTGGAGCTCAGAACTTTTATAAGGCCCATATCCTGGTAATTCTAAGTCCATTACTTCTAGGATATTCACTGGGATATTCAGGCCAGCTTCTCCTCAAAGTGCAAGGCAACTAGAAAAAAGTGCCAGGGAATAACCAGTGTGGCTAGGGTTATGGGTGGTTCTGGAATAACGCTGTATCTAGATCAGAGTGCTGCCAGAGGCTCGATCTTGGTTTTAAACCCAGGCCCATGTAGTGAGAGGTAGAGAGAACAGAAGTTTGCGGCTCCAGGAGAGGGAATGAGGGGTGTTGAACAGCCAGGATTAACAGCCATGGCAGAGTTTTTAAAGTCACTCCTTGTATGTAAACTGAAAGAAATTACCTAGTCTAACCTGCTTTTGTATGAGTTCCATAGCACGATTCCCATCAGCATTTCCTGGGACCTGAGCTTTGTAACACGAATACTTTGCTAAGTACTCAAGTGTCATAATCACACGAGGGAGACTGAGTCCCGTGACCTAGCATGAAGAGATTAGATAGAAATAGTTGCTCACAATAGTTGGAAAATGAAAGCATTCTACGTTTACTCCAAATGAGCTGAGACTTTTTTTTTAAACATTTTTTATTGAGTTATAGTCATTTCACAATTTTGTGTCAAATTCCAGTGTAGAGCACAATTTTTCAGTTATACATGAACATACATATATTCATTGTCACAATTTTTTTCACTGTGAGCTACCACTAAATCTTGTATATATTTCCCTGTGCTATATAGTATAATCTTGTTTATCTATTCTGCATATGCCTGTCAGTATCTACAAATTTTGAAATCCCAGTCTGTCCCTTCCTACCCCCTGCCCCCTTGGCAACCACAGGTTTGTATTCTATGTCTGTGAGTCTGTTTCTGTTTTGTATTTATGCTTTGTTTGTTTGTTTTTGATTTTTTTTTTTTAGATTCCACATATGAGCAATTTCATATGGTATTTTTTTTCTCTTTCTGGCTTACTTCACTTAGAATGACATTCTCCAGGAGCATCCATGTTGCTAAAAATGGCGTTATGTTGTCAGTTTTTATGGTTGAGTAGTATTCCATTGTATAAATATACCACTTCTTTATCCAGTCATCCGTTGATGGACATTTAGGCTGTCTCCATATCTTGGCTATTGTAAATAGTGCTGCTATGAACATTGGGGTGCAGGTGTCATCCTGAAGTAGGGTTCCTTCTGGATATATGCCCAGGAGCGGGATGACTGGATCACATGGTAAGTCTATTCCTAGTCTTTTGAGGCACCTCCATACTGTTTTCCACAGTGGCTGCACCAAACTGCATTCCCACCAGCAGTGTAGGAGGGTTCCATTTCTCCACAGCCTCTCCAGCATTTGTCATTTGTGGACTTTGGAATGATGGCCATTCTGACTGGTGTGAGGTGATACCTCATTGTAGTTGTGATTTTCATTTCTCTGATAATTAGTGATACTGAGCATTTTTTCATGTGCCTATTGATCATTTGTATTTCTTCCTTGGAGAATTGCTTGTTTAGGTCTTTTGCCCATTTTTGGATTGGGTTGTTTAGTTGTTTCTTATTAAGTCATATGAGCTGCTTATATATTCTGGAGATCAAGCCTTTGTCGGTTTCATTTGCAAAAATTTTCTCCCATTCTGTAGGTTGTCTTTTTGTTTTACTTATGGTTTCCTTTGCTGTGCAGAAGCTTGTAAGTTTCATTAGGTCCCATTTGTTTATTCTTGCTTTTATTTCTATTGCTTCAGTAGACTGTCCTAGGAGAACATTTTTGAGATGTATGTTAGATAATGTTTTACCTATATTTTCTTCAAGGAGGTTTATTGTATCTTGTCTTATGTTTAAGTCTTTGATCCATTTTGAGTTTATTTTTGTGTATGGTGTAAGGGAGTGTTCTAGCTTCATTGCTTTACATGCTGCTGTCCAGTTTTCCCAACACCATTTGCTGAAGAGGCTGTAAAAGTGTCACTATATGCCAATGACATGATACTATATATAGAAAACCCTAAAAGGTCCACACAAAAACTACTAGAAATAATCGAAGAATTCAGCAAGGTAGCAGGTTACAAGATTAATGTTCAAAAATCAGTTGCATTTCTTTACACTAATGATGAATTAACAGAAAAAGAAAGTAAAGAAACAATCCACTTTAAAAGAGCACCCAAAGTAATAAAATACCTAGGAATAAATCTAACCAAATTGGCGAAAGACTTATACATGGAAAACTGTAAACCATTGATGAATGAAATTAAGAAAGACTTTAAAAAATGGAAAGACATCCCATGCTCCTGGACTGGAAGAATCAATATTGTTAAAATGACAAGGCGTTCTGCCCAAGGCAATCTACAGATTTAATGCAATCCCTATCAAATTACTCAGGACATATTTCACAGAACTAGAACAAATCATAATAAAATTTATGTGGAACCACAAAAGACCTAGAATTGCCAAAGCATTACTGAAGAAAAAGAAAGAGGCTGGAGGAATAACTCTCCCAGACTTCAGACAATACTATAGAGCTACAGTTATCAAGACAGCATGGTTTTGGTACAAAAACAGACATATAGACCAATGGAACAGAATAGAGAGCCCAGAAATGAACCCACAAAATTTTGGTCAACTAATCTTTGATAAAGGAGGCAAGAATACACAATGGAATAAAGCTGAGACATCTTTATCATGTCAATTGTGGTTCTTTATAACCAAATGCAGGAATGAGAGTTTCGTCACACCCATGTGAACTTGATGCTGACTGCCTCACTTCCAAGTATACGTGTCACTGTGATGAATGGAGTTCATATTAAGCCAAGGTTTGCAGTTTCAGTAGAGAAGAACCCTGAAAGTAATGTATTTTCTATTGTTTTGGTCATTTCAACTCCTTCTGTTTATTACCAGTTTGTGGGGGCAAAAAAAGAAACTGAGATGTGGTTTTCATATTACAAATTTTCTCTCCTGTGCCCTTTACACATGCATCTTTGCTGTGCTGCTGGTGTGGAGGGAAAGGGTTCAGATTTTTTTTTTTTTTGGCCTTTTTAGGAAGAAGCTGGTGTTTTCTATTTACATGAACATTTAGTCAGACTTGCAGAGGAAACATTTTTATTAACTTTCCCCAAAGTTTGTTAGAGAATCTAAATCTATATTAATTTTTACTTGGACTCTATCATTCATCAACCATTTCTCTGCTCACTTCTTATTCTTACTATGTACCTATTAAGCTTAGATTGTTTTAATGGGAATATGATACAGATTCACCTAAAAATAAGGCACTTCTTATCATCAGTGAACATCACTAGCCCCTCATTAACTAGTGGCCCTGACTCGTTCTAAGAATAAGTCATACCCAAGAAAGGGGAAATTAACTAAAAATTTTTTAAAATAATTTCCAATGGCATTTTACTTTTTGTATTTAATAATTATTTGTCAAATTTTATTACTTATTCATATCATTTTGATCAATAATACTAGTCATAATACTAGTATTAACAATAAATGAATGACAGCTAGTCCTAGAAAAAGATAATCCCCCAAACCATATGGTTATAGGGAACTTTTTTAAATTAAAGTTTTAGTTTAAATGTGTATTTTTCTTATAATGACATGTGATAAGGAAATCAGTAAAATAATTCTAAGGGTAAATATAGATATTACACTAGAGCAAGATTCAGAAAGGAATAATAGAATGAAATTGTGATTTCAAAGAGAAAAAGAAATAAAATTTTCTAACAGTTAAAGATGACCTTCAAGCATTTAAAAACATTGCTAATAGTCATAGGCAGCTTCTATAAAATGGCCCCCAGTGATCCCGCCTGCTGGTATTTATGCTCTTGTGTAATCCCATCCCTTTGAGACTGGGCTTGACCAAATGACTTACTTCTAACAAAGAGAATACAGCAAAAAGGATGCAGCTTCCAACATTAGAAAAAGACTGTGGTAACCAAAAGACTGTGATTTCCATCTTCTTCATCCTCTTTTGTTCTCTCTCTTTCTCTCTCACTTGTTCTGAGGGAAGCCAGTTGTCATATTGGGAACTGCTTTATGGAGAGCCCCATGTGGCAAGGAACTGAGGGAGGATTCCAGCCATTGGCCAACAAGGAACCAAGCCCTTAGCCCAATAGTGCACAAGGAGCTGAATCCTGCTGACAAGTATGTGAGTAAACGTGGAAGCAGATCCTCCTTAGTCAAGTCTTTAGGTGAGACTGAAACCCTGGCTGATCCCTTGAATGCAGTCCTGTGAGACAGCTTGAGTGATCTGACCCAGAGAATCTGTGAGAAAATTAATGGTTGTTTTCAACTGCTTAGTTTAGGGACAGTTTGTTACACAGCACTTGATAACTAATACAATAATGGTGAATCAAATGGCTGTTGTTTTCAGAGTCCATTGGTCACGTTTAGGAATAATAAAATATTTTGAATTTTATTTTAAAAGTATTTTTTATTTTTTATTTTATTTATTTTTTATTTTATTTATTTTTTAATGGAGGTGGTGGGGATTGAACCCAGGACCTTGTGTGTGCTCTATCACTGAGCTATTACCCTCCCCACTTTGAATTTTAAAATGACATTGTTTTTCAATAAGCTTGAAATTACATCATTTACAGCTATTTAAACTTACGAGAAAACATTTTAGAAGGCAACTTAAAACCTGTGTAGGGTTCATAATTTTTCTAAATTCTTTTAAGGAGTACATGAGTGAAAAATTAGCCGAGTCCTAACGGCATCGGGAAACCCCATTCCTTGGTGATAGTGATAAAGGTTAAGGGAGAGAATTAAGGCAAGTGGGAACTAAAGAGTTAAATTATCTGCCTTGGGAAAGTAAGGTTAGAACTTGAGCCAAGCTAGAAAGTACAGAAGGAAAATAATAGCCTCTACCAAATGAGAGTTTACAGTTAAAGTTACCTCATTTAATCACCATTAACAACACTTTGAGGGAGATCTTATCACTATGGAGATTTAAGGAGGACATTCTATTATACCTATTATACCCCATGTTGCTCTGTTGAGTTGAGCCTACAGAAGAGGCACTCGTTTACCCAGCCGTTTATCCATTTGGGCCAATATCCATTTATGGGATATGTCTACCCATTTAACCCATTTATCCAATGGATAATCTAGGGAATGTCCGTACATGTGCAGCTCACCTACAGTATTAATCCTGCCCCAGACTGAAAGTGGACAATTGGATGTCAGACTCTCCTCATCATACAAGTAAAACGCGCAAAGCCTGGGTTCAATCCCAAGTCCCTGATTCTGAAGGCCTGTGCTCTTAACAGCGCTGTCTTTCCAGAACACAGGAAAAATGATGAAGAGCATTTTCTACTATGTTCAGATTACATCAATCACTCAGATTCTTGCCACTCATTCTACATAAAAGCTTAGTAAATATATGTCTAGAACTAATACTCTTGCTAAGATCTAAAACTTTTTTTATTGTAGTAAATTTATACATACTGTAAAACTTACCATTCTAACCAATGTTTAATATATATTTTTATTAAAGTATAGTCAGTTTACAATGTTGTGTCAATTTCTGGCGTACAGCACAATGCTTCAGCCATACGTGTACGTACATATATTTGTTTTCATATTCTTTTTTGCCATAAGTTACTACAAGATATTGAATATAGTTCCTTGTTTTTTATCTATTTTATATATAGTAGTTAGTATGTGTAAATCTTGAACTCCCAATTTATCCCTTCCCACCCGCTTCTCCCCAGGTAACCGTAAGTTTATTTTCTATGTCTGTGAGTTTGTTTCTGTTTTGTAAGTAAGTTTGTTTGTCTTTTTTTTTTAAAGACTCCACATATGAATGATATATGGTATTTTTCTTTCTCTTTCTAGCTTACTTAAGTGTACAGTTCAATGACTTTGCATTCACATTGTACATTTACATTGTTTTGCAACTATCACTGCCACCCATAGCCCAAACTTTTTCATCTTCCCAAGCTGAAACTCCACAACCATTAAATAATTCCCTATTGCCCCCTCCTTTCACCCCAGCAACCACCATTCTACTTTCTGTCCCTATGAATTTGACTATTCTAGGTACCTCATATAAATGAAATCATACAATTTTGCCCTTTTGTGGATGGCTTATTTCACTTAGCATACAGTGTTCTCAAGGTTCATGCATGTTGAAACCTGTGTCAGAATTCTTTTCCTTTTTGAAACAGAATAGTATTCCATTGTACACGTATACTACTTTTTGTTTATTCATCAGTCTATCAACGCTTGAGTTGCTTCCACTTTTTTGCTATTATGAAAATGCTGCTATGAACATGGGTGTATGAATACCTGTTTGCATTCCTGCTTTCAATTCTTTTGGGTATATACCAGGATTGGAATTGCTGGATCATGTGGTAATTCTATGTTTAATTTTTTGAGGAATAGCTTGACTATTTTGCATGTTCACTGCATCGTTTTACATTCCCAGAAGATTTAAAAACTTTTAACAGGAAAGTATAACTAAAATAATAAGTGATAAGTGATATACAATGAGTAATATAGACAATTACCCCACAATTATGGACTCTCAGAGCTTGAAGGGCCTTTAAAGTTCATTAGTCCAAATATCCATCATATTTGAAGATAATGCTTAAAATATTTGGATGAAGATTATGTTACCATCAAGCAAACACTGATTAAAGGCTTGCTATGTGCCCACCACAATGCTGCACAGAACTAAAAGGAAAAAAGAAATTACCTTTCCTTTTCTGGAATTCTTTCCACTAACTAGCATATGCAGCCTCAAACATAGCAACCTGTTCATTTACCTAGGATAATAATTCACCTGGGTGGAAAGACCATGTATTTCAATTATTTTACTTCCTGTCTATCTCCATGGGAGAGAGAAACTAGTTTCAAAAAAAGATATGGGTTGGTAAATATTTGCAGTTAGTGTCTTTATGAGGTCACCATAGTAGTTATAAAAGCAAAGCAATTTAAATATTGTAGATCCTTACAGAAACCTTACATCTAGCCATGCCCACCTACATAATTTTTGTTACTCTTCCACAGCATTGGCGAGGTTTAGAAGTTATACAACTCTGAGGCTTAATGAGTGTTTTGATGAAAACATTTCCTGTCTTAGTTGTGAAAAGCCAAGCACCCGGAAATGATGATAAGGACAGGTGGTAGACAAGCATATTGTGAGAATAAAGGGAGCTCTTTCTAAGTGCTGCTAATGCTCTGTTCTAAGTACTGGAAGTGGTCTCTCTGCTGGGCCTTGAATGGCCTGGTATCCTCTGTCCTCTCTGTTAAAAGTCACAATAAGGGAATATTATTCAGCCGTTAAGAGGAAAGAAAGCCTGTGATTTGTGACACTCTGATAAGTGAAATAAACCAGACACAGAAAGACAAAAATACTGCATGATCTTGCTTACATGTGGAATCTATAATAGTTGAACTCATAGAAGCACAGAGTAGAATGATGGTTTCCAGGGGTTGGCAGTGGGGGAAGTGGGGAAATGTTGGTTAAAGGATAACAAAGTTCCAGTTATGCAAGATGAATAGTTCTGGAGATCTAATGTACAGCATAATGACTATAGTTAACAATAATGTATTGTATACCCAAAATTTGCCAAGAGGGTAGATCTTAAGTGTTCTCACCACACACATACATGCATGTAACTATGTGAGGTGATAGATATTTTAACTAGTTTGATTGTAGAGATCATTTCACAATGTGCATATATATATAGCAAAATATGTATAAATATATACAGTTACTATATATCAATTATACCCCAGTAAAGCAGAAAGAAGAGTCACAATAAGGTGTGCATGACAGAGAGAACCGTAAGCCTTAGTCTTCTTGGTCGTGCAGAATCTTAGAGATCAACCTCTTTAATACCTATAAACCTTTAATTTTTTTCCTCCATGAGCCCCAGAAATGTCAGATTTCATAAGCAGTTAATCAGAAGTTAATATCAATGTCAGGGAATAAGTGTAACTGCACTGCATTCATATAATTTCAGCCTAAAAACAAAGAAAATTCAAACTTTAGGCTGGCCTTTGCTGTAGAATTATAAATGTGCAATTCCTGTTTGGCTCTTGAAATATTTAGATTAGTTTATCTAACCTTGTTATAGGTGTCAAGACCTCCTAGCTATAAATGACTGATCCAGTTGAAACTTTTCCATTTTATACAGGAAGAAATAAAAATCTCAGGAAAATACGGAATTGAGAATTAAAGGGCAAATTGAGATGAACACTCAGGATTCTCTGTCCCAATGCTTACTTGCATTTTAAAGAGGAATCGTCAAGTAATTAATTAAAAAAGTCACAGGGAATAAATTTCTAGTACTGGAATTTCAGGCAATTCTTAAGTCTAATTCCACCTACAGCCCAGCAAAGTCCAGACTCCACGTGGAGAGTACAGGTGTGGGTGCGAAGAGAGGGAAGGGGAGAGACAGGAGAAGATAAGAAATATTTCATGTCTCCAATCCCTCAATTGTCCAATTGAATTCAATTTGTCAAACATTTATGGAAGGCTCACTGTACACTAAGCATTCTTTAAGTTCTGGAGATACAAAACAAATTAGACCTAGACTTAACTTCAGGGTGCCTAAAATCCAGTATAGGAGTGTGTTTTATTTGTTTATATGTTTAATTGTTTTTATTCTAGAAAACCTAGCCTGTGGGATGAAATATTTTACAACGCTATGGTCACGTATTGCTAGGGAAGGAGTGGCTAATATCTCAGAGCCCTTCAGAATTTTTTCCACGGTCAGGATCACCATAAACAGTTTACTCTAGCTGGAACTAGTCTCTGTCCTTCCCAGAGAGACCACACTATTTTTAGCTTGGACTGGATAAATCTTTCTGCACCACTCTTGGCCAAGGTTCCAGCTGCTTTGGGTTTGCTCACTTCAACATTTTATTAACTTCTTTTTAGCACTGCAAAAAACTCCAGAATTTTCCAAGTTTACTCTTTGCGCTATTTCTAAAACTACAGTGAGAGTTTAGACTTGTATTATGCTGCAGTCACTCAGCAACAATGTTTCCTGAATGTCTATTTTGAGTCCCTGGGATATACCACTGAACATAGCAGGCAGATTCCTGCCCTCATGGAATATGTACTCCAGTTATTACATATAATAAAAATCCAAAATAACTGAACTCAAAATACATATACATTTTTCTCTCATGTAAAAAGTTCACATTTAGTCAGTCCAAAGTTTCTTTGATGGCTCCATTGTCGCTAAGGATCCTGACTCCTTCACCTTTTGTTCTTTCTCAGCCCTATCTCATAGCTTCCGTCCTCAGCATCACCTCATAATCAGAAAATGACTGATTTAGTCCAGCCATCATGTCCATGTTCCAGGCAGCAGAAAGTAGGGTAATGAAGGCAAAAGAGTGTGACTTCATGCTAATCAGCTCTTTTAAAATAGTTTTCCTAGAAGCCTCACCCAACTATGTTCACTTAGATGAAGGATATCTGCCAGGGAGGCTGGAAACTGTAGCTTTAAACCTGGGCATGTATATGCAACCAATAATTTAGGGATTTTATTAGCAGGGAAGGAGAGCATGGATATTGGATAAGCAAATGTCTTTGTCACATATATCTTAATCTTCAATATGATGTGTGTGGATGTGTATATATCTATATAAATAGATGATAGGTGGGTAGGTAGATAGATGGATAGACAGGTGTACAAGGAGAAACTTTAGAGCATCATAAGACAGCAGCATAATATATATACAGTACTTTTGGGGTTGTTGTAAGTGCTTTTGTAAAAAATCATATCTATAAACCCCAACTTTAAATATTAGACTTCTACCCATCTTTAAATTTTTAGAGTGCTGATCCTATCTAGACAATTATTTAAGGAGTGTGGGTTATGGGCTGTCACTCATTTCACTGAGTGAAATCCACTATTCTTGGTTCTCAAAATAATCTGCAAATTCCTGAATGTGTTTATAATCTGAATCAAAAAGATCTCCACTGATTTCCTAAATAAGAGAGAAAAAGGACTTCTCTGACAGGTCCTGTATTTGGTTCAGATAAGATAGTGTGTCCCCTGAAATCTTTGGTCTCTTAATGATATTGCAGGGAGGTGAGAGAACAGTCAGCTTCTCCCCCCTCTCCTCTTTACCACACCCTGTAGCCCCAGGAATGGGAAAGACCCATGGCTCTAAAGCAGTGGGTGTGATGGTAAGAGCTCTGGGCACCTGGATTATGCTTAGTTCTGGCTCAGTCGTGAAAGAGCCTTCTTTTCTTCTGGCCTGAGTTTCCTAATTTGTAAGCTGAAGGTGATTAATTTCAATTACTGTCACAGCATTTTCTTTAACTGCTAGAGTAATCACTACATAACTTCTTGAAAGGATTCTGAATTTGTACTTTTTTTTTTGTCTTAGATACACGTTTGATAGAAGATAGGCATATATACACACAAAAGCAACAGCATATTTTCCAGACGTCCTGACAGAGGGGAATTCCTTCAGTACTCTATCAGTCTACTCAGGCTGCCGTAACAAAATACCACACACTAGGTGGTTTAAACAACGGCCGTTTGTTTTCTCACAGTTCTGGAGGCTAGAAGTCCACGATCAAGGTTCTGGCAAATGCAGAGAGGTCTCTTTCTGGCTCATCAGTGGCCACCCTCTCGCTATGTCCTCCCATGGCAGTTCCCCTGTGTATGGACAGAGAGAAAGAGCTCTGGTGTCTCTTCCTCTTCTTATAACGACTCCCATCTTTTTGGCTGAGGGCCTCATTCTTAGGACTTCATTTAACCTTAATCACCTCCATAAAGGCTCTATCTCCAAACATAGTCTCATTGGCAAATGGGGCATCAACATATAAATTGGGGGAGGTGGACACACAACTCAGACCACCACAGATAGTAACACAGAGAGCAGTGTTCTGCAGTCAGTACTGGACAACTGTGGCAACACAGCAGGTAAACTACATATGCTATGTGTTAGTTTAATGTGTCAAATAGCTTCCTCATTTGGGGCCAAAATTATTCAAATTGGATCACTTAGCAGACAATAAGACTGGATAATTGAGTCACGCTCTCTCACTTCCCTCATTTAACTACCTGAAAAAAAAAAAGGCAAGTTTCCTTTCAAAGTGTATGTGATCTTGGATCCCATTTAATTTAATACTTACTTTTCAGTATTTATTTCTTCAGAATGCTACTACAAACATTAAGACAGTAATAATAACAAGAATAAAAACATACCTTTGTCTTTCTATTTTAAGCATTTAATCAACTTTTTCAAATAACTAAAAAGCCAATGGAGAAAGAAATATAAACTTCACCAAGCGCTATGTGCCTGGCCTGCTACTAGGCCCTTTGCATAATTTGCTCATTCAATCCTTATTAACAGCCCTAAAGGCTATTACTGTATGCATTCACAGAGAAGGAAATTGAAGTGAAGTGGCTCGCCCACAGTTGAAGTTACAAAGGTGGAGCCTAGATTTCAACCCTGATTTGCTTAATTCCAAAGCTTGATCTCAGCAGCATTATTTTGGGTAAAACTGAATATATGTAATTTGGACTAAATTAAGACATTTCTGTATTGTTAAAAAACTATGGGATAAAACTGTGTGTGGATATGGAATGGTCTCCCAGATACATTGTGGGAATTTTTTTAGCTGATAGGCGCATATGGTATAAAATTAAAAGACAAAAAAGTATACACTGACTAGTAAGTCTTGATTCCATCTTGTCTCCTAGTGGCTTCATTTTTCTTCCCTGTGGCAACCACTATTACCAGCTTCCTTGTGTTTCTTTTCAGAGAATAGTCTATGAATGTAAGAGCAGGACATCTACACACAGACACACATTTTGAAAACACAAATGGAGGCATATTAAAGCACTGTTCTACACTTTGCCTTTTTTAGTAAACAATATATTTCTCTGAGGGAGGGCACTGAAAAGTTACAGTAAGAGGGAGACTGCTTCTCAGTGTACACCCTGAATAATTTTTTAACCACATGCATGTATTTTTTTTTAAATTGTAAAACACACAAGAAAATGCCTACATATTCTTAATACTTGGGTGAGTCTTAAGAATAACTAGTACGATTTTAAAGAAAATCAAATCAAGGCCGTTTCATGTCTCTTTTAATTTTGTGGCACCATTTTTGCTTCCTGAGGAGCAAGATTTTCAGTGACATTTACTCTCTGAATTAAGCTTTGGATTACGATGCTACCTAAAATTAACTCACCTTTAACAGGAAATGTTATTCTGTTGTCTATGAGATACAGAATCCAAGTTTTGGGATAAAGTGTGGCTACAGTCTGGTGGTTTTGCTTTGAATAAAAATAACCTTCAACTGCAATAACTTTTATTTATGACAAGTCTTGGAGTCATGACATTAAGAGATAAAAAGAGTCAGAATCTATCACACTTCTTTTATACATGAGAGAGTACCAAAATGTAAAGCAATGTGTCCCAAAACACAAATCGGAGACTCCTGTTTTGACATTCAGTCCACTTCTGTCTCCATTAAAAATCCTTTAATAATTGTTATCCCGATAAATATTTTATGCATTAAATTTGTCACAAAAAGGATATGACCTCTACAACCCACCCCCGCAAAAGGAGAAAATAAGAAAAGCAATTACAATTCTTACAAACTATATTAGATGCATGTTCTTTTCAAATGTGGACATTGTTTTAGAGATGAGTTAGAATTTCTGGAAGTAGTCAACCTTGAGGGAGGATTTGAAAGAGGACAGAGATTTAGCTTGATGGATAAGAAAGCAAAGACTTTTCCTGCGTAGGGGGCAGCATTAAAGAACACCCAGGAAAGTTAGTGGGTGTAGGGAACAAAAGAATCTTTCAGAAGAAAAATGTAGGCAATCCGTGTTAGTGAGATGGGAGAGAGGCATCTTATTTTCCTTTTTAGCTTTTTGAAAGTTTTTCTCTCTGAAGGGTAGTGGAGAATAAAATTAAGTTCTAAAGCTTTTCAATTTACTTAAGAACATTAATTGCCATTAAAATTTATTTTCAATGCACTAGACTTTTTAAAAAATTCAGACTATTTTTTGAAGCAGTTTTAGGTTCACAGCAAAATTGAGAGGAAGGTACAGAGATTTCCTGCCCCTGCACATGCCATTGTCTCCCCTACTGTAAACATCTCCCACCAAAGGGGTACATTTGTTACAAGTGATGAACCTGCATTGACACATCATAATCACCCAAGGTCTACAGTTTACACACGGTTCAATCTTGGTGTTTTGCATATTCTGTGCATTTGGACAAATGTATAATGACACGCATCCATCATTACGGTATCACACAGAATATTTTCAGGGCCCTAAAAATTCTCTATGCTCTGCCTGTTCATCCCTCCCAACTCCCACCCCCTGGCATTCACTGATCTTTTTTCTGTCTCCATAATTTTGCTTTTTCCAGAATGCTATAGTTGGAATCATAAAGTATGTAGCCTTTTCAGAATGGACTTTTTTCACATAGTAACATGTACATATAGTCCTTCCATGTCTCTTCATGACTTGATAGCTCATTTATTTTTAGTGCTGAACAATATTTCATTATCTGGATGTACCACAGTTTATTTATTGAAAGACATCTTGGTTGCTTCCAAGTTTGGCAGTTATGAATAAAGCTGCTATAAATATCCACATGCAGGTTATTGTGTGGACATGTTTTCAGCTTCTGTTCTGTGGGTAAATACCAAGGAGCATAATTGTTGGATTGTATAGTAAGAGTGTGTTTAGTTTTGTAAGAAACTGTCAAACTGTCTTCCAGTGTCTGTACCATTTTGCATTCCATGGGCAATTGATGAGAGTTCCTGCTGCTCCACATCCTCACCAACACTTGGTGTTGTCAATGTTCCAGATTTTGGTCATTCTTATAGGTGTGTAGTGGTATCCCAGTTCTTTTAACAATTCTCTGTCATATGGTTTCTAGAACTCTCACTGTTCTGCTTACCTCTCTCAAGAAGCTCTATTTTATGAAGAAACTAATGCTCAAAGAGAGGAATTATTTGCTCAAAATCATACAGTCAACAATATCTGAGGGGGGAGGGTATAGCTCAAGTGGTAGAACACAAGCTTAGCATACAAAAGGTACTGGGTTCAGTCCCCAGTACCTCCTCTAAAAATAAATAAGTAAATCTAACTACCTCTCCCACCAATAAAAATAAATAAATAATAAAATATCTGAGCTAAAATTTGTATTCATCATTATTTGCAATGAATTGACTTAGAATGTAGTGATTTTTTTTTATTTTACTGTGAATAAGGCTGTTTTATACAACATCAGGGAGCCCAGAGGCTAGGAGAGGAATACCAGGCAACTTCTAAGATTTCTCTACCTTTCACATGAAAGCATGCCTCCCTTTTTGAACAGGTTTGAAGGAAATCAGTGCTGTTTCTACTTCTTAGTTAGTGAAAATGATAGCTTTTGAAGAATATGCTATTTTCCAGAGCTAAGGAATCCAAGGCAGGTAATGAACATACCAGATTTTTAATGTCTGATACTCACATTTAAGATGATCATATACATTCCCTTTGTATTTGGTAAGTTGTTTTCTACCTGATCTTATCTTTCTTAGGAATATATGAATACACACACAGTCCTGAGAAATAGCTTGGTACTGTACTGCATATTTATCTGAGAAAATGAAATGTATGTAGTGACCTAGGTTTGCATTCATTGCAAGGTAAGATTTAGAAATTACTGAGTCAGCCTTACAAAGAATCCTAGAAATGAGCGATTCTGATCTGACTGTGATTCCTCCTTGAGGTCAGCTCTAGGTCACCGTATTGAGTCTCTGTGACACTTAGTCATCATGGCAATTATAGTTGACCTCGATTTCCTCATTGACATTTCCAGCTCTGAAATACAAAGTGTATGAGTTCCGTTTTATTCTAGACTTAAGTAGTAGGAAACTTGTGCTTTTCTTCTCAAACTTAAGCTCTCAAATTTATAGAAGTCAGAAGTCCCAGCAGAACCCCACCATAGACATTTCTGGTATGTGATTCACCCACAGGGACCATGTGAGCATCAGTATAAGAATTTTTCACAGGCTTCCCAGGGTACTGCTTAACAAATTAGAGCCATTTCTTTCTAATTCAAACTAATTTGACAAAGTCTGAATTAACAAAATATTTAATCATATACTTAAGAAAACCTTTTCGTTGTAGAAATTTCAAACTTACAGAAAAATTATAAGAATAATACATAAAATACCCATATATCTTTTATCCAGATTATCACATTTTTAACATTTTAAACCACATTTGTTTTATCATTCCCTCTATTGTGCATGTCTATATTCTTTATTTTTTTCTGCACCATGTGAAGAGTTATTCTTTTATACTTCCCGTTACCTCTTCTTCTTAAGCATTTCCTAAGAATAAGGGCATTCTCTTAGTAATCACTGCACAGTCACCAAACTTGGGACACAAATTGATGCAAAAGGTATTTTTAGTGGAAGTATAGCAATAGCTTTAATCTAACCACCATTCACATTTTTTCAACTATCCCAGTAAGGTGTGCATGACAGGCAGCAACTCTATTCTTTAAACCTCTTGGCTGCACAGAAACTTAGAGATCAACCTGTTTATCACCTATAAATCTTTTCAATTTTTTTTCCTCCATGAGCCCCAGAAATGTCATGATTTCATAAGCAATCAATCGGAAGATAATATAAACATCAGAGAATGAGTATACACACTGCATTCATATAATTTCAGCCTAAAAACAAAGGAAATTAGAATTTTAGGCTGGCCTTGGCTGCAGAATTATAAGTGTACAATTCCTGTTTGGCTCTTGAAATATTTAGATTAGTTTATCTAACCCTTTTGTAGTCTTTAAGATCTCCCAGCTAGAAGTGGAACTTTCCCATTCAGTTGAAACTTTTCCATTTTACATAGGAAGAAACAAGAACCTAGGGAAAGTATAGGACTGAGAAATAAAGGGCAAATTGATATTAAAACTCAATATTCTTTGTCTTATAGCCTACTTGCATTTAAAAGAAGAATCTTCAAGTAATCAATTTAAAAACTCACAGGCAATAAATTTCTGTATTGAAATTTCAGGCAGTTCTAAACAGGAAAAATCAGGTCAATGGTTGATCGGGGGTGGGGTGGGGTGGGGTGGGGGGGGCTGGGGGTGGGGGTTTGACTGAAAAGGGGCACAAGGGAATTTTCAGCTTAGTTAGGTTCAGTAATACCCTAGGTTAGGCTCTGGTTAACTAGTTTTCCCTGAGGGTAGGCCTTGTTAAGAACAGAATGCTCTGGTGTATTTCAAAATGATTCTTTTTCTCCTTCCTTTTAGGAAGCACAAGGTGATTTTTCTCTGAAATTTACTGTGATAACCTGGTTGACCTCCTAGAGATAAATCTCACAATACTATGGAGTTTGATTTTTTTCACTCCCATTACCATAATCTTTGTTTAAATTCTTATTATCTTTTGCTTGAACTCTTGCTAAAGTCTTTTAACTGGCCTCCCTATCTCCAATCTCTGTCTTCCAGTTTTGTGTTGCCACAAGAGCTTTTAAAATGAAAACTTAGTCATTTAATTTCTCACATTAGAAAACTTCGATGGTTCCCCCATTGTTTAAATTACAGTTGAAATCGAATTCCCTTGGTATGGCACTCTTCATGACCCAGTACAACATTCTAGTCTCTTCAGCATACCCCTTGCATCTGGACAGGCTGATTGCCAGCAGCTAGTCTATGGATCACACTGTTTGAGGTCTCCTGTTATTCCTGCTCTTATAATGACCTCCATCTCCTTGTCTACCTCATCATTATTTACACAAACATTATTTCTGAAGTTTTTCCTCCCATAGCCCCCATCCTCCAGCACTGAGGATTCCTTGGAAAAAATACTCCCTATATATTTCTCATACCACCTATATGTATTTTGATTACACTTAACTGATGACACGCATTATATCTTATTATTTTTGAATCCCAAGTGCTTAGCGCTGTACTTGGTTTATAAAGTGGCCATCAGACTAGGTTTGTGCCTGTTGAACTGGCTTAATTATTAACTGCACTCTCTTTCACTCTCAAAAGTGTCTTATTCGGCAGATAAGTAATACATGGTACTCTACATGGTACATGCCTGGTAAATGTTTGAATGAATGAGCCTTAGTTTTTCTTAATCAGCCCTGGGATCTGAGCACATATTACTGTACAATAAACGTAGTAAGAATTTAAAAAATTTAAAACGTTAGTTGTTTATTTTGTCTTTTGCCTTTGTTTCACTCCCGCTGAATTACCTTTGCTTCCAGTTACCTTGGGCAACACAGCACTCAACTGCCTTTTGGACGCGGCGTGGTTTCCGACTCCGCTGTAACTTGTCTCATTTTGTAATCATCAAACGCATTTCCTGATGCCAGTCTTTCAAAAGTCTCAATGAATTAATAAAAACCAGATAGCCCGCAGCGGAAAAACCAAACGCAAAAATCAAAGTTGTCAGAATCACCACCCAACCCTAAAAGCACTGCCCTCACGTCTAGTTCATCACATTGGGCGCCAAGTCACTGTGTTTTGCCCGAAACAAAAATGGCCTCCGCAGGAGTCACTCCCCTTTCCTCTGCGGACCAATCGAAATCTAGCCTTCAAGGCCCCGGGTGTCTTCACTTCCGCCTCGTCTTCTTGGGTCTAACTCTCTCGGCGGCTCCAGACTGTCAGCCACCAGCTCTGAACGGCTTGGGCGGCCGGGGCGGCGAGGCCCGGAGGCGGCGGGCGGGATGAGCGCGGCGCGCGGCGGCGGAGCGGTGCGGACGCTGCGGGTGCCGGGCCGCCACGGCTACGCCGCCGAGTTCTCCCCGTACCTGCCGGGCCGCCTGGCCTGCGCCGCCGCGCAGCACTACGGCATCGCGGGTGAGGCGGGGCCCCGCTGCGCCGCCGGGGCGGGGGGCGGGTTCCGGCCGAGCTCCAGCTCCTCCCCGTGTTGGGAAGGCACTTCGGCCAGTAGACGGCGCCACAAAAGAACGCCGGGGAAAGCAGGGGAACTGCCCGACTCCCTGTCCTCCTTTGTCCAGTGTGGGGAGTTGGCCTGGAGTAGAGTGCATGGTCCCTTCCAGTTACAGTGCGGAAATAGCACGTGGAAGGTGCCTACTGCCCCGTGTCCTTATTCTTTACGAGCGCACCTCCTCCACCGCCCCTCAGGACATACCCCGCCACAGGGCACACGTGACCCTGGAGAGCTGGCTGAACCCGTGTGGCCCCTCCTACCGGTCCGACGGGACCAACAGCACCTGAAGATGGTCTGTGGAGGTTACCCCAGTACCCGCTAATTGGACCGCATTGCCCACAGGCTGTCTTCTGGGCTGTGCGTCGTAAAGATGCTCCCGGGCAGGAGCTTGGAGTTCTCCCGCAAATGCCACACGAAATTGATCAAGTTCTGCCTTTACTTTTTGTTGTCTCCCGAGAAATACATGCATTTGCAGGCAGTTAGGGGTTCAAACTCACTGTCTCTGACTCTGGACTAGGTTGAAAGGAGGGGTTCCAGTCTTGATTTGGGGCTTTCTTTTAATTCATCTACTAGCTGTTGTATACACACTGAAGCTCTCGATAGTATTTTTTGTTGGGTTCTACGGTGATTTAGTGATTTCTAAAACTGAAAAGGAGAGAAATATTTGCATTACATTTTCAGCATTAGCTTTCAGTGGTTAGTTACATGTTTAGATTTAGAATACTTGCCCACCATTTAGGCCGAAGACTCATATGAGTTGTATTGATGCTTTAAATTAAATCCTTAAAAACAAAACAAAAAACTCCTTAAATGGAGGTGGTATTTTTTTTAAGTCAGTCATGTTTAATTGAAGTTATTTTTTTCCCCTTCAACCCTATAACAAATTAAACTTTCAAAATATGCTGATTCTTTAGCAAAACCATTCCTCTTTGGAGGAATTGTGTTCAGCACTTTACCACCATGAATGTGGTAAGTTCCACCAGGTATTTTGTTTTAAAATCCCATGCTGAATGTATTTTAGATTTATTGTAGAGGGCTTGTGATGTAATAGAAGGAGCATGAATTTCCTGGAGTCTGTAAGCCCACGGTTTCTCACCTGTAAATAGGGATGATAACACCTCTTTGGGAGGTTTGTGTGCCTGGTACCCTGTGTGGCTACCCAGTATGCACTTAAGTATCTCTTGCCTGTTGGAGCTGTGTCTGGGTTCCAAGCATAGGTGAGATGGTAAGTTTAATATTTAGTTATCAAAGAACAATATGGAGAGGCAGAAATGGAGAGCACAATCTTGATCAGTTTGTATACATGGTTTTAAGTAACTTCAGGGAGAAACTGTGGTTGTAAAATTAAGATACTCTGTGCCTGATACCTCTTTGACTTTACATGGTCCCCCAGTGGATTCAGCAGCATGACCTCAGCTTCTTTCTCCTTAGGCTGTGGAACCCTGCTAATACTGGATCAAAATGAAACTGGGCTTAGGCTTTTTAGAAGGTAAGATGGCTCTAATTATCAAACTTATGTGTATTCTCTGTTGCGTTTAAGGCCTTGATAGAATTAGGTTTTGAATCTTTTTGATCAATAAGATGTTTTAATTTGCAATATAAAAGAACCTTCATGATTTGCATAGGATAGAACTTTTTTTTTGCCATTAAGTTGTGTCTATGTTACTTTTCTTCTAAAGCTCTTGTCTCGTAGTGTTCACTTAAAAATGATAGAACTTAAACATAAAAAAATGTGAACTAGTTAGTATACTGTTTTGCGTTCCTGTCTTTGCTGTCTTCTTAGTGCAGTTTTTAGTTTTATTCATTGAGGAACTAATCCATTTTGTGGATTACCACCTCTTTCCCTTCTTTCCATGTCTATTTCCTGGTGTAGCTTTGACTGGAACGATGGTTTGTTTGATGTGACCTGGAGTGAGAACAATGAACACGTGCTGGTCACCTGTAGTGGCGACGGCTCACTGCAGCTCTGGGACACCGCCAAAGCCGCAGGCCCGCTGCAGGTCTACAAGGAGCACACTCAGGAGGTAGGAAGGGACTCTTTCTAGGCTGATTTCTTTTTCTTTGGATGAAATCCATATGGGGGTGGAAGCGTGGGGGATGTCTTCAGGGGACAAGAAGTTTAAGCTTTAGTGTTTCTTGTACAGTGTTAGCTGTCACTTGTTATTTGATTATTCAAACAGAAAGTACCTCTTAGCCTAAGGGGCTGGGAAAGAAGAAAAGGTCAGGCTTCTCATGAGTCAGTAAAAAAACGCCTCCAGTAGGAAGTATACTGTGGTACCATTTCCTCCAGATAGGCCCATGGCTTTCTTTGTGCTGTCAGGACATGCCTGGGGACACTGCTTTAATAGAGGCAGGGAGTCTTCTCACAAAGACATCATAAGGTTGCCTTTAGGGCATCACTGAGATTCCTAAGGATTTTCAGAATATATTGAAGCAAGAGCACAAATACTAAATATAGGGCAGAGCTTACCAAAGAAATTTAAAAACTAAGTCTTTTTCACATGTGAGTGTGTGTATGGGTAGCGTGGGAGATAGTTTGGCCTTCAGTCATCTTAAAATACTTACAAACTTTTAACGAACATGTTGTTAAAGACATTGTCTTTTGGTGTTTTCCCTTAAATGTTTAAACATTTTTCTCAAGGTAGCAACAGAGCCTTGAAATGAAAACTTGCAAATTTACTTTAAAATTTGTGTCTATCACAGGGCCTGGCCCAGAGATGACCTGCAGTGAATGCTTATTAGATGTAAGAGTGTTCGCCTTTTGGGATAAAGGACTAGTTATGTGAGGATTCCAGACATCATTTCATAGCTATAGCTATTAGAAATCAGTATTTCTAAGACTGTGATTGAAATAATGGAAAATTTTAGGTCCTTCATTCTATTGTGACGGAGGCTCTTTGAATAAATATTGTTATAAATGAACATGTTTTCATAGAACCACTGAATACTAAGACAATTTTGGTAAAGGAGGAACTTTAGTTTCAGGATGGTGAATGCAAGAATCTCCCAAAGCAGCATGTCCAAAATTCAGACATTTTTGTGGTATCATGATTTTTGCCATTTTCTTATCCCACTTATACTATAATTAATGTTTTTGTTTCTTTTTTAAAAAATATTTTCCTTCTCAAAAGTTTTTTTCCTTTTTCTTAAATCTTTGATGCCTTGTGTTGTCTATCTATATAAATTCCAGGACTGTAACTAATGGATCATAAAATAATATATCTGGTAGTGTTAAATGGGATATATTGATTTAATGTTGCTTTACAGTGTTATTTCACTTACAGTAAAACAGCATATACTCATGAAGCCATGGAATTGATGGCTAAGTTAGTATGTACATTTATAGCTTTTAATGTTTGTTAAAATAAACGTATAATGAATAAAATAAAATGTATGTACCAGTTAAAGTCATCTCTTGTACAGCCAGTGATGTGTGTCTGCTATTACTATGGAAAATACTGTTCTAGAATGTTCCTTGTGATGGTCACTCAGTCTTTATTTCATCTTAGTGAAAGTGAATTTCACTGTCTCGTGTGATAACTTATTTGGGGTTTTTTTGATTGCTTTATTACTTAGACAGTTGCTCTCTTAAGCCCAAATCTGCCTTCACTCTCAACCGACTATTGCTTTGAATGTCTTTATGTCTGAGACTAAGTCCAGTCCCCCTTTTCCAGGAGAACCCATGAAAATAGCCATCATGCTTCCTCTAAATCTTCCCTCTTCCAGGCTGTGCATTTGTAATTCCTTTGACCTGTCCTCAGATTACACGGTCTCTATATTTTTCACCCTCTTGGTAAACTCCTTTCGGTAATCTCCTGTTTTTCAATGTTGCTTATAGTATTGTATGCCTAATTTATTCCAGAAATGTGATTATTAGTGCTGAGCTTTATATGACTTTGCTACCATGATCCTGAGCATCTAGTTCTGGTAAGATTACCTAACATACATTTTCCTTAGCCAAGTTGTAGTATTGGGTTGCTTTTGGTCCACTAGTAAGTACCTTGATCTTTGTTATTTGGACTACTGTTAAACCAGTAGTTTACATCATTCTATAACTCTGTAACTGGAGTTTTGAACTGAAGACATGTTTTAAATTTATTTAAATTTATTGTTTATATTTTTGGACCATTATTCTAGGTTGTCTTTCCTCATTTTTCTTTTCAAATAGAATTTTGATTCGTGTTTGTATCAGTTAGATGCCTTGGCTGTTAGTGTAAGAGAAACCCAACTTCAAGTGTATTCAATGATGAGAGTTTATTATTTCACATAACCAAGCATATGGAGGTGGAATGGGTCCAGGCTTGGTTAATTTAGGCTTGACAGGCCATCAAATAGCCAGATTTCTCTTGCCTTTACATCTACTCTCCTCAGGGCATCTCTTTTTTTCTTACAATCTGTGTAACTCCAGTTATATCATCCCCCTTTGAGGTCATAGAGCAAAAAATGTGAATGTTCCTGTCTTGGGACTACTTCTAAGACTGAGAAAAGCTTCCCTAAAGCCCCACCTTTTCAGCAGACACCTTTTCTTCTCAGTGGCTAGAAGAGCATCACGTGCCCAGTCTTACCTCTGTCACTTGTGAGGGAAGCAAGCCACCACCCTTCCTTTCACCTACGTGAGATTCACCCCTGGGATGGGGAAGCAACCGAGCTTTCCTTGAAGGACAAGACTGGGATTTGAGCAAGAAGAAAGGAGATTGATGGTTGGGGAGTCACCCATCATTATGTGCCACAATATTACTTTTTGTCTTTCTCGTGATTGCAAGTAAAAATCAAACTACACCAAGCAGGATGATGAATAGAGAACTGTAGGACTCTCAGAAAGGTCATCCTCCGTGAGATTGTGGAGAGAAAGAATTTCTGGTGATCAACCTAAAGCTCAGTATTATAACACAAAATATTTGGCATTTTTCATTAAAAAGAAATATAACATTTATTCAAAGTTTGTCTCTTATACCAAATACTCAGAAACACTTAAAAGGATTGATTTAAGGTCAAACGAGAGTTTTGAGGAGCTAATAAATATTTGTTGAATATTCAACAAATAGTGTTGAATAAATGATGTTCCACAGTTTTCAGATAGTCAGATAAGGAGTTACTGAATCAAAAAGGTTAAATCCAGGACCTAGATATATTTTAGGCTTTAAGGAATGAAGGTTCTTGGTGAAATGGAAAAAAAAAGGGAAGCATGGACATTTTCCCTTTGCATGCTTTCTCACCTTAGCATCAAAGCAGAAATCGGATTCTTCTCTGTATTGTTTAACTGCAGAGGCAGTTATGTCTTTTGAGCCCCGCAAAATGCCTTTAGCTTAGCCTGCCTCTGAACACATGATAGGAATGGAAGAAGAGGAAATTTTAAGATGGTTCAGGGAGAAGAAGAAAAAAAGAGAGAGTGAATGGAGAGGTTTGTTTCTGTCCTCCATGGCTTACAGCGTTGAGCGTGCTGTTGAGTTAAAAGTGACTTTAAAGATGGCAAGCTCAATTTAATATTTATTTCAATATCTGATTCTCAGTGTGCTGGTTACAATTTTTAAAAATTAGTTAAAATTTTAAAAAATAGTAAGGCTTATCAATTTGTTGAAAATTTGTTGCAGATTTGTCAGCCAAAGGGATACTTTTTCTTTCTGCCTCCTTTCTTCCCTCCTCTCTTTCCTTTTCCTCCCTTCCCTTTCCCTTCTTTCTTTTTTTAACAAAAGCAAGACACAATTGAACTTGATATATTTCCTTTCACATATTGAATCATGCTCAGCCATTCATTCTGGAATAGGTTACTGCAGTAATACTATTATAATTTAAAATAGCAGTTTAAAAATTTCCCCCCTAAAATTGTGATTGTAGAGAAAAATAGTTTCAATTATGTGTCAGTTGAATCAATTTTCCCTTTTTTGTGTTTTACTATCAATTGGATGTAATATCTCTCATTGACTTTTCAATCCTGTTTCAAAGCATCCAGTTTTGTTTGGTTTGGTTTTGTTTTGTATTTTAAAGTTTGAACTTGTATTAAAAGAGCTAGACCTGGCTATACTGGTGCATGGTATGCAGGCATGTGCTAGTCACTGAAGATGCAAATATGAATAAAACTCAGGTGCTGATGTCTGGTAGTAGATCTGGGACAAACCGTTTAATACAATGTGGTGAATGTTGAAAAGAGGTGTGTAGAAGGTACACAGAGAAGGGAAACAAGGACTATCACAAAAGAAGTGCTATTTGAGCTGAGGCTTAGGCAATTAGTAGGAGTTAGCCAGGCAGCCCAAAGGGAAAAGGGCGATTCTGATTGAGAAGATCATTTCTGATGGAGAAGAGCGTCTACAGAGGTGCAGATCTGCAAAAGAGAATGATGTCTGCAGGCCACCACAAGTCCTTTGGTGGGACTGGAGCATAGAGTGTGTGATGGATGGTGGGATATGAGGCGGGAAAGGTGGGACGTATTCTGATGGGCCTAGAATGTCTGGCTGGGAGTTGGACTTTATGCTTTGAACTTACAGGAGACTGACTGTGTACATTTTGGGCCACACATTGTGGGCAGACAGCAGAACAGACACGGATGGATAAGTATTACCCATTTTCCTCTTAGTCTGCTTTGTCAGATGTTAGGCAGGGCTGGACCATAATTTAGGTATTTGAACTTTTAGTATTTAAAATGAAAAAAAGTGGACAATTGCTTTTCTTAACTCAGTGGTTCCCAAATTTGCTACATATTAGAATCATCTAGGGAGCTTATAAAAATCTTTATTCCCAGTTCACAACATTTAGGGGTTGCAGCCAGGCATCAGTATTATGTGAAGAGTCTCAGAGGATTCCAATGTGCAGCAGTGTTTGGAAGCCACTGCTTTAACTTAACAGTCATGTGATTCTAAAGACTTTGATGTGCGTATTGTCTGCTATTTGAGGGGGGTGTGCAGGTTTAAAATGTAGATTTAAAAACATTCAATAAAAGGAATGATTTGATTTGCCTTGCAAAGTGGTTGCTCAAGTTCGTTTAACCTCAGAGCTTTAAAAACTTTTTTTTAAAGAAGAAAAAATGATAGTTTTTAATAGATGGAACCAGTAATGGAATATATTCAGGTAGAGAATGACTTTCATGCATGACTACTGCTACTACATCTGTAGTCTTTCTTTCATATACTTAGTGTAGGTCTTATAAGTGGAATTATTAGCAGAGCTATTTATGTAGATATAAATATATGTAGAATTTACATTTTTTAAGGCAGGGAGGAATACAAGCACATATATATATATTTAGATGTATTTACATAATGTATTTATATATTTCAAAAGGAAAGAATGAAAGATAACTCAAAACCTAATAAAAATGATTGCCTCTAAAGACAGTAGGGAAGAAAGCAGGGGTAAGGGACAAAGATTGAAACAAGATTTTTACAAATATAATTTGTGTTACAGTTTTGAGATTGGAACAATTGAAATATTTTACAGAACTAAAAATCCCAATTTGAATAGAAAAGAAAAAAGCAAAACATTGAAAGCAAACAAAAACAAATTAATCTAGTGGTATATCAAATTGGTGCCATATCCAAATATTGAAAATAATTATTTCAAGTGACTTTAAAAGAAAAGTATTGTGATTGTACATCCTTAATGTGATATGACTGAGAAACAAAAAGAATGGCAAAAAATCTGCATTCAGAAAAATCAGTATTATTATTTTGAAACTCTCATATGCATATTATAGAATAGAGCGTATCAGTAATTACATCATTGGAAACCAAAAGTTTTAGTGTAAGAAAAAAATGACATGAGAATAAAGAAATTTAGTAGAAGCATTAAATCTTAACATTGAATGGGATATATCTATATAAACTTGTGGTTTATTTTTCTCTGTCTTAAAAAATGACATTTTTCCTAGTTCTTTGGACTCCAAAGATGTAGAAGCAACAACAGCTCAGTGATAGAGACTATCCCTAGTGTCCAGATTATGGTTTCTAAATACCATTTCCCACTAAAAGGAACAGGGATCTTTGGGAAAATAGTTGATTCCAGGACTGGGCAGGAAATATACAAGATGAATCCTAGACATCTTCCTGCATCAGAAACCTTGAAAGTTATGACAGACCATTGGGTTTATGTCAAATGTTTTGAAGGGACAACCTGAAGAGGTTCTCCTTGGCTAATAATGGGGCAATCTGAACGTTAAAAAGAATGACAACAATGTATTGAGACGCTATAAACACATACACAGAGACACACATTTATATGTATATTTTAACTCATTATGTGGAATTGTAATGATTAAAAAAAAAACTGGTCACCATTGAAGATTACTAGGATTACCAACTCATGCTGAAAATTGATAAATAAAGGTAGAGTCAAGGCATTTATCCTGCATTTCCTATATGAATTTCAACTGTGGAATAATCAAATGGTTGATGTGCAAAACTTCTTGTAATAGAATTCTACCTAAGAAATGCAGAAGAAATGACAAAATTAGAAAATCACCATTTAGTCGCCCCTAATGAAATAATGACTCTAGACAAGAGTTATCCACAGATGTTAAAACCATTAATTGAAGATTGATATGTCTTCTGTACAATCTTATGATCACTAAAAGCGGGTCAACCAGAAATTATACACAATAGGAAGTTTAAAAAAAGATTGAACTGATTTGAATCAAGTCCCTAGATCTAACTTCCAATTTAAAGAAAATAGGAAGGGTAGGAAAAAGTTAAACATCACCACGAGGAAATAATTAGCCCAAATAGGAATATAGAACATTTCAAAGGACCAAATTATAACTTTGTTTCTTCAACAAATAAATGTCATTGGTGGAATGTGAGGCAGGAAAATTAAGATGTGGAGGGGGACTTTCCTAGATTAGAAAAGACTTAAGAGACGTAATAGCTAAGAATAAAATACGGATTTTGTTTGGATCCTGATTCAGATTAACTGTAAAAAGATGTTTTTGAGACAGTCAGGGAAATATGAATATGAACTGAATATTAGGTGATATTAAGGAACAATTGTTAATCTAAGGTTTGAAAATGACCTTGTAAAAAAAAAAAAATCTGTATCTCCTGCAGTAGTTGTGAGTGAAATAGTCTACCGTTAAAATACTCCTAGTCATTCAGTCAGTCAGTAGTGGAACAGATGAAACAAGATCAGCAAAATATTGATAATTACGGAAAGTATGTGATGGATACCTGGGAATTTATTATGCTAGTCTCTCTACTCTTATGTGCATTTAAAAATATCTATAGTGAAAAAAATTTTAATTTAAGTTTCACGTTAAAAGAAATACGTACCCCTTTCTAACTGCTCAGTAATTAAAGTCAGTATCCCTTTCCTTTGTATTGATATAGATAAGTATGAACATTCTGGACATAGTTTTTATTTGATGATTTTTAATTAAATAGACCAACTTAGAAAGGGCAGTACTGTACAGTAGATTAAAAATGAGCTCTTTGGGAATTGGATTCAGTAATAAAATTTGTCCTCTCACACTGTGGTTTTGATGAGGTTCAGGTTTCATAAGGCAGAACAAAATATCATTCAGTGTTTTTTTTTTTTCTTTTTGCAGTTTCCCAATTAATTTTCTTCACCACTGCCAAGAGTCATTTCATAAGATAGGCCTTTAGAGGACCCTGCTTTTAAAGCATAGCTGCACGGCTCTCTTCTTTTTATATTTAATTTAACTGCTTGCCATGCCCTCTATTTGAGTGGGAGCGGAGGGAGAAGTGGGGAATGGAGAAGAGATGGAAGAGTAGGGTAATGTGAGATGTGCTTTTCATTCAGATTTGTTTCCCTTCATTCATTCCAAAAACTTTGATTAACTCTGCTGTCTGCAGGGGACTGAGCAGAGAAGATGAACAAGTCAGGCAGGGTCCTGGCCCTCTACTGGGGAGAGAGGCTTAAGCCATTGGTTGGCTAACTTAGAATGTGGTTAAGTGCTGGGAATGTACAGAGTGCAAGGAGAGGGGAGGATCCTGTCTGGGGACTGGACTGGGAGGGCATCCTTGAGCCTGAAGGGACAGTAGGAATTAACTATTCTGGTGGAGAGGTCAGAGCACAGGGTTTGAGGCAAAAGAAAGTGCTTGGTTGAGGGGGAAGGACCGAGCCTGTGTGCCTGGGGCAGTTAGCATTTTGACTGTTGTGCTCAGATCAGTGGAAAGAAATTGAAGATTAAAAAAATCTACTATGAAATATTTCCTGCATATAAAATATATATGACATTTAAAGTAGATAATGAACACTTACATATTCATCATCTAGCCTAAGAAATAAAACATTAGCTGGACCCTTGGAGCCCCTGGTTACTGATTCTGTCCTTCCTCTGTCTCCTTTTTTCTGATTTTTATCCTTCTTCCTCTTTTTTTCCTTCTTCTCAGGAGCAATCATTATCCTGAATTTTCTATTTATATTTTCTTTGTTTTTCCTTTTAGTTTTATGCGTATCTGTGCACTCCTGAGTCATGCATAATTTTGCATGATTTTGACCTTTGGGTAATAAGCAACAGCATTATTGAGTGAAGATGGTAAGTTGTAGGAGCCGCGTGGTATGAACCACTGAAGGGCTTTCTACAGGAGAGTGACATCAATTTGTGTTTTTATAAAGGTTATTTTTTATCCATTCTGAATAATGGGTTGGAGGTGACAAGAGTGGATGAGGAGAGCAACTAGAAAGATGCTATAATCTAGGTGGTAGTTTAGGGCTGATGGTTGTAGCCTCTTCAAGAAATTATATACAAACTCATAATTGCAGTCCTTTGTGGCCTTGTTCCTCCTAACTGACCTTGCTGTTCCTCCAACATCACAGGCTTGTTTCTTGCTGCAGGGTCCTTCTTTGCTCGTCCCTTTCCTCTCTAATCTGCGGGGTTGTCTCTTTTACTGCACTCAGGTCTCTGTTCTTCCCGGACCACTTTATTGTTTTCTAGTCTTTGTTTTATTTTTCTTTGTAGTTTTTTTTTTTTTAAAGAATTACAACCAGAAATTATGTATTTATTTACTTACAGCCTATCTTCCCTTGCTAGAGTATGTAATTCCTGAAGGCTAGGACTTTATTTGCCTTGTCTAACATTATACCCTCCCTCCCCATGCCTTGTTCATAGTAGGTGCTTAATATATATTTATTGAATAGATTAGTGAGTTGACTTGAAGTTGGAATTATGGAATCCAGTCATCCCTTTTTGGCTGTCTCCCAAACATCTGTCTGCCTATAAACTTTTTTCAGGGCTTGAGGTTAATGCCCAAACCCTATTCTTACTAGACATTTCCACTTGACTATCAGGCTGTCACCTCAAACTCACTGTGTCTAAAATTACACATTATCTCCCTTCCTCCAGTCTTCCAGTTTTGTTCATGCCACCATCACTGACAGTCCCCGGGCACAAAACCTTGGTGTTATCTTGCAGCATTCACTAGTCTGAATTCCTAGGGTGCTTTATGTCCCCGTTTGTGTCTTTGGGGGAACTTCTGGTCACTGTTTACACCTCTGCTTTCTGCTGTTGACATTTTAGCCAGCCCTCAAGGCCCTGCTAGGATCATTCTCTTCTGGGCGTCAAGCGGAGTTTTCCATCCTACTACGCTTTTGTACTTACGGTCTACAGTTTTTGTTTTTCTGTTTTAAACACAATATCCTGGCTTATACTATTAGTTACTGTCCCATGTCCTAGTATTTTAAACACGTTAAAACAAAAATAAATTATTTACTGAGTCGCCTTTATTATCCCACTTTTAACCTCTCCATGTGTTTCCTATGCTTAGTTTTTGTCCTGATGCTTCCCAGTAACACCACTAATGTTGTGTGGCAGATAGGACAGCTGGCAGCAGCATGGTCATCAGCACAGTTTTCTTACCTCCTGTCTTTTGTTTTCATTAGGGCTCTTGCAGTTTTAAAAGATGAGAAGTTGTCAGGTTTCAAGTCCTATGTCCCGTTGGAAGTGTACAGAGGCAGAGGAATCTGAGCTGATGCTGTTAGTTTTTAGCTGCATTTGTTCAGTTATCCTCTAAAATGAAGGCAGCAGCTCTTTATAACTACTTGGCAGCAGTGCAGGTTGTGAAGATAAATTTGGTTGGTTAAATCACTTTAACTCACATTTATTGAGTGCCCATTCTGTTGCATTGAGCATAAACAAGGCGGTTTTGTTTATGATGATCTTCCAAGCTCTAGCAGGGATGGCAGTTATTTAACGTTAAATTTAGTAAAATTTGGTAAATGCTGAACTAGAAGTAGGTGAAGATACTGTCCAATGCACAGAAGGAAGCATTTAACTCCTCGATGTTTGAGGGGTTTGGCAGGAGAAGCTTATTCCATAAAGGATGTGAAGGGACCGAGTCTTGACTGATGAGCAGGGAGTTCACCAAGTGGGTAGAGGCTTTACGTTCTTGGATATGGATAATTCATAGAAACAAAATGGAATTGGCCCACATGGAGCTCCATTGAAGGGCAGTAGCAACACGGGCAGGGTTTTATTTCCTTTATATCGAAGCCCAAGATCACTGAAAATGTCCATTTCAAAAGTGCCTTCACACAGCATGTTGTAGAGATAGCCTAGCAGAGTGATTAAGGGTGAACTCTGTGATTAGGCTGCCCTGGTTCAGATTTCAGCTCTGCAACTTACTAGCTTTGGAAATTTGGACAAATTACTTAACCAGTTTGGGCCTTGGCACAGTATCTACTTCATAGAAATGAAGATTAAATGAGCTAAACTAATTATGACAACAGCTAGCATACAGTAGGTGCTCAACACAGTAAAGATTTCCTATTGTGATTATTTTGGACTGTTCACATCAGCTCACTGGCCCATTACTACTTGTGGGTCAGATCCAAACCCAGCCCACTGTCTGATTTGTAAATAAAGTTTTATTGGTACACAGCCATGCCTATTTATTAAGCATCCTCTGTGGTTACTTTTTGTGGTCTACAAGACTGAATTTATTAGTTGTGACAGAGACAAATGGCCCATAAACCTAAAATATTTACATGGCCCTTTACAGAAGAAGTTTGCTAAGTCCTGTCCTAGAGGATAAAATCAGGCTCTTTAGGTCTCAAGATTGATTGCTTCCAAACCTGTCTTTTTATATCCATAAGTGACAGGTGGCCGCAGCAGCTCTTTGGATTTTGCTGACCCTTCTATATACTTTATGAGCTGCTCTCTGTTGCTGGATTGTGATTTCTTTAGTGTTCCAGCTGTTCTTCTCTCTTTTGTAGGAATATGGGCAGTGGCAGGGTCGGGACTTGGGTGGGGTTACTGAAGCACTCACTGTGGGTACATCATTTATAGGGGACCCCCAAACTTAGTAGTCAAGATAATCTCAATGCAGTATTTTTTAAAAAAATCAAAATTAATGCAAAAAAATCTCTGATGAACAAACTGTCATAATTTTTAAGTAGACAGAATCAGTATTACTGATTTTTTTTATTTTAAACTCAGGCTTCAACATGGCTAGACATAACACTAGGCTGCGGAGAACAGGTAACCCACAGTGAAGCCACAATAAACCCCAGACTCTCATACTTCCTACGCAAATGCAGTAGTTATAGTTTTTAAATTCAAAATAGCCTGCTGGCCGATCACATTTAATGGCATACGCTCAGGTCCATGGCAGGACTACTTATTGCACATATTTTGTTGAACTTAGCTTACAGTAGTGATCTGTATATAAATCTGTTGTATAAAATAACAGAATTTAAAATACTTCCATACATTTTCAGAGAATTCATTTGAAGTGGTTTACTGAGAGCAGCATTGGATAACTAAAGCTGTTTACCAAGAGATCTGAAAGGATCATCTCGTTTCTGTAAGCTTTTTCCTAGAAAGGCCAGAGAGGGTTATTAATTGAATTTTAATGCCTTCTGATAAACATTGACCTCGCAAGCTTTTTTAGATTACTAACTTGCTAATCTGCTTTGACATTTCTTCAGGGCGCTGCAAACAGTGATTTGTCAGTAGGTTGAAAAATCTGTATAATTTGTTTTAGCAAAGATGGTTTGGAAATTTTCTGTCAAATTCTACTAAGGTTGAATGGAGTCTTAGCTGTTAGGGATGAGTCCAGGAGGAATGGACAAGATGACCTTTCCCTTGCTCAGACATCACGTTGAGATTTATAGGATTTATTTAATGTTTCAATTCAGTGAACTAGTTGTTCTAACTGACTATCACTATTATAAACAGATAAAATATAATATTGAACTTGATGCTCTCTGGCTTTCTAAATAACACTTTAAAATGTTTTTAGGTGTACAGTGTTGACTGGAGCCAGACCAGAGGTGAACAGCTTGTGGTGTCTGGCTCATGGGATCAAACTGTCAAACTGGTATGTCAGCATTATTGTATTAAAAACCAAATACTTCCTTCCCAAAGCCTCCACTGAAGTTTTTTCTTTTCTAGAACATACTTCTGTAGTTAGACAGTTAGACAGCGAATTTTCAGTTAGACAGCGAATTTTCTTTGCAAAATATACTAAAGCATTTATTAGAATTTTAAATTTTCTAATCTTTTAGCTTTTAAACTAATAATTAGCTCAGCATTAATTATTTTGGCCCCTTAAGTACCATCTTACTTCATATAAAAATAGACTTTAAAGAATTCCTTGACATATATATGTATATTGTGTGTGTATGTATATAAATACATATATATGATATATATATATTATATATAAAGGCATAAATTTGAATTTACCTCTTAAGTTCTTGATCTATTCATTTATTTTTAGTGGGATCCAACCGTTGGAAACTCTCTGTGCACCTTTAGAGGCCACGAAAGTGTCATTTATAGCACAATCTGGTCTCCCCACATCCCTGGTTGTTTTGCTTCAGCTTCAGGTGAGTGATTTACCTGAAGCCTTATTTGTAGGGAATGGTGGCCTTTCTTTCCCCAGTAGGTGGCGCTGTGTACCTTAAATTCAAAGGAGAAAAGACAACATTCCTGCTTGTACTCCTTAGACAATTTCATTGTTTCCCAGCCACTGGACAAGAATTAGTCAGGCCCAGGTTACTTTTTAGCAGTTACAACCACTTGATTTAACATGTTCCTTTTTGGTGAGATTAGAGATAAGGTACAAAGAGGTAAGGGACAGAGTGAGGGCTTTGGCATCAGACTTGATTGAATTTGGAAACTCTTCAGTGGCTGGTTGTGGGGCCTCAGGGCCTAAAGGTGATATGGTGAGTTTTCTCTTCAGTGATGTGGGCCTACGAATGTCTAATTTATGGGGTTGTTGTGAGGGCGAAATAAGGAAACACGGAAAATGTCTAGCACATAGTCAACCACCTTTGCTCGATATTTACTATCTTTTTAGGGATATTCTCTTTAGTTCTTTGCCACTAAGCCATAGCAAGAATGTGTTTGATATGATCTTTTTTTCTTACCATTTGCTTTTGATTTATGTCAGTAATTCTAAGATAAAGTAGATACTTACATTTATATGTCTATTTTTTTTGTAAAGTCATTTTATAGAAATTTAAAAATTACACTTTGTACTGTTTGCATAAAGATTTACAAATCTGGTTTATTGGCCGATTCAAAAATCATGTATTATCTGAACAATCTAACTCATATATGATTGGTAGAGAAACTTTGCTTAGTTTCTCTGTGGTGCCATTTAAAGCAGCCTGGTCTTCCTGCCAAATGGTCATTTAAATAGCTGTCCTCGTCTTCACCTACCCCTGGCTGCTCCTTGTCACTTTGCCTTCTTCTACACCCTGCAGCTCTGCCTTCAGAGCCCTTGTACGTTCACCCTTTTACCTTTTCTTTCCACCAGTCTAGCCTGTCACCCTTCTGTTGTCCTGACTTTACACCAACAGGTTCAATGGTGCGGTCCTCCCAGAGGGTGATGGGGGGAAGAAGCTGAGTCAGCAAGGAGAGTGCTCCCTTTCTGCCTGTGGTTAGAAAGTAGACTCATTTCCAGTGGGGACACTGTTGGAAGGCATTCAGAGTTATATTCACGTGGTTAAGAATATGGAATATTAATTCTTAGTGACGTTGTAATATCTGCCACCCCATGACTTTTTGTAATGTGAATTTTACAAGCACGACTATTAATGAACAAGTGTGGTTTAATTAATGATTAATTAATGATTAATGGCCTGTCTTGGGCAGATCATAACCAGTTACCAGTCTTTCAGAGTTGGAAACCAGTCTAGCTCTTTTTATTAGCCACTGAGCTGCTTTGCTTAAATGGCTTTGTCTTTGGTTTGTTTATCAGAACAAAGGTTGCTAAATCTGTGTAACAGTTATAAGAATGTGTAACACGTGTTAATTAATCATAAATATTTGTGGTGATTGACAAAATAATGTCAGCACTCTTTATTTCTTGCTGTTTTTATAACTTTCAAAATAAATTTATGAAGTAAAAACAGAAATAATATCGCAAATTATTCCTATTTAACCGTATACATGGTACGGAAATTCAAACAACACAGAAACGTGCCAAATAAAAAGTGAGTACGCCTTCCCCTCCTCCTGTGGGACCACTGTTAACATTTTCTTGTATTCCTCATAAAAACTCTTATGCTTTTTCCAGAATATATGTACAAAAATTAGAAATATTAATGGAATCTCTTGAGGGAAAATGTCAGATATCTTCAAAGGCTGAATTTGCTTAGTGATGTTAAGTTTTACATGCTTATAGCTATAAAACCTTTGCTGTTGTTGAATTTTGTACAGGACAATAATTTTGTGATTTTTGAGTCAGAAAATCTCTTTATTTTCAGATTTATTTTCCTCATTGAAAACATTGTTATTATAGCCGTATTATTTCTTAGTAGCCATATTCCAGTTTTACAGCTGAATTAAGTGAATCATACTACCATTCAGAAAGAATTCTTAGACTATAGTTTTAAATAAACTTGATGGAAAAAGAACATCCACCAACTATATTTTATGAACTATACACATATGAACTTATATATTTAGGTTTATGAAATTAAAACAAATCTAACATGGAAAAAGAGGTGCAGCATGTTTCTTTTATTTAATATACTGCCGGTAAACTTTTGGCTAAAGAAAGCTTTCTGAATACCGTTTTCTTCCTAAACACTCTAATTCTTTAATATATATTGCTTCACTTTTCTATTAGATAATTTGCGTGATGTATTGAGTGCCATTAATACTGTAAAAAGTGTAGAAATCAGACAAAGGTGAGCAGTTTAGATGGGGTGAGCAGGGGCACAGATCCTCTTGTAAGGCTGCTTCCTCGAGCCACTGTCACCTGCCTCCAGAGACATGTACTAGGAAGGAGAAACTGATATCTGCTCAGGGCATTCCAGTGAGGAATTACTAAATTAGCCCTTTTGGGGGGAATGTACACATAAAAATAATCAGTATGACACTAATTATTTTCAAATGTGTTTATTTCAGGGCAGCAACACCTTATAGATTAGACAGAACAATAACAGCAGCCTTCCCAGTCTCCATGATGTCAGTTTATTCTGATAATGAGAATTCTGATCGTGTCAAGGTGACAGTTATTTTAAGGTTCGAACCTTGAAATGGTTAACAGATGTGTCTCCTCAATCTTTTAGATGTTTGCCAATTTGATGAGTGAAAAATGAGATCTAATTGTTGTTTTGATTTACATATTTGATTACTAGGGGTAGTGAATACTTTCTGTACGTCAGTTGGGTACCACAGTTCTTTTGTGAGTCATATGTTCATGTCTTCGGCCCATTTTTTCTACTGAGAGCTCTTTGTTGTTGTTTTTCTGTATTGATGTATGAGCTCTTTCTATATTTAGGAATTAGTTTTCTGTCTCTTAAATCTGTTACAAATATTTTCCCACTTTTTCTGTCTTTTAACGTATTCATTTAATTTTAGTTTTTATTATATAAGCACTGAAATGTTTTGGTAGTCAAAACTTAATTTTTTGCTTGATTTGAGGTTTCTGGCTTTCATTTAAGATGAATAAGGAGTTGGCTCAGTGAGAAGTGAAAGGTCTTGGGTAGCATAACAAGAGAGAAAATTCCAGGCAGAGAGAACAGGATATTCAAAAGTAAGAACTTGATGCATTTGAGAAACTGGAAGAGGGCCAGAGGGGCTGTTGTCTAAGAGGAAAGGGTAGCAAAAATGAGGTTGGGATCATGGGCAGGGGCTCAGATCACACCTTGAGGGCTGGATTCAAGAGTCTAGATTTTATCCTGTGGACAGTGGGATGGCATTGAAGAGGTTTAAGCCGGGGGTGATATGATTGTGCTTGCATTTTTAAAGACTCACTTTGGCTGTCATATGGAGAGCAGTTTGGAGGTGAGCTGGAGTGGATGCAGGGAGGCCAATTTAGAGAGAGATGAAGGCATGGATAAGGATGGTGGCAGAAGGGGCGGAAGAAAGTAGGCTGCTTTGAGTGATATTTTGAGATGATTTTATAAGATGTGAAAGGTGAGAGAGGGATGAGTGAAGAATAAGTCCTAGATTCCTGGCAAGGACAAATTCAGGCATGGTAATGTCATAACTGAGATAAGGAATACATTTGAAAGAGAAGACTTTGAATTTGTTATAGAGCACATCGAGCCTGTGGGACACACGTATGGAGTTGTCAAGAACAGGTTGAGTTTGGAGCTGAGAAATCAGGCCTTATGATTAAAAATTGTGTTACTGGCTCATAAATGGGAACTAAAGCCACTGCAGTAGATCAGAGCACCCAGGAAAGACCAAATAGAAGCAACTTTAGACTAGAGCTCAGGTTGGCAAACTACTGCCCTCAAATCAAAATGACCCACTGACAGTTTGTGTAAATAAAGTTTTATTGGAACACAGTCATGCCCATACATTTGCATATTGTCTGTCTATAGCTGTTATCACACTAGTGGCAGAGTTGAGTAGTTATGACTGAGACAGAATGGCACTCAAAACCAGTAATACTGACTGTTGAGCCCTTTACAGAAAATGTTTGCTGACCCCAGGTATAAGTCTTAAGGAGTGATCAAGGAATTGAAGCTTTTTTGCACAGTCTGGTTGCTTAGGGAAGGAGAGAAGACAGTAGCAGGGGAGCGGGGAGTGCTTCCTGTGTTGTCTCCTTGTTTAGTTCCCCAGCATCTGAAGACCAGCAGTCGGTAGGATAGTTGTTCCTTTCTTGCGAATAAACTCTATCAGTGCCCTGAGATTGAGTTATGTTGAGTGAGTTCCACTGGAAATCGAATGTCACAGAAATCCTTTCCATTTGTTTATTATGTTTTTTAATTCTAAAAATTAAAAATGACCAGATGTCCCTGAGTTCTGAACTATTATAAGGTTGGAGAAACTCAGACGTGGAAACCTTCAGGTACATTGTGAACAGACAAATATGTCTGTTTTTTAATGATTAAGCAACTTTTTTAGATCCTAGGATAATGGTGAATAATAGTAACTTCAGTGTATAGATGTTCAGTTAATTCACAAAATGTTTTGTTCACTGGTTAGAATTTAATAGCATTGTTTTCTAGAATGAAGAAAGATACACTTATAAAATTATTACTATTATTTTTATAATTTCTAAGTTGTGTAAGTCATAGTTTTTTGATCCATAACCTGAATAAAATCTTTTTCAAAATATAAAGTCTTTAAAGATGGGTCTAGTAATATATTTTCCTTGTCAGATTTCCTTTTCCAAGCTTAAATTTCTTCTTTTTCAATTTTTCTGTGGCACAGCTAACCATAAGGCTGGGTGTATATTAAGTAAATGATAGCAATATTAATACACTCGTTTGAATTAACTAACCCTTTTGCCTGCATATATAACTTGCGTTAGTCATTATTATGCTTTTAATTTAGGTAAATGCTAATGTGTTTCATGTTGATAGTGAATCAAATCTGTAAGATGACTGCAGTTCAGCATAATGGTTATAATTCTACAATTGGTAAAGAGCCCTAATACAGAGACTATTAGTACAGGTTCAATTAAAATTCTTGTAAGGATATAAATTAGTTTGACATTAGCATCATTTTCTTAGGGCCTTTTATCCTACAGTTTGGCCTTACATCCTACAGTTTCAAAGGATTCATTTCAAACCCTGGAAGGAATTAGTCGTATGGAGTAGATCCATCTTCTGAATGAACTGAAACATACTTCCCTTCTAGTGAAACATGAAGACATGTCTGCTGGGAGTTCTAATTGGCAGCATTCATAACAAACTGGAATTAATAAGGAGTATAATTTTACATATTTGGAAAACTGTCAGTAAGTAAAACTCCTTGAATTACTGACAGATTTTTAAAAATTCCTTTCCCTTACTATTGTATGTAATTTTGTTAATTTATATTATTATTTAAAATCCTAAAATTGTCTTCATTTATTTTTAATTGTTCTTTTAATGACCATGACCAAATGTAAAATATGATAGTGACAAAACCATGAACTGATAGCAGCTGCATTTATTTAAATGTCAGGCAGAATTGTTTATAGTAGCCCTTTATTTGGGCTGAGTCATACATACCTCTTTGTCTTTCATTGGCCTTTTGTGTAGCCTGGTATACATAATATTTACTCTGGATGTTATATGTAGAATATTCAGTGCTTGAGACTGAATAGCAGAAAAAGATTAATTGTGTCTAGAGAGTTAACAGTATGATCACAAAACTTAACTCTCTGTACTTTATAAATAGAGAGTATATAAAAAGTCTTTTATCAACAGAATGTCCATTTGCTTTAATGGAAAAAACGACTGTTTAATGACATTACCTTCATGTGTTATATGAGAAAGAAATGTAAATGGTGGGTCATATCAGCCAGGATGTCTTTGGTTGAAAGTGAGAGAAATTCTGACCCACACTGCCTTAAGGAAGAAGATAACTTATTTGCTCACATGGTTGAAATATCCAGAATTACATCTGTCTGTGTACACCTGCCTGCATGTAGAGCTCAAAGAATGTTCTTGGTTTTTGTTCTGTGTTCTGTTAAGTTGGTTTCAGTATCAGGTACCAGGTGACAGCAAGATGGCAGTAGCTCCACCCTCTACATCCTTTCTTGTTTCTGTCCAGTAGGAAAAAGTGAGAGATTCCTTTTCAGACATCTAGGAAAGTTTCCTCTTCTCTCATCAGCTCTGATGGCCCGTGTGGATGTTCCTAAACTAATCACTGTGCCTGGGAGAGGAGGTTGTAATGTGTTGATTGGCGTGGACCTGGCTTAGCTCCTGCAGTTGGGAAGGGGAAATGGGAGAGACCGTGGTACCCAAACTGCATATACTGAGAATGGAATCTGAGAATCCTGGTTATCCAGACATAGGTGCATATGTTCTAGGGGGCCAATATTAACTGAATTGTCTGAACATTCAAGGCTTAAAATAAATCAGAAAGGGATTCAACAAAAAGCAAGCACTTGACCTCTGAGCTATAACCTATGTTCCTTTAAAAAAATTGAATACATTAAAGCCATTTTCTGCCGGCTTTTATGGTTCTGGAAGCTTATTAGAGGGTTTATTTATCAAGCATTTGACATTTTCCTAACTATTTCTTCATGATGATTTTCCAATATTAACCCACTTACTAAAATTGAAAAGATTTAAAGTTTTTCTTCCACGCTGTGGAAAGTGGGTTTGTGATACAGTCCAAGTTGGGGTAAGCGCTGAAGCTTAAGGGGGTGAAAGCGGCATCTGACTGCAGGGAGTCTAGCTCCAGACTCCTTGTCCCTGCAATCAGATGCCGTGTTCACCACTGTTACTGAATCTGGTCGTGCTACTCAGTCTCTGTCTCTTCACTCCTCATTTCAAAAATAAGGATGATGGAGGGGTGGGCAGGTATAGCTCCTGGAAGAGCAAGTACATGCTTAGCATGCACGAGGCCCAGGGTTCAGTCCCCAAAACCTCCATTAAAAAAATCAAATAAAAAATAAGGGTGATAATAGTACATGTGTCGTAGAGTTTTCTAGAAGATTAAGTGAGTTAATATAAGCAAAAGGTAAGGGCACTGTGAATGGCTCCTCTTATTATTAATGTATGTGCTCAGAATTCTTTGGAAGTGTAACCAAGGATCCTTGAGTTTGCCAAAGTTGGCTGGTCAGGGAAGATTTCCTGAGGAAACAGTGTTTAAACTGCTACCTTCTGAACAATTAAGAGTTAAGAGGTAAGTCGTGGGAAGCAAAAGGACAGGATGTGGAAAGAACAGGGCATATTTAAGGGACATCTGAATGGCATTTGCACATGTATGTTCTGTAAGAGTAAATAGCATATATCTGAGAACTAAAACTCTGAGAACAGAGTTTTTGAGTAACTTGCTCCAGGTAGAATCTGGAATGCCTGGTTGTGTAATAACGTACTAGTCCAGTGGTCCTGAAACCTGGCTAACCATCAGAGTTATTGGGGGAGCTGAAAAAACAGGAGAATTCTGTCCTTCATCTTAGTCCTACTGAGTCAGATACCTCTGAGGGGTATATTTTTTAATCACGGCAGTGGAATCTAGTCGATCAGCCTGATTTGGAAAGCACTGTACAAATCTGTGGTGTAGCTCTGTTTGAGATGCCAAATGAATAGCTTATTTCTGCTGATGTAATAGAAGTTGCATGTTTGTTTTCATAGAAATATACTCATCTCTTTTTTAAAACCACAAAATGGTTTCAGTGCTGAGCTCTGTGAGGAAGTGGTTTCTTTAGATTGAGAACTCAGTTTTTTCCCTCAGTTTTGTCAATTACAGCTTGAGTTATTTATGGTTGTTCTCAATTAATTCTCTTACTTTGTCTTCTTGCTTACAGACAGGAACTTACTATAAAACATACTGTAATCTTTGCGTAAAATCATCTCAACTGAAAAATTCATGGTTGTGGGACCCAAAGTTGTAAAATGTTTGTTTTTAAGAATATTACAAATAGTAGAAGCTTATATGCTAGGCAATCAAGATGTAGTTTTATGCCTCATCCTGTGGCACACGTATAGCCAATTATGTCATTCAACTGTTTGTAACAGTTTATATTTTAAGATAATACCTGAGAATATAGCATTTAAGTTTTTCCAGGAATTTAGTCACCTTCAAAGTTGTATGGAATTTGCAAATCTGGAATTAAATTTATCATTAGCTAAGTTAAGACAGACCAAAAAGGGAGAAGTTTCTTGAGCTTTAGGTCTTCCTTATTAGAGTTCTCTTAAGGACATTGGTTCTGTTTAGTTCATGAAAGCTGAATTAGTACAGAATTCCTATTTCTAAAGTATATGAGATGGAAGGGAAGACTATTTGAGCTCTTTACATAAAGAGGATTAATATGAAATAACCTTTCTTTTGAATCATGAAAACTAAATTATTGCTAGTACAGACTCCATGTAATTGCATAAATCATAGCCATGCCTGAATGTGTGGGGTCCTGTAGTCAAAAAATCCTCATTCTACTCTATTAAAAAAAAAGTCACATTACATCTGATAGGCATCTGGCATTTCAAATAAATTAAATTATTTGGGCCCAACATGCATCCTTTTGCTACTCATTTCACTTCACAGTTTCAGACTCAACGTTTACTCTCATTCTCCTCACCCAACTTCCTCTTAAGGCTGGACATAGTTGTAGCTAGCACTTCCTGTTCCATATTATGTACTTAAATCCACTGGTTCTGCTGCCAGTGGCAGGTCTGCAACTGATAAGAGAAGCTGGTAATGCAGGTGGGTCTGTGGCACTGTCACAGGGCCCTGATAAACGTCTGGCTGACAATGAAAGGCCAGTTGTCTGGAAAATGCAATTAAAAAAACAATATAAATATGGATGTCCTGGTGGCTAAAAGAGTTGAATGAGTCATGGTACCAGTTGGCCAGAAGGTCCCTCTCCTACCTGGAAAACAAAGTGATGCGGGTGATGAGCCCACCATGTGTAGCACAAGTGGAATTCTCAGCTCCTCCAGAGCAGTTCTCGCTTCTTTGTGCCCTTTGCATTAACTACAAGAGGGGACGACCTAAGCCATGGTCTTTTTAAAAAATGTAGCTTGAATATTCTGATGAGGAACCAAAATGTTGTCCCAGAGAAATTTGAAATAGGCATCCGTCCAGTCTTTGTTGTGGTTGCTTAACCTTTCATTGAGTATATAAGAGACATACAGGACAGGGCATAATCTTAAGTGTACAACACAATGAATGCAGCTGTGTACCAGCACCCAGGCCAAGAAACAGCATTCCCAGAGGGCCCCCCAGCATCCTTCCAGTCATTACATTACTCCACCCCCTACTCAAGGCTGACCACTGTCCTGCCTCCAAATAGCAGAGATGAATGTTACCTGTTTTTGCGTTTTCAAGTCTGGTTTCTTTTGCTCAACCTTATGTTTTGTGAGATTCACCCATATTGTTGCTAGAATAACAGTTACTTCTTAATCTCCTAGTCCACATTTATTGTAGTGTTTTGGTACTTTAAATCATTCACACACCCATAAAGTGTAATTGTTAGAAATATAATTACTAGGATGAACTCAAGCTCATTGAACTTTAAACAGTGCTGTAGTCATGGTTCTAACAGGCTTTGCAGTTTCAGACCTGATATGAAATATATGCTTTTGAGAGCTAGTATATATCATGTAGGTATTTCCTGTGTTTCAGTTGACACCTTGTGCTGAATCAAATGTTCTTCTCTGGAGCTAGACTTTTTAACTCTGAAGCTTCAGGTGAATCCCATTCACTATCTCCACAATGATCGCCTTTGCCTACAGATGGTAGAACTTGCTCAATCTCAGGTCTTTGTAGAATTTATTGAAAAGCAATCCCAGAAGGGGAAGGGGTGCTTGAATGGCCCCAGGACACATTCTCTGTCTCTAATCTGGACTTTTCTCCACTTGTTGATTTGACTCTGCAGGCCAGCTTTCTCCTTACGGCGAAACACATGACCACCAGCAGCCCCTCAATTTTATAACTTGTGAATTCTGCTATGAGAGAGAGACTGCTATCATTCTTTCAGTGATAGGTCAGAAAAATTCCAAGTACCTACTTTTGACCCGTCCAGCTGTGGTAGGGACAGAGAATGAGATACTGTGACTGGCCTTGCTTACACCTGTCCTTGGCCAGTCAGCTGTGTTGAGCCATAGATCTTTCTAGAATCACATGGTGAAAAGAAGATGTTGTTCCTAGAAGGCTATTGCTGGGCTGACCAAGCTCCAGACATCCACATCACCCTGCTTTAAACACTGAAGTTTAGGGGAGGTCATGAAAGATCATTTTATCAAAGCTGCTTAGAATTCTGAAACAAATGCTACTGACTGGTGGCTAGACTATAGTCAGAGTGATTATAATTAGGACCCCTGAAATTTTTGGAGCTCTAGTCTGTACCAATTCTGAACAGTTTCTATTGGTACTTTCAAGCTCATCACTCCCTCTCATCCTCACCATCCCTAGCCAGATTCAAGATGTTAGTTACTCTCTTTCATTAGAGTGGTTTTCAACCTTTTGTAAAGTAGGGAGGATGGTGTTTTTATATTTTATTTTAGTTTTTCAAAAAACCCCATCAAACTGCATTACCGTATCACTAAGTTGAGAATTAAGAGTAGTTGTCGGGGTGTTTTTAAATTAAGAAAATATTTAGGGGAGGGTATAGCTCAGTGGTAGAGTATGTGCTTAGCATGCATTAGGTCCTCGGTTCAATCCCTAGAACCTCCATTAAAATTTTTTTTTAATAAATAAATAAATAAATAAACCTAATTACCCCCCCCCAATTTTAAAAAGTCTTTGTATCTCACACACAAGACAAAAGCACCTATTTATGAATCTATAAAAATGTAGTAAAAGTAGTAGCAAAACACACTACAGGGATGTACACCAGAGTCCATCACTGTGGTGGCCTCTGGGCAAGGAGGATGGGGAATGGGATTGGAAATACAATAGAGGTTTCAACTTTATTTGTTGTGTTTATTACCTTTTATTACCTTTACCTCTAAAGTAACTCTGGAGCAAATGTGACAGACTGTCGTGTGTTTGTGTGTGTGTGTGTGTGTGTGTGTGTGTGTGTGTGTGTGTGTGTGTGTGTGTGTATGTGTGTGATTAAAAATTTCCCCAGTTTATAGAAAGAGCTAATATATAAATTGAAAGAATAATTCCACAAGACTCAGCCAACATTGATTATGTGGTGCTTTTCCTCCAGCAACATTAGGAAGCAGCATAGTGTAGTCGTAGTTCACTCGGGCTGGGGAACCAGGTGGCCTGCCTGGGTTCCGGTTCCAGGTCCTGATTCCATCGCTTGCTATCTTGGCAAGTTACTTTATTTCCGTATGTTTCAGTTTCCTCATTTGTAATTACCACAGGAATTACTTTTTATATTATCAAAAGTTCTACATCATTTGCTGTGATGTTTTTAAAAAGTTAATATATTTGTCCCTTGGTATCTGTCGAGGATTTTTTCCAGGATCCTCCCTGATTACCGAGATCCCTGGATGCTCAAGTCTCTTATATAAATTGTCATCGTATTTGCATATAACCTATGCACATCCTCCGGTACTTTAAATCATCCCTAAATTATTTATAATACCTAACACAATGTAAATGCTATGTAAATAGTTGTAAATACAACATAAATTCTGTGTAAATAGTTGCCAGCACAGCAAATTCAAGTTTTGCTTTTTGGAGCTTTCTGGAATTTTTCTTTCTCAAATATTTTCTGTTCATGGTTGGTTGAATCCACAGATTCAGAACCTATGGGTATGGAGGGCCAACTATACATATAAAATGCTTAGACCAGCATTTGGCATATAGGAAGCACTCAATAAATACGAGTTATTATTTGTTATTAATAGGGATAGGAATGATTTCTAATCATGGGTATGTTTTGTTATTTTAATCTATTTTTTAAAAAATTTATCTCATTTCAACTTTATAAGGCAGAGTTTTGTTGTTGTTGTTTTTGGGGGGTCTTGTTTGTTTTTATTGAAGAATGGTTCACATATAATATTACATAAATTACAGTTGTACAATATAGTGATTCACAATTTTTAAAGGTTATACTCCATTTATAGTTATTATAAAATCTTGGCTATATTCCTCATGTTTTATAATATATCCTCGTATTTTATTTTATACCTAGTCGTTTGTACATCTTAATCCCCTACCCCTGTTTTGTACCAACCCTGCCTCCCCCCGCTCCACTGGTAACCACTAGTTTGTTCTCTGTGAGTCGATTTAAGGCAGGTGTTTTATTATAGGTAAGGAACATGAGAATCTGGGATGTTAAGTAACTTGACTAGACATGAAAAGCTACTAAATGATTGAGCTGAATTAGAACCAAGCTCTGGAACTCCAAAGCCCCCATTCTTAACCTCTGCATTTCATTACCACCAGCAATTTAATTTTTATCTTTCTTAAGCAACTTGCAAAGAAATCAGAAAAACATTGTCAAAAGTTGTTGAATTTAGTTAAATGACCTATGATTTAGAATTGGGACTCTAGGAAAATATGTGCAGATAACCAAAGGAAACTTTTAAAATTGAGCATTTTTATTTACCATATATTAGAGTATCTACCATGTGCTAGAGACCGTATTTGTGCTTTGCAGAAACTTTGTTACACTAAAGTCTTGCGCCATCCTGCATGTAGGCATTCTGTTTCTTTTTTAGGGATGAGGAATCAGTCTCAGAGACACTGTGTAACTTGTACAGAGTCACACAACTACTAAATGGAATCAAGATCATGACTACCATCACACCGCAGACTTTTTTTTTTTCATTAAGCTGAACTAGCTTTCTTGCATAATCAGTTATTGTTTGTAATTTACTTTTGATGTAGATACACATATATTCTGGGTTTTTCATCTGATCATTTTGTCATTTCCTCATAGTTTACAAAATTGAAGGCAAACAGCATATAAAACAATCAGGGTTGACTTTGTGCAGCTATGTGATATAAATCATTTTTGTAATAATTCAAAGTATAATCCTTAAATTTCCTCAACTTTTTTTCCAAGGTGAAAAATATACATCTGGATGGCCTATTAAAATAAAATAAATGTAAAAGCTGAGATTTCAAAATACCCATTTTGACTTGGTAGACTTTGCTCACATTTAACTGTAAAACTGTTACCATTTTATTTCTTGTGGTACATGCTGGTATTGGGTGCTTAACTTTATTTTCAAGAATCAAGGATTTTCAGGGCCTTTTCCTATCCTGAAGAAAAATGCATTGGGTATGTTTTCAGTCATTGCTGGGCTTGTCTCAGTGTGAGATTCAGATTTTCCTGCTTTGAGTAGATTTAAGATCATTATCATGTTGCCTTATTTTTCTGTAGTTCATCACTTTTAGTAATTCTTATGCATTATTATAGTATAAAAACAGTGTATCTGTATATTTGATATATGGATGGAAGTCTCCTGGCAGTGAAAGTGGTATGTTTTCCCTTGACTCGTCATCATCATGGATACTGAACATCCAAGTGGCGTTATGGAAAGTGATCATCTTCCTCTTTCACCAGGTGATCAGACTCTGAGAATTTGGGACGTGAAGGCAACTGGAGTCAGAATTGTGGTTCCAGCCCATCAGGCAGAAATTTTGAGTTGTGACTGGTGCAAATATAATGAGGTACCCTGTCTGGCTCTGTCCTGAGTTGCCAAGCCCTCCCTAATGTTGAGATGTTTTAGATTTTATTTATCTTTGTTTATGTGGCCTTTGGTAGTGTTTATGGACCATTAAGTTAAATTCAATCCCTTTCATTTCTAATTGATGATTGTGAGTGACCTGCATTAGCATTAATTGGATTTAAGTGGACATAAAACAAGCAGAATAAGAAACAGAAATTCTCAAAGTTCAACAGTGCAGCCTTACTTGTTTGTTTGGGAAACTGCTTTACAATTTATGTAATTTTTTTTCTTTATTGCTCTTAACCCTGTGCATTTGTATCAGCTTTTGCTTTCATTTCTTGTTCACTTTGCTAGTGAGGCTGCTGAACTATTTGCAACTTGATTTTTAATTTGACGGTCCATTAGTTTTTAAAATTTTCTGTTTCCCTTGTAAGCCTAACCAGGCTTCAATGCTTCTTTAAGATAGTAGTGTCCATTTATAACCTTTTGCAAAGCTTTAGCTAACCATATAAGTATAAGAATTAGATATAGAAATGGATTAAATATGTGTTGATATGCTGTTTAAGTACATTCGTGTACCTGGAATGGTCTGTTGACTATGACAAATAAGTATAACATATACCTTTTTTCCCCCCAATTTTAAATTAATTACCAAAAGAGAACATTGCATTGACTGAGTTCTTTAAATAAAAAGAAAATAGATTAAAAGAAAATGTAATACATAATTCAATAATAATACTTGATTTTAGTAAAATTTTCAGTGCTGATGACTATAGTTCAAAACTCACTCATCATAAATGAATTTTCCAAATGGAAAAATAAAATCGTGAACTACATGTTATACTTCTGGAAATTCTAAAAAGGTACTGATATACACTTGAGAGTGGTTTAAAATTTAAAAAAAAACTTTGAAGTTTTTTTTTCAAATAAGCTTACATCGAAGCCCAACACATTCAGACAGTGAATTACTGCTCTGGGTGATGTGGAATGGGGCTGAGTGTGGACCTGGCTCTTGGACTATTGAGCCAGAATCTCTGGACTCATCTCGGGTTCTAGATAGCAGAATTTGTAAAACCTGACAAGATAGGAGACTTACCATTTTTGCATATATTCTCAGATAGAATTAGATTTTATATTAAGACATGGCCAATGAGAGTTGAGAACGATGGTTGATTTAGATTTAGAAAAACATATAAAAATTTAATTTATACCCTTCATGCTTTCAAATATTCGTAATTAGCAGTCCCTTTGCCTTTTAATGCCTAGTAAAACTTAGAGCATGCTGCAGAGAAAGGTGGGCTTCTTTGTCAGGTATAATTCTTAATATGTTAATGTACTTATTAACACTATTACAAGTAGATTGAAAAATCTACAGTACTGTTTGAGACTATGCCTTTTTCTGTTGTGTATAGTGTTCCATCATATACATAAAGCATACTGAGTTCCTTTTTTTCAAATCATACTAATTTTTGCTTCTTGGTGTATGTTTTGATTCCTTTCTCTACTGTTATATAACTTTTCAAGAGTGACTCCTGAATTCAGATTAAATAAGTACCAGAAATAGATATGGTTTCTAGTAGGAAATGGGTACAGCTTAACCACAAAGATGTCACAGTTTACTTTTCTCTGAATTGTTTTCAGAATTTGCTGGTGACGGGAGCAGTTGATTGTAGTTTGAGAGGCTGGGACTTGAGGAATGTACAGCAACCAGTATTTGAACTTCTTGGTCACACCTATGCTGTTAGGAGAGTGAAAGTAAGTTTTTATCTTTTCTTTTTATACATAGAACAAAAATATAGATATAAATACCATCAATGAAGTATATGTAAATGGTGTTCAGGGGCTGGGGTTATCGATTCTTTCTTATGCATGGTTTTGTTGTCCAATTAGTGATTATGAACATTGAAAGCTAAAATTAGGTAAAATATTTGAATAATTATTGAATGAGTTGGAACAATGTAGTCAGTCAGTACTTACAATTAAATAAAAATGTTTTTCTCATTCTATCATCCCCATCTACTATTACTTTAATATTTTTAAACTATAGTAATTTACTCTTAGTATTATATTCTTTATAATTTTCTATTCAGTGGAAGGATGTCACTTTACTTTGTTGAAACTCATACAGAGAGATGGTTAATTCTCTTTTCCCCAGCATGATTGTATGTATGAATGTTTACAAAGTTTAGGGTATAGAAAATTTTCCACTTTGTAAACAGCAGAGGATGAGGTAACTTCTTTCTGCTGCTCTCCCCAATTTTGTCAGGTTCTGAAGTGACGTAAGTTAGTTTCCCAGCTTCTATTTAGGTAAATTTTGCTAAGTCACTGTGGAAAACATCTTATTAAAAGACATCTCCCAATTTCATTCTTTGTGCTTTACATTAAGGGTAAGAATGTACTTTCTAATCTTTTCATTAAGATAATTATATTATTCCTATTTTAAAAATTCTAAATTGCGGTTAATATTTTAAATTTTGCTGGTTACAATTCAACATATGAGAAACAGTGCCTGTTTTATTTTTTTAAAATGGCACCCAGGATTTAGTAGTTAAAAAAATATTTTCTCCATATATTTCATTGTGCTTCTGAGAATGAAATAGGGTAGGTAATGTAGTGAAAGTATTTCACAAATTATAAAGCGCATTCAAATGTAATTATATATATGTATATAACCACTCAAGCACTGGTAAGAAAAACACTGAAGAAATAAAATTGCAAAGCATAACCTATTAAAGCATGTTTATTATTTATATAAAATACTGTCTTTAAATTTGTGGTTTTTGACCTTGATATCATTAGCTATGATATACATACAAGAAAATTATTTAAAATTGTTTAACATTTGAATGTTTATTTGATATTTGTGGTAATGGCGATCATAATATGTATTCATAAAATTGGTAAATTACATAATTATATATATGTAGTATCTTAAATCTCTTGTATTTTTAGGACTCCTTTTTGGATAGCCAATATGAAATTGTATTTTATTTTTCCAGAATAACAACATTTTGGGAATATTCTAAAATAAACTCTAAAAGTCTTGAGAGATGACTTTCTTTGAAGAATGTGAAAACAACTATTTTTCCTGTAGATGGGTATTTAAGTCTAGAAGCTTTTTGCCTTGAATTGAAGCATATAAGGTTTGGAAAAGCATGATTTTAAGTGACAGTCTTGACTAAACTTTAATTTATTATAATGTTCATGAGAATGACCACATGAGATAGCATGTTATAATTACAGTTAACCCCAGAAAGTTTTTTGTTTTTGATTTTTGTAGTTTTCACCATTTCATGCTTCTGTGCTGGCCTCTTGCTCCTATGATTTTACTGTAAGGTCAGTGGTTTTTGATATATTTCAGTGTGAAATATCAAGTAGCATTTGCATCTTTGCAGCTTTTATGAAGGATAATGTGTTTGTCTTACTAATATAAAAATAATACGGGCTGGGCACATTTGAATATTTGCCCCTGGGATTAGTATTTTATTTTTCTGTTATTATGATCTGGCCACATATAGGAATAAATTCTTTACTATTTAAAGATTAGCCTGGTTACTCTATTTAAAATTCCTTTCCTGACAGTTGTTCCTAGAGTAATATCTTCCTATGCTATAGATTGAATAGCCAATATCTTTAAAATTTTGATTTTAAAAACTGTGACATTTTATTTCTTCAGGTTTAATTATAGGCTAAGGCTATAGGCTGTTAAGGCTAAGATTGTTATAGATGAAAACAATCAGCATGAGTGTATGTGTGTTTGTGAATAGTATATATGTAACTGTGTATGTATGTGTGTATACATGTGTATCTATGTATGAATATATCTATCTGTATTCATATTCCCATTTCTAATCCCACACCACACAGGGTTCATTCTACTTTTTCTCCTTTTCCAAATTTATGACCTCTGATTCTTATTGTTCACAATACATTTACCTATTTGCTACCTTACAATGCTCAGAAAGTAGTTTGGAAATCACTGTATATCAGTTCATAGAGATCTTTTTCATTCTGCATAATACTCCGTTATGTGGCTATGCTATACTTTATTTAGCTACTCTCCCATATATGGGCATTTAGCTTGTTTCATATATTTTATAAATGAATAAATGACTTTGTATATATGTATGTTCACATCACTAGAGAATTAATTTCAGAGTCTACTCCTGGAAGTGGGATTGCTGGATTAAAAGGTAAATACACACACACACATATATGTACATAAACATATACACACACATACACACACAAACCATATAAACATATATATATATATATATATGATTCTGTTAGATATTACCAAATTCCCATCCATAAGAAATATACTCGTTCCCATCCCACGTGTCAACATTTGAAAGCACCTGTTTCTCTATTATCTAAAGATTATTGATTCTTTAGGAGTTTCCAAGTTCATGATCATATCATCTGCAAATAAAGGTGGTTTTACATCTTCAGTTCCAGTTCTGATGCCCAAACATGAGGATGTGTGTATCTTTTTGAGTTAATGTTTTTATTTTCTTCAGCTGAATACCCAGAAGTGGAATTGATGGATCATATGGTATTCTATTTTTAAATTTTTGAGGAACCTCTATACTATTTTCCATAGTGGCTACATGACTTTACATTCCCACCAACAAGGATTCCCTTTTCTCCGCATTCTTGCTAACACTTAATTATTTCTTGCCTTTTGTGATAGCCATCCTAACAGTTTTGAGGTGATATTGTAGTTTTGATTTGCATTTTTCCAGATAAATGATGTTGAGCACCTTTTCATGTACCTATTGGCCATCTATATGTCTTCTTTGGGAAAATGTCTATTCAGATCTTCTGCCCCTTTTAAAAATGGGATAATTTGTTTTCTCACTGTTGAGTTGTGTAAATTCTTTATATATTTTGGATATCAGTCCCTCGTTAGAGATATGTTTTGTGAATATTTTCTCCCATTCAGTAGGTTGCCTTTTCATTTTGTTGCTGGCTTCCTTTACTGTACAGAAACTTTTCAGTTTGATGTAGTCCTACTTGTTTCTTTTTGCTGTTTTTGCTCGCTTTTGGTGTCAGGTCTAAAAAATCATCACCAGGACTTATGTCAAGGAGCTTACTGCCTGTATGTTCTTCTAGAAGTTTTATGGTTTCAGGTCTTACATTCAAGTCTTTAATCCATTTTGAGTAAATTTTTGTGTATGTTGTAAAATAATGGTCCAGTTTCATTCTTCTCTATGTGCCTGTCCATTTTTCTAATGCTATTTATTAAAAAGGCTGTCTTTTCCTTGTTGTTTATTCTTGGCTCCTTTGTTGTAAATTGATTTATCATATAAGTGTGGGTTTATTTCTGAGCTCTCTGTTCTGTTCCATTGATCGCTGTGTGGTTTTATGCCAATACCATACAGTTTCAATTACCATAGCTTTGTAATGCGTTGAAGTCAGGAAGCATGAAGCCTCCATCTTTGTTCTTCTTTCTCAAATTACTTTGGCTATTCAGGGTCTTTTGTGGTTCCATACAGATTTTAGGATTGTTTGTTCTATTTCTGTAAAAAATGCCGTTGGAAGACCAATCATTCCCAACAGTAAAAAGCTAGAAGCTTTTCTTCTAAAATCAGGAACAAGACAGAGATGCCCATTCTTACCGCTTTTATTCAACATAATATAGGAAGTTCTACCCAGAACAATTAGACAAGAAAAAGAAATAAAAGGCACCCAAATTTGAAAAGGAGAAGTAAAGTTGTCACTATTTGCAAATGACATGATATTACATCTAGAAAACCCTAAAGACTTCATAAAAAACTGCTAGAACTAATAAACAAATTCAGTAAAAGTTGCAGGATACAAAACCAATACACAAAAATTAGTTGCATTTCTATATACTAATAGCGAGCTATCAGAAAGAGAAATTAAGAAAACCATCCCATTTATAATTGCATCGAAAAGAATAAAATACCTAGGAATAAATTTAATATAGCAAGTGAAATACATATATGTTGAAAACTACTGAAATTAATGAAAGAAATTAAAGAAGACACAAATAAATGGAAAAATATTCCATGCTCATGGATTGGAAGAATTAATATTGTTTTTTTTAATTGTTTCAAATTTATTGATGAAAAACATTATGATCAAATAAATAATTTCTAATACTTTTTTTAGTAGTAGAAATCTTTCATTAAAGGAAATCTTTAATAGATGGTTAAAATGTAAAATATGTGGCAAGAGGAGTTACTGCTTTTGGTTGAAGAGTTGTTGAGAGTCTTGGACATCCCGCATTGATTCATTTCTTTTAATTAAGAAATTTTTTACCTTTTAGCCTTTGAACTATAGTAACTTAACATCATAGTAACTTAACCCCAAGGCTACAAATTTCTCAATTTGAAAGACAGTAATTTTTTCCTCCACAGGTCACAAAAGCAACATTTAACAAGACTTTTATTTCCCTCTCATCTAATAAGAAGAAAATTAAACCATAAAGTTCCTACATTTTCCCTACTTGCATCTATTTTTGTTTTTGTTTATTTATTTATTCTATGCTGGAATTTATTCTATGCTTTTGACCTATTTGTCTATCTCTATGTTAATATCATACTGTGTATGTTAATAACTAGCTTTATAATAAATCTTGAAGTCATGTAGTATATAGTCTTTCAACTTTGTTCTTCCACATTTGTTCTTTTGGGTATTTTAAGTCCTTTATGATTCTGTACCAATTTTAGAATCAGTGTCTCAATTTCTAAAAAAAAAAAATCTTCAAAACAAATAGCAACAATAAAAAACAAACTAAATACTCTGCTGAGATTTTGATTGTGATTGCACTGACACTACAGATTAATGTGTTGTGTTTTTTCATTTCCATTAAAATTAAAAGACTTTAATTTCTCATTAGATTTCTTCTTTGGCCCATGTGTTATTTAGAAGTCTATTCTTTAGTTTCCAAATGTGTGGGGATTTTCCTGATATATTTCTATTACTTTTTTCTAATTTCCATTATGTTCAGATAATATTCATCTTCCGACTTGAATACATTTTAAGTTTTGTGATGTTTTATGGACTGGAATACATTTCCATGTGGACTTGAAGTTAGTGCATATTCTGCTGCTGTTGGGTGAAGTGTTCTATAAACATAAATTACGTGAATTTGTTTCTTAATATTGTTTAAGTCTTCCATATTCTTACTGATTTTCTGCTTGTCCTATCAATTGTTGAGATAGGTTTTTGAAATATATGATTTATTGGTGGATTTGTCTATTTCTTCTTGCAGTTCTATCAGTTTTTTTAACATTTTTTATTGAGTTATAGTCATTTTACAATGTTGTGTCAAATTCCAGTGTAGAGCACAATTTTTCAGTTATACATGAACATACATATATTCATTGTCACATTTTTTTTCGCTGTGAGTTACCATAAGATCTTGTATATATTTCCCTGTGCTATACAGTATAATCTTGTTTATCTGTTCTACATTTTGAAATCCCAGTCTGTCCCTTCCCACCCCCTGCCCCCATGGCAACCACACATTAGTATTCTATGTCTATAAGTCTTTCTGTTTTGTATTTATGTTTGTTTTTTATTTTTTTTGGATTCCACATATGAGCGATCTCATATGGTATTTTTCTTTCTCTTTCTGGCTTACTTCACTTAGAATGACATTCTCCAGGAACATCCATGTTGCTGCAAATGGCGTTATGTTGTCGGTTTTTATGGCTGAGTAGTATTCCACTGTATAAATATACCACATCTTCTTTATCCAGTCATCTGTTGATGGACATTTAGGCTGCTTCTATGTCTTGGCTATTGTGAATAGTGCTGCTGTGAACATTGGGGTGTAGGTGTCGTTTTGAAGTAGGGTTCCTTCCCTTCTGGATATATGCCCAGGAGTGGGATGACTGGGTCATATAGTAAGTCTATTCCTAGTCTTTTGAGTAATCTCCATACTGTTTTCCACAGTGGCTGCACCAAACTGCATTCCCACCAGCAGTGTAGGAGGGTTCCCTTTTCTCTACAGCCTCTCCAGCATTTGTCATTTGTGGACTTTGGAATGATGGCCATTCTGACTGGTGTGAGGTGATACCTCATTGTAGTTGTGATTTGCATTTCTCTGATAATTAGTGATACTGAGCATTTTTTCATGTGCCTATTGATCATTTGTATTTCTTCCTTGGAGAATTGCTTGTTTAGGTCTTCTGCCTGTTTTTGGATTGGGTTGTTTGTTTCTTTCTTGTTAAGTCGTATGAGTTGCTTATATATTCTGGAGATCAAGCCTTTGTTGGTTTCATTTGCAAAAATTTTCTCCCATTCCGTAGGTTATCGTTTTAGTTTACTTATGATTTCCTTTGCTGTGCAGAAGCTTGTAAGTTTCATTAGGTCCCATTTGTTTATTCTTGCTTTTATTTCTATTGCTTGGGTAGACTGCCTAGAAGAACATTTTTGAGATGTATGTTAGATAATGTTATGTCTATGTTTTCTTCTAGGAGGTTTATTGTATCTTGTCTTATGTTTAAGTCTTTGATCCATTTTGAGTTTATTTATGTGTATGGTGTAAGGGAGTGTTTTAGCTTCACTGCTTTACATGCTGCTGTCCAGTTTTCCCAACACCATTTGCTGAAGAGACTGTCTTTATTCCATTGTATATTCTTGCCTCCTTTGTGAAAGATGAGTTGACCAAAAGTTTGTGGGTTCATTTCTGGGCTCTCTATTCTGTTCCATTGGTCCATATGTCTGTTTTTTACCAATACCATGCTGTTTTGATTACTATAGCTCTGTAGTATTGTCTGAAGTCTGGGAGAGTTAATCCTCCAGCTTTTTTCTTTTTCTTCAGTAATGTTTTGGCAATTCTAGGTCTTTTGTGGTTCCATGTAAATTTTATTATGATTTGTTCTAGTTCTGTGAAATATGTCCTGAGTAATTTGATAGGGATTGCATTAAATCTGTAGATTGCCTTGGGCAGTGTGACCATTTTAACAATATTGATTCTTCCAATCCAGGAGCATGGGATATCTTTCCATTTTTTTAAGTCTTCTTAATTTCCTTCATCAGTGTTTCATAGTTTCCCATGTATAAGTCTTTCACCCCCTTGGTTAAATTTATTCCTAGGTATTTTATTACTTTGGGTGCTATTTTAAAGGAGATTGTTTCTTTACTTTCTTTTTCTATTGATTCATTATTAATGTAAAGAAATGCAACTGATTTTTGAACATTAATCTTGTAACTTGCTACCTTGCTGAATTCTTCAATTATTTCTAGTAGTTTTTGTGTGGACCTTTTAGGGTTTTCTATATATAGTATCATGTCATCTGCATATAGTGACAGTTTTACCTCTTCTTTTCCAATCTGGATCCCTTTTATTTCTCTCTCCTGCCTGATTGCTGTGGCTAGGACTTCCAAGAATATGTTGAATAGGAGTGGTGATAGTGGGCATCCTTGTCTTGTCCCAGATTTTAGTGGGAAGCTTTTGAGTTTTTCACCATTGAGTACTATGCTGGCTGTAGGTTTGTCATATATAGCTTTTATTATGTTTAGATATGTTCCCTCTATACCCACTTTGGTGAGAGTTTTTATCATAAATGGATGTTGAATTTTATCACAAGCTTTTTCTGCATCTATTGAGATAATCATGTGGGTTTTGTCCTTTCTGTTGTTGATGTGATGTATTACATTGATTGATTTGCGTATGTTGAACCACCCTTGTGTCCTTGGTATGAACCCCACTTGATCATGATGTATAATCTTTTTTATGTGCTATTGGATTCTATTTGCTAATATTTTGGTAAGGATTTTGGCATCTATGTGCATCAGTGATATTGGTCTGTAATTCTCTTTTTTGATGGTGTCTTTGCCTGGTATTGGTATCAGGGTGATGGTGGCTTCATAGAATGAGTTTGGGAGTATTCCCCCTTTTTGAATCTTCTGAAAGAGTTTGAGAAGAAGTGGTATGAGTTCTTCTTTGTATGTTTGGTAGAATTTCCCAGTGAAGCCATCTGGTCCTGGACTTTTATTTGTAGGGATTTTTTTTTTGCTAATTTGATTTCATTTCTAGTGATCGGTTTGTTCAAGTGGTCAGTTTCTTCTTGATTCAGTCTTGGTGGACTGTATGTTTCCAGAAACTTGTCCATCTCCTCTAGGTTATCCATTTTGGTTCCATACAGTTTTTCATAATATGGAAGAATTAATATTGTTAAATGGCCCCAAAACAATATAGATTCACTGCTATCCTTATTAGTAGTCTCTTTAAAAAAAAATTAGCCATTTATTATCTGATTTGTGAGTTTTTAATGGCATTTATTTTAACTCCTACTTAATTGCATATACAACCAATGAGCTTATTCTGCTTTCCTTTTTTTACCCTCCCTTTTGTGTCAGATATTGAATTGTTTTATTTATATTTTGCTAGAACATACAACATATAACATATAATACATATCATATATTACTCTTCCACTCTTGTTTCCAATTTTGTTTTAGTCTTGTATACATAACTAAATGTATTAAATGCTCATCATCAATCTTTATGCTAAACTTTCCTTATCATGTTTTAGTTTGATGAAGTTTATCTTCTAGTAAATTCCTCAAGAAGGGCTCATGGGTACAGGCTTCTCAGGAACTCTTGCATATTTAAAATTATTTCTCTATAGCCTTGATGCTTAAAGGATAGCTTTATTGAATATAAATTCCTTGATTTACATTTCTTTCTTACAGGGACTCCAATTAAACATAAACTGAATCTCTCTTAGTTGTCTTCTGTATCAAACACTTTCTGATACTTTTTACTTTATCTCATTTTCATTGCTTTGGTTATGTTTCTTCTGTCTTTAATGCCCTTATATTTTTGTGTAAATTTATTCTTAGGTACCATGCAATTTTGTCTTCATTTCTGATATCACTTTGCCTTTTTCTGCTATTTCTTTCATGTGTCCAATTAGCTCATCTTACTTTTTTTCTGTTTTTTTGTCCACTTCTTTTCTTTGTTTTTTAAAAAATATACTTTATTTCATTTTATTTGGGGGATGTGGGAAGGTCTATTTATTTATTTATTTAATTTTTAGGGGCGATCCTGGGGATTGAACCCTGGACCTTGTGCATACTAAGCATGTGCTCTGCCACTTGAGCTATACCCTTCCCCTCCAACTTCTTTTCTTTGTTTTTGAATTCTTGATTGTAAGGGGAAAACTTTACTTCTGACACCAGATGTGTGTGGGGTTTCTGCACACCAAAAAATTCTCCAGTTCTCAGCAGACACCAACTGTGAGTCCTACAAAGTTAACTCAATTCTGACACTACCTGGAGATAACATCATATCCCACAGGTTAAGAGCTCAGTTCCATGAGACTGTCTGCACTTCAGATGCCAATTATAAGCCTAGATTGTCACTTGTACTTGTGACTAACTAGCTGTAAATTGGGGTTCCCTTGAGCCATTCCTCAGGTTTGTTAATTTGTTGGAATAGCTCACAAAGCTCAAGGAAACATTTACTTATATTTTCCAATTTATTATAAAAGATATTATGAAGGATAAAGATGAATAGCCAGATGAAGTGGTAGAGGGTGAGGTTGGGAAGGGTCGTGAGTGCTGGAGCTTCTGTCCCCATGGACCCGGGGTGCACCACCCTCCCAGTACGCGGATGTGTTCACCAACCTCACAGCTCATCAAATCTGGTTGTTTAAGAGTTCTAATGAGCTTAATTTCCAGCCCTTCTTCTTCCCTGGGTGTTCAGTAGGTGGGGCTGAAAATTACAACCCTCTAGTCACTTGGTCTTTCTGGTGAGGAGTCCCAGTATGAGACTGTTGGAAGGACTCCATCCTCAGTCACCTCACTAACATAAACTCAGGTGTGCTCAAAAGGGGATCTTTGTGAATGATAAAAGACACTCCTATCATTCTGGAAATCCCAGGGGTCCTAGGGGCTCTATGCCAGGAACTGGGGACAAAGAGCAAATACATTTCATGTTATACTACACTGATCTAGGTCAAGTTTTTTTTTTTTTTTTTCCCTTCACGTCCCCAAATGCTTGTTTGAAGATATTAATTCAGTTTAGAATGTTATACCACAATTTTCTTAGACTTTGCTATTTTTTTTTTGAAGTGATCTTTTGTCAGGTGAATTTTTTGAGTTTATGATATTCATTTTATTTTTATGTTTTTTTTTAATAGATAAAGACTTTATGTGTTTCTGCATATCCGTGTACAAGACTGATGGTTTAGGGTTGGTACCTCTCCTTTTTTTTAATCCTCTTTTCCCTTTTACACTATTAACATTCTAAAATACCTCTTTGTGTCCTATGCACTTTAAAATCTGTACTCTATTCTCAGTTAAGCTTTTTTAGTATTTTCACTCAGTGAGATGGGCGTTCTTTCCCTGGTAGTGGCTTTTAATCAGTTTTAGACCTGATCCTAGCTCTTCTCTGTTCTGCTCAGTTTTTCCTTAATTCCTCTTGCTGTCCAGTAAGGCTTAGATCTAGCCCATGGGAGAATGTCCATTAGGATTCTGTTTTTGTTTTTCTTTTTACATGTAATCATAAATTTGGATGTGTTGAAGGCCTGAGTTTTGTGTGGTTTTATTTGTTCTTTTTGTTGTTCTGTATTGGGTTTTGTGAGGATACACTAAGAATTTTGGATTTACATGGCCTCATTGCTTCAACTACCCAGACTTCCTCTCTCCTTTACTTCTGAGTCATATTTGATATGGTAGAAGCTATGTAACTGCTTGTATGGAATGTACTTCTAAGAATAAATTATAATAATGCCTTGGGAGAAATTATATACTCTAGCTTGTTTTTTTTTTTTTTTTTTTTTGACTGATCCAATATAAGCAGCAGGCAGACAGACTGGGAAATATAATCACACTAAGGCTTCCAGCTCTCAATTAAAAGGATACCATAACCAGGTTTTGTTTTTTTTAATAGTCTGTATGAAACAGTATGGAGTGATTATAGAATTTTTAGCATGGAGCCAAAAAATGGCAACATGGCCAACAAGCAGAGAAAACTTACCAATTTTTCACCACCACCGCCCACCCCACCTCCATCCTAACTTTTCCAAACTGCATCTGAGGAGCTATATCATTGGCTGGAGGTTAGGGCTGTGAATATGGATTTAAAGGCCATTAGCTCACTGATGGTTTAGTCTGTAAGAATGAATAAATCAAAAGGAGATAGGTTTAGAGAAAGAAGAGCAAAAAAAACCTCTTTAGGAAAGAATTAATGTTGGAAGGAAGAAGAGAACAGCCCACCCAAAACAGGAGGAGAACCAGAGCATGCAGTTTGTCAGAGAGACCGCAGGAGAGGATGTCAGCCAGATGTGGGCAGCCAGTAATGTGAGCTCCCCCAGATGGGCTGAGCAGGATGAGGGCGAACTTGGAATCTTCTCTCTTACGTGGCATCACTTTCGGGCTCAAAAGGGTTGGATTTCCAAGACTTTTCTGGTGTTTGAAACTGATTGCCAAGGGCTTGACGGCTGAGGTAGGGGCATTAATCTTTGGACATCTTAAATCCATTTTGCTGTTCTGTTTTTACTTAAAGGGGAAAACCTAGTGACTCCTATTTTTTCTTTTCAAAATTGTCATTATGATCTTAATGCTACTGACAACTCCCGGTTTTATCTACATACTCAAGTATCCCGAAGCACCTAGTTGGGAAATGCCTTACCTTTGTTGATGTCCATTTGTCTCAGGAATATTTGTTAAGACTGGGCTTTTGAATGTGAACTTTGGGACACTGAAATCTTGTTGGTACCTAACTATGCTCAGAAATCATTACAGTTTGTGACTGAGAGTCTTCATAGTCTTTCTACTTTTTAATTGAAGTATGGTTGATTTATATTATATTAATTTCAGGTATATGGCATGGTGAGTCAGTATTTTTATAGATTATTTCTCTCCACTCAAGAATGAGGCTTTGCTTCTTTCCTGAATCCTGAGCAAGATGAGATTGTGGATAGATGTTTGATGCTTCTGGGGAGAGAAATGGCTTAGGTCATAGTTTTGAGACATACTACAAGATCAAAACCATCATAGGTGTATCTGTAAGCATTTGGAAAGACTGAGATTATAATTAAGTAATATGAGATCTTTAACATAGTTTAAAAATACATTGGAATAGATAATTTTTCTATGTAACTAGGAGTTCAGGTTTCTTTACATGTAAAATAGAATTACTAGTATCTGTCCTCACAGCTCGCAAGGTGATTATAAGAATTACGTCAGAGGGCATACTTGAAAATACTAGGCTAATTCTTCATCATGATTCCCAACCTTTGCTTCTTTTAAGCCACCTCCTCAACCCTGTTCCCTGCACTTTCAGCTAAAAGACCTCATCTCTCTCTTTAAAACAACGTATAATTGTAGGGCTCAAGCACAAATTATCTCAATTTCCACTGCAAGCCTGTAAATGTTTCTGAATCTCTACCTATCCATTTCTCCTTTGCTGTTCAGGACCCTTGGACATGAACGCTCTTGGGCCCTACACTGCTATGTCCTTCATTACTTTGTTCCATGAAATCACCTCTTCTCTCTGCAGTATCATCAGTCTACCACTCTGTCTTGATTTTCCCCTGAGCCTGTAAGTTCTTCCTTTATCCTGTATTTTCCTTTAACTTCTCTTTCCTTCTTAGCCAAGCTTTTAGTGTCACCTTAAGCTCCATTCAGCAGGGCCTTATTAAGGCCTTTGCAGTCCTCTGGTGCTCTCCGTAGATCTTACCCCATATTGTTTGAATCTATGCAATGGATCCACATCACAGATTAAACAGGGCTCATTCTCTTGAAAAGATTTTTATACTTTAGCTTTTGAAGTCGTTTGGCAGTGACTGGCTCATTTATGATTAATTATGATTTCTAGGCAATTATTATGCTTACTTAGAAATTTTTGTGAAGTAAAAAATTAACCTAAAAACTGTTTTCAAATGGAACAAAATGTTTAATACAAAACTTACCAATTAATAATGTTAATTTAGATACACTTAATTAAAAATTGATTTTAATTTTCAGCTCTTAGATACTTCCATAGACCCTTGAAAGCTTATGGTCTGGGACACTTATGGCTCTGTGTCCATTTACTCCTAAACCCACAGCTGGCCTTTGCCCCACTTCTTTACTGAAACTGCTCTGGCAAAAGCTGTCGGTGACCTCAGTAATACCATGTCCAGTCCCCTACCAGCACTTGTCGTACTGGACCGTGCTGCTGTATTCCACATTCTTGATCAAACCTTCCTTCTGGAAACTCCCTACCCCAGGGATTCCATGTTCTTTTTTTGTTTTTCTCATCCTCCCCTGACCCTTGTTTCTTATGCTTCATAATGGAATCACTTTCTCTCCCCCTTGAACTTGGCAGTCTTTGGCTTAGTGCTTTGTGACACATCCATTCTAAGTGCCAGTGCCAACTCCCCTTTTCCAGCTCTGACCTCTCTTGAGAGCTTCCAGCTGCCTGCTCCTCTCTCTGCTGGATGCAGGTACCTGAGTGTCCAAACACTCATCTCATGCTAAACTTTTTATTTCTACCCTTTCTTCCCTCTGCAAGTCTTGCATATTTATCTACATAATTTGTCTCTGTTAATGAGAACACTATCCCTAAGCAAGCCTTAAACCTGAAATTCTTCTTTTCCTGCAAAATTGGTAAACATTTTCCCAATATGAAGTGGAGAAAAAAACACTTAAACCAAATTTCTTCACTGGCAATGTATAGAAGCAACATCTTTTTTCTTCCAGAAATAGGATTTTAATCTTAACATACATTATAGCTACTAAATTACTGTTCCCCCTTCATACTAAATGTAACTGGAGGCTACTAATTGTGTTTCAATATAGGATTATCAAAGAATTTCTCATGCAAAAGAAAATGAATAGAAATCGAAACCAAAATTATTTGAAAAAACCTTCATTTTTGAATGTATGTATCACAGGTATGCATATTTGTAACTCTCAGCACATGTTGAGAATATGACTTTAATTATACCAATGCCTTGTGTGAATTTAGTCTCATTATTTGTGTGTGTGACCACTCATTGGAAAGGTCAGAAAAGGTGCATTTTGGGTAGATTTTTATGCCATGTGACATGAGTTAAATTTATCCTCTGAAGAATTTTAAATCTCATTGGATTGATGATATTTTTAGTGCCAGAAAAATCATTTTAACAAAAAAAATTTTTTTGAGACAGGACCAGCAGTAATCTGTTTAGCTTTTTAGCACTGATAATTATACAGCTATCACTTTGGATTCTGATTCTGTATGGCTAGTTTCTGTACCATAAGCTCTTCAAATGTAAGTTTTCACTTATTTGCCAATTTATAGTTTGCTATAAGCTTTTAAAATAGTTTTTACGGTGGGCATTTTATCCAAACTGACATGATGGATATTGTAGTATTATAAAATGCAAGTTCCATATTATTTTCTTACATGGATATATTATCATATTTAATAAGAAAAAGCTTTAACTCCTTTACCTGTATTGTAGCTCATTCTGTTTCACCAAATAAGTAATAAAAATCTAATATACAACATAGCTTTGAGGTATAACTTAGGATCACAGTCTTAAATCTACCTTAGCAAAATTCTGACTGCCTCTGACCATGGCTGAAGCTGTTACCAGTTTTTGATCTATTCTGCCTAATGTAGACCTGTCCTGAGGAACTACAACCCCAGAAAATTTTCTTTATAGTTTTTTTCTTTCACTTTCTATGTGTTATCCTCATGTTTCTCCACTTCCAGCTGTCATAGTGTTCTGCTTTTGTGTGTACAGTTTTTAATTTGCTCACTTAAGAAAATTCACAGACTTGAAAAGAGCCATTTATCCCATATACACACTTTTCTGTATTTTTTTGGTTTCCTGTTTTATTGTTCCTTCCAAAAGTCAGATTCCTAAATAAGTGCAGTGTTATTATAGTAAATATAAATAAGATGATCTGTCTTTAAGTGAACTATATTACCATGTTATTAAAATATACTTGAGTTTGAAGATATATATGGGATTTACCCCAGAAAAAAAACCCAATATTGTTCAACTTAAAATTATATAATTCTAAGGGTTCACTGGGAGGGATTAGAGTGCACAATGTAAGACTAAGACTTTGTAACGTTTTATTCAGAAAGAATATTTAAGTGCCAGATACAATAGAATTGTTCACTTTTTCTAAATCTCTACTCATAAATTATAACTTAATAAAGGTCCAAATTAATAAAGAGGTAAGAGAAAAGTAAAGGGTGGGGTGAGAGTTTACTTAGAATCAGTCCTGCCCCTCCCATTCCCCTGCTCTGGGGAGACAGAGAGGAAAGTTCTGTGGGTTAGAAACCCCCTGTGTGGTGGGGTGAGCATATGAGGCTATGAGTCAGTTAGACTTGAGGTGAGAGACTGGCTCCTCCACTTATTACCTGTGAAATATAGGAAATGATAACTGCCTTTTGGAGATGTTCAGAGGACTAAAGGAAAGTATGTATAAACACTCTTGGCGCATAGTAAGTGCTCAAAGAAATAGCAGATATTTTAAGTGAGAATATAAATAGTAACAATAAGATTCCTATTTTAAAATGCAGGTACTGTAAGGAGAGTATTCATCCTTCATGCCTTACCTAGCGTTACTTGAATAACATAGTTATGTTGCTTTTTGAGTAGAAATTGTAGTGGCACAGTCAAGGTGAGGTGGGGAAGTGTGCCTTGTGAATATGGTGCAGCGTGAACCAGGACAGTAGGTACCTTATGCAAAGCTGACCGTGTGTGGGTCCTTTTAGTCAAATCCATAACCACGTGACCACTTGTACTCTATTGCAACCTGTCTTTTCCTCTAAATTATTATATATTATCTATATATTTGTAAAAATTGTTTCTTAGAGAGGCTGCAGGCTGTAACAGAAAAAGAGATACAGCTTAAAATCCTGGATTTGCCATTATTATCTATTGTTATATATAGTCTCTTATTAAGCCTGAATAATTTCTGAGCTGTTGATTCCTCTCTCATAAAATACATTGTTATGAGATTTAAGTATCAGTATATACAAGGCAGTTCACAGAGTGCTGGGCCTGTGTCAGTTTTCGTTTCCTTCTCTTTTTCATTCACAAATATGTTCTTCAAACTTTGTACTCAGTGCCATATCACTATAGATATATACTCTCATATTTCTAATCAAAATTGCTAAAAACAAGCAGAATCACAAAAAGCCACTCAAGTCATGATGTCTGCAGTTTATTTTAGATGGTTCAGCAGAGATAGTTTATATGTGTATGTTTAGAGAAAGATAAAGCAAATGTGGCAAAATTTTAACAATTGGTGAATCTAGATGAAGGGTATATGGATGTTCAATGTATTATTCTTTGAATTTTTCTGAGGGTTGGTAATTTTCAAAATAAAAACATTCGAGAGAAAAGTAAGCTGCATTTGCTCGTGTAAAGTAATGTGCTGAAAATGCTTCTTACTATTACTACCTTCTAATAAATGTGATAGTTAATTATAATGCTTAATTGTAAAATAAGATAGATAGCTTTACTTTGTTGCATAAGTGTGAAAATGGCCTCTAGTTGGATTGTAGTAAATTTCAAAGCCTTTAACAAAGCAGCAGATACAGAAATACCTTTTATCGTTGTCACATTTACTCTTGTGGGATTTGCCTTTATACAGTAAGTGTCTTAACTTTGGTGTGGTTGATGGGCTTTTTTTGATCCTTATGTTTATTAGCACAGAGATTTCTACAAGCAGATACTTCTTTTTCTTCCCCTTCCCCATAAAAAAAGGTCAGCCAAAGTAAACAGATAGTATAGCTGAATATGTACTCTGTCTCACAAACCTTTCATTTCAACTTTACCTAGTCCCCCTTACTCACAAAAAAAGGTCAGTCAAAGTAAATAGGCAAGAAACGTGGCTGAATGTGAGCTCCTATGCAGCTTCAAGTGATCATTTTACTTCATCTTTTGAGATAGGTGCTTTTAATTCCTCTACTTGTTCCTCAAACCACAAGATATTGTTTGGCTAATGATATGATGCTAATTGTTAACATCTGTAGGAATGACAATTAAATTCTTCAAATGATCAAAGAGTTGTTTAACGTTCTGTGCCTTTCAGGAATCCTAGATATAAATGTCTTTGTAACTCTGTCACATTTTTGCTTTGTGGCAAACGTTCACCAAACTTCATCACTCATATTAAGAAAGCATCTTAATGTAGTCATCTTTGGTTTCTTTTTTAATAATGAGAATATTTGCATTCGCACATTTGTTTAGTTCTTGCAAGGATATTGTAGTACTGAATACATTTTGTGTTAATAAAGTATGTTGCCTGATTACAGGGTAGGACTTGTCTGTTTCATTGCTTTGTCCCTGGTTCCCAGGGCATGGATATACTAAATGAATGTTTGTAAATATAAGTGAATGTAAATTATATGAAAATTTATGATACCCTTTAGTCACACTGACCTTAAAAGCCTGCAAACAATTGTATTGAAATAAGGTTTTCACTTTATGTCTGAAGTAGTAATTAATAAAACTGAATTTAAAGCGGAAGTCCTATTGAGATAAGAAAATGATATTTTTCGAGGAGAAAACTTGCTTTTCTTTTGTGTTTAAGTCAGTATTGACTAGATTGCAAAATTTTATAATTTTACAAATTTGGAATCATTTTATTGGTATCCTGATGATTAAAGTTACAGATAGATATTTTTATTTTTTTCTACAATCAATTGTAATATGTACTCTATTGATAAATCTCGTTAAGCTTTCTATACTTAATGGTTAAGGTATTTGTATGTATGAACAAATAACTCCCAAGTTTGTTGATATATTGGTTTTTCTGTGTGTCCCCAAAGAATTTTTCCATTTTCCTTGTTTAAATTAGAAAATTCTTAAGGTAATTATGGTCATGCTGGAAAGATCTTTTGATGAAGTGAAGCATAATTTTCAAGTTAAATACCAGGTGACAAATGAAAATAATTTCCTATAAAATGAAACAACATACATTAATTAGAGAGAAATTTGTAAAACTTGATTTTAAATACCTTGATTTATAACTGCAGAACATTTTCAGAATTATTTAGTACTAACATTTTTCTTTAAGAATCACACCATATCCATGTCTAATTCATAACCTAATGCAGGCACATGAAGAAATAGATCTAAAAGGAGTGAGGAATGTTAAGCCTTCGCTTTAATGCAGAAGTCACTGCTTTGAACTTTGAATTGTGCTGATTAGTTCCAACAGAAAATTTAAGGATTTTGTCAGTTAATTTGCATTATAATTTAAAAATTCTGTTGTGCAGTGTCAGTAAGGCAGCCGAGCGGATTTTGTTGTATGTATTTATATTTTCTAATGTACGTGTTGCTTTGCCCCATCTTCCATAGTACGAAGTCAAAAGATAAAATCTGAAAGTGAAAATAATTAATGCATTATCTGAGTGTATTATTTAGGAATAGAGTGAAATGTCAGAAGAAACAGCTGAAAGAATTTAAAATGATTGCCTCTGAGGTGAAGGGTTGAGGAGGTGCGGCAGGACGCAGCTGTTCATTGGCATAAACCTTGAGGAAGTAAGGGACTCGAGTCTGTGCAATTATGATTTTTAAGAAAAAGGTCAGAGAGCAGAGAACTTCAGCGTTTTCCTCTCTTAGTGATTTGCACACATAGTAAGTCTCTTTATTTAGAACAACTGGGTACCAGCTGCCAGCTGTTAGTAGTTTACTCTGTCCCCTGAGAACTCAGGTATAAATAATTCACCCTGGAAGTCTGTCCTGAAACCCCAGTCTAGAATGTGGCAACACTGAAGATTCTAAAATTGAATTTTTAGAGGTTTGCCCTAATAGAATGAATTATACTGAGAATAAAGGCCAGTAATTATTCCTCTATTTTCATCTTAAATGAAATTCAGCAGTGTTCCTTTTCCTTCGCCACAGTTGGGTGTGTGAGTGTGTGTGCGTGCACGTGCGCTTGTATGTACAACAGAAAAGATCTTGAGCTAGCTTCAATAGAAAAGGGGGATATTTCTGAGAATATGCGATCCCTCAGAGCCCAAGGGCAGGAGGGCAGCAGGACTGCAGGGAAGCACCAAAACTGCTTTACTCCAAGTGCCTGATTTCTCGTTCCTCCTCTTTCTGCAGACTAATTTTTTTTTTTTCTGTTTTTCCCTTAAGCTTTCATGCCCTCTCACTAGAAAAGAAACAGAATTATTTGGTCTGCTCTGTCTGTTTTTCTCTCTCCCACATTTATTGGTGTCTGTCTTCCTCTCCCCCTTACCCCCCATCACTGTATCCATCGCACACTGAGGAGAGTTGTTCAACAAAGGAGATCCTTGTAATCTGTGCAGACATTCTATCACCTGACAACTTGAGTGGGTTTATCCACAAATGCTTAGCTGCGGAGATGAGAACATTAAGTATTTCATGGTGATATAGCTAATAAATGACCAGCGCGTAGGCAGGCAGCTGCTACAAGTTTAGTGTTCTTCGGCACTGAGGTGTGGAGTTTTCTGCGGCAGCCTCTTCTGATCGTCTGCACTCGTGGAACACTCTTGTTCTAGGGAGCTCCATGTTGGTACCAGTTACAGTTCAGATGCACATGGACTATTCTTATCCCTGAGATACTGATACTGTTTCATGAGTAGATAGAGTTCTTACCATTTTGTTTATTTTTCAGTCAGAAATTTGTTTGAAACCTTATTGCAAAATTATTTCATGGTTCTTTAATTTGTACCAGTAAGCAGTAAACAAACCCAGTGAGAGTTTTTCTTTTTTCCTTTATTTCCTCTTGTTGAGGGGTGGCATTCTTCAGAAAGTCACCCTCGATCCCTGTGGATCACAGCCATAAATGCTCCCAGAACAAGCCTTCTATCAGCTAATGGTTTTCTGTAATTTGTCAAAGTACTCTGGGCTTTGTGGTATGTGGTTCCTGGGCTTAATGTTTATTGTGATGAAGTGGAGTCAGTCCCTCTAAAATACTGATCTAATTAAAGTTTTAATTGAAATATTATTAATTCATTTTGAGAAAGAAGCTTAACTCTAGAATTTTATCATTTTTAACCCCAAAAGTTTATAAATATGGTATAGTTTCTGGATACCTGTGATTGACTGTTCTAACAGTCATCTTTGAAAATTGTTAAGTAATTCTTCAAAATTAATCATATGTTCTTCATTTAGCAGGCAATTAGTGTTTTTCTGTTTTAAACTTAATTTTTGTTATTACCAGTTCCAAAAACCAAAAAACCCAAACTCTTCAACCTAATCATGCAAATAAAATGAGCATTAGCATTCAATAAATATTTTTGAATTAATGAATGAAGCTGTAGCTATTTTCAGAATTGTTTTATAGTCTACAATATCTATTTTTAATCCTCCAGAGTGATACAGATGATAAAATAATAAGCCCATGGGTTAATGTGTTCTATTCAGAGGGTATTCACTTCAAAAGGATGGGAATCTCTGAGGTTACAAAAAGAGCTGATCAGTTGAGTGGTACCTAAGTTAGGAAGAGACAGCACAGTAGATGAGATGATGCAGTAAGTACGTACATAAAAACATTAGAAGAGAGGAAGGAAAATTCCTAAACTCCTTGCCATGGGAGTGCAGATTTATTCTAATTCATGATTTCCTAAGGGTATTGGTTTTGAATGTAACTTGACAGACTAATGGAGTTTTGGCATGGGCTTTGGCTTATAAAATTTTCTATGTAGTTTGAGAAATTTGGGGGGAATGCCTGACTTGGTCCAGGTTCATTTGAATTTTCAGGGTGTTAATCAAAACTACTCGAAGAATTCAGGATTCTTCCCAGCTATATTCCAGATTCATGGCCCAGACCTAGAGTTAAAGGGAATGGTAGCATCTTTCAGTAGAAGGTACTAGACATGATGCCAGTAAAGTTCGTGCTTTGGGGCTGCTATTAATTAGCTGCATCACCATGAATTGCTTCATTTCTTTAACCGTATTCTTCTCAACTCTGAAATGAGAATAACTATACCCTTTATGTCTACCTTGAAAAGTGCTTGTGCTGATCAAAAGCAGTATCAGATAATGGGAAAGCACTGTGCAGACTGTGTCAGTCTTTCTTGCCAAGGATGGATTGGGTCAAGTGAGAACTCACTTTTGGATCATCTTATTTCTTTTTTATTGGGAAGCTGGAACTAATAACTATCAATACACTAACAGTGTGTTACTAACTTCTTGCCGGTCGTTTATCCCCACCAGTGATCAATGATTCTCAACGTGTGGGCCAGCTTTACCTGGGAACTTGTTTCTAAAGCAGATTCTCAAGCCACACTCCAGACCTTCTGAATCTGGGTTTTTAACAAGCCCAAAAGGTGATTCTAATGCAAACTTAAGTTTGAGAGCCACTGGTCTAGACCATTGATTCTCAATTATTGAGTAACGCTCCCCACCCAGGTCCAAGGTTCTCAACCTTGGTTGCACATTACAGTCACCCAGAGAATGAATGTTTGCACCATTCAATACCCGTGGCATACCCCAGGCCAACTGAATCAGGATTTCTAGAAATAGTGTCCACACATCAGTGTTTTTAAAAAAGTTTCGCAGTTGATTCCAATCTAGTTAAGGTTGAGAATGCTGTTGGCTTTTCCCCTTACCCCACCTCTGCCTGAAGTCTGTTGTTCCTGATGGGAATTTACCAAATCTGTATGTGTTGAGAGAAGTTTGAGAAGTACTGTTTTAGATGTTGACTCCCAAACCTGGCTAGTTGAGCATCAACATTTCCTGGGGAGAAATTTCTGGATTTCTTTCAGATCTACTCAATTGGAATTTTCAGGAAGAAATTCCTCAACAAAGCTGTGAAAGGTGTATTTTCTGAATGTCTGATATAATGAGTCTTTGGTCCATCATTTGGGAACCATGCCTATAGGTGATTTAAAAGTTACCTTATTTGTGAGGTTGGCCTTTGTTATTTATTTACCTTGTAGTTAATATCCTCACTTAATTTTTAAATTAACGCATTCATGAAACATTCTTTGGGTGTCCATGAGTCAGACACTTTTATACATGCAAGTGGTACAAAGAATTGGATCCTGTCCCTGAATTCAAGGAGCTTGGGGCCTATTATAGGAAAATAGATCTGTAAATAAATAAATGCATGGGGGTATTGTAAGTACTCTGATAGAAGCCAGAATCATGAGAATCATTCTTGATTTTGTCTGTCCTATTAATTCTTCTGCCTCAATATATGTATCTCCAGTCCATCAACCTTTCTCCCTCATCACTGTTACTAAACCTTAAATCCAAGCTGCTTTATTCTCTCTTTGGACCCTTGATCTCCCCACACTCACTCCTGAGGCCTCAAGTTTATTCTTCTTCTCACAGTGGCCAGAGACACCTTTAAGAGGCAAAGTTGACTGTATTGCATGAGATCATACTATATGGGAACTCTCTACACTATCTTCACAATTTTTCTGTAAATTTAAAACTATTCTAAAAATTTTAAAGTTTACTTAAAAAATTGTTTTTAAGACAACAAAGCTGGGTATGTAAATTTTCCGCTTAAAACCCTTCAGTGCCTTTTTGTTTTTGTCATTGATGTTGTTTTTAACATGTAAGAGTAAACCCCAAATTCTTTGCATGGCCTACAAGTGGCCTTTGCATGTGACCCAGCCCTACTTGCCTTGTGTAGCGCTCTTGGCCTCTCCCTGCCCCAGCCTCTCAGGCCTTCTCTGTCTCATACCATCAGGCTCCTTGCTGACAAGGGGGCTAACTCCTCCACCTTCAGATTTTAGCTCAGTGTCACTTCCTCGGGACTTCTTCTTACATCATTCTGCATTGTCTTTTGGGGACTTGTCAATTGCAGTTACATTTGTGTTTTTGTGATTTTTTTTTTTTTTTGATGTCAGTCTATCTCACTGGACTGTGAGCTGCAGGAGGGCTGAGGCCAGGTCTCTCTTGCTTCTGGTGCTTGTACCTTCTAGGACTTATAAATTGTTGAATGAATGAATAATTAAATAGTGAGAAAAAAATCTGTGGTGACATTTTTGCTTATTACTCTAGAGACTGCTAGACCCAAACAGTGCAAACAGAGGGAATTATAATGGTGCAGTTTGCTTAAAATTTTAAAAACACAAGATGACCACGAGTCACTTATAAAGGACCTAAAATGCCTTCTGACCCCTAAAAAAAATTAAATTATGGGCAAGGTGAAAACAAAAACCTCACAACTACTTAATTACTAATTAATAACTAATTAAAATTAATGTACATGTAAGGCATTGAAAAGTTGTCAAAACATCTCCCCATCTTTTTCTTGTAGTTAGAAAAGACTCAAAGAATTAATAACTAACTGTTGGGAACAGGAAAGGAAAAGGAAGAATCTTGAAAAATATTTTAAACCTTCTGCTGAATTCATCTGTTGGCTAAATTTCAAAAGCATTAATCTAGAGATTTCAAATCACATTTTAATAAAGTAAAAAGTAATTTCAGCTTAATTTTTGAAATAGTTTTGATTTTTTTTTTTTTGACACAGTGCTGCATACTTGCTGTGTTCAAGAATTGTGGAGTCAAAAGGCCAAAAGGAACTCAACCCAGACATTGTACTGTGATTAATTTTTCTCTCTTTCCATCTCCAATTTAAATGAAAAATGTTCCTATAGTTCTGTAATGTTTTTAATCACTGGAGGCCTGTCCAGTATATTTACTTGCCATGAGAGCTTAGTCAGTGATTTCATCAGCAAAGAGACAAAAAGGCACCAAGTAGTATATGTGCTGGACCAGAACAAACATTCCACTTAAAGATAATATGCCTTGTTTGACCAGTGAATGATATATGTAGCCTGACTTCTCTCAGTTAAAAAGAGCCCATTTTGCTTGCATGATAGGCACTTGAAGGCTCTCAGAAATACAGGCTTAACGGGACCTTGGAGTCCCAAGGGAGATGGCAAGGAGACCTTGCCCACTCCCTTGATCACAGTCATGACAAACCTGGAGAAAAGTTCTCCTCCTCCTTACAGTTCACCCCTTCCTGTTGGAACTTGAATGGAGATGGACAGAAAAATTCTGGCCATGTACACGTCAGACTGTTAACAATGGTGGGAGGGAGGAAAGAAATAGATACTTTTCTTTTGTTATTAAAAAAGGCCATTAGCGATTAAAAAACAAATTACTGTGTGTAGTCACCTTGCTCAAATTTGGCTTTCTCAGCTTATTTAGCTTAGTAACTTACTATATTCAACTTGCTATTTTTGATAAGACATTTTAATTTCCTGAAAATTGTATTTAAATTATTAATATTAATTTTTCTGATTTTCCTGGCCCCTGAGCCCTTAGAGGTTAAGAAAATGGAAGCTCGGATTCTCCCTTTGTAGCAGATCCTCTCAAGCAAAAGCTGGCTTCATTGTTCTGTGTCCTGCTCTGGGTTTCTGTGTTCGCGCAGTTTTTACCTGCGTGTTCCTCACTGACACTTTTATGAAGTTTTTGTAGTGTTTATTTATTTTTCTATATTATATAGGATTTTGGTTTTTTTTCAGTAAGTGTTGGTCAAGGCACCTAGTCAGCCATTCTGTTGGGAATGAACCTCATCATTTTTGCAGGTAATATACAGTTTGTGTATTATGTAATTTCTGTCAGAGCTGTGAAATGGTGTAACAGCCAATGGCACTTTTATGTCATTCAATAGATCAGCCCTCCCGTCACCAAACATTAACCTGAGAGTTTTAGCATGCATTTTGTTTGGTGAGTTTTTTGCAAAATGCAGATAAATATGTGATAGTTTTTCCTAGGTTAAAATGAGGATGTGTGTGAATCTGTGGTGTGGACCTGGATGGGGCCTTGATTGCCCATAAAGCTATGTATTAAAACAAATTCAAATTGACCTTTTTGGGAGAATTTCAGCTCTCCTGCATGTGTGACTTATCACACTTGTTCAAACTAAAGTTGGATGGTTTCACACCTGTTTCCTTAATGGGTATCCTAATTTTCATAAGCCCTGCTGCGTATCTTGTCTTCAGTGTAGCCTTATCCTTTGACCAGCTTAAAACAACAAAATAACAATAAAAACTGCTTCCGAGGAACTTTTCAGGAGGGTATAAATGAATCCTTGTTGCTTTTTATTATCTTTAAAAAGTTCTACTAGGAGTAGGGTATAGCTCAAGTGGTAGCACACATGTTTAACATGCGCGAGGTCCTGGGTTCAATCCCCAGTGCCTCCTCTAAAAATAAATAAATAAACCTTATCACTCCCCACCAAAACCAAAAACCTTAAAAGATTTTTAAAAATCGGGATACAAAAAAATTTCTACTAAAAGAAATCAATTTTTATGATATGTCTAAAGAGTTTTTAAATCCATTCAACTGAAATAAAATCTAAATCCCAAATGAATTCAGAGAGCTAGTACCTGGGTTTAATTGGCCTTCCCGTGGAATGATTCTGCTAAACTGCCCTTTGGGGTGATGCCATGAGCAGCAGCCCAGGAAACACCATTTCTGGGTTTCCTTAAGAAGAGATGTTGAGGGTGCTCTTTATTACCTAAGCATAGGGTTTCTCCTCTGTGAACTCCCAAGGGTGAATTTCCTTCTGAGATTTCCAAGAGCAGTTTGGTTGTAGACACTATGAATTCAGGGCCTGATTATTTCTCCCCTTCTCCTTTGGCTGCTGGAAAGCTTAGCATCTCAAGTTCCAACTTGTCAAGTGGATATAATTTCATGAATGTATTTTTGTTTGCCAATCTCATTGCAGGTTTGAATTTATTTTTCTACCCTTATTTTCCCTTTAACTTATTTTTTTTACCCTATTAAATGCACATTTTAAAAACCATTTTGAATATTTTTTGGAGCATAGCAAGTATATACAAAATCATTTGATTATTGTTTCAAATAATGCAAATCAGTGAATAGCTGATGAAATTACACAATTACATATTTGCTTTTGCTTATATAAACATTATCAGGATCTGGAGAATTAGATTTCAGTACAATTTCTGTCTCTAGACCCAGAGGAACAAATGCAAAGACAGTAGAGACCACTATTATGATTTCTGAGAAAGACTGCAGCTTGTTCCCTTATTTGTTTGGACAAACAAATTTTCAAAAGTAAAATCATTCTCCTTAAATATTGTGTAGATTTCAGTAATCTGATAAATGAGCTATTTATTCATTGCCTCTCTGGTACCCACACAGTGGATTATCCATAGCAACAGTCCTTTTTAAACTTAATAAGACCAACTCTGTATTTATTAGGGAAATGATAGCACCAGGTTAAACAAACTGACTGTTGGTTCTGTATATTTACTCTTTCAAAGAGATCTGCTAAACCTTCGGTGTGTTCCATGTTGTGGATCATTAGGGAGGCTGAATTGGGTATGACTCTATGATTCTGAATGTGCTATTTTTGTAATGTGTTTAGAGTCAAGTAATAAAGATGATCAGCAAATAAAGCTTTAGAAATAAAGTACTATTTTGTGCTTTGAAAATAGGGCCAAATTCTTCTCTGTACAGTAGAAATCAGAGGTATATCATGGTAAATATTACCATTCCCAGTCTATCGAGGATAAATAGAATACTTAATACTGGCTCAGGAAAACATATTTCAGTTTTACTTGACTCTAGAAATTACATTGATGTGGAATCTGTAAGAAAGGCTGTGCCTCAAAAAAAAAAAGGTAGTTTCAGAATTAGAGGTTTTCATAAGAGAACGGATTCTTTTTAAAGACTTAGAATTGCTGTTGAAATGAAAATTAAACCTACCATCTTTTCATGTCAGTTGTAGAGAAATGAAGTAGTGTTTAAAAACACGAAGTGTTAGAGTTCATGTAATCCAGTATCCTTATTTTACAGCCATGAATGCTTTTAGAAATTGCTACAGAAGCCTAGCATCTCTCATTTCAAATGTCCTTGTACAATATTTTTAAAAAGCAACAATTAACTAAAATTTGTTATGCTTCCATCCTACAAGGTATACTAATGGGAATTTGATAAACTTTTATAAGGGGAGACTGTTTAATATTTCCATTTTGTTTTTGTTTTTTTTTTGTGCACAATAGAATAGAGCATATTTTTTCTTTATTAAATTTTTAATGTAGATTAATAGTGGGGACTCTGCATTTATGAATTGAACCTGCTTTGATAGAATCCTTGCTGTGTTAAGTATTTCTTTTTTCTTGGATAAAAATTTTGGTAGCTTTAGCATTTAAATTATTTCTTTTTCTTTGTATTCACAGATTCTGGAACTTTTCAAAGCCTGACCCTCTTCTTGAAACAGTGGAACATCATACAGAATTTACTTGTGGTTTAGATTTAAGTCTTCAGAGTCCTACTCAGGTAATGGGCCAATCACCTCATGTTTTTTTCTACCCATACAGTTTACAAAATAGCTCTACGTGTGGCATGTGTTGCTTTTATGAACAAAATTGTTACCTTTAGGGCAGGGCAGAGTACATTTACTTAATAACCTTGAGCATTTGAAATACTAGGGAAGAAGAGATAACCAGAAATTTGACGTTCCTCTCTCCTCTTGAGAGACTGGCTTTTCTGAGAGGAAAAGGAAACTTCCCCCAAAGTATTGTGCCTAACATGTAGATCTCTGCCAATGGAAAGGGTAACAGGAGAAGAATGGAATAGGGGAGGATTGTCCCCAGTGGTTGATGGGAGTCAAGAACGTGTGGTCCTGGTTTCAGCTGCGCCACTAAGCAGTTGGGGTGACTGCAGGTCATTTTCCCCTCAGGACTGTTACCCTGTGTTGGAAGAGAGGCTTCACATGGGGAACAAAGCAGAGGAGAGTGGCTCCTGCTTTAATTTAAAAACTTCCTATTTTACCCCTTTTATTCTCTTGAGAACTTAAGAGTCAATATTTTGAATTTTAAATATTCTTCAGATTTTTTTTAAAAAGTCATTTTAGTTTTAGAAATTGTAAACTCAGCTCAGAAACACTAGACTATGTTGAGTGGTTAGATACTTTGCAATACAGACTATGTGAAAACACTGACATACAAATGAAACAGAATAACATGGAAATTCTACAGTATGACTAAGAAGTTATGCATTTATGATACATTTTAGAAGTTAGACAAAAAGCAAATTCCATTTCTTACGACTGTGCTCTTAAATTTAAATGAATACATGGGTTTCTTTTTATTTTAAGAATTTAAGACATAATTCTGAGTTTAAAATACTCTCATTAGACGTTAGATTATTCTCATTAACATTAGAATAATTGTTTGAAAATGACTTAATAGCATCTAAGAAGAGAACTGAAATCACAGTGGATGAGATGGCGTTATCTTTAACGTTAATACAGTGTGCTTTAAGTGAACTAGCTCCTTTTCTGAGAAAAATATTTATTATAGATGATTTTTTAAATAAAATAATCAGGAGGAGTGTACAGCTCAGTGGTAGAATGCCTGCTTAGCATGCACAAGGTCTTGAGTTCGATTTCCGGTACCTCCATTAAAAATAAATAAATAAATGAACCTAATTACCTCCCTCCCCAAATAAAATAAAAAATAATTTAAAAAATAATACCTGTTTGCTATTCCAATTGCAAAAAAAAGTTGTAATGTACCTATTGAAACATGGCAGTGCTGAAGAAAGAATTCTAGATAGACCCTTTTCTTCTCATGTATTTCTGTTAATCCATCTCTCTGATCCCCAGACTGTGACCTGAGGCAGCACGTGTGCCTCCCCGACACATGGCAGTCCCTCACCCAGGTCTTGGAGAGTGCCATTGTCATATATTTGGATTATTTAAATTATTAATGTATAGTTTTACCAAGTAACATTAAACTTCTTTCTAGGGGAAATAAGAATCAAGTTCTTAGTCCTATTTTTCTCTCACTTATTTTGTCTCAGTTATCTATTGTTATATAACAAACTCCCCCACAACTTAGTGGACTAAACAACAGTTTTCCTGCTCACAATTCTGTGAGTCAGCAATTTGGGCTAAGCTCAAAAGAACTGAGGCCAGTTGGTCTGTTGGTCTCACCTGGGGTCACTCATGTGGCTCCAGTCATCTGGCTTAAACAGTGCTAGGTGGCCTCATGCACGTGTGTAGGGTGTAGCACTGGTTGTCTTCTGAGCCACGTGTCTCCAGATGAGTCCAGGCTTCTTCAATTAGCAGTTGTAGATTTCCAGGAGGGCAAGAGCAAAATCTGTAAGGTATCTTTGGGACTGGACTTCGAAGTCACACAGCATTCCTTCTGTGGCAAAGCAAGTCACAAAGCCAGCTCAGATTCAAAGTGCGAACGAGAGACTCTGCGTCTTGATGGATGTAGCTGCAAAGAATTCGTAGCCATTTAAAATCTACCACATTAATGTTTTGTTGGTATAGTTGGTAGTTTATTTTTGACATATTTATCCTTCATTCTCACAAATATGTAATCAAGTTTACTAATTGCATGCTGATTTAATTTTACTCTTTCTTCATGTTTGTTTTCTTAGGAAATAGCTTTCTCTCACCTCTTAGAAAGTGCCTTTCCATCTACTTTCAAAAACTTATCATCTCTTGTGATGATCTTACAAGAGTGGAACTGTGGGACTTTGTTGATATTACTTATGGGCTTCTGTGTCTTAATATATTCCCTGTCTTAAAAGAGATTTTTCTTGTATTTATAATTTTCTTTTTAGCTTCTCCCTTCTTAGAGATCTGAAAAATGAGATCCAAAGACATTCTTATATTATAACCCCTTTTTGACAAAATGTAAGATCTTGTCTTTAAAGGTTTAAAACTTGACAAATAAGTGTCTGAGGTCATTCTTTAAGGATAATTGCTGAGAAATGCTCTATGCCCTCTCTTGTTAACCAGGCTGAAGTCATCTTTCACTTCAGAAAATTTTGCTTTGAATTTTTTTCATCTGATCATGGCTTGTATGGTCCTGGCATTTTCACTTTTCTCTCTTATCCTTATTATTTCTAAATTGGAAACCTTTTTTTTTCTTCTGCTTTTAGGCTTCTGATTCTAGATCTGTAATATACCCATTTGTATAATTGGGATTTTTCTGTATTAATGTATTTTTAGAATCCCTGACTTTGTACTCTGCAGTATCGACTCTGTTCTTTTTAAATGCTCATTGATACTTAGTTTAGTATTATATAAGCTGGGTGCAGGTTTATATATCATTACATGTTTCTTTTGGAAGATAGTTATTTCTCTTTTAAATCTCTTTTAAAGTAGACATTATTAGTTCATTCCAAGATACCACTCTGTATGTTTAATAAATTTATCATTTTTTGCCATGATGAAATTGGGAAATTGTATTTAAAAGAAAGAATATTACCCATGGTCTTGCCATTCTAGAAGGAATCTCTGTTACACCATATTAATATATTTCCTTTCAGTCCTTTCTTTAGGAATTTTTATGTGAAGTGTAACACCTATACTGCAAAATGCACTTATTTTAAGTGCACAACTGAATAAGTTATCAAGAAGCGACACCATACCTGTGTAACCACCATTTAGTTTAAGTATAGAACACTCCCAGCATCCCAGAAAGCCCACTCCAGCTTCCTCCTGAGTCTTATCCCTCTCTCTTTCCCAGGTAACTACTGTTCCAGTCATTCTGTGTACATATTTTTCATAGTTGTGGTTATACCACATATATGAATTTACCTTCTGGGACTCCCAAATACTTGGTAAACATAATCTTTAATGAATGAATTTTCTATTCATGATAGGAACATGTAGATACTATAAAGATTTTTCCTTAAAATAGGGTGGAAGAAACTGTATATTTTCATTTTGTTTCAGTGGAAGATGCTTAGTTTTGGTTCTGATTTAAACTAGATCCGTAGGTGTGTTTTTTAAAGTATCTTTGGCTTTATTGATGTTTTAGTAAAAACAATACAAGCTCTCTCTGTATATATTGAATCATTATATTGTATACTTGAAGCTAATGTTATATGTCAGTTCTATCTCAATCTAAAAAAATAAAATAATAAAGAAACAACAAAAAATAGAGTATCATTAAAAAAATTCAGCTCATGTTTTGATTCAAATTTCTGTTCCCACAATCTTAGATATCAGGCTTAAAGGTTGACAGTGGATAACATTTTTAAAGTTTCAGTATGAGATTAGAAAATCAGAGTTTAGAAGATGACTAGCATTATTGGGAGTTAGAATATCCATCCTGTTTACCTTTAATCTGAGGTGGTATTTTCTGCATCTGTCACAGACTAGCGTTAGAGTTGAAAAGAACATGTGCCAGAAGCATCCAGTGTCCTCAGGCATTAGTCCCTGTTGTTTCCTCTTTGATGCTCTTGTAATTGCATAATTTTTAGTTTAAAATTGTATAACAGGTGCTTGTTTTCCCCCAGCTGTAAACCCTTCCCCAGTTCCAGCTCTGTAGGGTCTTGGTGTCTCCTGTGTCCACTGCCCCCTGCACTGCATGGACAGCCCTTGAAGTGAGAGTTTCCAGAACTGTTGATACCTTGGCCTCTGCTGCCCCTGGGCTCCTGTTCCTGAATCAGGTCAGCCACTGTCTTGCTCATTTTTCTCTCTCTAGACTATAGAGCATTGCTTCTTTAAAAAACAAGCAAAAATGCTGACCTGACACATGACAAATTACTTTTTCAAAAAAGCTTCATTTAGGCTCTTGGTCCTACTCAACTTACCTCTGAAGTCTTTTTGATTTTCTAGACCATTCTCCACAATACCTTTCCTCACCCTTCTACAGGATCATAAACACTCTGGACATTTTTTCTTACCTCCTCCTTTATTGTAAAAATAGACAAGAATGAATACCTTCTTCCAGCCCTGTCATCTCAGAATATTTATGTCCTGTCTCTACCATCCACCCTCTTTCCAGTGAGTTCCTAATTTTCTCACTGGCTTCATCCAGATCTTTGCTTCCCCAGTAATCCATAGGCGTTTTTGTTTGTTTGTTTTTTTTGGTTTGGTTTTTATTTTCATAAGATCTTCAATCAGTTCTTTTCTCTATTTTCAAAACTCACTTGACCCCACTGTTTTACCGTCCTATCAGTAAATTTGGTTTCTCTTCTATCATTAGACATCAAGAATTAGTAGTTTACCTGTTGCTGTTTAGTTTCTTAAAGTCAACACTCTCTTTTAAGCCCTCATATCTGTCTCTCTTTCATCATTCAGTTGAAGTTAAACCCCAAAATTTCACCAGTAAAAGCTCCTGAAAACCAAGTTAACCTTTTCTCAGACTTTTTTTTGAGCTATATAATTTTGGTTTTTTTAGAGAAAAATCTTCCCCTCCTGTTGCTTTAATGCTCACCATGCTAACCAGTTGCTCCTTACCTCTGCTAAATATCTTCATTTCCTTTGCCAGTTTCTTCCTTACCGTCCTTCCGAAAGCAGATATTCTCCAATATCCAAGTCTTAGTCCTCTTTTATGCACCTTGAAGCTGTCATTTAATTGTATGCTAGTGATGCTTGACCCATTTATCCAATTGCCTTTACTGTGTAGTCACAATAGATGTTGTATTACTTTTCCTTCAGTATTCTTAACCTGGTCAATTGATTGCGTGATGGAGCCAGACTAGAGACTGGGAAATCATCCTGATTCTCTTGTTTCTCTTGGCACCCCTAAATTCAAATGACATCAAGTTTATGAATTTTTCCTCACCAGTATCTCTAAAATGTGGACCATGCCCTTCTAGCTCCACTGCCTTAGATAAGCATTTATTAGTATCTCTGCCTTGGATTACTACAGTAGTCTCTGAACTGGTGTCTGATCTCTTTCCATCATTCCACTGATTCTCAGCACTGCTTATGGGGAGAGCTTTCCATAATGCAAATCTGATTTTCTTAGTCCTTGACCTGAAATATACCAGTGGCCCCATTAAAGGCAGGAATAATATGAGATTTACCACCATTACTGCTGTTAATCTTCAACATGGTTCTAAAAATTGTAGCCAGTTAGTAATAGGAGAAAACAAAATGGAATATAAATATTTTTAAAAGGTAGAAAATTTTATCTTTATTTGTACTTCATACAGTTGTTAAATGTTATAATCCAAAAGCATTCACTTCAAACGTACTAAAAATAAGATTGGTAAAAATATGCAAAAATGAATACTGTGTAGATACCAGTAATCATCAGTTAGAAAATAAAATGGAAAAAATTATTTTTACATGACAACAACAACTGTGTGTATGTGTGGAACATAAAAGAATAAAAATTCGAAAATGTGCAAGACTCTAGATGAAGAAAATTATATACCTTTACTAAGAGACCTTTAAGAAAAAGACTGGAATAAATGAACAGACATACCATGTTCTTGTAACAGAATACATTTTTTTTCCTTTATGGCTGCCATTTTTTTAGGCCTTTCCAATCTAATAAGAATATTACATTTGCCTCCTAACAAGTCTTCTTCCTTTTGTAATACATGGTCAGCCACTCCTGTGATTGCCCTTTGACTACTCTGACCATTAACTTTCTGCCATACTAGTTATATATATACCAGTTTTAATTTGCAAGTCAGCACAGTTACATTGTCATCTTCATCATGTCATGTCAGAAATCTTTGAAGAAGCAGCTCATTATCTCCAGGGTGGAGTCTGAACTGTTAATCTTGCTACCAAGATTCAATATAATCTGTGTTGTTTTCTAATTTTATTTCTCACTGTCCTAGGTAATCTTGCTATTACATACCAATTACATTTTATTATTTGTCATCATTTGCCACTGTTTCCTTTGCTCTCCTCCACTTCTGCTTATGCAGAGTTATTTCTGCCTTTCCAAGTCCAGGACAACGTCTTCTCTTCCTTCTCTCCTTCTCCCCAACCCCCATTTTTTTCCTGCTTCAGTAAATATTTGAGTGCCAACCATGTGCCAGGAGTTAGATAGTGAATTAATAGAAACTACCCAGTGTATATATATACTAAGTGAGTATATGAGGGCATGAATGAATGAAAGGACTTTTTTTTTTTTTAGTATATTAGTCAACAGTTTCCTTATTTCTTCTTAAACTCCATAGTGATTAACATAATAAACCAGGTTCTTCTCTGTAGTTTCTTCCTTTGGGAAGCTGGTTGAGTAAATAAGATGTGTTTTCTTTAGCCCATAATTTTAATACACTGCAACATAATAAATAGGCTGCTTTTTCAAAATAGAGTTGACTTAGTGATTTCTTTCATTCTCTCTACATTCTTCAGTCTATTTCTCTGGTACATTTTTGCCAAAGAGGTCATATATCATAAAGATAATTATAGTGGATTGAACAAGTTTCCAAAGAGCAAAAGCAATTGTCCATAAAATTGAGAGAACGGAGTATAATGATAAATAGGAAATATGGAAAACTTGTCAATAAAGTAAATCTCTTAATGGGTCCATAGGAATTCTTGTTATATTAACAGCCATATTAAATCATTTGAAGTAAATTACCTTATTGATGGCATACGTAAACATTTTAATACAATGGAGAAAATTGATAAAATTAAGGAATATAAATTCATTTTCTAAACTATGCATGTATTGAAAGTCTGGTATTTTCATTATAACGTTTCCTTTTCCAAAATTTGCATTTATAGGATCATTATTATTAAGGATCAAGTCTTATTTGAGCCACCAATGATTAATTTTTATTATAAACTCCTTATTGACTAGATATGTTTCTTAAATATCCTTGGGTCTACTGTAGACTCTAGCCCCATACTTTGCACATAGGAAATGGTAAAATATTTGTTTAATACAGCTGCTCTCAAGCATTCCATATATGATGATGTCATGATGTATGTGTTATAGCTGTATTCAGAAATTAATAGGCTATATTGACAGATAATAAATTTCTATTCAATTTTTCAGGAATGCTTCATTAGATGTTTTAAAGAAACAAGCATTAGGGCAATAGCAAGAAATTCATATTTCTGATTAGTGTGCTAATTCTTAAAACTTAGAAATATTGTGCTATTAAAAGTGAAATTGAAATAACTAAAAACAGAAGTTATATGGAATCTTACCCTATTAGGTATTTTTCACTATCCTATACGATAGCAGCTTTTAAAAATAACAATGGAAAAGATTGATCCTCTCTTCAAATTTTACATTAAACAAAGAAATATAAAACATTTTGGCAAACCATTTCTTCTGTAATGTTGATAATTTTCATTTTGATTTAATAAAGTTTATGCTTTGATCTCAGATTAAAGAAAATTTAGAGGACAGAGGGGTGAAATGTACTACAAATGGGGGCTTGCAGGATAAGAAATAAATTTTCCACTGAAATATCCTTGGACAGAAGATGTAGGACCTGGAGGCTCCTGCCCTGTGGTGTCCACATGCACACTCACTATAAGGGGAGAGGGTCAAACAAGATAGGCCTTGGCAGCCAGCCTTCAAGAAACCTTAGACAGGAGTCAGACAGGAGTCAGGAAAAAGCCTCTCTCAAAAGATTAAGAGTTTCATCAGAGGACTTAAAATGAAATTTAGTTGCCTTAAAGCTAAAGCTCTTAGTTCTTCATTTATTCTTTTTTTGTTGTTGAAGTATAGTTGATTTAGACTATTGTGTTAGTTTCAGGTGTATAGCATAGTGGTTCAGTATTTTTGCAGATTATATTCCATTATAGGTTATTACAAGATAATGAGTAAATTCCTTGTGCTATACAGTGTATCCTTGCTTATCTATCAAATATATAGTAGTTTGTATCTATTAATCCCACACCCCAAATTTGTCTCTCTCCCACTTCCCCTCCTCTTTGGTAACATTTGTTTTCTATATCTGTGAGCCTGTTTCTATTTTGCATGTAGATCCATTTATAGTATTCTTTAGATTCCACATATAAATGATACCATATGGTATTTGTCTTTCTCTGGTCTTCATTTATTCTTATTTATCGACTGCCTAGAATACTTCCCTTCCCCTGAAATGTATATACACACAAAATGTTGCATTTATGGACTTTCTGAAGCCCATCTGTAGATTGTGGTTTAAAGACCCCAGGCTATAGATCAGCCCTAGGTGATACCAATGAAACTGCTCCCAGGACCACACCTTGAGAACCAGTGCTGTGAGGATGGGGACCAGTCATCTGTGTCTTAACAAGCCGTCCATGTGTTTCTAACGCACGTCAAAGCTTGAGAACCACTGCCCCATAGAAATGCCACCAGGAAACTACAGTTTAATAGTATGCTTTTGGCTTATTTGAGATTGAGATGTTTATTTAAAAAAAGGAACAGCCATATGAAAAATGACTTTAATATCTCTTGTAAACCCACTCTTTTGGCATTGAATGATTTTTGTAATGGTGCTATACTATAAATTTCTCTAATAGTCAGGTGCCAGGAAAAACCTTTTCTCTCTTGATGAGCTGGTAAATTTATCATGATATTTGCATGTCTTATATTATTGTTTGCCTTTTCCACCTTTGCTGCCAGAAGGTGTAGATAGAGCTCAATTCATACCCAATTTTAGCAATTATTCTTAGCCTCTTTTTCTAGTATAATTATTGGCCCCTTCTCCCTATTTCATGTTTGTTCTTTAAATAGAATGGCTTTTCTGTGGCCATGTTAAAGGATGATTTTCAAAACAGCAATCATGGCTCTCGTACAAACATAACATGAACATGTGTCAAAAATTTTACATAACTCATGAAAGATTTTTACAACTAGCTCAAATGAACCAAAGAACAGACACATATAGGCAATCGCTGAATGTGGAAATGAATTTACTAATAGGTGAGAACTGGTCAATATCCACAGGGCAATAACTTTTAATGATTAGAATCACCTCTTAGGGGACAGGACGAGGCATCAGCTGCATCTTCACAGGACGACCTTCACTTGCAACTTTAATGGATGAGAATCATTTGATTACTATCAGTTTTCTATAACTTCAGAGTTGTAAAATAATCCAGTCAAAGACAGTGGAAGGCATAGACCCCTATAGAATCAGGTAACCCGGTGGGGCCTTAGGACAATGCCAGCATTCCACTGAAAGAACACCTATCAGTGTTTTGCTGATTGCAGTCTTTCAGTTTTTCCCGACAGCAAAGTAATGGGCAAAGTAGTGAGTCCTCTCTTGGAGACTGAAATGGAGAAAGAGGATCTTCAGTAAATGAGAAAGGAGATACCCTGTTCTCATCTTCTTATTCTCTATCCTGAGTCTGGCCTAGAAGGAGTCTTCATGGCCAGGAGTGCATTCCTGGGAATGGGAGGGAAAGATGGCTTTGTCATGAAGAAGCAGGATGGGAGCTGGGGAGATTCCTTGCTGAGTTTAACAAGCTAAAGAATGAGTGGATCTCATCCTGTAATGCAGATTATTTATTTTTATCTCATTTGCTTTACTTACATATTTTTTGGTTCTTTTGTTAACCCTTCTTTTTAGCAAAGTCTTTCTTTTTTTTTTCAATGTCTTTCAGGCTGGCCTCAGATAGGTGGCCTCAGATAGGTCATTTAAAAAAATAGGCTCGTGTTTTCCTCAGTCATAGAACTAAGTAGAAGTAGTATCTCCAAGGCCATTGGGGTAGTGATGGTAATTAATGAGAGCCCCCCACCTCAACCCTGGCCCCCTGGGGACCACACAGTCATGTTTCCTTTACTGAGAAGTCTCTACAGTGCCTACCTTAAAGAATCTGGAGCCTCTTTATTAGTTTAGTAAAGTGCTTTTTTTCTTCCCTCATTATTATTTTTTTAATTGTAAGGTTTTTTAAACTTACAGCACCAGATGGGATTTAATTAGTTAGTAGAGAAATAGTGTTTGCATTAATTTGAAACATCTATTCATAATTCTGTATTATTGCAGTTTTAAGTCTTTCTCATACTACCGACTAATTTAGTATAAAGTTATGAACATTTGCTGATTCAGTGCCTTGACATTTGTTAGTTATCGCAAGTTCTGCATAAATGAGAAGCTGGATTGAAGAGTGCTAATAAGGATTCAGAAACATAATTTACGGTTCCCTTATATTAGAAGCCTAAGTGTCATTTCTCTGATTCTCTTTTCCATAATAGTTGACACTTAACATGCAGACAAGGCCCAGCACTTGGAAAAAAATATACATAGATGAGACGGGTAAATTCTTATAATGATCTTTGTGTCTCGTGATATAAAAATTTACAACTGCAGGATTAGGCAGATAGTGAATGCAATTGGCCTTTGATGTTGAGTGGACAGACTCAACAGATTGACCTTCCGGTTCCAGCTCTGCTGCTTTAGTGTGAACATGAGAAAAAGATATTCTCTGTGATCTTAATCTGTAAAATACATTCTTTGAGCTAATCTTTATTGAGTCATTGTTATGTTATAGCAAGACATGGTCCACGCCCTCAAAGAGCTGAAGACATGCATGTCAATAAATAAGTACAGCCGAGTATGACGGCACTGTGCGTGACTTCATAGAGGAGGTGGTGCTTAGAAGGATTCTTCCAAAGAGAGGTATCCTCTCCAGGCAGAACAGGTGAGGGGCAGAGGCAAGGGGAGGGAGAGAGAGGTTGTTCAGAGGAGGGTATCAGCGACAGAAACAAGAGCACAGAGGCACGAACAAGATCCCCGAATTTGAGTGTGTGAGCTTCGTGCAATGAGAAACAAAAAAGTGGGTAGCAACCAAATCTTGAAGAGTCTGGTTTTTAATGCTTACATTAAGAAAGTTTGACTAAAAGGTCTCTAATGTTTTCTCTAGCTTCAATTCTGATCTAAGATATTGTTAATGAATGGTAAGGAGTTAATATGTTCCGATTAATCTGAGCAGTTCTTGTATTCTATGGTGACAGCCAAGTAATTAGATTGACCAAGACTATGAGTTCCCTTGTGTAACTTTCAGCCTTTGCAGCCATTAAAGGGCAGGAAATACAGTGCAAATAACTTTGGTCAAATCTCTCTTTTGGACTTCATCCTTCATGTTACCATCTACATTTCTTCTTTTTTTTAATTGTGGAAATTTTCAAACATAAAAAAAAAACAAACAATAGGATAATGCACTTCCATTACCCAGCTTCAGCAATTATCAACACTCTTGTTTTATTTATTCCTTTACTCATAACCCACTCCTCATTCATTTATTATGATTGTTACTGTTATTATTATTCTTACTATTTTTAGGTATCATTTACATACATTGAATGTACAACTCCTAGCTATAGGCTTTTGACAAACAGATTTGTGTAATCTACATCCCATCGCAATACGAAACATTTGCATCTTCCTCCAAATTTCTCTTTTATCCCCTTTTAATCTCTCTCTAGTCCCACCCCTACCACTAGCTGAAAAGACAAAGCAAATCATTGCCCTAATATTTTTGTCTACCTTAGATTAGTTCTGCCTGTTTTAGAACTCATATGATGGAATCTCCTGTATGTACTCTTTTGTTTCTGGCTTCTTTCCCTCTGCTTATTATCTGTGAGATTTGTCTATGGTGTCACATCCATCAGTAGTTTCCACCTTCGTATTGCTTTGCAACATTCTGTTCTATGCATTTACCACAATTTCTTTTGTCAAGGGACATTTTGGTTGTTACCAGTTTTGTGCTATTGTGAATGAAGTAGCTGTGTACATCCTTGTATATGTTGTTTTGTAAGGATGTTTTAATATATGTTAGAAAAACCTCTAGGACTGGAATCACTAGGTATATGTTTAACTTTATAAGAAACAGCCAGTTTTCCAGGGTGGTTATACCAGCAAGGTATGAGACCTATAGCTGCTCTTAATCCCTGCTAACATTTGATATCGTCTATCTTTTTTGGGGGGCTGGGGGTGGTGGTAGGTAATTAGGCTTATTTAATTCCTTTTTAATGGAGATACTGAAGATTGAACCCAAGACTTCATGTGTGCTGAGTATGCACTCTACCACTTGAGCTGTACCCTCTCTTCTGATATGGTCTATCTTTAATATTAGCCATTCTCATGAGTATGTAATGGTATCTCATTGTTGTTTTTATTAGCATTCCCTTGATCCCTAGTGATAATGATGTTGAACATTTTTTCATGTGCCTATTGGTCATTCATATATATTTTTAAATGTTAATAAAGTCTTTTGCTCATTTTTAATTGGGTTATCTTTTTATTATTAAGTTATGATAGTTACTTATATATTCTGGATGTAAGTTCTTTGCCAGATGTACATTTTGTGACTGTTTTCTCCCACTCTGTGTCTTGTTTATTTAGTTTCTTAGCAGTATCTTTTTTCTTTTTAATTAAAGTGTAGTCAGTTTACAATGTTGTGTCAATTTCTGGTGTACAGCATACTGTTTCAGTCATACATATACATACATACATTCCTTTTCATATTCTTTTTCATTATAGGTACCTATAAGATATTGAAGCAGTATCTTTTGATGATCAAAAGTTTTATTTTTGATTGAGTCTAAGTTATCTAATTTTTATGGTTATGGCTTTCTGTGCCCTGTTTAAGAAATCTTTATTTAGCTTCAGATTGAGAATATATTTCCCTGTGTTTTCTTCTAAAAGGTTTATACCTTTAACTTTTGTATTTAGGTCTATGGTCTATCCATCGCAAATGAACTTTTGTTTACGGTGTGAAATTGAGACTGAGCTCATTTTTTTCCATATGGACATTCAGTTTTAGCATTATTTGTTGGATTGTTTTGGTACATTTGTTGAAAAGCAGTTTTCCAAGTATGGGGTCTGTTCTTGAGCTCTATTCTGTTCCTTCGATCTGCTTGTATAGCCTTACTCCAATAGTACATTGTCTTGATTACTGTAGTTTTATAAGTCTTGAGTCAGGTAGTGTAAGTAGTACAACTTTGTCGTTCTTTTTCAAGATCTTTTTGGCTATTCTAGGTCTTCTGCATTTCCATGTAAACTTTAAAAGTCACCTTGTACATTTTTATTAAAAAGTCTGCTGGGATTATGAATTATTTATAAATTGGGGGAGATTTAACTTCTTAACAGTATTGAACTCATGAACATGGTATATTTTCTATTTATCTGTGCCTTTAATTTCTCTCAGTAATGTTTTAGTATCTTTTTGCATTTTGTTAAATGCATTTTGCATTTTTTGTTAAATGTACTACTAAGTATTCTGTATTTTGATGCTATTATAAATGAATTTTTCATTTTAATTTTTTAGTTTTTCCTGTTAATATACAGAAATGTAATTGATTTTATATATTAATCTTACTCCCTGAGACATTGCTACACTAACCAAATTTTTAACACACCTTTCCCAAGCATGACGAACTGTCTTCCCTTCATGTTTTATATGACTTTTTAGACTTGAATGTCCCTTTCTGCCCCTAGAGAGGGCCAGTATGAATGCCACGGCATTTGCGAAGTCTTCTGACACTGCCCCAGTTGGATTCCAATAGTCCCTCCCCTGGGAGTCTCTATTAGGGCACTTTCCACTTTGGGTTTTGTATGAGACATTCTTTGAAGGCAAGAACTGTACTTCATCTCCTTTTTTTTATCCCCAAAATAGCTAGTATAGTGCCTTGGTTCACAGTTCAGGAATGTATCTTTTCAACATTTATCTCAGGATACAGGGAATTATGTAGCTCTGATGGGAAATCCTTATAGGCAACTTCAATCAATTGGAAACAATCCCCAAAATGTATCTTGAAAAGGGAGAACAGACCTTTTTTCAAAAATGTAACTCTCTGTTCTTCCTATTTAAAGACATGTTTGCTGGTGGATGATCTACTTGCAGCCTAAATGACTTAGGCTTTTGCTGCCAGTTTTGAACGTTTGTAGGTTATGTTTCCTCTTGCTTCCTTTTTGTTTTCTAGGTGGCTGACTGTGCTTGGGATGAAACGATAAAGATATATGATCCTGTTTGTCTTACCATGCCTGCTTGAGATAAGCTACTCCATTCAGAAACAAAGGATATTGACTGAAGAACATTGCTTAACAGGAATTAAATGATTGATAACAGAGATTTTATGCTTTTATATATATTCAGATTTCATCTGGAATCAGTTTTGAGGCAGCTGATAAAGACTTTGGCTCACTATTTAAGCCTGGTACATAAGCCATATTTCTTAAAAACCTAAGAAATAATTGATGTTATGGTATATCGTATAGTATCTGTTAAAATATAACCTCTCTACTATAAAATGGATTAAATATAGAGGTCTGTAGATTATATGATAGTGATATATTTCCTTTTTAAATTGTCATTTTTGATGTAAAATACAATCACTGCTCTTGATAAAAATCACAATAAACTGCATCCCTTGGTCATTTATGATTTTATGACACCCCCAGCAAGGTTGCTTTTTCTAATATAGTATCTATATGAGTATAATACTGTATAACATAGAGGTATCTATGGTTCAGTAACAGGGTTCTAATAACTGCTGAATAAGTCAGCATGAGTCAGTCAGCCATACTGAGCAGCTACTGTATGCTTGACACACAGAGTGAATGAGATTCTCTCAAGGATTGGTGTCTGTCATGCTTTAAGAACATGGAATGCTGAGAGTGAGGGCTTAATGTGTTTCTTACATTTAAACAAATATTTTTAGATATTATATTCATGACCCTATATTTCTCTCCTCTTATTTCTCTACTATTATATCAAATTAAAAAAAAAAAAACTGGTCACTGGCCAAAAAGTCTTAAGTCCTACTAGGGTTTCATGAAATTACCCTTGAAACTAAGTCATGAAAGCCCTAAGTAATGCTATAAACCCTCCTCACTACCTCCCTAAGTCTTGAAAAATCTCTAGGTGCTGATGACCTGTGAAAAAAAGTAGATTAAAGGGAAAGATTAGTAACATAGATAACTTTACATAACATTTATATTTTTATATAGTATTAAAGTGTGTTATAAATGTCAAAAATTGTCATCAAATTTTAACAAGTTTTTGAGAATTTTTAAAGAGCAAAACATACTTTAATCAGAAAAATAAATAAATTAAAATAAATGTGTATTTTCTAATTTACATATTTCCTGTTCACTTGGTACAGAAAAAATGGAGTACTTACAAAATGCAAAAAACAAGACTACATAAGAGATAGAACAAAGGAATCATAAGGTGGAGCCAGGCGTGGGCTTGAAAATATATGCCTTCAAATCCTAGAAAGTTACTACTGGCAGCATAAATGGCAAGTCTGGTCAAGTACATAGTTCATTGCCCAAGTCTTGAGGGCAAAGACTTCATCCTAGTCCCAGGCTTGGCCCTAGCACCATGCCTAACACCTAGAAGGTGTTTAATGAATATTTGTTAAATGAATGCATGATCTCAGGGAAAGTATAACTTTTCAGTTTTTAGACCAATCAATGCTAGTTGTTTTTTGAGAGGCCCCAGAAAGAGGACACTGCTTCACGTGAGTGCATTGTAAGGAACAAGGAGCTCAGACACACCCTTTGAACTGTCAGGATGATGAGGTAGGTTCACAGAGCTGTTTCAGGTTGCTTCCCTCCATAAGAACTGAACTATCAGACCAAGTGCAGTGCAGTAAAAGCCAGTTCACAGTGAATGTTCTCTGTATCAGCAGACTTTATAATCGACCTTTTAAAATACCTAACCCAGATCATATTTACAATGAAATGAAATTATTTTTCTTTCAGAATGCAAGAGATTTTTAAAATAAAATCATTTGAAACAAATACTTGTGATTTAAAAACTAACATCTCTCTTGATTTATTTTTCCCTCTATTTTGGGGATGTTAGAGATATTTGAAACACTAACTTCATATACTTAACTCAGGTCCTTAGAGTCTCTCAATCTGAAGGAGGGTGGGTGAACATTTATCAGTGGGTTCCCTGGAGCTGGGATTGGAAAACTAGAGGGAAATGAGCCAGAGTCTGTGCTGGAAGAGAATGCACAAGATTTTTGAATTCTTGGTAATTCACAAATCAAGCAGCCTCTGGACTTTCAGAGGACAACCAGTCATTCTCTCTGAGGAAATCGGAATTTGTCTCCTAGCTACTGAATTCTTAGGTTTCATCCTGTCTGCCTCCCCAAGTTCCTCTTCCACCTGCAGTGACAGCACAGCTCTGAAGAGTGAATGCAGGAAAGGGGAACTCAGGTCACTGAGCACCTTCTGTGATCTGGGCACTACATGAGATGCTTTCTGTATCTTATCCCTTTTAATCTTGGTAATGTCCCTGCAAGGAAGCCCTCCCATTTTCCAGACAAGGAAATGAAGGCTCTTGGGAGTCATAATAGTCAGGAAGTATGGAGCTGGAATTTGAAATCTGCTATGACTGAATCCAAACCCATGGTCCTGCCACGTGGCCTCCTTTTCCTAGAATGAACAGAAGTTGGCCCACTGAGAAATAGGAAAGATGTGGGACTCTTTGGTGACTAGATCCCGATCAGTCTGAGAGAACTGACAAAATTGTGTTTTCACATCTAAAGAGCTAAGAAGCTGACCCTGGGTCTGGAGTGACCCTACCAAGGTATATGACCCAGGGAGACCCAGGCTGAGAGTCCCCTGTCCCTTCTGCCTTTGGCATGTTTTAACTGTATATCTTAGCTATAATTTGGCTCTTCCAGGAATGAATTCATTAATTTCTTACTTAACAGGCCTCCTCTTGAATGAGATAATTCACTTATGTTTTTCACTTTTACACTGACTATTCCCAAATCTCCTGCCTTCTCCACTTAGGTCTCCCACAGCCTTTGCACTCATTTTCTTTCTTTTCACATAAGGGGTTTATTTTATTTAAGTGTAGTTGATTTACAGTGTTGTGTTAATTTCAGGTGTACAACAAAGTGATTCAGTTATTTTCATAGATACAGATACAAATGTGTATTTTTCAGATTCATTTTTCCATTACAGGTTATTACAAGATACTGAATACAGTTCCCTGTGCTATACAGTAGGTCCCCATTGTCCATCCATTCCACATGTAGCAGTGTGTATATGTTAATCCTCAAACTCCCAATTTATCCCTACCTTCCCCTTTCCCCTTTGATAACCGTAAGTTTGTTTTCTATGTCTGTGAGTCTGTTTCTGGCTTGTAAATAATACCCTCATTTTCTTTTAACTAAACTCATCTTGCTCACTAAATGGGCTCCATCTGCACATACTTTTTTCTTTTGTTGCCAGAACTGTCCACCCAGGCACTCAAGTAAAGTCCTACATGCCATCCTTGTTCCCTCCCTTATTCGCACCTCTCCACTCCAAGACACAGCAAATAGGTCACAAAGTCTCTTACCCCCTAAACACTTATCCAGTCTGTCTCTTCCCCTCAGTCCAACCACTGTTGCCCTGGTTCAAGCCATTATTAGCTTTTCTCTGGATGATCACAGAAGCTTCCTAAATGATGTGTCTGTTTCTAGTTCGGTGCCCTCGGAGCCATCCTCCTCAACACAGCTGCCGGAGGCTGATCTGAAATGCAATCTGATTACATCAATTTCTGTATAAAACCTTTCTCTGCTTATAGGATTGCCTACGGGAAAAGTTCAAGCTCACTAACCAGGCAGCCAACGTCCTGTGGGGCTAAGTCCTTGGAGCATTGCTTCTCTCCACGTTGTCATGAACTTTGTGCTCCAGCAATACCAGTGTGCTCACAAACTCCCCATGTAAATAATGCAGGTTTTCATTTCTGTCTTTGCTCAAGTTAGTCTGTGTGCCTGGATTGCCCTGCTCTTGGCTTGGCAAGTTCTTACCCATCGTTTGAAAGTCATGTGAAATAACTAAAGAAAAAGTTTGACAACATACAAAAATTAAAATAGCAAAACACACCATAGCAAAGCTAAAAGACAGAAAACATATTGGAAGGATATATTTGCAACCTATGTAGCAAATGGTTTAATATCCAGAACTTATAAAGTGTGCTTAAAAATCACTAAGAAGACAACCAAACATAAAAGTGGGCAGAGGATATCAACAGGCAGTTCACAGAAATAGAAAAACAAATGTTTAATACACTTCAAAAAGATACTTAGTCAAACTTTGTCTCATTGATGACAAAGAAATGCAAATTAAAATGAGAACCCATTTTTTTCTTGCTTATTAGCTTGGCAAACATTCAAAATATTGATAATATCCAACATTGATTAAAGTGAGAGTACTGTTATGTACCTTTCTGGAAGGCAATTTGGCAATAAAGATTTTAAATTAACTCCTTGATCCAGCAGTTCCAGTTCTAGGACTCCCTGCCTGCACCCACCCTCCCCCACCAAATACTTAACAGACATATCTAAGATCGAATGTTTTTAGGGTATTCATTACATCATTGCTTGGTAAAACCTGGACAGCTATCTAGAGAAGAAAGTTTATACTATAGAAGAGTCATTTAAAAGAATAAGGTAGAACTGTGTGTGCTGACATGGATGAATAGATTGCTACTGATACGTGTATTAATTATCTATTTCTGTGTAACAAATCAGCCCCAAACCTAGCAGCTTTACAGTTTCTAGCGGTTTGAAACCCAAGAGTGGTTTAGCTGAGTTGCTCTGGCTTAGAATCTCTCATGACATTGCAGTGAAGCTGTCACTGGGGTCTGAAGACATCTGAAGCCCAACTGGGGCTGAAGGATCAGCTTCCAGAGTCACTCACAGGATTGTGAGCTGGCCTTAGATACTCACCATGTTGAATCCTCCACTGGCTGTCCCACAGTCCCTACAACGTGGCACCTGGCTTCCCCCCAGAGTAATACCAGAGAAGGGGGAAATTCAAGAAGAAAGCCTTGGTCTTTTACACACTAATCTCAGGAGAGACGCCATCATTTCTGCTGCATTTTGCTGTTCGTCACTTAGACCAACTGTGACAATGTGGGAGGAGGGGTTAACAAGGGTGTAAATATGAGGAAGCCAGAGATCTCTGGGGACTCTCTTGGAAGTTGGTTAACGTGATATGATTTTAAAAAGAGCACATTATAGACAAGTGTATACAATATCCTAATTTTAAAAAGGCAATTATGTATGTATAAATATATGTACAAGAAAAACTGAAAGGTTCACACCAAACTCTTAACAGTAGTCAGCTCTGTGTAGTGGAGCTGGGGGTGAGAATAGTGAAGAGAGCATGTTCATTTATTATTTATAAAGTTTGTTCATTTATTATTTATAAAGTTTTCCTTTTACATACTATAATGAGCATGTGTTACTTTTACAATTAAAATAATGAAATAAGACCTTATTTCCTCCTCCAGGAAGCCTTCTCTGATATGCTTCTCAAGCTGACGTTATTGCCTTCCTCAGCGCTCTCCTGTTTCTGCCACAAGCCCCCACTGCTGCATAAGTGTTATTGTGTTGCTTCACTGCCCCCTCTGAATCCCTAAGGACTCAGGTGACTGCTCATCTTTGACTGGCTGGCACAAAATACTTGCTCTGTGTGTTTGTTGAATGAACTAAAGGATTTACTTAATGCCATCAAAATATATTGTGTAGCTCCTGAGATAATGGAGCTCGGGTCTAGACCCTGGATACCAGTAGGTCAAATAGCTTTTTGACCTTCAGCTCTACATGTATGTACAATTAACCTTGCTAAACATAGTATTCTTGTTTTTCCCATTTTTCTTTAAGAGATTTCCCATTTTTCTTTTATGAGCTTATCTAATAACTCGTGTGGGAGATGGTATTAATTTTTTTAAAAAATGAAAGCCCTAATGGAAAAGAATTATATGCAGTAAAGTGGAGAAAATGTACTGTTTCATGCCAATGTAGGTTTTCAACATTAAGCTAAATATTCTTGCCTAAATGAGAAGGGTAAGATAGCTGAATCAGCCCCAAATCTTTTACCTAATGTTAGTATCACAAATGGAGGCAATTATAATTGCTGGCAGAAATGAATCATTCCAAAACTAGGTCCATGCAGACAATTCTTTATTATATTCATTGAATATGGCTCAAAGCAACAATCCTTTAATTGGAATGATCCCCAGAAGTAGAAATGTGTTATTTGCTGACATCTCAAAAATTTAATTTTCAAAGCTTTTTATCTGAGTGTACTTTGAGTATATACTTATACCACAACATACACATAAATTCAACTGTTGCTTCAAACCTCATTATTTCCCAAAGAAGGAATGTCAACACTTGAACAAGAGTTCCTAAAATAGCCAATAGTGTGTAACCATAGCTTGTAGCTACAAAACCCCAAGAATTCCCCAGGGAACCAGAAGTATAGGGTTCAGTATAATGCTTTCCAGTGTTATTCCTGGAAAAGTTGGCACAGTGGGCCATTCTGCAAACGTTTTCTTGAGTGCCGACCTGTTGGGGGGCAGAGAGCGGGTTCCATGAGGCCCTGGGCATACGAGCTGGAGCACTGGTTTAAATCAGACTCTCTCCCACCAAAGTGAGCTTCCAGACTACAAAGCCGGCCCAGATGAAGGATCGCAGCGGTGCCGCCAGACCCCGATGTAAACTGCTATTTTCCTGCCACGGCAGTCATAATTGTGGCTTCAGCCTCTGGGCTGGAAGTGTTGCTTTCAGCACAGAGGTGGAAATATGGGGGGAAGAAACAAAAGACTTCCTAGAGAAATGGATCGTAAGTGTCAGAGCAATGTGGGGGTTAGAAGGTTGGGATTCCGGCGGGAATGGGTGGATAACAGAAATTAAGGGAAAGGAGAGGTGGGGCGCGGCGATTTCCAGCTCTGTTCTCAGCTCCCAAACCTTGGCCAAGTCAAGTTTTCAGTAGCGCGAAATCTAAACTGTGTCTGACTCTTAGCGGTGACCTCCCCTGAGCGAACCCGTCTGCTGCTGCTGCTGAATTTACGTGTATGGACATTATCTTCCAGGGAACGAAATTCAGATCAAAGGGACATAGAAGTCTTTGCCAGCAGAAAATGAGTTTCATTCTTTTTACTCTTAGCCAAATAAGAAACAGTTCACAAGTCCTGTGGCGGGCAGACGTGCCCGGGGCCGAGGAGGCGGAGGTAGGGGTTGTCCAGTCCGGCCAAGTGGCTCGTGACGGTTCCTCAGGCGGCAGTAGGTTCCCGGGGATCCAGAGAGAGCTACACCCGGTCTCTGCTGTACGTCCGGGGCACCTGCCCCCGGGGCCACGCCCTCGAACCCCGCCTCCACCCCCATCTCCTTCCCCAGAGCGGCCAGTCGCTCCCCGCTCACCCAGGCTATCCACCGGAACCGATAGAGGCTACTCGCTTAAGAGACTTAGTTTCTGCTTTTTCTTTGCGTATTTCATATCTTTGCCTCACTTGAAACAGGTGCCCGTGCCCTCGCCCCCAGGCTCCGCAGCCCCGTGAGGCCACGGCGCCCCCCGGAACTTCCCCTCTACCCCGCTCCCAGCCGCGAACGTAGTCCCACGTCCCTCTCTGAAAGGCGCGCGAACTGGGGAGCGCGTCGCCCAGGGCAGGAAGGGGCCAGCTTCACCCTCTGAAGCACTCCCGGGCAGCGTCCTGGGGCCGTGGGTTCCTACAGTGTTGGGGCTTTGGCGCCCGAGCATCAGCTAGCCCCGCAGCCCGCTGGCACCGACGTTTTTCCCTTCCCTGGTTGAGCAAGGTCCAGCGGCTACACTGGGAGGAACCGTGGGTGGAAAAGCAGCTACAGCTCGAGGGGAATGGGGCTGAGGGCGCTGTCACTTGTTGCGGCTATTAAACGGTGCTCGACCCTGGAACCCTATGGTTTCTAACATCTTTAGCTGTGCCCGGGATCCCCCAGCACGCGCCCTTCAACTAGGAGCTGGGAAGAAGGGACAAGCGGGGGCAGCTGGCAATGCAGGAAGAGAGGGTATCGCGTCCCGAGAGCCCGCCCGGGTGCGTGCTGAGTGCCCGAGGGGCGCGGGTCGAGTCCTGCTTGGGGCAGCTGCCCGGACTTCCAGCCGCAGAGCGTCCTCCCTGACGGTGACACCGCGCGGGACGCAACCCATCGTAGCTCGTCACCTACTTACAAATCGCTTGTCGCTAGGATTCCCGCCACTCCTCTCAGACCAGCCCCCCACCCCTGCCACTTTTCGGAGTCCCCCGCCCCCGCCACTGCCTCCCCGGAGCGGCGGGGCAGTCGGACACGGAGCCGCCGCGCCGCGAGGACGCCTGGCTGGAGCTGCCCTCTGCAGCTGAGCCGGGGCCCCCTGCCCTTCGCCGCGGCTTTGGGCGAGCACCCTCGCCGCCCTCGCTCCGCTCCTCCCGGCTCTCTTCCCCGCTCTCCTCCCGCAGGTCCCGGAGCTCCGCCACAGCCGGGTGCAGGCGCGATGCGGCAGCTGTGCCGTGGCCGCGTGCTGGGCATCACCGTGGCCATCGCTCACGGGGTCTTCTCGGGGTCCCTCAACATCTTGCTCAAGTTCCTCATCAGCCGCTACCAGTTCTCCTTCCTGACCCTGGTGCAGTGCTTGACCAGCTCCACCGCGGCGCTGAGCCTGGAGCTGCTGCGCCGCCTCGGGTTCATCGCGGTGCCCCCCTTTGGCCTGAGCCTGGCACGCTCCTTCGCGGGGGTCGCCGTGCTCTCCACGCTGCAGTCCAGCCTCACGCTCTGGTCCCTGCGCGGCCTCAGCCTGCCTATGTACGTGGTCTTCAAGCGCTGCCTGCCCCTGGTCACCATGCTCATCGGCGTCCTGGTGCTCAAGAACGGCGCGCCCTCGCCCGGGGTACTCGCCGCCGTGCTCATCACCACCTGCGGCGCGGCACTGGCAGGTGAGAGGGACCCGCTCGGACCCCCAGCATCCATCCCCCCTCCCCCCCACCCCAGGCAGGGACCGCTGGGATCACTTAGTGCAACGCCCTCACTTCCAAATGGGGAGACTGAGGCAGAGAGAGAGAGAGCTCTGAAAGCGGTCGCTCGGCTCGAAAACGGGCTTCTGAGACCCAGCAGAGCCTTTCCTAGCACTCCGGCCTCCTCCTTCAGAGCCACCTCCTCCCCCCGCCACCTTTTCCTGGCTTCCGACCCCCGCCCCTGCCTCACCGCATATCGCCCTTCCTTCCTCGCCCCCCGCCTCCGTCTTTCCTCTTTATTCCCTCCTTCCTCCAGGAGGGGTGGGAGAGCTGCCAGAGCCTGGGCGCTGGAGTCCCCCGACCGAGCCGGAAGGAGGGGGCCGTGAACTTTCCTGGGTCACGCGGGGCCGAAGTGGGGAGGGACGATGGGAGCCAAGCTTGGGCCCCAGGTCTAGCCTGGGGTCTCTGGCGCGGCGCCCGGGGCTACGAGCGCTAGGCAGAAGGCACCGGATTGAGACCAGTGCGGGTGGCGGTGGGCCGGGGGAGGCGGGGTTGGAGGACTGAGCGAGATGGGAGCCAGCGGAGTGGGAAACCTTCTTTGGGGGTCGAGGGGGAGATGTTCTTTGCCCTGTGCCCAGCCGGCCCCGGGTTAGAAACGGCTAGCGGGAACCCCCAGTCTCCTCTAGCGCCCCATGGAGGGGGCAGGAGTACCACGCGCCTGGGTGACCTCCGTGCCAGCTCGGGAAAGCCACAGCGCCCACTCCGAGGGCATCTGCGTTGTCGGGGCCTCTGTCATGAATAGAGGTAGACAAGAGACCAGGCGCGCCTCTCCTCCTGCGTCCAACTGGGCATAGACTGGGCTTGACTCTTCCATTTGAAACCCGTGGGCAGAGCTGAGGCGCGAACCCCGTCTACTTTCCAACCCGACGCGTTGCCCCAGTGGATAGATACCCACCCGCGCCAACCCGGTGTCTCCTCTTTTTCCTTCCTGCCCCGGCTCCTCCGTCCACTTGATGCGCTTCAGGAGCCGGCGACCTGACCGGCGACCCCATCGGGTACGTTACGGGCGTGCTGGCGGTGCTGGTGCATGCCGCCTACCTGGTGCTCATCCAGAAGGCAAGTGCAGACACGGAGCACGGGCCGCTCACCGCGCAGTACGTCATCGCTGTCTCCGCCACCCCGCTGCTGGTCATCTTCTCCTTCGCTAGCACCGACTCTATCCACGCCTGGGCCTTCCCCGGCTGGAAGGACCCGGCCATGGTGTGCATCTTCGTGGCCTGCATCCTGATCGGCTGTGCCATGAACTTCACCACATTGCACTGCACCTACATCAACTCGGCGGTGACCACCAGCTTCGTGGGCGTGGTGAAGAGCATCGCCACCATCACGGTGGGTATGGTGGCCTTCAGCGATGTGGAGCCCACTTCTTTATTCATTGCCGGGGTCGTGGTGAACACCCTGGGCTCCATCATTTACTGTGTGGCCAAATTCTTGGAGACCAGAAAGCAGAGCAACTACGAGGACCTGGAGACGCAGCCTAGGGGAGAGGAGGCGCAGCCAGGTGGAGACCAGCTGCCGTTCATCATGGAGGAGCTGCCCGCGGAGGGCGGAAATGGCGGGTCAGAAGTGGGGATGGCTGCAGGTGGCTCCACTCAGCAGGGTGGGCAAGAGGCAAGGGGCCGCCCCAGAGGAGTCCCGCTGCTGGCTAGGAGCTCCAGGATCTCAGACAGCCCTGAAGAAGTGAGCAAGAGGTCATTAAAGGATGCTTACCTCGAAGTGTGGAGGCTAGTTAGGGGAACCAAGTATATGAAGAAGGATTATTTAATAGAAAATGAGGAGTTACCCAGTCCTTGAAAAGGAAATGCCTGTTATGTATATATGTACATACACTTATTTTATATGTTAGAGATAACATATTTTAATGAGAGGCCGCCCAAGTATATGCTTTGAGGCGTAGGGGAGAAAAGCAAGGAAAGAAGCTGAAGCGACTGACAGCAACAAAATTAACACCCGTGTGAATTATTTAGCGTGAGTTTACCGGAGGCATCACAGAGACAAAAGAATGTGAAGGTTCTTAACCAAGTAAGGCAGGGTTTCAGCTGCAGACTCCTGGCACATTTTTTTTTTTTTTTTGTCTTTACAACCGTAACCAAACATCTGCATGTACCAAGAGTCCCTCAACCACCCCCTCCAAAGATGGTGTGTAGAAATGATGACAGCAATTAATAAGCTCAAAGATTACATGCAGGGGCACCTTTTTGATGATAGAGCTGCAGTTTTTATGGCCAGCTGGGCAAAGAGTATATTATTGAAATAACATATTTAAGGACACTGAGTTGATGTTTACTGTTTATAGTCATCTGAAATATCATGTTTACGCTCACTTTTCCTCATTTTGAAAAAAATATATAAGTGCTCTACGATTCTATTATACATTGGTAGAAAAATTTAAAGCTATTTTGAGAATGTGAGTTCTTAGCTTTAGTCCTGAAGTTTAAAGTTGGCTTTTGGTGATTATAAAAATATTTTAAAGGTTGGTTTGGTTCATTGCTTTATAATATTTATTTTTGAATGCCAGAGCCTTTTATAAAAACAGTTTCACTGTGTCCAGTATCCTTTCAAGTAAATGCAATGGCTGGCATACAATTCAGTATTAACTGAAGCCAGACAGAAATGAGACCATTCTGTTAAAGCTAGCCTTTCAAAATCCACTGCACATCCCAAACCGTGTTACAAAAAGAGCAACTGCTATATTCACTTTATGATATTTTTCTATCCTAAATTTGTCAAAATAAAGTATGAGTCTATCTGCTAAAAGTTATATTGTTAGACATTTGTTTTGGGCACCTTTGCTTTATTGTTGTTGTGTGGCTTGTGTTTGCCTTCAATGTACGGTGTTTAGTTTCTGGGATACAGGAGCCACCCCATCAGGAACTTCCTAAGTCAGCATGGCAGTTTGGTTTAAAACAACAATAATATAAAAAACACTCTCATTCCAGTTAAGCAAACTGTTATAAAGCAAAATAAAGTCCTGCCTCCTGCTGCCTATGAAAGCCATCCACAGCTGACTTCAGTTAATGTGGAGCTTGAGATGTAACAGTAGCAGGCAGCGAGGGGGATGTCTTCCTGCCAGCCCCCTCCAGGAGAAGTACTTGGAGGTTGAAGGCACTCATTATTTGCCAGCATGTTCCTGAGACTCTCAGATGGCAGCATATATTTTTCTTTATTTTCCAAAATCAAAACAAACCAAAAAGCAGAGGCATCAGTTTGTCTCTACAAGCTGGTAAGTGTCCTTGTGATGGTTTGTGATTGGTTCTGGTTTACTAGTTTTCATGGGTAATTGGTTGTTTCCATAGGTACTTCTACAAGCCATTTAAGATGTAGGAGCTCTCATATGGCTTCAGTTAGAAATGGTTGGCTAGAGTTATAATGACTTCTTTCAAAATCAGCATTAATTTTAATGCCAACATGCCAGAAGGCAGCATCCGGCTGCAAGTCTCTGAAGCTGAGAATTAGTGAAAAGCAGAAAAGTTGAACAAAATAAATATATATTTTTGTTAATTCCACTATTAGATAAATGGGTAGAATGATTGTTTTTCACTCAAAAAATTCCCTTTTGGTTAAAACTGTGAGTTGCATTTATTACAAAAAGATAAATTCTTTTCTGTCAACAAACTTGTAGAGACATTGAATCAGTAGAGTTCTCCAGAGAAACAGAACCAAGAAGGTGAAGGTGTGTGTGTATGTGTGTAGAAAACCTAGAAGATTGATCTGTCTGTCTGTTTGTCTGTCTGTCTGTCTGTCTGTCTATCTATCTATCTATCTATCTATCTATCTATCTAACTATCTGAAAGAGAAAGAGAGAGACTTTAAAGAATTGCCAATTGTAGGAGTTGGTGAATCTAAAATCTGTAGGGCAGGCCAGCAAGTGAGAAACTCTGGTTGCGATTTATGTTGCAGTCTTGAGGCAGAATTGCTGCTGCTTCTGTAAACCTCATTCTTTGCTCTTAAGGCCTTCAGCTGATTAGATAAGGCCCACCCACATTATGGAAGGTAATCTCCTTTACTCAAAATCCACTGAGTGTAAATACTAATCACATCTAAAAAGTATCTTCACAGCAACATTTAGACTAACTACTGTTGGACCAAACAACTTAGCACCACAGCCTAGACAAGTAGACACAGAAAAATAACCATCACAGACACTTATGGCGGGAGGGGTGGAAGTGGGAGGGAGGATAGGAAAAACCCAGGAAGATCAAAAGTGTCAAGTGCATTGGTTTGGGCAAAGCTTGGGAGTCTCTACCCGGAGTAAGAAAATGAGTCACAGGACAGGGCAGAATGGGAGTCAGTGCCTGGGGCTCAGCCGCAGGAGGGCATGAACAGGTGGCAGGCCTGGCCTGGCTTGCAAATCCTTCCTCCATTGTCAGTAACATGTGAGCCCATCTATAGACTCAGGTCCCCTCTGACCTTTGGGCTCTGACAAAGTACCGAGTCGGACAGGAAGGAGACTTCTAATACTCTCCAGGACCTCACCGTGGCAGGGACTCCTCTGGAAGTCATCACTGTTGCTTGACTGACACAGTCTTTGTGCCCCAATTCTAATGACTTGGATTCTCCCTTTTCTGAGAATGTGCCCCCTGCCTATACCCCTGTGGGTGTCTGGTCCCAGCCTCGACAATCTATTCCTCTATCAGTTCTTCAAGATGGAGGCCCTGCCTCACACTCACTTGCCACTTCTTAGCTGGAATCTGTCTGTGGGACATGGCATGATGTCAGAGCTGCTCATTGCTGGCCCCTCCCCTAAATGCTGTCTAGCCCTCTGTTGTTAATTGAGGCATAGATCAATCAGAAGCTCTGGGGCAAATGACTGCCCAGAACACTGCAGGTGAGAAAGTGTGTACGTGCTACCGTGGGTTGCTGAGCAGAGCTGAAGCAGTGACCTAAAATTCTGCAAGACTTCCTACAAAAGTGGGGCCAGAAGGCCTAATAGTCTGTGTGATTAATTCTTCACCAAGACAAAGCTGGGTGAAACTCACAATTCCCTAACTAACAGAAGATTTGGGGGGGCATTTTAGTTTAAGAAGTTTCAGTTGACCTATCTTCAAGCTCACTGAGTCTTGTTTTGGCCATGTCCAGTCTGCTCATGAGCCCATCAAAGGCATTCTTCCTTTCCATCACAGTGTTTCAATTAAAAAAAAAGAAAGAAACTTCTAGCATTTCCTTTGAATTCTTTCTCAGAATTTCCATCTCCCTGCATACATCGCCCGTCTGCTCTAGCTTATTGTCTACTTTTCCCATTAGATCCATTAGCATATTAATAATCACTACTTTAAATTGCCTGGAGATGAGTCCAGAATCTGTGTCATATCTGAGTCTGGTTCTGATGCTTGCTTTGTCTATTCAGACATGTTTTGTCCTTGTTATTTAACATACCTTATAATTTTGTTGTTGTTGTTGAAAGCCAGATGGGATAATAGAAACCAAGGTAAATATGCTTCTAATGTGAGACTTCATATTGAGATGGCTAGGAGTTAGGCTCTGTTTCATGTTTGCTGCAAGTGTAGGTGCCAGAGTCTTTAAGTTCCTCTAGCGTTCTCATTTTTATCTCCCTGTTGTCTTTGGGCTTCTCTAAGAACTTCTCCTTAAATAGAATTTGACACTCTTGCAGCTCTTACAGCTGTAATCCACTCTTAACTACACTGGAGCCTTGTTGGTGTGCTGGTAAAGTGGAGGGGAGGGGAAGTGCTCTATAATCTTATTATTACTTCTCAGTCTGTTAGTGGCCTGTGTCCCTGGGCTGCGACATGCACAAATGTTTCTTAGCCTTTTCTTTTGTCTCCCCTGAGAAAGAGACAGGAAGGCCAGAAGGGCCTAGAGTGGGAAAAGGCTCTGGTAAGTCTCTGCCCCTGGAGAGGAGGCCTTTGTTGTGGAAAACCCTCTGGGCATATTTCACAATGATTACTCTTCCCCTCCTTCTGCAAGGGTGCCAAAGTTTCCTGGAAGGTAAACCCATGAAAATGTGGGGAGTCCCCTAAGTCTATGGCCCCCAGGCATTTCTTCCTCTCATGATAGTCCATATTCAGCCTCCAGAGATGTATAAAATTTACCATGTAAGTACTTCTACCTATTTATAGCTCCAGTGGCTTCTGCTCCAGATAAGGAGGTCTCTGTTGTAATTTTCTGAATTCATCTGTCAATCTAGATTTGGGGTTGGCCGTTTGCCCTGTGACCTCAGTTCTTTGATGGATCCTTGAAAAGTCATTGATTTTCAGTTTGTTCATTTTCTCTGCTTGTAAGGATGGGAATAACAACTTTCAAGCTCTTTACACGATGGGTCTGGAACCAGAAGTCCTGGCTGAAGACTTTTGAAAAGTCTGCTCAATTTCTGTAAAGGCAGCAGTTGTGAAGGGATGTTAAACATTCCTAAGGAAGGTTCCGAAAGAAAAGAAAATCACCCAAAGCTACTGGCCCTTATTGTAACTCTCGCCCTCTGCACCTTGTGATGAGTGTTGCCCTCAAGCGATGGTGATAAACGCATGTGAGTGTGGGCAACTCCCACTCCCAAGAGCACTCTGAGCTAGAGTCAATGCACATTGAGATTTGTTGCCATGGTAGTTGTCATTAATATCAATTCCCTTCTCATCTTGCAGTAGGAAATCTCTCCTACTTCTGGGTTTTCTTTTACCACGTTCCAATTATCTGCTACGATGCCTATAACTTTCATGTTAACCTCCAGATGATGACTGCTGACCTGACTCATCTGTTGCCTCTGTCTCTAGATACCATGTTAGCTCTGCCAGGCTGGACTTCATCACAGCATCTGCTGAAACTGGACCCTCTCCCTGGCCACTACCATCCCCTGCCCCCTACAGAAATAATAAATACTTCCAATTCTAGATATATTCCTCTCTGCATCTGATTTGTCCTGCTCCTGAGATAAAATAGCAGAGTTCAAAAGAGAGCCTGTGAGCAGAACAGAGCAGAACATGGGATAGCAGGCCACACATCTGGTAAAATGGGCTTGCTCATCCCCTTTAGGGAACCCCCTTTTCGCACTTCTGAGTTCATGTGGTTCAGATAGTATTAGCTCCATCCTTGCACCCTCAGTGTGTGACTCTGGCCAATCCAATCAAAATATCTCCTTCAATTGGAAATTCCATTGTTCATGATGGTCATGGGACCTGGTCAGAGCCAATGAAGTATAAGGATAATTTTGGCAAGATTTAAGTTGCATATTTCTTTCTTACTGGACTTGAACCTAGGAGGATGGGATTGAGGGGAGGGGATGCATATATGCTGTTGTCATCTTTCCACCTGGAAAAGATATAATAGGAAGGAATCAACACAGAGAGGTGGACCAGAGGTAGAGAGATGGGGGAAAAAACTGTGTCCTGGTGACTTCACGTGGCCCTGCTATTAAGCTGATTTTCACTTAAGACAGTACTATCCCTCAGATTGTCAGGTACATAAAACAAAGTCTTTTTTTATTGTAGTTATTTGCTTAAGTCATTTCAAGTTAAAATTTCTGCCAGTTGCAATCCAAAGAGTCCCAAGTGACATAAATATAAAGTAATGGTTCTTAGCCAATAGGGTGGAATAAAGAACCAAAAAAGGTTTTTTGTTGGTTTTGCTTTTGCTTTCTCTTTTGCATTTTCACCACACAAACTTCACCCCCTGCACCTGACTAGGGATTAGCTATGCCACCCCGGTCTCTTGCAAATTACCATCTGGCGGGTCACCCATGGTCTCTAACAACCCATGGTTTTCCCTATTGTCTTTCTCTTCCATTTATAATTCAGCTGAGTCAGCCCTACATTTATGCTTCACAAATTCACTGGACACTGGAGCAGTGTTGTACATTGTACACTATTATGAATAATAATACCTGAGGCTTATTATTACAGTGCTTACTATTTGTTAGGTGCAGTTCTAAATATTGTGCATGGACTCATTATGTAATTCTCACAATAGTCCTACGGGGAGGGGGGGCATTAATATTATCCCAATGATACAAGGGATAAACTGAGGTATGGGGAGGCCGAGTAACTTGCCCTTGTCTCATAGCTGGGAACTTGCAGATGCGGGAGCTGATCTGAACCCAGGTAGTCTGACTCCGTGTCCAACTGTTTCACCATTATGCTATTCTGCAAAGCATTCAACCTGACATCATCAAGCTGGAGAGGGCGGCAGTGGTGGGGGGCAGTTCCAGTGCTTGTTAATTTTGTAACTCACTGAGGACCCAGGCTCTAGTCATGATTCCTTTCTACTGTCCTCAAAAAAAGAAAAGGATACAACCTGTGTTTGTGTGTGTGTGTGTGTGTATGAACAGTGTTCTGTTTGTGAGTGCTAAGCAACCGAGAGAGCAGTTGAGGTACCATGAAAACAGAAGGGAGTGAGGGGTTCAGTTGCTATTATAGCCAAGCCCCAAAACCCCAGCCTTTTGGGTCCATCTCTCTTTTCATATTCAAATAAAATCACTTATTCCTTCTTCTTAAATAATCCTGGAAAGTACAGACCTTCTCTAGTGTTTCTGAGGACTCACTGAGCCTGCTCAGTGCTGCTGATTTCTTCCTGCTCCCAGCTGCTGGGCTGATCACTTTAAAAAAAAATCAGCTTTATTGAAATATAATTTACATACCATAAAATTCACTCATTTTAAGTGCACAATAGTCATTAGTATGTTTATAGAATTGTACAACTGTCACTACTGTCTAATTCTAGAACATTTTCATCATCCCCAAAAGAAATCCTGTACGCAATAGAAGTCATTATCCATTTCTCCCCAGTCGCCCCAGCCCCTGGCATCACTAATCTACTTTCGGCCTCTGTGGATTTTCCTCTTCTGGATGGATGCTTCCTGCTATTCTCAAATTGCTTTTTCAGGCTGCTCTTCCTAACTTGCTCTTGTGCTCCTTTTTCACACCAGGTATTGCTAATATAAAGTTGACATTGAGATGCAGTTGACAAGATTTACTGAATGCTTGAAGCTACCTGTCATAAGGCCATTTCAGTGCAGGAAAGGAAAACTCGAAAGTCAGTAGCAGAAGCCCTTGCTCCTGGTGTCTCTGAGTGTTCCTGTCTCCTTGGGCCCTGCCTGCTGCTCTGTGGGGCCATCTCCTGCTCAGAAGAGTCAGTCTCCCATAGTCACACTTACCCTAGACTCAAGCCCCCAAGTTCCTTATTTTCTTACTACTGTTCTGAAGAAGTAACTGGTAGGGTTACAACACTGTTCTCTAAAACAAAAGAGCAATCATTTTCCAATGTAATTCTTCACTACTTCCTAGAAGGTGAAAAAGCTGAAGTTATTAAAACATCACCCCTTTTCTGTCCCACTACACAAAGAAGAGAAAGTTATTCTGGAAAATTTTGTAACTAAAGCAAAGTTGATTGTCTCCCTGTTCTTCTTTGCAGAACTCTAAACTTCTTCAGGTACAAGCAGCAGTGTGCTCTGGGAAGGTGGACCGACCCCCTAGTTGGGCTAATCACCATTTTTCTAAAACCATTATGGTGGACCCATATCTGTTTGCCAATGACTGGTTTCGCAGTGGATCTGTGATCCAGCTTGAGAATGAGATGAATAGGTATGCTAGGGAAGGGACAGGTTCTCTTTGGTAAGAAGATGCTTTTCAGAAGAAACTCCTTTTATCCTGCACTTGCATCCTCTTGGTGGGGATGTGGGGAAACTACAGCAGTCATTTTGCAGCTGGGTGGACTTTCCTAAGGATGAACAGCAGTGTGCTGAGGGCAACCAAGAAAATGAGGGAGAGAGCCTGTTACTTGATGCCTTCATTGTGCTGCTGGATTAACTGTACTGGACCTGCCTACTTCCAGGCTTCTTGTTACAGGAGAGAATCGATTCCTAGTTTAAAGCCACTTTTAGTTGGGTTTTTTTTTCTTTCAAGCAAAAAATTGTTTTTTTTCAATCAAAAGCTTCCCAACTGGTATAATTTAAATTTGCTAATGAATTTTCCTTCCCAAAAAGTGCACTTGAAAAGCAAACCTTTTTTCCATCACAATATCAGTTTTAATCCAGTCATCCATAATTTGTTCCTTGATTCAACAAATACTTATTAAGTAAATATTATATACCAATTTCTGAACAATTTGTTTCCTTTTTAAAATATTTCTTTATAGTCAATGTGATTTTATACACATGAAGGATTACTCCCAAAAGGGCTAATTTGATGACAAAAACTAGCTGAACATTCCTTAAAAGGGCAAGAGAGACGCTGAAGTTTATCTTCTGATGTTTAATTTCAGAGTTTGCAAGAATGTAACAATGGATTAACCTCAGTGATATGTTCTGAAAATAATCCAGAAAATAAGCTTGATGCGACAGAAAGAACAACTACTTACAGGCAAAGGGCATGCCTTTGATTTTGTTCCTTCACATGATGTAATTCCAGATATGTTTGGTCCATTCTTGCCTCTAGATCAGCCGTCTCCTGCAGAGTGATGGAAAGGAGAAAGGTTGATTTTAACTGTTTTATGCCAAAACACTTGGTTGAAAAGTTTTTTTAAACAATTATCTTGATGTTTTTGTATCTTGATGCAGAAGGCCTAATTCAGAGAAATCTGGACGGTGAACCAAATTTCTTGCTCTTTCGCTTCACGCAGACTCTGTGTGTGTGTGTGTGTGTGTGTGTGTGTTGTGTGTGTGTGTGTTGTGTGTGTGTGTGTGTGTGGTGTCCTTGTATCAAAGATCTCTGAATGAATGAGAGGTGCTGTTGGTCTTGGACTGGCTTTCCATACAGTTATGATGAACCTAGAGCACTAACCTATTGTGTGATTTAATAAAACTCCACCAGTTATAAATCTCTACTGTGTAACACCTGCTGCCTTGGATTAGTGGGAGTTAACACAGGTCACATCTGAATTCAAAAGTCCTGGCTATAGGTGGAGTGCTTTCACACTGATTGCCCAATTCTCCAGAGGGCTGCCATTCTTCCTCATCAACAATTACTGTGCCCAATTACCCTTACAGCAGCCCATAGCAAGCAACTCAGTTCAGAAGGCTAGTTTCCTGTTTTTCTTTCAGGAGTAATGTTCAATTTTCAAATGAATTGGAGAGGAAAACTGGGAAAAGTTTTACGTTTGCAATTCACCTAGTGGCTGTCTTCCAAAATCTGCAATATATTTTCTAAACATTATTACTGACTTGGTAAGTGGCCATCTCTGTAGGCACTTACTGTCATTGTGATGGTATAAAGGGAAAGTCACTTTACCTAATATTACCTAAGCCTCTCCGAGCGCTGCTGTAAGCATACGATGGCACTACCTCTTTCATGTGATGAATGGCTCTGTAAGCAAACACCATCCCCTTTAATTCCATCACCTTATGGAGAGATGATTGTGGAAAGAGAGCCAGTAGGCCAGACAGTTCGCCGCACAAAGGCCGGCATTCCACTGTCTTATCTGCCCTCCTACTGCCCAACGGTGGACGTGGATCCAGCACTCAATAAATATTTGTTGACTGACCAACAAAAGAAAGCCAAGTCATGAAAAATCAAAGCACAACTTCAGTTTTCTCATTCAATTGGAAACTACATTGGATTATAAGCTCCTTTTAAGATGGCCTGATTGGTAAGCCTGATTTCCCTAAAGTGCCAAACTTGGAAAATAAAATGCCATAAATTGAATCTGCTGGATAGAGAACTGGCTGCGTAGTCTCTACATAAAGGGCAGAGGCAGGAAGGCTCGGTACAGGCTGTTTGGAGGTCTGCTCGGCGAGGACAACAGCTCCTGCCCAGGGCTCTTGGCGCCCCGGGGCTCCAGGCAGTCAGATTGTGGGAGACTTGCTCTGGCTCAATCCAATAAAAACGTTCATAAAGAAACTTTTTTTTTTTTTTTTTTTTTTTGGCTAGGATGCTTGTCTTGAAAAATAATATAGAACATTGTTAACAATTCAGACGGGGAAGGTAGAAATAGGTCAGACAAAAAATGAAGGGTGAAGTTGTCCTGGCCTTTCTTTAATCTTTTGAACAGTGTATGAAAGAGCTCTTGGCCGATGAACAGATTTGTTCTATATTGTGGAGTTAATATCTGTGCCAGGGTTTCTGTCATCCCTCAGGGGGTGGTGATCGATAAAACTAATAAGTGGGAAATGATTAGACTGAGCCCATGAGGGAGGCCAGCCACCTCCCTAACGGGGCCCCGCAAAAGACGACATCCTGAGACACCAGTCACACTGAGTTTGGAGACATGTGGGTCTCAACAGAAAAGTTAATAGCTACTCGGTTAGCACTGAGTTATCTTAAGGAAGCCAGGCAATGTCCAAGGTTAACACTGAAAAAGGGACAGCAGAAGAGTGAGCCAAGTGAGTGAGGGAAGAAGGAACCACAGAAAAGGGTGAATGAGCAGAAAACAAGGAAGTTTTTTTAAAAATTATTTTTTTTAGAGCAGTCCTAGGTTCACAGTGAAATTGAGAGGAAGGTACAGAGATTTCATACTTATCCTCTGCCCTCATGCATGCATGGCCTCCCCCATCATCAACATTTCCCACCAGAGTGACACATTTGCTCCAGTTGATTAATCTACATTGATTGATACATCATTATTACCCCAAGTCCATAGTTTACATTACAGTTCACTCTTGGTGTTGTACAGTCTATGGATTTGGACAAATGCGTGATGACATGCATCCATCATTATAATATCATACAGAGTATTTTCATGCCCTAAAAATCCTCTGTGCTCTGCCTGCTCTTCCCTCTCCCACACCCCCAGCCCCTGGCAATCACTAATTTTTTTGCTGTTTCCATAGTTTTCCCTAATCCAGAAGGTTATATAGTTGGAATTATACAATACTTAGCCTTTTTAGCCTGCCTTCTTTCACTTAGTAATATGCATTCAAGTTTCCACGTCTTTTCATGGCTTGAGGAGATAGTTCATATTTTTGAGTGCTGAGTAACATTCCATTTTCTGGATGAACCACAGTTTACTTATCCATTTACCTACAGAAGGATATTTTGATTGCTTCCAAGCTTTGGCAGTTATGAATAAAGCTGCCCAAATATCTATATGCAGGTTTTTGTGTGGACTCAAGTTTTCAAATCTTTTGGCAAATACCGAGGAATATGATTGCTGTACAATATGGTAAAAGTGTGTTTAGTTTTGTAAGAAACCACCAAACTGTCTGTACCATTTTGCATTCCACCAGCAATGAATGAGAGTTCCTACTCCTCCACATCTTCATTAATATTTGGTATTATCGGTGTTCCAGATATTAGCTATTCTAATATGTGTGTTGCTGTGTGCAGTGGTACTTTATTTTTGTTTTAATTTGCATTTCCCTGATGAGATATGATGTGGAGCATCTTTCCAATGCTTATATCTGTATATCTTCTTTGGTGAGATCTGTCTTTGGTTCATTGTTTAATGGGATTGCTTGTTTGCTTGTTGAGAAAGGATCTTTCTTAAGGACAACAGAAGAGTTTGCTGATGTTGGGAGTGAACCAGTGACCCCAAAGATGTCTAAGATGCCTTTCAGTGCACTAGTGCCTCAAAATATATATGTATCTAGTGCTAACACAATCGAATATATACATAAATTTTATAATATTATATGTGTATATATAATATTTGTCTGTATGTATCCCTGATATATTTCTGTATCTAGTCCTAACACAATCTAAGTCACACTCCAGAGAACCTCTGATTAAAACACAATGGTAGAAAAATCTGTGGTCACCAACTCAAATCCAAGGGGAAAAGGTGCATATTATTAAATGTATTATCTGAGAATTCAATAGAAGTCCTAGGTCCAAAAGCATTTTTAGGTTTAATGGTTCAATAGGAAATATTAAGGACATCTCTCCTTTTGGGAGATAGTTGATTACTTGCTGAGATAGGAAACAAATCTAGTTGCCAATTCCTCCAATGTTAGCAAGAAGTTAAAGAGGTGTATGAAGAACTACAAGAGCATATGCTTTATACCAGGTTCCTATTACTACCCAGGGTGGTCTCAGTTTTCCTCTCTGAAAACTGGGATGATCAAAGGACTTCAGGAAGAAGTTTTTTTGTCTCTTTGCTGTTGTTGATATTTTAAGAATGATGACTACACCTTGGTTATTTTTAAAAGCTTAATACATCAAAATCTGACAAACAAAATAAATCATTTGCCTTACAGAAAGTGCTTTATAGATTCTTAACAGTTTGTTTAGTTTAGGAAGTTACCATATCAGAAGAGCCTGTCCAACTTCCTCAAGCCTACCCTGGAAGGGTCCACTTCTACACCTGCTAGAGGACTGTTGTCTGGGGTTGTGCTTTTATTTACGTTGGGGTATTTGTGTCCCCCACTATACTGAGCTTCTGTAGAGCAGGGCTTCGGTTTGGTCCTCTTTGTGTTTCTAGCGACTATGCTTTCTAGCACCTAGTATGCATTTACTGAGTGCTTGCTCAATGCATGAATCCCTTCTGTGTTGGAAATATGTTTTCAGTCAAAGAAACACTTGTAATGATGGCGTTCACAGGACTTTCAAAGTTGGAACTTGAAAAAGGGTGGTGTATTGAAAATCCTTTCTGTATTTCATGCTATGGTATAGTCAAAATATTAAAACCAAACTATACCACAAGACATCCATTTAATTCTTCTTCCCTTTTTGTTAAGTTGGCATTTCTTACTTGCAAATTATGTTGTTCTCAAATCTGGGTAAATCGTTGTTATGTAAGTGGGACATTTAGGGACAAAACAACCCCTTGGTTTTTGTTGTTTTGTTTTCAGGTTCAAAAATGGAAAAAGATCCTTGGGGACACTAGCAAAGCTGGACAAGTAGGAAGAGTCCAGCTGTGTAAAGATAGTAAAGGTGGCTTTCAAAAAGTGGCCTATTAAATGGAGCTACATTAGTGTGGCTGAGGCTGCATTCAAATGCTTGCCAGAGCATGTTATTTGTTCCGGATGAACAATAAGAGCTATAATTTTTATTGGCTTAACTTTGAGGGCTTTCCCAAAGTGAAGGTACTCTGTTTAAATCTCCAATTTTTTAAATGAACAGACATTGCTAAGCAGTCTAGAATTTCTCCTGATTAAATTCTTAATATACAACAAGGAAGTGCAAAGTACCGCAGTAGATAATTATTTAAATGAGGTGCCAAATACTTGTGCTGAACAGACATCTTAATAAGCAAAACAGATATATCCATATTTTTGCATTTAAATACTTAATAATACCACTATTCAAGATTTATAAAGACTGTCTTCTCTGAGGTCAATGAAGTCCTACATTGTTCGTTTACATACATCCCAAAGTACTTTTCTTATTTCCTTCTATTATGTCATCCTCGAGGATTTGCTTAAGGAGTGTTGCACTTCGCTGAGAGAATCATCTTTGTTGTCAGATACGTAAAATGATTTTTTCCTGAGACTGTACAAATTGGCAAAGCTGAAAATAAGAATATAGCCAAAAATATTTTGTCGAGAAGCATGTAGCTTGTTTGTGATGGGTTTGTTAGCTGCTTATGCGGGGAAAGTCTTGTCTTTTCTGAGATGTATTATGACCGGTCCTCGTGTGGAGCAATTATTAGAAGTATTAAAGGAAAAGTGTTGATCTCTCTGAGTGATCTCTCTGACTTACCAGTTGATTTGTTTAGTGCAACAGTGGTTTACATTAGAAAAAGACTGGATTTACACAACACTGTGACAGAACAAAATTAGGTAGTATATTTCTAAACTTCAAAAATATTATTGTGGTCTATTAGGCTTTTTCTTTTCTTGACCAATCATTCAGTTAACAAATATTTCTTATGCACTATGTTCAGTTTTTTTCTTTTTTTTGTGGGGGAGTTTTTTTATTTGGAGCGTTGGGCATGCAAATAAATTTAAATAAGACTTAGTTTCTGCTTAAGGAACTAACATTCTCCTTGGGAAGATAGGACATATGTGTGTAGCAAGTCACCTAATAATCCAAAATAGTACATAGCTGAGCACTAAAAGCAAAATAAAATGAAACAACAGACCTTTAATTTGCAAACTATAGATGTTTTTTCCAAAGCAGAATAAAGTTAGTAACTACCAAAGCTGGATTAAATTTCACTCCTTTGGTAAGTCTCTAAGCTTGAAAAATTAGAGGCAAATAATTTGAGAATGAGAATTATCTGTCTGCAGAGAGTACAAATCTAGATTGTGAACTGGATCTTTCAGACACGTAGCCAGTGGAAGAAAAATGAATTTCCTAGAGGTTATATGAAATGACTAGATTTATCAAAACAACTATTGGAAATGGGACCATCATTCCAGCAATTCCCAGACAGGCTGGAATGATCGGGACACCAAGCATCATTAAATAGAAATAATGTTAGTGAGACTCCTTTTTATGTGCCACAAGAAGCATTATTTTTCCTCCTTTCATGTAGTTGTGGAATAACCACAATGGCTGATGTGCTATTGACTTTCTAGAACCAAAATCTTGTGCAGCTAAATCAGTCTTTTTTCTTGCTGTTCAGCCTGGGATTCTCTAGATTTCCCCATCAAAGTCCTTGTCACATAGAGGGTTCCCCCTCCCCTCTCCCCCTTGAGGTGACAGAAACATCATCCTCAAAAGAGGGAAGTTGCTTTTCTGCTCACTTGTCCGCTACAGAGATGAGTCCACCTGGGCTCTTTCAAACCATGCCCCTCCAGACTAGACATGACTAGAATGAGTTCAGACCCTGAAAGGTGGTCCGTGCCTGGAGAAGGTTCATATCTGAATAGGGCTTTGTACAAAACTTTATTAACAATGCCTGAAAACCAAGAGTTGAAGCCAAGGGCCAGTGATAACCAACCACAAGACCAACCTGTAATACATGGAGGTTTGGGGGGAATCACTATTCCTTTCAAACACAGAACTTCCCGTTATTACAGAAAAAGGAATATAGAAGGAGTTATGAGTAGGGAAGGAGGCTGACTCAAAACTTAAACAGGAATATTTCAGATTACAAGCTACCTGCCGATATTTTAAAAAATTCACGTCTCCATTAAATTGAATTTCTAACACATCTCTTCCGTGATCTGTTAATGAGGACAGTTTGACATTCTCCTAGGTGAAATAATTTAAGTAGAAACCATGTGACATTATAATCAATTTAAGCAGCTCTCTAACTTCTTCAAGTTTGTCAAAGTGCTCTACAGTTAAAGCTATAATTAGCTAGCCCTTCTAAATTCACTGTGAGGTAGAAAGTTGAATTACCAAGGAAGCTTTATAACTGTGGAAACAAAGAACAAATAATTTCCAAAAAGAGGCAGCCATTTGGGTGCTGGTTTTGAGGATGTGTTCATCTTGTGAAAATTCATCTAGCTTCATACTTAGGATGTGTGCACCATTGTGAATGTATGCTACGTATCAATGAAAAGTTAAAATAAAAAAAAATACATATATTAAGAAAGTTGATATAAAGAGAAAGAAGAAAGATTTCCTTCCGGACTAACTCTTCTGAAACTACCCAGGAAGGGCGTTTGTGTTTAGCATAATAAACCTTCAACATGCTGAGCCAGCCACTTCTGGTGCTAAAACTAACTTAATTCCTCCTATACTTAAATTGGAGTTTGCAAATAATAGCATTGTGTGCTCAGGTGTATAGATGGGAGTTAAAGTGGCAAGAAGATAATAGATGGAATTTCCCCTGGTTTGGTTCCCCAAGTAGTTTGAATCTTCAGTGGAACTCTTGGGTCTTGACTGCCTAGTGCACCAGAAGCAAGTCATGGTTGTGACCTCCTGGTCCAAAGCTTTCATTTCATGGAGAAGGAGACAGGCTCCTACAGGTGAAATTACTAGAGAGCAGCTGACCCTCTCACTCTCTCCAGGGCCTCGGGGCTTTACACTCAGACAGACCTGGAACTGAATTCCAGATCTACGGTTTATAGACACCAGGCTGGGGCCAGACCAGTGGACCTTTCTGACTCAGTTTACTCAGAAGTTTAAAGAGAGACAGTATAATGATGTCCATGTTGTAGAATGACCGGGACGATAAAAGGGAAACAATACATAAGGCTCTGACAGGTAGTCAGTGTTCTACAAATTCCTGTGCCGCATACACCATTCTTTTTTAATTGAAAAATTCTTAAATTTTTTATTTAATGGAGGTACTGGGGATTGAACCCAGGACCTCACACATGCTAAGCACACACTTTAACACTGAGTTATACCCCCACCCCCTCTTTTTTAATTTAAAACTTGAGAATTAGATTAGATTAGTTCCAGAGTTCTCAGCAATAGAAGGGGTGGCCCATTCTTAAAGCAAAACTCACCTGTCTCTCTCCACACACACACACACACACACACACACACACACACACACACACACACACACACACACAAAAGCTCTTCTTTGACCTGGGTCTCCTATTTTTTGTCTCTTCTTTCTACTTGCTTTCGATGTCAAACCTCCTGAAATTTGAGGCTGCATTGCCATTTCTGCTTTCCCTTCTCCCATCTAGTCTTCAGTCTCTGAGATCTGGGTCCTACCCCCGACTGCCCCACTGATCTGCCGAGATCCTCAAAGATGTCGTGCTGACAAAAGCCAAGTCCCTTCTTTAGCTTGATCTCATTACTTTTCTGTGGCATCTGTCCCTGTCCATCACTTGGTCTTGAAAACACATTCCCTCCTTGGCTTTTGCATGGCTCTGTGGTCCTCATTCTGCCCATCTGCCCATTCTTTCTCAGGGTCCCTGAAATGCTGATGGTCTCCAGGCCTCCCCATCCCTCCTTGACCATCTCGTCCCCACCTCTGACTTCTACCTGCTAGGTGGCTGCCCCAAAGAGAATGTGTCTTTCTCTCCTGCCCTGTCTCCTGAGCCACACGTCTCTATATCAATAGCTCGTGGGATGTTCTATTGAATAAACTCAACTCATCTCAACTGTGCCCACCATTGCTGCTCTCTGCACTTCCTCCTCCTCTGTGAGGCTCCTTATTCCTAAACCCTGAATTGCACCATTGCTTTAGCTCTCACTCAGTACCAGCAACCAACCCATCAATAGTTTTGGTAGCCGCCCTCCACACTTCTTATAAATCCTCTTGAAGCATATGTTTTTCTTGGTCCTCACACTCACTGCTCTAGTCCTGCCTTTCATCCTAGTTGGTTTCCCTGATTTGAGTCTTTCAGAGAGGCAGTGAGAGCCTGTATACAACAATGATGCCGTGAATGCAAATCAGATTAATCTCTTCCTTAAAATCCTAGTAATCGCTTCCCATCTACTTCAGAATGAACTTCAAACTCTGAGTATAGCTGTCAAGACCCTCTGTGATTGACTGTGTTCTCTTTTTCAAATTTAACTTTTGCATTCCATGTCTTATCTCCTGGGATTGTGGAGCTGTGATTGCCAAGAATGTCTTTGCCCTTTCTTGAACAACTCCCGTCCATCTTTCAAAACACAGCTAGCCCCAGGAAGGAGTCCCTCACCGTCTCCTTCCGCACTCCATCCCCAGCTGGGTTGGGCACCTGGCTCCTAGCATCCTGCTCATATCAGTAGACTTCCCTCTCAGTGTTGTGATTACCTGTCTACTTGTCTGACTTTTCCACCAGAGGCAGGAAATGTGTTCTTTCATCTGTGGGCGTAACACAATGCCCAATGTACCAGTCCCTCCATAAATGCAATTTGAGTGATGAGTCGGCAAGAGCAAGGTCTGTGGGAAACTTTGGTGAGGCTGTGGAGGAGGAGGGAGGTGTGAGTGTGTGTGAACTGGGTGGCTTATCAACTCCTCCACAGTCTAGAACAAGCTCAAAAGTAATTTAAATAAAAAAATGAGAAGTTCATTTTTTTCCCCCTGATCCACCCACATTATCATGTCACTGCTACCTGAAGACTAAAAACCATATAACTTTCTGTTGCTTGCATGACCGTGTCAAGTGATCTGAAACATGCCACTCGTGAGCAGTCTCTGGCGGGGCTCACACCCACAGGAGCAGATTCCTCCCAACTTTGCTTTTTCCTCCTTCATTCTTCTGAAACACATTATATATTCCTGCGAGCTTTTTTCATCCTGGAACAATTCTCTTCTGATGAAAACATCCTTGTCATCTGGTTTCAACCTCCCTCTCCCCTCAAAAACCTCCATAGAACAAAGGTGATGACTTTTTAAAAATTTTAATGAGGCACCCAGAGATGTGGCATAGAAGGAGATTTTAATATGACACTTAAAAGAAAAAACATACAATTTGTCTAAATCTTCTTTTGGGAATGTATCAAAGTGAAATATTTGGAATTCAAATGTAAATTGTGAAACAGAAAACATAGTGTCCGTTAGAAGGAAAGTGATGCCGAACAGGGCCCAACAATCCCCCAGAAATAAAGACCGTTGTTCCTTTGAAGTTGAAGTAAATGCTAGCTGTAATATGTTTTTGACCTCATTTGTTTTTCCTTAGAAATACTAGTATAGAATGGAAGATAAAAATCCAAATGATTAAACTCAATTTTATCTTCATTAATAAATCTCTTCATTGTTATTTTACATCAAAGTCTAGATCAATTGAATTTATAAGGAAAAGAATATTTATTCCGTGATCCTGTGATGAAGGAAAATTGTTGATTATGAGAGGGGAGGGTATATCTCAGTGGCAGAGTGCTATACTTAGCATGCACGAGGTCCTGGTTCAATCCCTAGTATCTCCAAACAAAACAAAACAAAACTAAACTAACAACAACAAAAAAACCCAGTTATTCTATAGAAGGAGATGCAATACTGAGGACATCTGGTATCATTTGTGGAAATCAGTGTCTGTAAGCAGCTGTCTAACAACTATAAAAATTCATTTTGCTTAGGTGAGAGAAAGCCTTTTAGAGTTATTAGTCACAGACTTCCTCCATTTTCAGCTGGTGTTCTACTAATAAAATAGGAATAAAAGGGTGATTATTTGAGCAAAATGTGCTTCACTACTGATCGCCAAAAGCCTACTTGTCTTTACAGAGTTAAGACCCCTTCCAATTCTTTCTTTTTTGTTTTGTTTTGAGTAAACACAGCCATTAATGCCTCAGCTGCTGTGACCAGGCCCCCAGTCACCTGCTGCTCAGGCTGCTGCTCTTGAGATAATTTACCAGGTGGGGAAACACTGCAGAGGAGAAACTGGGAGGGGGCAACGTGCAGCAGAGGGTCTCGTGGTAACACAGATGTTCCTTGTCAGTTCTCATCCCTCATTTATCCAAGTTCCACTCCTCCGGACAGCCCTCCCTTGCCTCTCCCTCCAACCCCTCTAATCAAGCTTTGTTCCGTAGCCCTCAGCAACTATATTTATCCCTCTGCCTATTTATAGACTTTTTCATGTCCTTCTCAGATTATGGTCCATCAGTAGGTTTGACTTTCTCCAGTAATTTATATATTCTCTAGGAGGTCAGGTTTCTTAAGTAGGGGGTTGAGAAACAGATAGAACCATCTCTATTGATCCTCATTCTCTATCAGTGAAGGTGAGTGACCCTTTCATTGGGATATTATATTTACCATGAGCTTTTATACTGTTGGTTTTGTAGTCTAGACAACACCCTTTTCTGAAGGATGATGTCATTGATTGGGTCAGTCATTTGAGGAAGCTCTGTGGCAATTGGATGCTTATGGAACGTTGAGAGAAAGGAGTTCCCAGGGGGCTGCAGAATGGGTGTCTGGTTTTGACCAGAGGATCTCAAGAGGTCCAGGAAGATGCTCCCAAATGTTGGATCATAAGATGGTGATCTCTACAAAGAACTAGGCTGGGAGCAGAAGAGTATGCAGTTCTGAGTTTGCCTTTGGGGCTGGATTAGACGGCAGAGACTAGGCACAAGAGTCAACTATGACAGGGTCAGATACCAAAGCCCAGTGTCAGAATGTTTGTATGCTTATTTTATTCTCTGTATTCATTGCCATTTTATTTTCTGAAAATATTTAGTACAATCTTTCTGAAAGTTTGAGGTTCGGGAAAAGGTAAAGCCTTGGGTTATGCTTCTAGACCAGGAGTTGGTTTTTTTTCCCTAGAGGATTAGATAGTAAATATTTTAGGCTTTGTGGGCCATATGGTCACCGTCACGACTACTCAATTCTGCTGTTGTACTGTGAAAGCAGCCACAGGTAACACATAAATGAATGAATGTGACTGGGTTGCAATAAAACTTTATTTACAAGAACAGGGAGCAGGCTGTCCTTGGCTCACTGACCTTAGTGTGCTGTGGACAGGTAAAGGAGGACGACCCATCCCTGAGGGCCAGGGTGGTGGTGGAAGTAACATAAGTAAGAGATACAGAAGGAGCAGGTGGCTCGGGAGACAGGCTGGGATGTCCTGGCTGCCTAAGCCTTGAGGATTTGGTTTTTAATTTATTAAGAGAAATACTTCCCCTTCCCTTCTCAAAAAAATCTTCCGAACAGGGAGTTTTTTCTATTTCGTTTCTGCTGTAGCCTCTGCACCCACACAGTTGCCTGGCACTCCAAAACACTTATTGATGAATAAATATTTGAGTGAATAAAACTATCTTACATAACAGGGTTAAGTGAACATTTAGTGTCTCTGGCTCTGGGCATGACTCAATATATTAACAAACAAACAAAAATACTAGCTTAGGTGTCGTAAGGCTAGAAAAGAGAAAATAGGAGCAAAGAGGAGAAATCAAACATACTCTTTCAATTTAAAGCGAATTGAAGGTGAGTGTTGCATCTACTCACCTCTGCACCCTGCACAGAACGGTGCCCTGTGCACTCCACGCTCAGTGTCAGTAATGAGATGCTTGAGGGTGGAACCCAGTACTACAGGCAGACCCTAACGGTGGGCAGTGCTATGGTCTGAATCTTTGGGATCCCCCCTGGAATTTTTATGTTGAAACCTAATGCCCAATGGGATGGTGTTAGGAGGTGAGAGCTTTAGATGTTTAGATCATGAGGGTGGAGCCCTCATGAATGGGATTCATGCCCTCATGAAAAAGACCCCAGAGAGCTTCCTTGTCCCTTCCAGCATGTGAGGTGACAGTGAGGAAACAGCTGTCTGTGAATCAGGAAGTGAGCCCTCATCAGATACCAAATCTGCTGGTAACTTGGTCTTGGATTTCCCAGCCTCCAGAACTGTGGGAAATAAATTTCAGTTGTTTATAAGCCACCCAGTCTGTGGTGTTTTTGTTGCTGCAGCCCAAATGGACTAAGATGGACAGGGAAGGAGAGGGAGACCTACCAAATCTTCATTTCACTAGGCTTCTCACAGAGTTATCCATCGCACCCACATGGAAGCCACCCTACCTGCACATTTTAGTATTTCCACCAATAATGCCTTTTTAGAGACCATGCTATTAGGTTATATTGTATTATATTTAAAGTATTATGTTGACTAAGGGCTGATATCTATGCTTCTTGCAAAGAGAAGGCAAGTTCCCTGCACTTTTCAGGTTTGTTTTGAAAGACAGGGACATTTTTGAGCACCGACAGGACACGTCTCACTGAAAGCAGAGGCCAGAGGGCAGCGGGAGAGGACAGACAGGAGGAAAGGGGGAGCCTCCACCTATCAGCCCCCTGGCTCTGTGTGTGTATGTGTGTGCGCTGCAACGGTGCACACGTGCACGTGTGTGAAAATACCACCTCTCCAAGGGCCTTCTAAAATTAAACCTTCTGGGAATGACAGTCCTTTAAGTCTTTCAGTGATTATCGCCTCATTTTGAATTGGTTTATCAGATACTCTCCTCAGGGTCAGAAAACCACTGCTCTGTATTGATTGGTGACCATAGACGGGCACTTTGCTAAATGCTCTGCATGGTCTTTAATCTTCTCACTCAACTGTGTAAAGCGGTATTATTTTCTCTGTTTATTACTAGGAACATTGAGGCTCAGAGAAACAAAATAACTTAGTGTGATTGCCCAGTAATAAGTGGAAAGGACTAGGGTGAGGCATGAGAATGCAAACTTTAAGGAGGCAAACTCTCAGGTGTGAATGAATACAGGTTGGGAATGTCTCAGGTTTCGCATCTCAGCTGCATGACCTTGGTCCCAGTAATGGTGCTTCGGTCTTCCTTCCTCCAAAGCATTCATCTTGATCTTGGCACCATAGCTGAAAGCAGAACATTCTGCAGTCAATGCTGTACCCCTGAGCTCCACCCCCTGCAGCAGAACATTCTGGATGGTAATGCTGGGGAGGGAAGAGGTGTTAGAATAAGGTCTTCACATTTTTTTGCTTACATATCCCCAAAGGGAATTTTCAAAAGCTCTGTATTCTTTGCATCTGTTTAATTGATATCTAAAAACTTTCACCTTAAGTTTACGTAGTTGCAAAGGATTTAATTTCCATTTTTATTTAAAATAAAATTGATACATAATTTTTAATGTATTCAACAAAGCCTAAATTTCACTGTGATAAGAAAGACATGAGCAGACACAAGGGAAAATTTGAGATCATCCTCTTTTTTCCTGAACCCTTTGAAGTTGTATTTCTATTCCATTGCCTGATGGAAATTTGATCCTAGTGTATTCTATGCTTGAAAGTCTTAAATATTTTTCTCACACAAAAACATATATGTAAATCGAAATTAATTTTTTGACCACAGGCTCCTAAGTGTAAGGATTTTCTTTTAGAATTGAGTTATCATTTCAGTTATTATCAGGACTCAGTGGGTTCTCAACATCATCATATTACAAATGTTGATTGTTACTAAATACAAAAGCAAAATTCTATTAGAACTGCATCTCTTAATGAGATAGATGGGGTGTTTAAAACGTTATTTCATGAATTCATGGATGAATATTACTTATGATCAGAAAAAGACAGGGTTCAGCTCCAATTCTCATTATGCCATTTTATAGATGTGTGAGAAACGTTGTTCACTGAATGATCAGGTGGTAATGGGAAGAGTTTTGCTGTTAGGAAAGCTACTCACCTCTCCAAAGTGTATCCTAAAAAAATCACAAAGTGATCTATCATGGGAATTATCTTTAATGATTTATCAGCTCTTTTTTCAAAAGAATCAGTAGCAAAAAGATTTGTTAGCCAGTCACCAGAGCTGCAACACCAACTCTGCTGCTTTAAATTGATTTTATCTTGGGTACCTCAGAGAGTTTTAAGCCCTCTGGTAATACACTGAGTTGAGTCCTGAAAGGTGAGAGGTGTATCTTCTTTTATTTATTTTTTTAGCTGAAAGGTTTGGGGAACAGAAGCAGAGAACTAGAAGGACACCTTGACCACAGGCTCTTTCTCAGGTAGAATGGCTTTCATAAAAAAGCCCATGTGGATGCTGAGGATCTGGGAACTGATTCCCATAACACCATCTGTGCCCATTTTGAGGACCCCTGGGATAGGGCATGACGGACATTAACGAGAGTTGATAAGAACTCTTTCGAAAGATAGGATGGACAAGGGTGAAAGGAGAATGTAAAGAGGGCAGTGGAGAGGAGGAAGGCAGCACCAGTTCAGTGGGAAAATCGGGGAGAACTGAAAGGGTACAAGAGAGTTCATTCCTCTTTGTCTGTGACTGGCCCCTCTGGGTCATATACTGGGCACTGACTTACCCTCACCAGCACAAGATTTAGAACCTAGTGTTTTTGTCTTGTGTGTGTTGGATGAGCTGATTTTTATTCAGGATTTCAATCAAGAAAGGAATTAATATTAGAATGAGAGGTTTACAGAACCGGTCAAGATCAGAATATAGAAAGGGTACACTTTGGAAGAAGGAGAGAGGACTTAAGATAAAGACTGGGTGGGATGATTATGTGTCCCTGGTTTGTGTCATTAGCACCGTTTTAACAGCAAATGTTGCTCACGCCTCTCAAATTAAATTAAAACATCCTTAGAGCTGGAATAATGCAGCTGAGTTATCTTTCAACCAGAGTATACCATCTCTTGGCACTTTCAGAACTGCTAAGGGTCTTTATTTGGGGTGTAATCTTTATTTAGTGTGTAATACACATGAATCTTTTGAGCGTCATTCAGGAATAGGCCATTTCTCTGATCAGTCTATTCATCTGCAAATTGACAGGCCTGTATATACTTAAGGAAACGTTTGCTATGAGGCTTACACTGTTGTGAACATAATCCAAAAATCACTTCCGTTAAGATTAGGCTCTTAAGGTGGAAAAGCAGTTATGCATATTTTAAAAATGATCTTTGAATGAGCAGATGAAAAGAAATGAGAAAGTTAATTTTTAAAATCTGCTTGAATTCAAAGTTCATGAAATTCTTTTGTGAACTTATTTTTAATATATAACTTTAAAATTGAAGAAATTATTTGAAAATTAGTTTCATATTTTTTAGCACTGCTTTTAATTCTGTTTGCTGGAATTGCAAAATTCACCTGCTTGTTTGTAGAAATTCTGCTTTCTAAATATGACTGTTATCTCATCATTAATATATATTTATAAAAGAAATAAGCAAATATTATAGCCACACAATTAAAAAGTATCCCTTGTATAGGTTTCCTATTTCAGGGAGTCAAAGTAAGACTTCTGAGACCGAGCCTTCCCTTATTAAATGCTATATAGCCTGCTCCTTGCTGATGCCAACTAGATTACATTCCAAACTGCTAATTCATAAAATAAAGTAGAGGAGGTCTGTATTTTGCATTTAACTTTCATTACTTTAAAACCTTTTTCTTTCTCTCCCCAAATACAACTCATTAGCAAATACCACCTAAATGGTACTTCCTTTGTGACTTTGCAGCTGTCAGTTTTGCATTCATCAAGCCTGCCGCGCTCTTCTGTGTATTTCTGGAAAGCTATTCATCTGTTTAAGTTAAACAAACGGAGCTGTTTAAGCTGTTAAAATACAGTACCATAGTTACTTGTTTTCGCATCCTCAACTTGCATCTAAATGAAAGGTCTGACTAATAGGTTCTAGGAATAGTACCAAAAGCAGTCCTAGAGAATTTCTCCTGGTAACTGAGCGGAATGCACTTCCGGTGCTCTCGCCGACCTCACACAGAAGGAAGGGCGTCCTGGCTTTCCCTGGGGCTGCTGGTGCTTATCTCAACCAGCCTAGTGGTGTGGGCTGGGGTGGTGGGGAGAGGAGGAAAAAGGATAAACGTGGCATACAGCAGGCAGACCCGTGCTGGGGGAGGAAGGCCGTGCTCCACTCGAGAAAGAGGAGCCAGCGCAGGGCTGTCCACGTGGGCGAGCGACCAGTGCTGTCACACAGGGTCCGGCGCCCAAAAGGGGGCCCCTCACTCCCCTATTTCTGCGGTCCCCGTCTTGCCATTCTGAATTATCTTTGAATTGGGTCTTATTTAAGTGTAGTCCGATAGAACAATGAGGTATGGGCCGAGATCCTGGAGCCTCCGGCCGCTCTTCTGCTTCCCCGTGTTCTGGGCTGCTGGCTCCCCGGGGTCCCGCGCACCCACCGCAGCCTCCCTCCTCCGGGGCGGGGCTGGGCAAAGGCGCCGGGAGGGCGGGGGCGCGCGCATGCTCCGTTCACTGAGTCTTAGGGCAGGGTCCCGAGAGTTTTAGAGGGTCTGTTCTCGCCCTGCCAGTATCCGTATCTGTGTCCACGGGAGTATGGCAAGAAATAGCAAATAAAACACGAAAAGGCAAGAGAGAAACTGCGGGGAAAAGGAAAAAGCTTCCCTCCCCCACCTTTTCTTTTTCCAGTCGAGGGTCTCCGCATTTTAATTTTGCACAGGTCCCGCAAATTAGGTAGCTGGCCCTGAACCAGGGCATTGAGATCAGGGTGGTGGGTCGGCACCACCAAAGTTCACCAAAAAAGCCCAAAATAAAACAATCTAGCCGACAACCAGAACAGTCACTCAGGAGGCTGGCGTCCACAGGTGAACTCAAAGTTTCTCTGGCCAGAGTAAAGGACAGTGAAGAATTCAAGTAGATGATAAGCCAAAGCGGTAAACTGAGTGATGACAAGAACCGTGGTGATTCGGGATGGGAGAAGTGGGCTTAGTTTTACCGAGAAGTTAAATGATGTAGAGCTCAGGCTTCGAAGCCTCGTGGTCGCAGTTCAGATTTGTTCCATCAATTAATAATACTGAGACATTAGCTAAGTCACTCAGTTACTCGGAGCCTCGGATCTTCATCTCTGAAATCATTTCTCCGTCAGCCTGATATTTTGCTTCTTTTCTATCTTTAAAATTATTATAAAACCTGGGTCTTCAACTTAGTAGTATTTTTATCCGGTTTGGTTAAAGGATACTTTCTTTACTTTATTAATATCAGCCATTATATATCCACTCCTGCAGTAGAGGCATGGCAATCTTAATTTTTAAAAGGCGACTTCTTAAGAGCGGTAGTAGAAACTGTGAGTGAATTTATTTATAATCATGGTGTTGAGAAGGCATTCTATAAATACATACACACAGGGAATTTTTACAGGCAAAAAACTCTCCTTTAAAAAGCTCATTCAATATTAAGGAAAATATTTCAATATCTAATATCAGACAAAATGTTAATAAAAAATACACAAATACGAATTATAATCAATAAGAAGAATTCAAAAAAACTCCATTAGAAGAAAGTGGGAAGAGGCAATTCTCCCTCCAAAATTGAGAATTAAGTAATTCTCAATTAAGATGGTAATCAGCTAATAGAGGAATATTCAACTATTAATCAAAGAAATAGAAATTTGTAAAACTATGACATTTTCACTTCTCAGCCTGAGACAAATGTTATCAGTGCTGGCAAAAGTTTGGAGGAAACAGCATCTCTCACATCCTGTGGGCTAGAGGCCTCCTGGGGGAGTAACTTAGTGTCAACCATTAAAAGTTAAAAAGTGAATACTTTGATCTGGCAGTTTTACTTATAGGTGTTTATCCTGAGGAGAATATTAGCCGTGCATATATCTGTATTTAGAAGGATGATAGTCACTATTTATGATGGTAAAAAACTGGAAATGGCCTAAATATTCAACAATAGGAGGTTGGTTAAATACATATGTTTATAAGGATATAAATAATAAATAATATTATATAGTGAATAACATATATGAATATGTATATGATACATATATGATAGAATAGTACTAGGATTATTATATTATTAAATTATAGATGTATATTAAGAAACTACAAAGAATTTTACAATGTATTTTTAAGTGAAAAGTAGCATTTGTAGTTTGGAAAAGCAGTATAGACTAGTGCATGGATGCAGAAACCAGACTGTTTGGCATGACTCTGCACTTTCCTGGCTCCACCCCTTATCAGCTCTGTGACTGAGTAAATTACTTAACATCTCTGTGGCTTGGTTTCCTGAGCTGTAAAATGGTGTCCTATTGGTAGCCTATCTCACAGGGTGGTTGTGAAAACTAAGTAATTAATTAAGTTAGAACACGTATAGCATTTAGAATAGTGTCTGACATGTGATAAGTTCTTAACAATTAACTTTTATCTTTACCATTTATGAAATAAATGTATATAAATATATATGGAGGGATATATATGATACTGTTCCCAGCAGTTATTTCAAATGGGATTTTGAATGATTTTTTTTTCTTTTGCTTTGCTATACTTTGCTGCATTTTCTGAAAATTTTATAATGAACAGGCCTTACTCTTATATTCAGAGGAGAGGGACCAATGACAGACAGATATAACATTTTTTCACTCTTCTCTAAAAAGTACAAAAAGAAGTTGCCTGGATGTCCCCAAATGTATAAGAAACACAAATCCAGGGACTCTGAAAACTTTCCCCATGCATAAAGAGTAGTAAATGTGTAAAGAAACATTCAACTTCTCTACAATTAAACAACAATCAGAATTTCAATTAATGTGTTTCAGCTCCCCTCTGACCGTGTGGGACAACGTCGCCTTTCTGAGCTCAGGTATAATTTTTTAATGGAGGTAAATGCAAGATGACACAGTTGTTGATGACACAAGAGAAAATGATGTATTACTAATAATAACTAACAAGTCCCATTCATTGAACATCCTCTAAGCACCTCTACAAAGTAGGAGCTGTCATCTCCCTCACTTTGCAAATAAGGAAACTGAGTCCTAGAGAGATTCAGTAACTTGTCCAAGTCACGTACTAATAAAAGGTAATGCTGGGATTCCAAATCAGTCTGGCCTGAGTTTACACTCTGTGGGCTATGTTGATCAAAAATTCAAAAATAAACCAATGGAAAAAAAGAGAAAAATGGACAAACATGAGGCAGCGAGGAGACAGTATCAAATTGACTATTTTGAGCACTTTCTGGGCAAGATTTTATCTTATTTATCTTGAATTCCCAGAATTTAGCTCCACACCTGGTACATAATAGATACTCACAAATGAATAGCTCACAGGCCGGATACACAGCAGGAATTCTTAGGTTCTTAATAACAGGGCCAGTGGTTGGACACTCAGATTTGTAATTAAAACAAACAGACACAAAAGCACGGAGACTCTTCTAAAATGAAATGAGGGCACTAGCAGAGAGCGTGCGGTATGGCACATGAAGCCACCAACTGCTTCCAGACCCCGCAGTCCTCTTCTCTTCAGGGATGCTTGAACGATTTATTAGTGGTTCCTAGGTCTCTAATTAGAGTCGCAAGCACTTCCTTCTGTTTCCCAAAGGGTTGGAGGAGAGCCCTGTGGGCTTGTCACCATAGGCCTTCACCCCTTCTAATCAGCCAGATGGCATCTGCAGGAAGCTACAATCACCCGGTCCTGCTGCAAGGGGAGGTCTTCAACTAAATGGAGAATGTGAGGACGCATATGCCCTGGGGTCTGGGGGCCTGGGATATTAGAATTCGCTTTTGTCTGTTGGGCTTTACATATTAGTTGTGAACACATCAATAATAAAACAACAGCTTTATTATTTGTTTATGTTCCTTTGGCCAAAATAGAAAAGTACTTAAAAACAACTCCTTCTAGATTAAAATTTCATCCCAGAAACATTGAAAATTTGTCACTGCTCTTCATCTGAAAATTTTCCTGCCTTTGTAGTGGCTCAAGATATGAGTGGTATTTGTGCTTGTGGATTTATTGTTTAATTTAAATTTTTTTTATTTTTTTAATTTTTATAGGAGAAATCGGATAAAAAGAAAACACGCTCTGACTCTTTAGTAGCAACCTGTAAATCTCACAATTCTTAAGGGAAAAGGGACCCAGAGAAATGGAACCACCAGGAGAGACTTTGCCTTTTCCAACCTCAGTATCGTCACTGGCTTCCCTCAGCAAGGGCAGTGTACTGTTCAGATGTGTTATCAGAAAAAAGGCAGAGTCTAATGAAAGTGCCAGGAAGCCCTTTGGGAAGCTGGCAAATCGAGTATGCGACACACGTGGACACAAGCTGCAGACCCATCGTAGGCCTATTATTAGAATGGGGACAATGGCCAGAGACCTAATTGCTGAAAGACATACACCTGCCACTTAATTTCTGCAGTTTGACCTGTGAATTATACGTAATGTTAGACAATGAGAACATTTGTTCATTCAGTTATCTGTCTGTCCATCAGCTCATCCATTCATCCATCCATCCATCCATCCATCCAAAAGACTGAATGTGGTCATTTAAAACTGTATTCAACAGCCTCTTCTGTTGATACAGATATTCCCTCTTGGAAACCATAATGTGACATGCTTTATGGTTAAATGGATCATATTTTCCTATCAAAAGAGCATTCTAATTGAGAGCTTTCTTCTGTTCAACTGTTAGAAAACAAAACAAAACAAAACAACAGGACTTGAAATTTTGGGCCATAGCACTAATGCAAGCAAAACCCTGCCAACCTCTATGATGTTTAATAGAGCTGACGTACATTCCAAGACATAGAATCTGAGGGATGGCAGAGGCTGTGACAATCTTCTCATTGTTTCACAAGTGAGCAAGCCAAAGCTAAGAGGGAGGAAAGACTTGCCCAGTGTCACCTACTTAACTCAGAAAAGCTAAGGCTACATCCTTGGTTCCTAGGTTCTCAGATCCACATTCCTTTTCTGATACCATATGCCCTCCCCCAGAAAAATCTTAAAGATTTATTTAAGATTGCTTAACTAAGAGACCATGGTATACTGTAATATGTGCACACAACATGAAATGTTACAACTCTATTCCGTGTGATTAGAGTAAATAGCCAAAACTGGCCATAAATTCACCCTGTTCCATTCTTTCCTCTCTTCCCACTTCATATTCTCCCACAACAGCAACCATCCGGCAGCCTGAAAGAGGAAAAGCAGAACCAGAGGACAGCCAGGGGTGGGGAGGGGGTGCCGGGAAGCAGGCTTCTGGTCCAAAGCCTTAGTTTTGTTGGCAAATCATCTTATTCTCTGTCATGTCTCTGAAATCTCTCTCTCTCATCTTTCCCTTCTTTTTCATTTTCTTTGCCACTATCCTCAGAAGCCGGCCTTGCCTCTGGTCTGGGCAATAATTGCTCTCTTTTCTTAATTATTTACTTAGGACCAACTGAATTTCAAGTGCTTCCTATTACAGCCTCAATCAACATGGCAACCACATGAATTAGGTATTAAAGCCTCAGTTTTACAGAGAAGGGAACCGAGGCTCAGGGGTTTTAGTGACTGGCCTGAAGCTAGACACTAATAAGAAAAGACAGAGCTGCATCTAAACCCAGTTTGCAACCTACGCTTGTGCTCCTTCTACTGGATTTTTGCAACATATCTGAATCTGTGTTCAAAATTATACATGTGATAAATGAATACATTGTCTTTGCAAAAAATAAAAAAGATATTACAGTTGAGTATTTCCAAGAATCACCCCTCTCTTTGCCTGTTCTCCCCAGCCCCACCCCGAAAGCTCACCAAAGTCACAATTTGGCAGGGCTCTTTCCAGATCTCATTCTAGGTATTTCAGACGGCTTCTTGTCCACCACCGCCCCGGAGGAACCACAACAGTGCTCTCAGGCAGGGGCCCTACTGCCTGGATGACCTCCCATGACACAAGCCAGCACCTTGCCTGTGGCTGAACACTCCACTTGGTAACTGGTTGGTCTGCAAATCCTTCTCCTCATAAATTACAGGTTGACAATGTGCAGGTAGTTCTCGCCTCTGCTCCAGATCATGCAGTGATTGTTTGGTATATTCCATCTGGTTTGTATTTCCACTCCTCCCCCTCTTTATGTGATTTCTCCTTCTCATCTTTTAACTAGGACGCCTGGGTCCCTTTCTCTCTGTAGGCTAGCAACAGTTCTTTTTGTTGCTGCCTGGGGAAAGTACTTAGGTAAATATCAGGATGTGCTGGGAAATCAGCCTCATATAACACTTTTCTGCTACTGATTAATTAATATCTCCTTTTTTGCACCTTTTCCTTCAGTTAACAGAACTTGTGAGCTAGTGATGGGGAAAATGGGTTATTTTAAGGTTGACGAACTTCCTGAAATCAGCATCAGGGATTATCACTAACCTAGATATACGTGGTCGCCCCTGCTTCCTGTACGTTGGGTCCAGGGACACTGAGGAGGAGAGGGGGGCAGACTTGTGAGGGGAGAAGCTGGTGTTGCTGACCCTTATGGAGACAGGCACATGGGGCTTAGAGTCCGGAGGGACCAACCTAGGAATCTGACTCTGCACCCCAGAGCTCCCATCCAGCATGCAGATTCCTAGGTAGGGTTCTGAGTGGAGACCACACATGACACCAATCATATGGCCATGGTACTAAATGAGGAGGCAGCCCATCTTCCCTGCAGACATGGAAGTCAGCCCTCAGGGTCTTTCTTGCTGAACCTAGCCGACTATGGACAGACATTTTCTCCCGTTGGCGGTATTTAAGCACCAGTCAGGGGCTAAAACCAGCTGGAAGGAACATGGAGCATGTGGTCTTATCAAATCTCATTTGATTACTGATGAAGGAAGGCTGGGAAGAAGGTGATTGGTCTGAAAGATGAGAAAAATGGAGAGAGGGCAACAAATCCGGGTGAAGTTTTGGTCAACTCTGCCATCTCTATGAATCTTCTCTGTCTCAGGACTCCTAATCCGATAACCAGCCAACATGTATTTTACTCAGCGGTTCATCGATAAATCCTTCTGATGGATAGAGATGCAATATAATAACGGCCGCAAGGTGGCAGCAGCATCTCCTTGGCTGTGTTCTACGAGCCTAGGGGGTGCTTTTTTTTTAACTGCAGAAGTGGTTTTCTCCCTGCTTGTACTGTCAGAAACAAGTTGCTCTTTGAAGAGCTGAGGAGCTACACAGTGCTTATCCCCAGGAGTTTTCTGAATGTTTCTCTTTTCTTAAATTAACGTCTTGGAAAAAATGAGGTTATGCATTAGCGGGTGCTTTTCCTAACAGCCAACATTTAAAATCTAACTCCTCGTATCTGTGAAGCCAGTGGTTTTGCAATTGGCTTAGGGCAACAAGGGAAGGTGACCAGATGTTCTAATTGAGGCAGACGGTCTTGGTTCTGGAAAGAGCAGGTGCTCTGGAAGAAGTCCCAGGCCGGCTCTGCTGTGCCCCTTATCTGAACCGAGCTGATGAGCTGGCCCCCTTCCAGAGGAGGCTGACCAGAGCAGAGAGGGATCTGGAAACCAGGCGCGACACGGATGTGTGGCAGGCAAGGGGAATGTTTGCTGAGGAAGAAATGACGTGAATGCTACAGTTAGATATTTGAAGGGCTGTCGTGGAGAAGTGAGGTGGTTGGAATCAGATTGGTTAAATGCTAGTTATGGAAGGGACCTTAGAAATCCCATCAAAGGCACTACACAGTTTACAAAAGGGGGAAATGAGGCCCAGAGTGTGACACTTGCCCGGTGTCACACAACTGGCTGGTAACAGGCAGAGCTGGGACTAGAACACTGACCTTTGACTATATGTGAATATGGTCACCAAGGTGCTGTAAGCTGTACCCGAGGTTGGGGGAGGAAGGGCGGTGGCCTCTGTTTAGTGTTGAAGTGGAAACTGGATGTCCGTAGGGAAGTGTTCCAAATTGCACAGAGGGCTGGCCACAGCCCCGTCCCTGGAAAACCTCTGCGTCTACTTCTATGATTCTTTACCTCTGTGTGCTTGCCGGGTGACTCCTTCAATGTTTGGTAGGTAATTCATGGTGATAGAAAGTTTGTGTGTAGTTGGATAAGTGGGGGTTGCAAAGGCAGACCCCGGGAAAGGTCTGGCCTCTGTTAGAAAAGGCCACTCTTAAGTGCTCCTCCACAAGAAGGGTCCTACAAGGTCTCCAGCCCTGGACCCCCTTGAGTCCTTGCCCTTGCAGGGTCCCCAGGCCCTGACTCTGGGGGGAAGGGGTGGAGCCAGGAGAAAGGAGCATTGCAGGCTTTTCTAGGCAGCAGTCAGGCCCTGGGGAGGGAGTGGGGCTACTTGTGATCTGAACTTGAAGTTCCCATTGCCAACTTCACAGGACCCCACTTTTGTCTTTATCCCTGAAGCATCCTTCTTAAGTAGTCTATGATATTAATGTTTTATCAGCTTTCCACATACTGGTTTATTCCTTGATCAGGTACCTACATGACCTGGATACGTGGTTTCATCACACCTTACATGCCTTTGATTGTCATCTAGATGATGAAGAAATGGGTGCAGGCCACTCCCTAGGTGTGAGACATTGCAGCAATTAACTAAGCACATAATGACTGTTTTCTGAAGATGGATGGGAGTGACATCAGTACACAGAGAGGAGATCCTTCCACTGCATTCAGCCAGAGTGTGGCCTGATCGTGCTGGAAGAAATGAGGACAAATATGCTTCTCAAATGTGTCACACATACCGTGGGGACAATGAAATGACTTAGCAGAGAAGGAGAACATTTCCAAAGGGAATTGTTGTGTATCTCTTGTCAAGTGTGTTGGATATATGTAGCTGGTGTATTAAATTTATTTGCTTAGAATGAGGCTAAAGAATTACTTGAATTAAAAAAGTAGGTAGGTTAGAAAAATGAGAGTGGATACAAAGTGCAGTGTGCCTAGACTTGTACTGAGAGCTTGGTGTGCAGTACCTCATTGCACCTCCACGACATCCTAGGAGTTGGATCACATTTTATAGGAAACCAAACTGGAGCAAAGAAAAGTTGCATAACTTGCCCCAATTCACACAGTGCAGACATGTCTGGTTCCAGACAGAGCCAGATCTATCTGAATTCAGTCTGGACCCTGAACGCCACGAGACTGGGCTCTCTAGAACATAGTCACTCCTCCTGCCCAACAGAGGTGCTTTGCTTTTGCAGACCTGCAGCACAGAGTAGGGCATCAGTGAATCTTGGTTGAACAGATGAATGAAATAGTGAGTGGCACCCAGTAGATGCTGATTCTGGCAAAAACCATAAGTCAGTATGTGGATGCCTGAAGCTTAGGAAACCCTGACCTAGCTGAATGGTTTCACAGTGTGTTTTCAGGAGCTACCCTGGGGTTCAAGCCACTGAGGATTCTCCAGGGCTGCTGTGAAGTGGGGAGAGATCAAGAGGCAGGGTTCCAGCCCCTTCTCCCAGCTTCCACCAGGGCTGCGCTCTCCTTTTTTTTAATCTATTATGGCCCCTACTCCCACTTTAATTTTTTAAAGTCTTTACTGCTGCTGCAGTTAAAACAAAACCAAGCAAAAACAAATGAACAAACAAAACAAAAACCTCCCAGTGATCCCTGCACAGTAATATGATACAGATGAAGCAACGGGTGCAGAGAAGGAAGAGATCAGAACAAAGTCAGAACCTGAATCCAGTCTTCCTGACCCTTTGCCCAGTGCTTATTCCATCACACTGAGAAAGTTGTGTTTGAAGTTTTGTTGGGAAATATCACTGTACTATGGATGTCTGTATCTAGTAGGCAGAGAAATAGCTGTAGGGTCCAACACTGACCTACATAGCATTTTAAATGCTGGGCATTCGCCTCTGCAGAACTGTTTCAGATGAGGCCGGTTCTCACCCGTTTATTTACATAAGGAATAGGAACTTTGGAAGCACAAATTTAGGAGGAGTAGGTAGAATTAGCCAATCTGATTTTTAAAAAAGGTTTTAATACACATTGTAACAAGATATATTGCTCAAGCGACTGTGACTTGATAAATCATAATTGAAACCCTACACATAGATAAAAGATAACATTATTACATAATACACCGTAAGCGCAAGATGATCTATAGATAAAAAATTACAAGTTAAGCAATAGGAAGGGAGTCCTTCTAACTAGGGTGGCTTCAAGGCTTTCAGGTACCAGCACTTCTGGGGAGGCTTAAAGGATCGTTGGGGTCCAAGCATTCATAATACAGGGAGGGGGAAGACTTTGGGGAAGGTGGGTAAGGATTCTGGAAAAACACATTTATGATTGGAGCTGGGGCATTGGACTGGGTGGGCAGTGAATGTGGTAACATCCTTGAGGCAGAACATCTGTTATACCATTTACTTGAAATAAATGATGGGAATAATTTTTAAACACTTAAAATAATGTAGAAATCAAAGAGTCACATGTTATTATCAATAATATTCAAATTATTGTTTATAAATACAGTTTCCTTCAACTATATGCAATATAAGATTTTTATTCTTTAAGATCTATAATTGTTTTAAAATCACATATTGGTTCAGTTTTCTGGAATAACTGTAAATTGTTCAATGCAAATCAATTTTAAAAATCAAAATCATATTTCAAAGGAACTAGAGATTTTGTTATGTAATATAATTATATTGTGAACTTTTGTTGTTGTTAAGTAATGAATCACTGTACATAAAAAATTACCAGGTTTTGGGGGAATAGGACTTGACACATTCATTCCAAAAATAAAACTAATTGTGAAGAATAATTTGTGAGATTACTAACAAAATTCAGAAAAGATAAGTAATGAGGGAAAAGTATTGAATATTAAAATAAATTTTAAAACCTTAATAAAATAACTTTATACACATAGAATAATAGACATAATTCAATGGAACAACAAACTTACTAGTTCCTAAGAGGGTTTTATATCTGATAAAGAGGGTGTGTTGTTTTCCTCGGGCTGCTGTAATGAGGTACCATAAACCGAGCAGCTTAGAACAACAATTTATTGTCTCACGGTTCTGGAGGCTGAAAGTCCAAACGCTAGGTGTCAGCAGGACAATGCTCCTTCTGGAGATTCTAAGGGACCGTGCTTCCTTCCCTCTTCCTAACTTCTGCCAGTTGGTGGCAATCCTTGGTGTCCCTTGACTTGCGGCAAATTAACTCTAATGTCTGACACCGCTTTCACATGGCCGTCTTCTCCCTGTGTAGCTTAGTCCTCACGTGGCGTTCTCCTCTTTTCTTCTTATCAGGACAGGCATCATATTGGATTAAGGGTCACCCTACTCCAGTGTGACCTTATCTTAACTAACTACCTCTGCAATGACCCTATATTTAAATAAGGTCATTCTGAAATACTGAGGGTTAAGACTTCAACATGCTTTCTGGAGGACACATTTCAGTCCTTAATGGATGGTATCATAAAATGGCAGGGAAAGAAATGATTGCTCAATAAATGACATTTCTTTGGGAGGAGGGTGAGATAGTTTTTTTAAATTAATTTAAAAATTTTTAGAACACTTATTTTTGTACAAGTTATTCTATTTTTATATTTATTTTGGGGGGGGAGAAAATTAGGTTTATTTATTTACTTATTTTTTGACAGAGGTACTGGGGATTGAACCCTGGGACCTTGTGCATGCTAAGCTTGGCACTCTACCACTGAGCTACACCCTCCCCCCAATAAATGACAGTGTATTTAACTCTTTAGTGAAAAAAGTAAAGTTGGGTGGATACCTTATACTTTAGCCCCAAATAAATTTCAAATGGATTAAACATAAAATATGAAAAAATAAAATAGAAAAATAAAAGAAAAATTACTATAGCTGAGGAGGTCAAAGACTCTAAGAGCAGTGGTAGATATTTGTAAACATCTGAATTTGTCAGAAATCCTTAAAATTAAAAAAATAAAAATAAATAAAGCCAAACCAGAGAAAACATTTGCAATTAATGTGATAAACATATACAGAATTCTTCAAACATAGTAAGAAAAAATAATCACACATCAATAGAAAAAAGATTAAAATTATAAACAGTGTATTTTAGTCAGACTTTAGTGCCAGATGTACGTTTTACATATTCAAAAATAAATTTAAATGTAAATTCTGTATAAACAATAGGATAACAATAAAAAAATGTCTAAATATATGAATAGAAAAGACTTGAGGGTAAGACCTCAAAATATCAACAAGAGTTTTCCCTTAGTGTTGAAATTACTGTTGATTTTTATTTTCTTCCTTATATTTTTTTATATCTATCCAATATAAATATATTATTTTTATGGATAAGAAACATATTTTTTAAAAAGGCTACCCATTTCCATTCATTTTTGTGCAAATGTAGATTGCTAAATTGAATTTTCTTAATGTAGAATTATACTCCGCTTATGCTAAATTAGTTTTCCAAACTGATGTAACGTAAGTCCAAAAATGCACAAAATTGGCTCAAGAGGCTGCTTGTATGTTGGAGATGTATGTGTGTAATACCAACTTTGGGGGTTTTATTGCATATCTAAATGCTCTGGGTTTCCTTTGCAGAACAGATAGTACATCCCAGCATTTTTGATGCCTTAAGTGAGCCATTGAAGTAGCGTGGCTCCCCGAGAGAAGTTCTCTTTGAGAGTCTCAGATAATGGAAACGAGAGTCAGGAATATGCAGACGGGGACACAGGCAGAACTGTGAACTAGGCCTTGAGATGACATCCCCCCGATGTGGGGCACCTTTTCTCTGCGCCGAGGTGCTCTTCTCTGCCTCTCTTCAATCAAATTCCAGTTCTTGCCTCTCCAGTGCGTCTAGCTGGAGTCTAAAAGCAAAGCAATTAGTCACCTAATCACTGGTGTGGATCTCTGATTGCATCGCAGACGAAGGCCTAAGGAATTTTTGGCTGTCGGAAGCTATGCGTGTGTAGGTTGTACAGAGCGGGGGAGAGGATTTTTTTTTTCTTTTCCAGGGGAAAAAAATTTCCAGTAATCTTCATGACCATTGTTCTAATTTCTCTTTACCCCCAAAAAAAGGGAAATGACTCTGAACAAAGTTGCCCCACTTCACAGTACTTGGTGCTGGGGAAGTGACCAAGGGCGCCCAGGGAAGCAGGCCTGTCTGTTACAGGGTAGCAAGTCTCCAAGTGACCTGTAAAGTAAAATACACTCAGGGGTTCAGGGTCTTTAATCCGCCGTCTCGGGTTTGTGACTGAGTTGGGGCAGATCTTCATCTGACTTGCAAATGGTCTATTTAAGATTTGTCTCATGAGTTTCATAGTTCTTGCCTTGTTGGAATATAATTAATGTAGTAAAAATGGCATCATTAGTCTAGTTGACCACATATAAATTGTTACATGTAAACTGATAAATAGAGGCTCATGTTTTCCAACTGGTCCTACCTGATGGCAAGCAAAGTGGAACTGCCAAAAGCTAAGCCTATGTTCTGAGCTCCAGTAAATTTTTGAGGTGGAGAGACTAACACGGGAGGACACAGGAGCAAGCCAAGAGTACCCCAGACTAAGGGGGTGTGTGGACATGTTAAATTGTCTTAAATTCCCTGAAGTGATAGGGCTCTGGCAGGCTGAAAATGGAAAAGTCAGGAAAGGGCTGAGTCCAAATATACTGGCCATCTATGCTTGGAAGTGGGTACTTTAATGCCTTACCAGTATTTCTGAAGACATGACCTCGTCGTTTGGCTAGCTTCTAGACTAGAAGGAATTGTGTATCCTACTCTGCATTTGTCCTTCTGGAAAAGAAGTGAACTTCACGAAACTATATAAAAATCCTTTCTCAGATCCCTAGAGGGGATGATCTCTCCTAAACTAGACCACCTGTCTGGGTGCCTTCTCCCGGTGTTTGCCTGGTTAGTTAACCTGAGCATGGGATTCTGGAGTCTCCCTCTCTCTCCTTTCATTCTCTCTCTCTTCTTCCCACTTTGCTTTTCATCTCTTCTCTTCTTTCTCAAAGCAAAACAAATTCCTCAACTTGCCTCTTGAACCTCAATTTAGCATTTTTCTCACCTGAAGCATGATCTTGAGGTCTTACCTTCAGTCCCAATTGATTTATCAGAATGTTTCTTCCCAATAAATATAGAGCATTTCCTCAGAGGAAGCCCAGTGAGTAAAAGTTTCTCTATCTCATTCCATTTATAACAGTGATGTTATGGAACTTGCAGAGTATAATGTTAGAAACAAAACACTATTTTACTTAAAAAATAAACATCATTATGATGCAAGCATTGTGCAGTGATGTCTCTCCAGGTGATTTCCTTCCTTTATCTTACTAACCTTGGCAACCCTATAAAATAAATGTTTTATTCCTTATTATTCAGATGAAGAAAATGAGTGACAAAGAGATTGAACAATCTGTCTGAAATCACACAGCTAGTAAGTGGTGAAGCTGGGATTTGGACCTAGAAGTTTCGTTTTTGCTATGACATACACCTACATCTAAGGGGGTATGGAGGACACTGAGTGTTGAACCAGATGTTAACAGAGAAGCAGGAGAGAGAATTGGATAAGTAAAATAAATACATTGAGAATTGGTTCTCAGAAACTGTTTTATTAATTTATTAACTATCTTCTATTTTAAAGTCACTTTTTATTGGCTATGTGAGTTAGTCCAGGGACAAAATAGTTCTTGACTTCAGGTTTGAGTTTTGTCTTCCAACCAGTTCAAAACCCTGTGATTCCTGAGAGGTGTAACACACAGAGTGGGTTCTTGAGGGCTCTTGAGTTTCTCAAACTTTAAGTGAGTCTCAAATGTACTGTTTGCCCTTGGATTCTCAGGACCTCCAGGGATTTTTCAATCACATACTTCCCTCTCTTTTATTTAAGGTAGTTGGAGGTTTCTGATTGATGCAACCAAAAAGCCTTCTGTTGGCACTACCAGAAGGCCAGGGCATCACTGGCTTCTTTCTAAAAAATAAAAGGGTTGAACTCAGCATTCCATGATCTGGAAGTTTCCTTCCAGCCTTATAGTTCTATGAGTTTATGAAATTAATGGTTCTCTTTATTGGGACAGTATCTAAACTCAACATGGTAGAACTCTAGAACAAGTTCAAAGAATCAGTGAAAACCTGGAGCCAGGAGAGAATGTGTTTAGACAGATCTAAGACAGGAAGAGATTTTTGGTCCTTGCATATCTGCTTATTCATCTTGCCCATGGCCCCAAACACCTGCAGCTCAGATGCCACCACTGAATGACTCAAAGTCCCAAGTCCCCAGGAGGGAAATCTGATTGGCCCCACTCAGTCATGCCAGTCTGCTCGCTGGTCAATCTACTGAAGGAGACTTCTGGCCAGGTGTCCAATTCTACTGCAGTCACCTGAAGCTTGGATTTGGGAAGGCAGGCTCACTTGCTCAGCAGTGGAAGAATCCCCAAGGCAGGAAACAAATGGCATCTCTAATAGTGTGAGATGATTTTTTTCTCCCTTTCTATTTAAGTACTTTTTTTCTCCCCTTCGATCCTCTGCCTTCTCCCTGTTAGTGTTTCCTTAAAACATGGCAAAGCATTTTGCTTTTCAGTCACTGAATTGAAAGGGTACGTCTGCTTCCTAACTGTGTAAATTTAGCTCTCTGTCCATGCTTCTCGCCACGTACCTCAGACTGGGCATCTGGCAGTGACAGGTAATCAAATCATATCAAGGGACCCTGAGCCATCTGCCCTGATCTCAGCCCTCAGAATCGAGCTATTATTGGAAAGGGTTTCAGCTTTTCATCTTGAGCTTACAAGCTAGCACGGTCCCATTTTCCCAGTGTAAGTGTCGATGAAGGCCTTTGAAAATCGTTCCCAGCCTTGCTGACATCAAGGGGACGGCTACAGCATCAAGATAAAAGAGAATCATGCTGTGAATAATGCAGTTCAGTTTTCTTTTACACACAAAACAAACATCTGAAATGCACGTCTTCAATGGCTGACAAAGAGCAGCCAGATAATTAGGACATTAGAATTAAGATAAAGTGTTAAGAGGTGATGAGGAGGTTGAGGGTGACAAACTGCAGTCTCCCTTGGAGCCAACGCTGTACTAGGGGCTCCTCTCACTACCATACTCTGAGGTGTGAGAGAGCCATCAAGCAACACTTCGGCTGACATCTATTTTGTATTCATATTTTTGGTATCATGATAGTGGCCTTCCCTTAGGGTGATGAAATTTGTATTATGTTCGAACTAATAAATATGTGTTTATTTGGAGTATCACATTATATTTGAACTATCAAAAAATTCCTGGGCTGCTATCAGCTGGGATATGTGAAGAGGGATGAAATTTATGCAGGATGCAAAGAAGGGTACCTTTATTCCCATTAAAGAATTAAATGTACAACAGACATCAAAACGGATTGGCTTTTAAATTACTTTAAAATGCCTAGTATCTTAGTCAGTTGGAGCTGCTATAACAGATTATCACAGACGAGATGATGTCAATAACAGACTTTACTTCTCATGTTTCTGGAGGTTGCAAGTCTGAGATCAGGGTGCTGGCACACCCAGGTTCTCATGAGGGTCCCTCTCCTGGTTGTGTCCACACATGGCCTTACCTTGGCACGTGCATGAAAAGAGAGAGATCTTGTGTTCCTTCCTCTTTGAATAAGGACACTAATCCCATCATGGGGGTTCCACACTTCGGGACCTAATTACCTCTCAAAGGCCCCATCTCAAAAAACCATTAAATTGGGGATAAGAATTTTAACAAAAGAATTTTGAAGGGATACAAAGATTTAGTCCATAGCACCTGTTAAAACCTGTTCTAGTCAGGGATTTTTGGATTGCATCTTAGGTTGAGTTTCCCAGAAGTGGACCCTGAGGTAAGGATTCACGTAAAAGTAGTTTGTTAGGAAATGTTCCCAGGAGAAACTGATAAGGGATTGGGGTTGTGCAAGAGTGTTATATCAACAACTCACAGAGCATAACTCTCACTCAATCCTGCAGTAAGAGAGACCATCCAGAGCATTCTGGATGGCTCCCAGGGGATGTAAATTCCTGCGCAATTACAGCTCTGAAGACCAACAGCCTCCGCAGCCTGCGAGAGCAGCCCTCTCACAAAGCGCTGTACGTACTGGCTGGTAGGAATGAAAGCACTCTGAGAGACGGCCCTTGTGCAGGAAAAGGATCCCATAGGATATGGGTGGTGCAAAAACAGCAAGTTGCAAGAAACCAACACCCACCCAAGCTCACATAAGCAAAGGGGTATCTCAGGCAAGATTTCCTTTGGCTGCGTGTAATAGAAAGTGGACTCAGCACCTAACTGAAAGAGTTGATGTTTCTGAGATATAAGAAATTCAGAGATTGGCCACCTGGGATTGGTGTAGCTGCTTCCCGGTATTATCAGGGAACAGCGTTCCAACTCTGCCTTCTTGCTTGTTGCTTCATGATTGCAAGACACCTCTTCTACCTCTGGTCTCATGTCTGCATTCTTGGTAAGAAGAACAGAAAGAAGGCCCTAGGTGTATCCCGAAAGCCAGCATTTCCCAGAAATCTCTAGCAGACTTCTAATTATTTTTTATTGCTTCTAAATGAGTTGCATAATTACTGTTAGATGTGAGGAATTCTGGGAAGGTGGCACATGACTCCCTTGAAAAGAATAACTTTTCTTTTGGTAAAGAAGAGAGAAAAGACAATGACTGTGCATCCAGTAGTATCTACCCAATAGGGAATTTTTTGCAAAAAATACAATGGGCCCTTGTAGGAGCATCCAAGCACAGGATAAAAGCACAGCTTGGATTCCTGAGGGATGGTGCTGGAACTGGCCAATGAGGAGCTTGCGTTTTGTAAGTTAAGGCTGATTGTATAATGGAACATGGGTGTGCAAAGAGGAGATATGTGAAGTGGCAACACACACACACACACACACAGTGGCTTAGTCCTGTGGCATGGTGAGCAGTGGGCAATGTTGATGCGCAGCAGTTAGCCTGGCTGCACACGCCAAGGCTGGGACCTGGGTCCAGGTTGGTGGGGATGATGGTGATGGCAGCTGCAGAAGCAGCAGTCAGTGGCAGTAACAGCCATAACCCTGGAGAGAGCAGGGGTCCCAGGTGAGGATAATGCTAGGATCCAAGGTGGGAGCCCAGTTTGCTGATCTGGCCATGAAGTCCATCTCTGGGGCATTGGCACAAAGCTTACATCTTTGGCCAGGAAATTCTGGGAGCTCAGCTGGTAAAATTTTACCAGCAAATTATTACCAAAAAAAAAAAAAAAAAAACCCCAAAAAACACATGGGCATTGCAATAAAGCCTATCAGCGAGTTATTAGAATTCTTCATAATTTAAAATCTCTGATGTTGAAAACTGCTACAATGTTGTGAAATAAATATCCACAAGCTAAGACATAGAAATTAAATTTAAAGATCATCACATTTGATGGCAAAGAAAACTATTTTCATATGAAGCATCAGATAAAAACCAAAAATTTATTAGGGTAGTGGAAATAAATGAACAAAAAGTGATTACTGACATCAGAGAAGAAACCAAAGAGGAGAAACTGTAAAATCACGGTAGTTTGGAGACATTCAACGTGCATGTGCATCCATTTACCATTCCTGTGTACATTTAATAAGCTTCCTATTAGCCAATCACTGTGCTGGGTATCCAGGTTACAGAGACTGAATACTGGGTGCCTGCCCTTATCATCCAGCATAAAGACTGCCAAATACTGCAGTTGTGATATTGTATGGCGAGTGGTTAAGTGCTGGATAAGACTGAAGCCAGGGCGAGAAGTCAGAATGCATTTAAAGGATTCCAGCTGAGACGTGAAGAAGCCCTGGTTAAGGCAGTGGAAATGGAGATATTCAGGAGACTTGAATGATCAAAGAGGTAGAATTTCCAGTTCCAGGATGACTGATTGGATAGAAGGAGTGAGGGAGGAGGAAAAGTCAAGGATGGTTTCAGATTTCTGGCTGGTGAGAAGAAACAGTGAGAGGCTCCAGTCTCACCAGAGGGCATCACTTTATTACTGACATCTTAAATGAAGACTTGGGAATCATGACAAAAGGTCAGGGGAGTGTGAAATCCATTTAGTAGTGATTTTCTGTGTTGGAGAATAAAGCACCTCATTGTAAACAAATGGTATACAGAGAAGTCCTTATAAGTTCCTTGAGGGCAGGGCATACATCATTTATTCTGGTGTCCCCAATGCCCAAATACGGTGGATACTTAAACATAATTTATTTATTTGACTTATAGAAACCAATTAAAATCACTTTGACCTTTTCTAGTCATCTCCCTTTAGGGAGTAAGATAAAACTGAGGAAATTTATAGATGTCTTTTGGGCTTGAGTAGATCGCTCTTGGCTCCAGACATGCTCCTTTTTCAAACAGAATTTTCTCAATTGAATTGAAAAGTCCATGTTGTCATATTGGATCAGATCTTCTGAAGACCCTGACAAGCAGCCTTTCCATCTCCTTAGGTTTCCAGTGGCTTTTGCAAAAGTAGCAGACACCAATTCGCTCCCAGATGCTGTAGGGTGTTGGGGGGAGGCAGGCAGTGCCACCTCAGGGCAGTGGGAGTGACCCTGCATGCTTAGAGGTCCAGGGATGGATGTGCAGGAGAAGCCTGTCTTTCCCTAAATGCAAGGAGGTCTCATTCAGCCTTCCTGACCCCTAGAAGGTTCTTTATGGCTTTCTATTCAGAAAACAAGCTCATCTCTGAGAGGCAACTTGTAAACAATTAATTAAGTCAAGATGCACTTAAAAGAAAAGCTCAGAATTAGGTCAGGGTTGGACAAAGGGGAAAAAAACCCAGTCTAGATGCATTAGGGAATTTCTCTGAAAAGAACTGTTTTCATGATTTTAATCACTGACACCTACTGGAGCAATATGAGTTTTTCATTTGAACGCTTAATTTTGAAAGTTTAGCCTGAGAAATAGAAGCATTTTATCCTTCTTCAGATAGCTGTGAGTCACAGCTGACATGTCTGAAAAAAATCAGTTATAAAATCTCGGTTGACTTTGAAGTAGGAACAAAAACAAGCTGAAACAAGAATCAAATTGCAGGCGGAAAACCAAATTCCAAAATCGCTCCTGAGAATGTTCATCCTTGCACGTGAAATATAGTTTGTTCTCGGATTGCCAAATTTGTGTGTTCGAATGGCAGATTTTGTCATTACGAAATCCCTGGTTGGATGAATATCAGTCTGCAGGAATATAGATGTGAGAACCACAACGACCCCCGGACAGCGGGTGTTCCTGGTCTTTATCTTTTATTCTTTGTCTCTCAGTGGGAGAAGCCATGATTTTTATTTTATTTTTAATCCCCCTAAAGCAGCTGGGATTTTCTGTAGACCTGGAAGTTGTTCAGTAAGTGTTGCTGGTTAGCTGCCTAGAGAACTGACTCTGAGGTGAACCAGTCCCACTTCAGCCACCTCTTGTGGGGAGATCCTTCTGGAAGCATTTAGCTGGGAAGGGGGCCACCAAGGAAAGGGGGCCCAGCCTAGCTCCTGGGGGCCGGGGGAGGCTGTGGAGGGAAGAGGAACTCGTCATGTCCCCTGCACTTGCTGTCCCCAACCAGGGGCCACGTGACTGTGAGGACGTGGTCAGTTCAAAGCAGAGCAGGTGCGGCCTGAGCAGAGGCAGGCAAAGAGGTGCATGGGGGCAGCTGGATACGGGGAGCAGCGCTGGGCATGGTGACTAACTGCTTCCTTTCTGAATGCAAGTGGAGGCGGGGCTCTGCTCATAATGGAATCTCCTGTTAACAGATCCTTGCCCTTAGTGGAGGGTGATGAGGACATGACAGACTTTCCCCTGGGAAGACCGTGGGATCAGAAAGAGCCATTTTTGGATATAAATGTCAGTGGCTTTGCCTGCTGCAGTTCAGGGAAGACATAATTGCTGTGTGCTGTCTCCCTCCGCTCCTCTCCCTGCACTGAACCACCCACCTCCCTTGAAGCTGATCCGCAGACTAGAGCCGAGGGAGAGGCGGCAGAGGCTGCACCTGCTCTCCTCTCTGTCCCACTCTCTGCGGGGAAGTGGGGTATATGAGGGGTGGATACTGTCTCTAACTCCCGCTTTCTCAGAATTCTGACCCTGAGAGCAGAGCTGAACTCAAGCAGGCAGAGGTCAGACCATCCACTGTGGATGTGACGACTGCGTGGGCAGCTCCGACATTGAGGGCAAATGTATACAGGGAAGGCAGGAGCCTTCTCTGTCAAAGACATGCCGAGTTTCTGCATTCTGAGATGAATTCTGGGCTTTTCTGAAATTTTGCCAGGAGGCTCAACATTTATTTCGTAGGCACTGATTTCTCTGCTTTCCCTGGAGATACAGACGTGACTCAGTGATGTTTATGTTTACCAACTACCTTATCAGATATATAGGGTCTTTTCTAGGTCCTTGTAAACTTTGAAACTTTAATAATTCTCTTCTGTCATACCTACTACCTAGCTTTGAATGGTATTTATTAAGATTTTTTTTCTTAAATTGAAGTCTATTTGATTTATAATGTTGTGTTAGTTTCTGGTCTACAGCAAAGTGATTCAGTTATTTATATATGTACATCTTCTTTTCCATTATGGCTTATTATAGGATAGTGAATATAGTTCCCTGTGCTCTACAGTAGGACCTTGTTGTTTATCTATTTTATATATAGTGATTTGTATCTGTTAATCCCAAGCTCCTAATTTATCCTTCCCACCCATTTTTCCCCTTTGGTAACCATAGGTTTGTTTTCTATGTCTGTGAGCCTGTTTCTGTTCTGTAAATAAGTTCATTTCTGTCATTTTTAAGATTCCACATACAAGTGATATCATATGGTATTTTTCTTTCTCTTTCTGGCTTACTTCACTTAGTATGGTAATCTTTCAGTCCATCCATATTGTTGCAAATGGCATTATTTCACTCTTTTTTATGGCTGAGTAGTATTCTATTGTATATATATACACCAAATCTTCTTTATCCATTCACCTATCCAGAGACATTTAGATTGTTTCCATTTCTTGGCTATCGTAAACAGTGCTACTATGAACACTGGGGCGCATGTATCTTTTCAAATTAGATTTTTCTCCAGATATATGCCCAGAAGTGAGATTGCTGGATCATATGGCAACTCTATTTTTAGTTTATTAAGGAATCTCCATGTTGTCTTCCATAGTGGCTGCACCAAATTACATTCCCACCAACAGTGTAAGAGGGTTCCCTTTTCTCTACACCCTCTCTAGCATTTGTTATTTGTAGATTTTTTAAATGATGTTTTTTCAGATTCTTTTCCATTAGAACTCATTACAAGAAATTGAATATTTCCCTGTGCTATACAGTAGGTCTTTGTTGTTTATCTATTTTATATATAGTAATGTGCGTATGTATAATGATGGCCATTCTGACTGGTGTGAGGTGATACCTCATTATAGTTTTGATTTGCGTTTCTCTAATGATTAGCAGTGTTGAGCATCTCTTTATATGCCGATTGGCCATCTGTATATCTTCTTTGGAGAAATGCGTATTTAGGTCTTCTGCCCATTTTTTGACTGGGTTGGTTTTTTTTTTTTGTTATTGAATTATATGAGCTCTTTGTATATTTTGGAAAATAAAGCCCTTGTTGGTCACATAGTTTGCAAATATTTTCTCCCAGTCTATAGGTTGCCTTTTTGTTTTGCTTATGGTTTCCTTTGCTGTGCAAAAGCTTATATGTTTGATTAGGTTCTATTTAAAAATTTTTGCTTTTATTTCCATTGCTTTGGGAGACTGACCTAAGAACACAATGGTAGGATTTATGTCAGAGAATATTTTGCCTATGTTCTCTTCTAGGAGTTTTATGATGTCATGTCTTATATTTAAGTCTTTAAGCCATTTCAAGTTTATTCTTGTGTGTGATGTGAGAAGGTGTTCTAACTTCACTGATTTATATTGGGTGTCCAGCTTTCCCAGCACGACTTGCTGAAGACACTGTCCTTTCTCTGTTGTGTATTCTTGCTTCTTTTGTTGAAGTGTAATTGACCATAGATGTGTGGGTTTATTTCTGGGCTCTCTTCGAATGGCATGTAAAAGGCAGACTTACTGAAGGTTAGGGCACTTGTTCTTACTATTGTATATTTGTATTTCAGATTCTGTACAAGCCAAACACAGCCTCCATAAGTGAGCATCTGCTCTATACCTAGAACAGATATTGGAGTAACTTACTACCACACAGTTTACCTTGGTTCTCTTAAACGGTTCAAATTAAAGCGTAAAGGCTCACAAGGTTGTCTGAGCTCCCTTTTCTGTGACTGAGTTGAAGAGCTATCATTAGTCTTGTGATCATGGACTCTGCTGTTTCCTAATTTCAGTCTGATAGGCAATTTATAGGATGATTCACTCTCAGCTGAATTCATCCGGTTTTATGTCCTAATTTCAACTACATTTTTGAATGTTCCTGTCTGAGCTTATACACTGTGCCTGTCCTTATAACATTATTGGAAAAATGCAATTCATTTAATTCTCACCATTCCATCCTAATTACTTTTTCTGTGAGGCTTTGGTTGTTAAAAACACAAGAGCCTCTCTGTTCCAGAGGGTGGTGCTGGTAACAGAGAGCGTGAATGTGCTCATAATAGAATTTCCACACTTAAAAGAAAAAAGTCGCAAGTGATACATGTCCATGATGAATATGATAAAATATGTAAGTGGAAAGAAAAACAATGCCCTTTTATTACATATTTATACATATGTGTTTATAACAATGTACATGCATATTTATAAAAATGTGATACATGTCATCAATTTTTAATATTTTCCTGCTTAATATAATGTGAACATGTTCCTTTGTTCTAACAGCTGCCTAATTTTACCTTGTATGGATGTAACAAATTAATTTAAATGATATTTTATTGTTGGAGATTCCAGTGATTTAAATATCTTTGCTATGATGTATGATCAGGGTTATATGCTTGTGCATTTGCTCAAATATTTTTATAAGGTGAGTTTTCTAGAACCTAATTTCTTTTTGACCATAGCTTTGCGCATGACCTCAAAAGGCACCCCTTCAGTGGAACTTGATTTTGCTGACACAGAAGATTTTGCCTCTGTTGGGTTCTTCACATTCGTTCTTCTGACCTCGAGTCTTCATTTTAGTTGCTGTATCTCCAGAAATTTCTCACTTTGGGTTTTCTGTTCTTTTGCTACAGGTTACATGGGACTTGGCCAAAGTTATAATTGTAATGTCTCTCTTCCCCCTACCTCTCAACATTGTTCCTTTGCCGTCTCTTTAAATACCTGCATTCTCCTGATTCTGCCCCTGGCTTCCCTTCTTTGTAGCCTATACTTTCTCCAGTTTTAATTTATGAGAATTATTCATTCTTGAGTTCTGTCCTTTCCCCCAGTCCTTCCACATTTATTCTCAACCACCACCTTAGCATGTCCACCTGTGTAGGTATCTCAAAGTTAGTATTCCCCAGACTAACCTCAGAGCTTACTCTAAACTCCCAGCAAAGCAAAAACAAAAAAAAAAATTAAAACCAAAAGCAACCCAACACCCCTCCCACCAAAAACAAAACAACCCCCAAACAACTCATTTTCTCCTCCTGTACTCTCTTATTTTAAAGTGAAAGTGCACACCATCCACCACCACACAGTCGCCCAGATTCAGAGTCAATTGACATTTATTGATTGCATCAGTCTCTTGCATAAAACTCTCCAGTGGCTTCCCACTGTCATTAAAGTGTAACCCAAATGCCTTACAGCTGCCACGAGGCTCCTGGTCTTTGCCTGCCCCCTATTCTCATCTCCTTCCAGGCTTCTCCTGGTTTATGTGCATTACCTGCCTTCTTCCTGACCTTCCCTTCAGTGTGCAGATGCACGTACATCTCAGAGTCTTAGCACTTGGCCTTCCCTCAGCCAAAAACCCCCTTCTGGATTGTGGTTTTTGAACTGTAATTAAAAACTCATTGCTAAACCCAAGGTCGCTGATTCTGCTATGTTTTCTTCTGAAAGCTTTATAGTTTTGCATTTTAAATTTAGGTCTGTGCTCCACTTTGAATTAAGTTTTGTGAAAGATGCGAAGTCTTTGTCTAGAATCCTTTTTTTTTTTTTTTTGCATGTGAATGTCCAATTGTTCCATCACTGGTTGTTGAATACATTATCCTTTCTCCTTTGACTTGCCTTTGTGGCTTGATCAAAGATCAATAAACTCTATGTGTGTGTCTATCTCTGGGCACAAATTCACATGATTTTTTTTAAGATTCATTTATTCATATTTCCCATCGGCAAATATTTACTGAGCAACTACTATACCGCAGATACTATTTTAGTTATTGGGCACATACAGTGGGGAAAAAAAGGAGGTTAAACTCCCTGCCTTCATGGAGTTTACATCCTAGAAGTTAAATAAGGCATTACACGTAAGAATATTTTTAGAGTTATTCACATTCCTTTCCCAACCAAGCACAGTGTGCCCTTAAATGTCCATGACTTTGCTCACACTTTCCCATGCACTTGTTTGTTCATCACAAGTTTGAGCTGAGCGCTGCACACTGTGCAAGACTCTGGGGCTCTTAAGATACCCTGCTTCCCTCCCACCTCCGTTCATTCCATTCTCACTTTCTCTAGTTGTTGGAAAATCACTGTAATACGATTTTAAGATTTAGGCATACCTGAGACCTCGAGCACAGTAAGAAGTGAGACACTGGCTGAGTTATATTTCCCAGTTTATTCTGATACTTCCAGCAAAGACATCTCCACTCCAGGGCTAACTGCCTTGGAGTTTTCTGGAGAATTGGGACAAGAACAGATAATATGTATTCTGGTTGAAGGATGATATAGGCAATGTTTTCAAATGTGTACTGCTGTTAACCTGTCATTTATTTTGCTTCTCTGATACATGGCTGTCTGGTCCTGGTCTTGGAGTGGGAAAGAGATTTATGGAAACAAGATGGGTTCTGAACCTTACTGGTGTGCAGTGTTCCCTTTTCTGACAACCCAAAACCTTCATTATGGAAAAATGATAATAAAAGAGATTTGCTTAGGCAGGATAGCAATGAAAAGGAGAAATTTAAAAAAAAAGACATTTGTGGACTCATACTGATTTTTCATAAGGAAGAGAACTCAGAATTGTCTTAGTGCCAAGGGCTTCATGTGAGAATTTCTAAAGTCCTGTACATCACATTCACAGAAAGGCACTACTTGGCTCCAGATTTCTGAGACTGGGGTTTAGATGATGAGGATTGCTAAGAAGAAACATTAGCAAATGTCTTAAGCATCCTTCTGTTTATACCTTGTTTGGGGGGAAAGTTAAAGGTTTAAAGTTCACCATCAAGCCTGGATTAAAGGCGATTCCACTTGAAAGTCTTGTTTAAATCTGTAATTTTGCAACTCTTTCATTTTGGAAGCTGCTGGCAACAAGCTGGCAGGAAATATGGGACTTAGGAAAAGCAAACACATTCTATTTGCTGATGATCACTAAGCATTTGTAACTAAGGCAAGCTTATTACAGAAAGGAACAGTTATCTGGAGTGTGAAGGCAGAACAGTTGAAAGTCTTAATCCTTCTTCCTTGGATCCTAAAATCAGCAGAGATCAACAATTAGCTGCTTCATAAGGAAGGGATTTGTATACACTATGTAATTTTTGTCAGTGGGACTGCCAGCCTGCCTGCCTGAAATCTTTTTGCTTGTAACTCATTGTTACCTGTGAGAAGGAGACTTTGCTTGCATTTTGGAAGTTAGTGTGAATCACGTGTGCTCCTCATTTCCTGCCAGGGCTCAGGTATTCGCTCTTTGAATGATGGCAGTTCTCAGCAAAGCCAGTTTTCAGGGCATACCCTTCACCAGGGAAACCGTGTTAACCAATTTATCAACAGTTCTTTCCTGTTCAGAATTTTAGACATAATCAAAACTTGGGAAACTAAGGATCTTTGTAAACAGAAGATTGCCATAAAATACTTGTTTCTGACTTGCAAGGGAAAATGTCTAAGAGCTCTCCTCTCCTAACTCCAAATGCCTTTACCCGTGGTGCAGAGCTGACCTGATTATGGAACCTATGAAAGTGACACAAAATTCAGGGGGTTTGGGGCTCCATTATTGTTTTTCCTAATTAAATAGACACACTTTAGGGCACGTGTAATATACACACGCAGTTCAAAGAAGACTGATCAAAGGAATACCCTGTTTCTACCATATTTAAGGAGACTGTTTTCAATCCCACGGAAGCTCTGTGTGATCCCATTACCTTCAGTCCACGGGGAAACCACGATCCTAAACTTTGTGTTGATCTTTTCCTTGCCTTTCTTAATAGTTTCACCACATTTTTATCAAAATGTTTAGTTTCATATGTTTTGAGACTTTATATAAATGGATTTATCTGCTGTATATTCTTCTAGGAATCACTCTTTTTACTCAGTGTGTTTGTGAGATTCATTCATGCTGCCATGTAGAGATGTGGTTCATTCATTTCCACAGCTTTCTCCCACTGATAAAGAAATACGCTCACTTAGTGTCAGGCACTCTTCTAAGAACTTTCAGTGTATTGATTCCTTTAAACCTCCCACAACCCTATGAAGTAGGTACAATTATTATTCCCGTTTCATAGATGAGGGATTTTGGTCCCAAAAGTTTAGGTAAATTGCCTAAGTTACTGTGAATGAAAAATGGTGTCCACTATATCAATAAACAATGGGTGTTGGGGCCAACAAACCATCAGCCATGGTAGCTGCCCCTCAGTTGTGCACTCTGAGGGGATTCAAGATGGAGGAAAACAGGATACTGGCCCTAGATAGTTAGGGTGTAGATCAAAAGGTTGATTTCAATGAGCCCAGACTCTTGCATCTTCCCATACATGGAAAACCAGAAAACCACTAAATTCATTAACTTGAGATGTCTGGTTTTCTTTAATTAGCAGTAATCTTTTGATGTTCTGACTACCTGGCTTTTGTTGCAAAATCTCCTATACATCCTGGTTCCTCCCTTACCTCTTTGGAGCAGTCCCTCAGAGCTACCTGAGGCTGCCTCCCCAACTTAAGTCCTCAGAAAGCCTGCCAAGTAAAACATAATTTTCAGCTTTTAGGGTGTACAATTTTTTTCAGATGACAGTCTGCATATCTTTTTTCAATCAAATGCTGCTAAATTCTTGTAAAAGCACAAAGCTGACAAATTTAATAATGATCCAATATCCCATGCCTTCTTTTGGGGGTTGGGGTTAAAGTTTCCCCTGGTTTTCCCCCTCTCACATCAAATGTTTGGGTCTGCAATTCAAATCAATTTCAGATTGGGGAAGGACGCACTTCATGACAAGAAAAGATAATATGCAAACTATCTTAACTTTATGAAACCTCTAACAGCAGTAGATAATTCATATGTCCAGCAGAAGTCAGCTAGCTCCAGGGATGGGCAAATGATAGATGGTATTTATCCCTAGATAATGTTCATTGTTTCAGCTGCCTGGGTGAGAAAACACAAACACGAGCCATATGTCCATCTTCTGAGTTGGTGGGAAGCCTCCAAATAGCACTTAATCCAGTGAATGATAGATTAAGAAATAAGAAGAAATGTGCGGAGGAAATAAGGGAGAAAAATACCTCAACTGCTTCCAAATTTAGCAAAATGCCAGAGACAGAGTTTCAGGGAAACACATGAACAGGCAGCTTTTTCTGAGGACAGAAGGAGCCTCCTTCAACTGGCACAAACACAACGAAGCACCCCAAGCCCTCACGCCTCTCTGAAGGGAGCCTTGGATGAAGCAATGCTTTCATAACCTCAGTGCGCCATCTTTAGTGACAGTCAGAAATGAAAACCAGCTGGAAAATTTGTTAGAGGCTGAAACTAGTAAAGTACAAAAGAAATCTTGCAGCTGCCACAGGCAAAGGAGTCTGGAGGAAATCAGTGATAAACATAAATGTTCATCCAGGATTTATAGTGAAAGCCAAGATTGCCTTTAAGCACCTGTCACTAAAGTTCCTGAGGACTTTAAGAGGGAAGGTAATTGAAGCTAAGCACAGGAGACCCCAACACCTCCAAGGGAAGATGAATGACCACCTAATTGTCATCCAGCCGCTCTGCAGGGGTAGGGATTTCCAGGAAATAACATTTAGGAGAGGTTCAGTTATCTTTCAAGGAGTCACATCACTTTGCTCTTAATAACTCCAACTTTTGGTTACTGTTTGACTAAAAAAAAGCAAAATATTAAGTTTAGAAAAAAATTAATTCATAATCTAGCATTTCAATAGTTCTAGCTTGAGTAAGATTCGTATTTCAGAAAATTAATCTAAGTATAGTTAAGATAGATACATATGTTTGAGTAAATAAAGAGAGCAAGTTATAAAAGAAATCAGTAAGATCCCTTTTTTTGGGGAAAAATATATACACATATGTATTGAAAGTTTCTGGAAAATTCTATACCAGGGTTTAATCCACCTAGACACTCCTGACACTTTGGTCTGGGTAACTCTGTTATGAGGGGCTGCCCTGGGCATCGTAGGACATGGAACAGCATTCCTGGCCTCTCCCCACTAGATGCCAGCAGTGCCCCCTCACTGAGTTGCAACAATCAAAACTGTCTCCAGACATTGCCAGATGTCCCGTGGAGGACAAAATCACCCCCAGCTGAGAATCATTTCTCTCCCCTAAAATGTTTACAATGGGTGGGAGTATTGCAGGTAATTTTTATTTTCCCGCCTTTATTTCTAGTTAGTCTATAATAAATATGTATACATTTATCTATTATCTTTTATCTTAAAATACCCATAACCATTGCACTATTTATTAAAAAAAATTGTAGGCACATGTTTTTGAGCAGAGAGTCTTTGAGAAAACTGTAGGTTGAAGATTTATGCAAGGTATAATGTGGGGAACCACAGAGGAAATAGAGACAAATGGTTCTTCCCCAGATAATTTAACAAAAATTCATCTCAAGACTTGGGAGGTAGAGTGTGGGCCAGAGAGGATTTGATTTATGACCCAGGTGCACGGATCCATGCTGATGAAGCCATCTATTTGATGTTCTCATTAGATTTCTCATGCTGCACAGACTTGCGCTCTGGGCTGTATAAACAGTTTTCCCCTGCACTGATTTCCTTTGAGTTGAGCTCAGCCTGGGGGCACCCGATCTTTCCCATGTTGTAGGCTGAAGGGGCAAGTATCCCTCTTCACCAACTGCCTCCTCACATGCAAGATGTGGTGCCAAGTTTCACTCACTTAGGAGTGGGGTGTTTTTATTCACCCAGTTGTTTAGAATTTGTGGGATGCGAACACAGGGCCACTAACAGACATTTTCAGGAGGAAATCTTACCTAACGTGGAAGAAGTATTTAAAATCCTAGACTGATGAACAGCTAGTGAGAGGATGAAGCTACTTGTCAAAGATTCTAAAACCTCAACTTCCCAGCTCCAACGGGACCTCAAACCTAGGGATGGAATCTGACAAGGTCCCAGAGGGTGACTTCTTGGAGCTGCTGAGGCTCTGACCACAGAGGTGACAGGATCCACCTTAGCTGCCACTCACACAGGTCTACTGCATTTAAGAATGTGTTATCTTTCCCTTACAAGAAATACTTTTTTTTAAGTTAAAATTAAAAAAAAATTTATATTAAGTATAGTTGATTTACAATGTTAGTTTCAGTTATACAGCATAGCGATTCAGTTATACATATATGTATATGTATACACATGTATTTTCAGATTCTTTTTCATTATAGCTTATTACAAGAAATTAAGTATAATTTGCTGTGCTCTATAGTTGGTCCTTGTTATTTATCTATTTTATATATAGTAGTTGTGTCTGTTAATCCCAAACTCCTAATTTACCCCTCCCCACCTTTCCCCTTTGGTAACCATAGTTTGTAAGAAATACTTATTGTATGCCACCCACACAGATATACTGTATCTAAGAATGTGTTACCTTTCCCCCCAAGAAACACCTATGTATGCTCACGTTTGAATATATATGTGTGTGTGTATGTTGCAAAGTGCTGAAGTAACAGAAGTTTAAAAAAGCTCAATATTTCTGACATGCTTAGAGTGACAAGAGATTTGAAAGCTATGCAGAATTAAATTCCTTTTTACAAATCCACAGACAGGTTTCAATCTGAAGGTATAAAGTAGAAAGCAAATTACTATTGTACTTTTTAGACAAGAGAAGCAAAGTAAGGCAAGCTCTACCTTTGAATCAAAAGAGTCATATGTCTATACTATATATAAAAGAGATAAACAATGAGGTCCTACTGTACAGCACAGGGAACTATATTCAATATCTCATAATAGGCCATCAAGAGAAAGAATATGTAAAGGAATATTTTATCTATCTATCTATCTATCTATCTATCTATCTATCTATCTATCTATCTATCTATAACTGAATCACTATGCTGTACACCAGAAATTAACACAGCAGTGTAAACCAACTATACATCAATTAAAAAAATAAAAAAATTTTAAAAGTCATATGTCTAAATGGCTTCCCTTCCTGGTGCTGAGCACATGCTACGGCAGTTAACAACGATGATAACAAGCACTTACAGAGCCCTCACCATGTGCCAGGCACTGTTCTAAGTGCCTTCTATGTTCAAATGCTTTTTCATCCCTGAAGTCACCCTAAGGGAGCGGTTATCCCTGTTTCATAGATGAGGACATTGTAGGACATACTGGGTGCTCAATCAATATTTTGTGAATGAAATCAATAAACCAATCATCCATCACTTCATTTTCTTTTTGCTCTTAAAAGCAGCTCATTCTTTCCCACTCCTGAACTTCTTTTACAGTAATAATAAATTTGTTCTTCAAAACTGGCAGAATCATTTTTACAAAGATTGAGAAGGACAGAACATTCTGGTTAATATAATTATGCTCTAAATTAAACCATTAGATCAGAAACTGTTTGGATTTGTGGACAATCTCAGAAGACCATGACTTCAGAATCCATCTCTCCTACCAAAGTTGTCTGCCTGTGCCAAGAATATAAATAAGAAAATATGGATGACATCTGCTTTCCTGAAACAGCATCAGTGAATTATGAGTTCTTGACTAAAACTAATACATACTAAGTTAAATCATATGACACGGCTGTTTCTGCAGGTCAGAAACAGTCAAATATTCACAATTTTATACGGTTTAACTTAATAGATTCTGTCATATTTTAATGCCCCGTGATTATCAAATTTAATTTTCTAACCAAATGGTGAAGGAGATAGGAATAATGACTGGAATTTCATTCTCACAGTAAATTATGTCAAGTTTTTAATACTCTCTCTCTTACATATTAATTTAACATTTCTTTTGTATGTCCTGTTTATTTACTGATTTTAAAATTATGTAGATATGAGATATTTATTCATACATACTCCAAGGAGTCTCTGAGGCATTGCTCATTCAAATAGAATATTTAATATTCTATATTTATTAATATCTATATAATTTCTATATATCTGTATTATATTAATATCTATATTAATATTCAAATATTTAACATTATAATAATAACAGTGATTCAGCTACTAAAAGCATTCTAATTTATAGATTATATAAATATCTTTTAAAAACACATCTCCAGAAATAAATGTAGCATTCTGTTATAAAATGTGGCATTTTCTGGGACAAGGGATAGCTGAGTGGCAGAGTATGCACCTAGCAGGCACAAGGTCCTGGGTTCGATCCCCAGTACCTCCATCAAAATAAATAAATACCTAATTACTTTCCCCAAAACAAAACAAAGAAAAAAAATGTGGCATTTTCTTTCAGGTTAATTCCCTGCCAAAAAGCCCCTATTAATTTACTGAGAAGACATTTTTCTGACTACAACATATAATAACAATTTATGTTTACAATCCAGAACTTCTCCTGAAATATTAATATGGCCACTTAAAGTAGCTCAAAGCATATGATGCCAAGAAGATCTGTGCCTGGTTTATTCACCCTGAACACGGATTATTATGATTGAACAGTGGTTTACAGTCTTTAAATGTAACAACTTCCCACCCACCTAGTGGTGTTTGCATGTTTTAAGTATCTCATCATTCTGACAATAAACAAAATTCTGAAAAAGCAGTACTTATACAAGGAATGGCCTTCATGAAGTATTTTTTTATAGTGCCAAGGAGATAATTGCAAAAGTGTGCTTGCTAGAAAATGACAAACAAAGAGAATATACCCGCCTGAATAAATTCTGCATCCACTTTGGCCAACATTTTTGAATACTTACTAGGTACAAAGAGTGGGTTAGTTTCTCTACTCTGGGCGCCCACCATCCATACAGGAGACCCACACGCACGACCCCATCACCCAGACGAGGCAGAACGAAACAAGTGCTATGAGAATAGAGAGAAGTAAGTGATTCTCACTGACCCAGAGAAATCTGAGTAAACTTCTACCCCAGGTACTTTATTGTGTGGTCACTCATCAGTTTGCACTCAGGTGCCTTGTAACAGTCCGGATCTGGCCGAGGGAAGTTTGGGTGTTAGTCTTCCATTTGTACATATAAACCCCATTCCTCCATAAATTGCATGAGATAGGTTTCATTTTCTTCCAGCGCCTTGTTTGGAGCCTGCTCCTCATAGAGTCTAGACAGGACGCCCTCCTCCGTGAGCCTGTCAGACTCAGGACACCCACATCCCTCTGAGTCGTGCTCAAAGCCGGATAGAGAAGGTATACACAGCCTGCCAGTCCGAGGGTCCCAATCGACCAGTGTGGTTGATGGCTCTTCCTCTGGCCCCTCCTCTGTGTCCACTTGCTCCGGTGGCATGCGGTCCAAGTCTCTGAGCTGGGGGACGTATGGATACGGCAGTGCTTGTGGGCTCAAATCTGCCATAGCTGCCTGTTGCGCAAATAACTTTCCCTGGAGGGACACCGCCTCCTGCAAATTGAGCTCTGGATCTTCAGGCCCCACAAAAATGTCACTGGTTCTTATATCACATTCATATTCAACGACCGTTTCATCTGTGGGCATTGTTCTGCCAGGTGGCTCTGGCTGGGTTAGGGAAGTCCCTTTGGTGCTTCCCTCAGAGTCGCAGACAACGTCTATCAAGTGGGACGCATACCCCAGGTGCTTCACCTCCATCTCCTCCTGATGAGGCTCCTGGTCCTCGCTGGGCTCACTCACGTCCGATACCTCATTGGTTTTTTCCATTACACTTACATTCTTTTGAGAGGTTTTAGAATCCTCCAAAATGTTGAGGGTGATAAAGTTAATCACAATTTTTTCAGCAGGTACAAAGAATCTTTTGTCAAATTCATTTCCATAAATCAAAATCTATAAAGAGAGAAGAGAATGGTTTTCACCTTTTCACTTTAGAGAGACATGAAAGATAGCTTTAAGTAGAATTTATACTGTCACCAGATAGTTTTAAGGGCTTATTCTTACCAATCATGGAAGCGAAAGTTATGTTTGGAATATACAGGAAACCTCACTGACCTGGAGGCAAGATACTCAAGACTGGTGAAATGCATATGGAAGTGGAAAGTGGTCCACTGGGTGGTCCTGATCCAGTCCAAGGATCAGGTTGTGACTGCCCCCTCCTTTAACTGGCTGAGGGAATTCAGGGGAGTTATTTAATTTCTTGACCTTCAGGTTTTAATTCTGTAAAATCAGAATTTCAGCCATGTCAGGAGTGGTGAAGACTGGGATAGAGTTTTTGAAATTGCTTTGCTAATGACAGTGTACTATGTAATTATCAATAAGCCATGGCTCCCTGGGCTACCAGCCCCTTTTTGCATATACTCTGGACAGGAAATGTGGAAGAGCATGAAAACAAGGTGTGAAAAGGGAAATAAGCCCATGAATGGAGATGGTTTTATTTACTTCCCCCCATACTAACCATGCTGTAATAGGACCAAAAAGGGAAATTAATCTCCAGTTTATAGCAGGTCAAAATCACAACAGGAAAATGTTTAAAATTTTATTTGGTTAAAATTTTGCTGAGGATATGTGGAAGGTGCCTGTTTAGACTGTCAATGATGAGATGTGCTACAATCCTCATTATCTACCCTGTGATGTGATTTCATTTAATGTTACAAAATAGGAACCTCATCATCATTCTTATATGAAATTTTTGGTTTCAGAAAGTCACATGTGGTCAGTTCTCCTGTGCTTTTTGCTCCCAGGAAAGGTCTCCCTATACCATTAAAAAGTCAAGGCTGAAACCTATTAATAAACTGAACTAACAGGAATGCATGTATGCACCGTGTACATGTGAACATGTATTCTGATAATTTCCAAAGAAACCATTTTTATTGTTAAAATATGCTCTGCCCTTGGGAACCCTTCGGTACCTGGAATAGAAGCTTAAGGTTTCCACCTTCTTCTACGTCCTTGCTTCTTCCTGCTGTGAATGATCAAGTCCCAGCCACTTTCCTCCTAAAGGAGTTTCCCTTCGGGGTCTGTCTCCAGCCCCACATCCCACTCTCCTCTTTTAGACTCCCATCTTCTCTTTCCTGCACAACTGCCTCAGTTTCCTAGCTGCCCCCCCCTTTTTAATTTTCTAGTCTTACTCCCCCTAAAGCTGTCTTTAACACTATCCAGTTGTATCTAAAGCACAACATTGACCGTGGGAATCCCAACTCAAAACCCTACAGAGATTTCTCTTTGCAAACACAATGAAGCCCAAAGTTCTTAATATAACACCCTAATTCTCCCGTTACCTGGCCTTACGTCCCACTCTCCAGTCCCATTTCTCATAGCTCCTCAACAGGAACCTTATGGTTTAGCAATACTACGTGGTTTCCCAAACATCCACTCACCTTTGTGCCTGCCATTTCTTCTGTCTGCCGTAGGTGCCCTAACTCTTACTCACTTTCCATAACCAAGCCTGGGCACAAAACATCTCCTGATCCCCACATAGGGTGTCACTGTCCCCCCATACCCTCAGGAGTCCCCAGTACCTGCTTTCATCTTAGCCTTTATGTATATTTTAAAACTCTAGTCCCCCGTTAGATTTGAGCCACTGGAAGGGGCATGGATCATCACTTAATTTATCTGTTACCTCAAGACCTAGTCTAATCTGTTCATTAAATATAAAGTCTTGGGGGGAGGGTATAGCTCAGGGGCAGAGTGCATGTTTAGCATGCATGAGGTCCTGGGTTCAATCCCCAGTACCTCCATTAAAATAAATTAATAAAAACCTAATTACCATTCCCCCCACAAAATAAAAAAGAATAAATAAATATAAAATATTTGTCAAAGTTAAGGAATCTTTCTCTTTGGTTATGCTAGTGAGTTAATCTAGTACAAAAGCTATTTTTAATTAATAAACTCTTGAACTTTAAACTCACTCTGCCCAAAAAAGAAATGGTATCTGTTCTAAAGCCCCCCTTTTCTATTGCCCTGGAGGTGAGTTATAATGATTCCTACCATGCTAAGCACTCACCAAATTTGCTGGGTGTTTCTTTTTGCCAACATGGGTATATCTGTACATGGAGTAGCCCATCACAGAAAAAATAAACACGGTAACAGATATGGGCAAGACATACCAGAAGATGATTTTAACCTTCAACGTTGATGTTTGATCTGTTAAAAAAAAAAAGTGGGGTAGATAGTTGTGATTTGGTATGACGGGAAAACATTACCAATGTCAAAAGGCTTTGGGTGGATCAGTTACGTTTAGAAATTCAGTTTTCTCATTTATAAATTGAGAAGCTGGAGCTAAATGTTGAGTCTCAGAATTCTTACTCACTCTGATAATAGATGGTCTTAAGGAATCATCTGGACTTGACTCAAACTTTTATGGCAAGGATACATTAACAACCCAGGTCAGTAGATATTCCAATATTTTATGTCTGGCTATGAGATTCATGCTGGCTCTTGTATTTGAATGTGTGTCTGATATTCAGCCAACTCACAGCACTTCAAACCAAACAACAAAACCTTCTTGTGAAGAGCCTGTTAAGATGCCCCACATTTCCATGCCACTCGTTCGACTCAGTCTTTTCCATACATTCACTAGAGGACAAGGATGTATGGGGTCACCTTCTGTGTGACAAACAGAACCATCCTCACACAGCTGGCCAGACCTTCTGGGTAGGTCCAGAGCTTGGGGATGTGTGTAGGGAGGTGGAGGAGCTGGTAGGTGCTGAGAATGGCTGTAACCCCCTTCCAGGTCCTGCTGTGCTATAGGTTCATGATGAGTTTCAAAGTCCACAGAGGAATGAAAAAATCTGGTGAATAGTTTTAAGAAAAGCAGCCCTGGTTCACCACTGATCAGACTGTATGGTTGATGGATAGGGCTCACTGTGACTGACATACTGTATTTGTTAAGCTCCTGTGGGATATCTGAAATTCTGATGGTTAACGTCTGTCAACAGGTTCCACATAGAAAGGTACCAAGGCCAAAATGCAGATGTTGCAGGTGGCTGAGCAGCGTCTGTCCCTACTTCAGGCTACCACTCAGTCCAACCTTCTTAATAAAATCCCTGGTTTCCGGACTGAACTCGCCTGGTTAAAAAGAGCTGTGACAGTGATGACCAATGACACTTTGTGTACACCAGCATGTGTTTGCAACAATCAACCAATAAACCGCACCTGTATTTTAGGGATTGGGGGGCTGTGGAGAGCAGAAATATTTCTCAAAGAATAGTCCCCAAAGAGGTAATTTAATAGTGATTTTTTGAAAAAGCAAGCCCTCGTAGGCTCTTGGAAAGTTATCTAGGGGGACCTAAAGGCTGGGATATCTGGAAAAGGTCGGAACCTGACGTGGTACCCTGTTATTTTGTTACCTTTCCAGGACTGGTGAACGAGTTGACTCCACCTGCTTACCGGGAAGTATGTAATTTAATCTGAACTTTGGTTGCTTTAGCTCTGCCAGTGACTTAAATGATTTCCACGGAAATTCATTCCTACTATTTGGCCACTGATCAAGCCATTAGTAAACAGAGTACTTTTTCTAAATACAAAAGTGATTTTTTTTCAGTCAGCTTGTTTTACCTTTTGCTTGCTTTGCATTTTAGGTTTATTCGACATATGGTAGAGAACCCTTTGTTTTAAAGGGAAAGGTATGATAAGGATGGAGATTCAAAATTAAAGCTCTTCATTTTTGATACGTACTCACAAAATTCCCTTTTTACTCCTTGGGACTGTTGCATGAAATGTGGGAGGTACGAGGGGAAAGGAAAACAAGAGGTCTGTCACTGCTCCTGTCCCGTAGCTAGTGACGGAACAAAGACTTTGGGAAAAAGTCCCTTTTTTTTTTTTTTTTGTTAATGCAATTTATATAACTTAAAAATTTTTATATAATTTCAAATGTACAGAAAAGTTGCAAAAGCAGTGTGGCATTTGTCCTAGGCCAGCATGTTTAGAAGAGAGAAACAGAAGAAGAATGGATGACGAGCTGTTCAGTGAAGATAAACTTGAGGATTTAGCTTCAATTTTCAGGTTTTGAGTTCCAGGTCTTCCCACCCTGAGGGAAAAACAATTAAACCAATGCCAAGCTCCTAACTCTAGTCTCCTAATAGGAAAAAGAACCTTCAACCATCCTTCTTGGCGGCTAAGTTCAGAAGGAGGAAAATAAAAGGAAAGAGAAAGAAACAGCTAGTGGAGTAATTTTGGATTTGCTGACCCCAGACCTTCGCACAGCAAGTGATATCTGAACACCAACTGCATGCCTGTAATCTGTATCCCCGGGAGGGGGAACAAAAAACCATCTTAAAGTGTTTTTATGATACTGCTTCGTTTCCAGCAATAAAATTGTCTGATGTTTTTGAAGACTACAGAGCTTCTACTGCTCAGAGTGATTATAGTTTGAAAGAAGAAAAACCACGTGTGCAAAAATTCCTGTAATTCTTATTCCCCAAGGCAGAGACTTGTTGGCAGTGGACTCCAGCCCCGGTGATCAGACTTCCTCAGGTGGTGGAAACATTCCCTACTGTGAGCCAGGTTTGGTGGCAGAGTCTCAGGCTGCTCAGTGCATTTCTGGTGATGGTTCTTTCTGCCTTTGCTTCAGCCTGTTTCTGGTAGACGTGGATTTGCCAAAACCTCGTCTACAGCGCCATACTTCCTTCTAGTTTTTTAGCAGATTTGCTCCCTCCAACCAGCTGAGAATTTTGAAGCTTACCTTTCAAAGTACGGACACACTGCTTCTCAGAAGGCTGAGCAAGGCGAGGAGGCCCTGGGACGATGGATTCCACGACGACGCAGTACAGGGTGTCTGGCTCCAGCCAGCTGAGCACCAGCGTGTGATTGGCCACACACTGGGACCACTGGGATAGGGAATCGCAAACAGCAGTTAGAGCTGAAGATTTCCAGCACCACCCCAGACAAATAACTCTAGAAGGAAATAAAAGACTGGGGCACTGTGAAATCCTTCACTATCACTATGATCTTTCTTATATTAGCAACAGCTGTAAAATACCCTTTTCCTTCAGCTCCTCACGGCGTGGTCAGGAACTGGACAAATTCTGGGAACAAGTCTAAATAATAAGGATGGGTTTTTTTATTCAGCTTTGTCCTGTGTTCTTGCTAACATTCTTTTTTTTTTTTCCTTCTTGGATACCGATTGACAGATGTTAAGCAAGTAAAAACTCTCCATCAAAGTGAGATGAACAGTTTGTCTACACTCCAACTGCAACATTAACAGAGACTTTCTGTAAAGGAAATCTGAAGGAAGTTCTTTACATTTCAACACATCAGCTTCAATTGGACCTTGCATGGCATCTCTTTTGAATATCACACCTTCCGAGATTCACATGCAGAGAATTAAAGCATCAGGGTTGCCTGTTCCAGTTTTAGCTGCAAACAGTGACACAGGTCCTATGCCCCCATTCCATTTCAGGCTTACCGTTCTATTTGATTTAGTGTTATATATGGACACATTATACTTCAGATTAGAGTATATTTGTTGCATGGAAACAGAACTGTCTTCTGGATTTTTCTTCCACTTCTCTGGAGCCGTCAGAACAATAGAAATGGATTTTTCATCAGTAGTCAGAGCAACCTCTGGTGGGCCAATTTGTGCTAAAAGGGGAGAGGACAGGGAAAGATCATGTTCAGGCGTAGAAATCATCTTGGATAAAACTGCAGTATAATCCCACTGGGGTCAAAGCTCTAAAGCCCACCCTCTTATTTGAGTTGTCTCAGAATGCTCGAAGAATGCTTTGGGCCCAAGTAAGCCAAATCATGAAACAATCATTTCACCCTGACACAATGTTAAAACAGCAAATTCAAGGGTAATATTTTCTTAGTCACATATATTTCCTAGTCACAAGAATAAACAGTTCCTGATGATGGTAAATACAATTAAAAGTGTTTGCAACACTCCTGTGACTTGAACTGTTGGTGATAAATAACATGAATAGGATTTGCTGTGTTTGTAAAAATCAGAAATGGAGAAATGAAACACTGCTAAAGACCTCTGGAGATGTTACCTTTGGAGAATGATCCAGAACATAGGTTAGCAAACTTACCATAAAGGCACAGACAGTAAATATTCTAGGCTTTGCAAGCCCTGTGATCTCTGTTGCAACTTTTATTTATATAAATGTAAAAACCATTCTTGGCTCTTGTCCTATAGAAAAACAGAAATGCTGGGTGCTGCATTTGGTCTGAGGGCAGTTTTCTGACTTCTGATCAGGGGAAAGGCTCCAACTCCAGAATTTAGGACGTGCTTGTAAAGTTCATCCTGGCAGCTCTGAGTGGGTCCTCTGTGGCTGAATCAGTCACAGATCAGGGGAAGGACATTTTTAAAAAGCAAATACCAGGAAGATGTTACCTTAATCTGAGTTACATCTAGACATGATGTCATCACCCTACAAAGTTTATCACAAGAAGAGATTTAGTTTGGTGATCAGAACAATCTTTAATCAACCTGCGTACTTATGTCAATGGTTTATAAACCCACAACATTAAAATAAATCTGTCAGTTTTTCCTCCAATTACATAGTCAACTAAACAATAAAACAAAATCAAAACCTGATACATTGGCATTTGGCATTTGGCATTTAGCGTCAAGTCTGGATCTGGGAGAGATCTTAGAGACACTTGGCCAAAACTTTCCTCTAAAGATGAGGCTCTGAGATCCCACGATGTGAAGCACCTTGGGCCAGTCACTCCTCTTGATAGACAGAGTGCAGAACAGAGCCAAATAGAGCACTGGCCTTTCGGGCATGGCTGTCTATGAGGAGGAGACTTACATTAGGAGGTCCGATGAACTTGATACTAACCCGTGCTTGACAACTGTGTTACTTACTTTCTAAGAAAGGATAGAACCGTCTAGTTTCTGTCCATTTGGAGCAATTCATTCCCCAAGTGGCCTTAACTTTGGCATAATATTGATGTTCATAGTCAGAAGTTTCAGCAGAGAGATCGCAGTAGGTCCTATTGATGTTTCTGCATTCAGATTTATTCAGCCATTTCTTTTGCCCATATCTGCTGAGAAGGAAACTGTGAATTAATAATGAGGTGTTCTCTGCTTTACAATAGGGGAAAAAAAAAACAGTCATTATATAAAACTGAATGGAACGTAAGACCTGCTCTTCAGAAGAACAAAAGTGCCTGTCATTGAGATAAAAAAGAATCTACTTTTGCTGCTGGCAGTTTTTTTTTTCATTAGCTGTCAGGAACATGAGTCAGACTTTCTGTAATCACCTTTCTTTTCTGTGAATTGTAAGGTGGATAGCACATTTTGAAAGTATGTAATTTATTATTATTCGTGGGCTACAGTAAATCTTTTACATATTGTGTAGTCAATTCTGCTGTGTAAGTTTTTAGTGCACCGTGCATATCAAGGTCAGTTTGATGGGTCATTTTAAGAAAAATTAGTCATTTTTTTTTTCTTGGAAGAAAAATTACCTTGACATTCTCATAAAAATTAAAAATCGACTTGTCCTCTAGGGTTCTGGGGAAAATTCACTAGGTTGGAGTATATACCAAAATCTGCATTTTCAGTAATGAGAATGATGATGATATTAACTAGGTTGTTCATAAAGATTTTTACTCTCCTGTATTAAAAATACAACAGCCATAGCAAATAAGGAGGGGGGAATATTTTTAGTACTTTTCAGGTGGGGGGACTGAGATATTGAGAGTTTAAGTGACATGGGAGGAGTCAAATGAAAGAGCTCTTGGCTGACTACAGTGGACATGTAACCTGAGCAAGAAATTAATGTTGTTTAGGTCACTGGGGGAAAAAGAAAGGGGCAAGATTGCAGGACAGGCTACTGAAAGGATTAAAGCAGGTGTGTTGGGGTTTTAGAAAGCTAACTTTGGAGGTAGTGTGGAGAACATAATGGGTCAGGAGTGGCAGACTGGAGAGCAGTTGAGAAGACACTGCAGTGGTCCAGGCTGAAGATGTAGGTAGCTTGGACAAGGATGGTGGCAGTGGAATGAATGATAGAACAAGAGGAAGAAATATTAGGAGACAGGACTTTGTGAATGAGTGCATGTAAAAGATGAGGCAAATGGAGAGGTTAAGCACAATGTCTCGTTCGGATGGACAGATGGGAGGAATTGTGGTAACAATACCAAGATAAGGAACGCAGAAGAAGCATGGGCTTAGGAAATGGGGAGTGGAAGGTGGGAGGAAGGAAAGATAATGAGTTTGGTTTTTGACATGTTGAGCTTAGGGTATGTAAAAGATATCCGAATTCTGATGCCCAGTAAGTGCTGGCGCTCAGGAGAAAGGCGTGAGTGGGAGGAAGTGATTTTGAAATCAATGGCATAAAGCTGCTCATTGAAGGCACAGGTGTGAATGAAACTGTCCATGGAGACAAAGCAAAACCTAGGGTAAAACTTCAGGAGCATAAGATTTAAAAGGAGGATACAAAGTACATCTAGAAATAGCAGCTAAAGAGTGAGAAGGAAAAACAAACATCACAAAAGTCAAGGGAAGACCTCTTGTTGAGAAGGAGGAAATGTCAACTTTATCAAGTGTTGCCAAAGCTCAAGGATATCTTCCCTTCTCAGAATATGGCAACAGATTCCTGAAAGTAGATGTCTCCTGTTTCAGAAGTATCTTGGCTACCAGGAGACATTAGAAACACAGTTAGATCTTGTTGGCCAACTTCTCCATCCAAGTGGTCACCAGTGCCTAGGGGCTTTCAAACATTTTTTTGACTGTGAGCCACAGAAAGAAAAACATTTCACACTGTGACCCAACTCACAAAACATCCATATAGCGAACATAATAAAACAAAGATTTTCTAAGATAATACCTAAATTTTACTACATGCCAGGCACTCGGTTTCCATTTCAGTCCACTCCACATCATTCCAGTCCTTTCCATTTAGAATACTGCTAGTTATGTCCCTCAAAATTGACTTCATGGCTTACCAACAGGTCTTGTCTTGTGGTTTGAAAAATATGGTCATCACGTTTTTGACCTTTTCTCCTCAAACTTCCTTACTTTGCCAAGGACAGGGCAGCTTCCCATGACACGTGATGAAAGAGAAATGCTCTTTACTGAATTCTGAGCAAAACGCTTTGTAAGTCTGACAAGCAGATAGATATGGGTCATTCAATAAATATTTCAGCAATGATGTACATGCATGTCAAAGAGTCACGTGGTCTCTGCTTGTTTTCTGATAATGGCAGGAAACATTTATCAAGTGTCTACTATGTGCTGGGACTCGTGCTTAGGATTTGCACACTTCATCTTGTTTAGTTATCATAACAACTGTAGTAAGTATGGGGCCATTATTTTCATCCCATTTTACAGATGAGGAGACTGAAGCTCAGCAAGATTCAGGGAGTTGCTCAAGTTCGTCTGGCTAGTAACAGGCATATCTGGGATGTGAACCACTTTTTCCTGATGCCAAAGCATGTGCTTTTAGTGCTACACTATATTTGCTGTGTTAAACTTTTCTGGCAAAAGAGTTTAATTTAACTCTTTATAATTTAAACTTCTGTTAAAATTTCATCTTTTACTTGGAAACAAACTTCATTCAAAAGTTTAAAAATGCAGTATGTAACCTGCCCAAGTTTACCCGGCTAGGTTCACAGACTGGCCATGACCCCAGGGCTGTTTGACTTGGAGCTGAAGGGGGAGCACTCTGCCAGGGACACACGCTGCCCTGGGTTCCTGTCCACTGTCCACATGCAAGAACTCCAATGTGGTAAGTTCCTTTTTAAATATTCTTTTAAAAATGTTGTGCAGTCTAAATTATCTGCTCTCACAAAGTATTTATGACTCTTTTTTTTTTTTTTTAAATCCTTTTCTGAATCACATAGACACATAAAGGACAGAGCAAGCTCCTTGCTCCACCTAATGGAAGAGGAGGCAAGGGCACATTCATGAGCTATTTCAGCAGAGTGATGTCTGTTCCCTAAAATACCGGCTCCTGAGAAACTCCTTGGGGTGAGAAGGAAGTTCAAGGTCAGTGAGGTTATTGTGAATTGCAGTCAGTCTTTCAGTGCCTTTAGCACTTAGGACTTTTTTTTCAAACACAAAATGACTTTATTCTATTTTTGTAAATATGGTGTTTTTTTTTTTTTAAACTCCAGCAATCAGAAACATGTAACCCAGAGAGAAATAAATTCCCTGAAGCCCCTATTCTGAAGTATTTGGTACACATAATTCTGTACATCTCATTGTGCTTATATATACCCAGAAGAATGATTTGATAGCTGGATCCATAGACAAAAACTAGATTATACCATACTTATGATTTTAATAAAAGTAGTCAATTTAACTTGATTTGAACTTGAATGGAAAAAAGAAGTTGAACTGAAATGAAAGGACTTGCTGTTGCTCAAATGTTTCACCACCACAAGAAAAATTAGTTCCTAAAAGACCTTTTAAACTAAGAAAACGGTTTCTAAAAGCTGTTGAGAGTTTAGTTATTAAAATGATGAAATATTGTCATTTTGGATCACATAAAATGGCTTTGTGCCATGAAAGTCAGTTTTCCCCCACCTTCTGGTTTGTTATATTCATTGTTTAAAACAAGTTCAAACATTTACAAGAAAGTTCCGTAACCACATTTCCTATCACTATTTAGTCTTTTCTACACTGAGACGGTTTCAACTAAGGCATGCTACCCGCCATTTTGCCATAATCTTGTCATTACTGAGTTTAAGTTCATTTTTATTTCTCCGCTGGATATCATCTTTAGTTAGGGTTCCTCCCCACCCAAGAAAGTCTCAAGGGAGTGATATCCCAAGGTCCACCTGCTTTCAAGTACATCTGGTGAACTGATAAGAGTCTTAGGGCACACTTATTCTTCCCTCAAATGTATCACTGTCACCTGTTGAGTGTTGCCAGACAGATATCACTGCTTTTCCTATGATGGTCATAAATCATTTCATCTTTGTGAAGTTCAGTAACTTCACCAGGATACATCTTCATATTATTTCTATTAAAATTTCCTAGACGGAGCATGCATTTACTCTGTGCAATTCCAGATAGTCATTATTACCTTTTCAATTATTACTATCAGTTAGCTATAATAGGTTTTCCATCTCTATATAACATTTTTATTTTCTGTCTTCCTGAGTTCTGCCAAATCGCTTCTTTAAAAAAAAAAAAAAAGTTATTCCTCTTGTCTTTGAGTCTCTTCTTTGACTGTTATGTCTTCTTTGAACTTTACCATTAGAGACCAGGGACAATTACTTGTCTGAATTTTTCCTTCTATTTCCATAAGAAAGGTTTCAGGAACTTTCAAATTGTGGTTTTTCTTCTTTTTGTTTGTTTGCTTGTCTTTCTCCCTTTCAGTAGTTATGGATAGGCGTGCTGGATTCTTTGGGGCAATTACTCTTTGAATGGAGCTAGTTCTTTATTGAATATTAGGCGAATGGGTAGAGGACTGAGGATCTGTCAGACACCTCCTCACCAAATCATATTATTCCATTGCCAGGGAGCCTGCCCACCCTCAGGTGCTGGACTGCTGATGGCTGATGTGGCTCACGACATGTCTGTAGGGCCATGGCCTTCCTGGGCTGCCCCCAGCCTTTGTCGCCCGTCTCCCTCTGGGCCTCTCCCTGGGCTGTGACTGGGCTTCTCCAATGAGTATGTCACCTGGGCCCGATTTCTCTTTCAGCTCCTCCTCTTTGATGTCCTGTGGCACCAAACTAAGGCTTCATGGGGACATTTCCTCAATTTCTGGGGGCAGCAATCCTTAGATGCCACTTCCTTGGAGTGTTAGTTAAGCCTAGTACACTGACATTTATTCTTGTAAAATTATGTTCTACTGTTGGAGTTTGAGAAGGTATAGGTTGACTTTAAGTTTTGTTGCTTGCTTTCCTTAAGATCCTGCAGTATTTGGCTTGTATGCGTCATAGTTTATTCCTTGGAATTGTGGTCATTTCCTTTGTTTCTTGGAAAATAGACATTGTTTATCTGTTTGGTGTTCTTTCTTGCTTGCAACGACGAGTTTTGAGGGAGAGGTGGAAAGTGAACATGTCCAATCACTACTATCTTTAATAAGAACAGCGAGTGCACAGAATTCCAGCCTCAATCTCATTTAAAAACATCCTAGAGTTCCAATAAGTTTAAGTGTTTCAGAGGTGATGGATTTTCTTGTTTGCTCAGCTAAAAAGAATAACCTTTTGACCAACTTCTTTTCCCCATGCAAATAACTTCCTCTTGCCTGAACACTCAATGCTCTGCCTCCACCAAGAAACTGTTGTCTAATTTAACCAAACAAAACATCACAAGATAATCTAACATGAAATATCTGAAACCTTTCTTTTTCTTCAGACACTCATTTAATACAATTGATGGTTTATCTTGGCACAATTAATAGGGGTCTGAGTCTTGTGTTTATAAATTAGCCAAAAGGAAAAGCACCAACTTACATGAAATACTGCACAGTATAAGTAACTTCCACTCCTTGTAGGCCTTCTGGTGGATTCCACTGTAGGGTATTCTTCATGTTTATGGATAAGAAGGTGATATTTGTAGGTTTAGGCAGGCCACCAGAGACACAGGGAACTGGAAAGGATTAGAAAGGAGTTGAGGTGTTAGTGGAGAAAAAGGAAAATGTAACCTGTGGCGGCTGGTCTGCAGGTATGGCCACCGTGAGCCCTGCCTTCCAGTGCTCACGCTTCATGTGTTCCTTCCAAATGGAGCATGAGCTGACCTCATGGCTCTCTTTAACCCACAGAAGTGCCTCTGGGACTGACCCTTGAAAAGGCCTGGGAGCTTCCACATTTGCCCTTTGGAAAGCCCTGAGTGGCCATGTAGAAAGTCGGGCTACTCTGCTAGAGAAACCATGCTGAGAGGCCATGTGAAGAAGGAGAGGGTCAGTCTTCCCCATGTCCCAGCTGAGCCCAGCCTTCCAACCAAAGGGCCAAAATGAAGCCACTGTGACCGTTCCAGCCCCATTTGCCACACACTGAAGTTGCATGAGAGACTCTGAATGAAACCAGCCAAGAGGGAGAAAGCAAGACAGAAGCCACAGTATCTTTTATAACCTAACCTTGGAAAAGCTGTACCATCACTTCTATCTTATTCTTTCGGTCTCTCAGAGCAACTCAGATCCAGTGTGGGAGGGGAATATACAGGCTGTGAGAAGGAGGGGACTGCTGAAGGGCACCTTGGAGGCTGGCTACCAAAATTGTGGTCATACATAAGATTTACCCATAATGTAAACTTGCAGAGGCGGTATATACACATTTCACAACATTTCTCATGAAATATATTTTCTTTTCAAAAAATGGAATGGCATAATGAGAAAATTTCTTAATGTTTTAGTATTATTATCACATTATTAATTCCTCTTATTTAACCTATTACTACCAGAGTTCAGAATTACTTTGATAATTGATGTGGCATTTCTAGGGGATCATTTAAACCATGATAAAACATTCATCAAAATTACTGTTGAATCAATGAACATTAATGATTGACAGCACATACCAGAGTAAATATTTCAGAAAAGTGAAATTGCTTTGTTTCCTCATAACAGTGCTCCCCCAATTGAATTAAATTAAAATGGGCAATCTATTTATTTTATTTCATATTATTTCTTTAAAAAATTTTGGGTATGTTTCAGGCATTTTGAGAGCTCTGTTAATTGTTTACTTCTATTAAAAGACACACAGGAACCAATGTTGTAGAATATAAAGATTTGTATAGATGGACATTGAGAAAATATGCCTGGATCATAATATCTAAAATAACCACTGTTTTTTGTTTTTTTTTTTAAAATCTCTGAGCTCAAGTGCCACAAATCAGAATATTTTAGCTCCTCCTCAGTTAGTTCTGTGGAGCCATGTTTTGGTAATGTTTTACATCCATGATATTATAACTCACTGTCTATTCTAATTTTAGTTCTTACAAGATACTAAGCACTGAAAATGTAGAACCACAGCATTTTTGATCTGGAAAGATCTCTGGAATTGTTTATGTTGAAATTGTTCCCCACTTTCGAAGGACTAGGAAATATGACATGGTGCTACTTTCCCGAGTTCTTTGTTTTGCCTTAAAAATATGATTAAAAGTTAGAACCTAGTGAGAGAACAGAACAGTATTAAATCATTAATAATTATTCATGGTACATAAGCTCCAGAAAAAGCCAATCAATGCCAGTTGATAGGCAGTAGTTCCAAAGAGTTAGAAGAATAGAAATCACAGGCAGGCATTGGGCAGGCTGTGTCCTTTTGAGATGCTTTCCATTCTTTTTTTTTTTTTTAACAACATTTTTTATTGATTTATAATCACTTTACAATGTTGTGTCAAATTCCACTGCAGAGCACAATTTTTCAGTTAAACATGAACATATATATATATATTCATTGTCACATTTTTTTTTGCTGTGAGCTACCATAAGATCTTGTATATATTTCCCTGTGCTATACAGTATAATCTTGTTTATCTATTGAGAAGATTTCCACTCTTAACCCACACCTACTCACACAGTGACCAACTGAGAAGGTTTCTCTCTGAGTATTTAACTTTTCTCTCTAAAGTAAAACTGAGATAATTAGGGAAAATAATCAAGGTTAAAAGTAAGAGTCATTACAAATATAGCACGTGCACACACATATAAGTGCAAACTCAACAACTGACAGAAATACACCTTAAAATAGATGTTGCTGTTTTGTACATTATTTCTGGGGAAAGAATATCCTGACTTTTAGTCTTGCAGATTCTTCATTTGGATTGACATTATCTTTCTGATTGCCTAGGATATCCCCTTGTCAATAAATCAAAGTATTATCCCAGGGGCAGACCTACCATGAAAAAAAGGCATCACATCATGGTATCAGCCTATCTCTAAGTCTCCCCGGGACACAAAATATTCCTTGTTATGACGTGATCTGCTAGTCTCCGAATCACTTTAAAAAAAAAAATCAGAGCAAATTAAGCCATGTAGTCCTCTTTCTTGACATCTTGTCCCTCTGCTTGTAGAAAATTTATTTCCAGAAATGGATATTTAACAATTATTGGGAGTTGATAGTAATTCATTTATCTGTGTAAGTTATAATTTTTGTTAATTATGGAACTTTAATAATTTGGGATTTTTTTTTACATTTTTTATTGAGTTATAGTCATTTTACACTGCTGTGTCAATAATTTGTTTTTGCTCAATAGAAAAAGACGGTTCTTACTATGGTAAGGTTTGACCTTTCTGCAAAGAAGAGTTATAAGGACAGCTTGCTCCCTTGGATTAGTTGCAGTTTCAGTAGGACAGGAGAGATCTTTAAGTGTAATTAAAAATAATGTTGAGAGTGAGATCCACTCGTGATGGGCTAAGAAACTCTACTTTAATAGTAGATGTAGTATATGAATAAAACTCAATTTACATAAGACTTAACATAAAAATGTTGTGAAAACCTTTGTACATTATAGTATTTAGCTGATGTGAGGCAGGTAGGCTAACATACAGTAAAAATTGTAGCCAACATTTTATTAAATCATTACCATGCAATCCTCACCATGCAATCCTCATAACCACCCCATGGAAAACATGTTTATTATCATCTCCATTATACAGATGAGAAAACTGAGGGACAGAAGAGTTAAGTAAGTTGCACAAGTTCACACAGCTAGTAAGTGGAGGAACTGGGTTCAGAACCCATACTCTCAACCTCCTCACTCACCTGCTATCCTTGTAAAGTAAATTTCTTAGTAGAATTTAAACAAAGACAAGGCAAGACTAATGAGGAAAAAAACAAGTATTATTCTAAGATATTAATGTATAAAATAATTTAAGTATTTTTTAAAATATTAAATATTTATCTGATTAGTAAAATCTTTTGGCTCCCACCGTATCTCGTGACAGGAAGCCCTTTCCTTTTCTTTCCAGAATATTTTCTTTTATTTCTGCCCATATTTGATCCTAGAGAAGGCAAGTAGGAACCCTCTTCTTGCTTTAACACATTTCCCAAACATTGTATGAGGATTAGAAAGATAAGGATTCCAGAAAGGTGTGTTCAAGTCTATTCTGGTGTCTTCCTAGTTGCAGAGTACAGGCTCTCTAACAATTTGAAACCACAGAAAGATGTAGAGACACATGTTTTACCTTGGCTTTGGGCTTCAGCTCTTTGTCTTCTGTACGGAATAACACTACAGGCAACCCCACCTTCACTGATCAGAAATACCAGTTCAAGAGTCATCCTATTTATTCATTCAACCATATTTATTAGATGCTGTTAAATTTCACCAAAAGGATATACTGAAGTCCTAATGCCCATTACCTCAGAATGGACCTTATCTGGTTATATGGTTGTTGTAGATACAGTTGTTAAGATGAAGCCATCCTGGAGTAGAGTGGGCCCCTTCTCCAGTATCACTGGTGTCCTTACAGTAAGATAGGCATCTGAAGGCACAGTAGGACTGTGCTCTGACAGGGAGAACTCTATGTGAAGATGGAAGACTGGAGTGATGCATCTGTAAACCGAGGTGCTTGGGACCACCAGAAGCTGGAAGAAGCAAAAAAGGAGCCTCCTCCAGAGGCTTCAGAGGGAGGAGCACAGCACTGCCAACACCTCGGTTTCCTGCTTCCAGCTCCCAGAACTGTAAGAGCACAGATTTCTGTTGTTTTAAGCCATTCAGTTTGTGGTACTTTGTTACGGAGGATCCAGGAAATGAATACAGGTGCTACTGTGTGGATATCTAATGGTGAGTAAACAGGTATGTTCCTGCCCTTATGAAGCCCCCAGACCAGCGGGAGGAGAGACACCATTCACAAGTGAAAAAAAAAAAAAAAAAAGTACTTGCACATTTGGTGATCCAGCTATGGGAAGGCAGAAGGTGGGAGGAGTGGGTCGCAGAACCTACTGAGACAGGGGCTTAGGAGTCAGCTATGAGGTGGAAGGGCAGGTTCTGGGCAGAGACTCCTGAGATGGGAAGGAGCCCATCCTAAAAGACCCTTGGAACTGTGTGTTGCTGGAAAAAGTGAGGAAGAGGAGAGTGGCCAAGAAGTAACTGAAGAAGTTCAAAGGGCCTGATCCTCCAGTCTTTGTAAATCCTGGGAAGGAAGCTGGATCAGAATTGAAATTCAGCAAGAAAGTATTGAAGCCTTTTAAGCAGTGGAAGCCACGAGCCTACCTGTATTTCAAATGGATTACTTCACTACTGAGGGGAGGAAAGATTGATGGGGGCAAGAGACCAGGAAGATAATTATAGCAGCCCCAGTGAGGAGGGCTGTGCTCTGGGGATATGGGGCTGTGGTTAAGGAGGTGGGGGCGGTGGGGGCAGCTCCCAGGGCTATTCTCCAAGCGGAAACAACAGGACCTCCCAATGAAGCAGAGGTATGAGTCACATCAGCAAGAGAGCTGCTGTGTTGTGAAAATGAAATCAACAGATGAGGACTTATCAAGGCATACCTGCCCTTTTCTCTGTTCTGATGATGAAAAGAATGGTAAGAAATAGAGTTAGCACTTTGTTTTTAAGGAGGAGAAATAGCACATTTAAAAAAGAACAATCGATAGCTAGTATTTCTTTGTGTTTTTTTCATCTTTGCGAAGTTTTAGGCCCTGTTTGTTTCAAGTTTGGAAAACATAGAGACACTCCTGAATAAACCTTCCAACTGAGATAAGTGATTTTCCTAACCTGCCAGCACTGATAAGATAATTTCATCAAGAGCAAAGTCAAAATATGTCACACCTGTGTTGATATCAGGAGTCATGTGCCAGTTTGTAGGTAACAAAAGCATTTCTGTTCACCTAGATTTATGGCCTGGAAGAATAGCTCTGATTCTCTGACAGTCCATTGATTTCATACCCCAACTCATAAAGCTGCTGGACTGGCACACATAGTTTTATTTCTGGGAGTGTGGTACCATCACAACTTCGGTTTGGTAGACAAGGTTCTCCATGGTCTGGTCTGGCCTCTCCTTTTGTAATTCTGCCAAACGCACCATGTTCATCAGTCACACCAAATTATCTACACTACCTTAACTCACTCTGCTGTTTTATGCCTTTACAATTTTGGTACCCTTCTATCATACTTTTTGGAACATAAAGATGCCTTGTTTTTCCATGTGTGCATCCATTTAATGCATACTGGCTTGTACTATTTTAATGACATGATTATGCTGTGATGTTGTGTAGGGTAGGCACGGCAGCCACTAAAGGGGGTGGACAGTCCTGACGACAGTCACTGGGGAGGAGGCTAGTCTTTCAAGAGAATATGAAACTCAGAAGGCCCAAGAGAGGGGTAGGAACTCCAGCTCCTTTGAGCAGCCCTGACTGAGTTGTGGACTCTGCCACAGAGAAAGACTTGAGAGGACCCCTTCAATTATGGGTATTTAAGATGGCTTCTGCCCCAGCAAGGCTGTGAGAGGTCAGCAAGGAGGTTTCCACCTAATGAAGTTCCAAGTAATGATGGGTTAGTTATGTCTTGTGAGTCATGTCGTTTAGACTTGTGTTCCCTCAGTGTTTATTTCCTCTCCGTTGATCTTGGCCTTTGGGAAAGTCTTTTACCCCGGCTTCGTCTGTGTTATAGCACCATAAAGGGAAAGTCCTGTGTCTCCTCCTGGGTCCTTCTAGTAGGAAGACAATAGATAATTGGCATTAGAAATGGATAAACTATGACAACCTCATTAGTGGAGTTTTATAAAACTGCTGCTACATTGGTTCCAAGAGTTACCATATAGTTACCTTTCTCTAAGTGTAAAGAAATAGTATGTGACATTTTCCCAATGGCCTCAAAGCTAGTACTAGGGCTATTGTCTACGTATGTTGCAGTTTTGATTATATGTCTGACAGTAAAAGGTATTTCCATTTTGTTACGCTGTGGGGAAAGTCTATGCATAAATTGGTGCCTGATGAACACTAGTAAAAAGGGATGAGCTTTTCAGACTGAACTCACAAAGGGCCAGGGTCATCAGTCTCATGGTTACCCAGACTCTGTCTTCTGGGGCTGAGGCATTCTGACCTTCCCCTTATGGACAGTGTGTTCATTCGCTCCCGAGGAAGACTGTGAGGGGCTGAATAGTCAAATGCGTTCACCTCAGGGGACTCCCCCTTGGAGCCACTCAAGTCTAGCTCGTGACTGACTAAGGGAAGCTCAGCACTGAGGAATCCCTGCCCAGTTTTGCCCAGAGAATGTCTCCAGCCCTCCAGCCCCATCTGTCTTTCTGAAGCCAAGCAGTGAAGGAATGACCAGGCTCTGAGCTGTTTGACGTTGGGCACCATGTCTTACAAGACTCTTTGTAGCCCCACTGCCTGGCAAATAAATACTCTTGAACTGAACTAACCAGGGATCTTTGGGGCTCACATAAATCGTGGAGACAGGGTAGGACCCAGATTCACACGAGCATCTGAATGAATGTGGTACTGCCTGAAGCACTAAATTTTGAGAGTTTGAAATGACCTTGGTAAACTTACATTACACACAGAGGGTCAGTACAGTCAGAAGACAGTCAACAGATGCTTTTTAATGAAGGAAGCCCACGGCAAGTGGTCTCTACACACTGCCAAGGGTCTTTTTGTTGCCGGAGCATAGGTTCTTGTCTTGTGCAGGAAAGAATTCAAGAGTGAGCCACAGTAAAGTGAAAGGAGATTTCCTCAGTGATACACACTCCATAGACAGGTGGGAGAGCAGCCAGGGGAGACGGGGTCCCCTGAGAAGGTGAGACGGTCTCCGGGGTGCGAGGGCGTTTCGTTTTTATGTGCTGGGTAATTTCATATGCTGATGAGTGGGAGGATTAGTCCAACTATTTTGGGGAAGGGGAGAGGGTTTCTAGGAACTGGGCTCCCACTCAGTTTTTGGCCTTTCATGGTCAGCCTGGGAACTGTCATGGCGCCTGTGGGTGTGTCATTTAGCAGCAAGGTATTACAATGAGCGTATAATGAGGCTCAAGGTCTACTGGAATCTTCCATGATCTTGGACCTGGTTGGTTCAAATCAGTTAAACTATCCTCAGTTGCTGTGTCATTCTTTTAATGGTTAGGCCCTGCCCGCTTCCCTCTTCCCTCATTTGGAAATAGGAGAATATCTTACTATGCTTGTAAGACCGAAAAACAAACAAACAAACAAAAAAACCTCCTGAATGAGTTTTCTGCTATGGGAAATGGGGTTAATAGCTGTTGATGTACAAAAAGCACCAGAGGGTGTTTAACCAATATCAGGACCAAAAGTTGTAAATAACTCATCCATCCTAACCTCCACCAAAGGAGAGCCAGACAGTGTTGCTGCCTTCACACAGAGTAATCTGAAGTATTGTTCTAACTTCATCATGCTGAAAGGAAAGGCATATTTTCTTTTGTCTCAAGTTATAAACTTATTTCTTTAAGTCCTCTTTCCCCCTCTCCACTCCCCGCCTCCACTGATTATATATCAAGTGCCCTTAAAAAGTGAATCATCTAAACAGCACTTGAAGTGTGACCAGGAACTATTTACCTGAGAAAAGATACTTGTCTTCTATAAAGGGGGAGCATATGGTGTTAGCATTAGTTCCTTTGAACTCGATTATCTTCCTCTACCAATCCCACTATTCTTTCTTTATTATTTCTTTGCCCGCTTGCTGTTGCACATGTGCTCGGCCTCTGTTTTCTCTGTAATAATACTGTACATTATACAGGGCACTGCCACCTGCCCTATCTCACTGGCTTCTAATAATTGCTTATATGACAGGGGACGAGGAAGTTTCAAGGAGGAAGTATTTACAAGTGCCTGAGTTTGCTCTGATATCTGGAAGCCATTGTATTTAGCACTGAGAGGGTTTTTCAAGGAATTTCTGTGAAGTACTGAACATAGAGGTCTGATTTCAGTGAACTCAGAGAATAAATTAATTCAGAAATTAAGGAGAATTCAGACTATTCTTTTTGGATGTTTGAAAATAAAGGAAGAAAATGTGCCAATTCAGCTGTAAATCCTGACAGATACTAGGAAGTACAAGTCTGTCACCACTGAATAGAAAAGGGGAGAAAACGAAAAGGAAATAAAGGTGACTCTGAAGTCCCTAAATTTGACTGATGGGCAGTGTTATGAGGATCCAATGACCTCAGCTGCACAGTGTAACATAGTAGCTATGAGCTTCACTGAGGCTACCGAACACTCTAAATGTAGCCAGTCCAAGTTGAGATGTGCTCGGTGAAACCCACGCCGGATTTTCAAGACTTCATATTTCAAGAACTGTAAAAGATCTCATTAATATTTTAATATTAATTACAGATGGAAATAATATTTGGTATATACTGTATTTTTAAAATAAGCAACACAAATTTATTTCTCACAGTTTGGAGGCAAGAAGTCCAAAATCATGGTGCCAACATGATCGCATTCTGGTGAGAGCCCCCTTCCAGTTCGCAGAAGGCTGACTTCTGGTTGTAGGGGGTATACTGTATTGAGTTAAATAAAATGTATTATTACAGTTTAAAAAAATAATGGTTTATGTGAGTAGGTCAGAGAGAAGTTGTAAGAACAAGAATTCTAGAACCACACTGGGGACCTATTCCCTGTTCTACTGCCTACCAGCTGTGTGCCCTGAAGTGAATTATTCAACTTCTGTACTCAATTTCCTCATTTGGAAAGTGAAACAATAATACTATCTGCTTCAGAGACTTGTTGGGATGATTCAGTAAGATTCTTTATCTCGAGTTCCTAGAGTAGTGCCTGGCACAGAGAACGAGCTCAGCGATGGTTAGCTCAGTACTGTCTGCCCTAGTTACCGGTCTCCTTTCACAGCTGAGAAGGTAGAGGCTCAGAGAGGCTGACCAACTTGCCTGTGGTTATCCAGCCATTCTTGGAAGATGCTTGAGCCCAAGTGCTCTGATGACAACAAGGCTCTTTCTACCAGGATACTCACTTACTGCCTTTAGGAAATGGTCCAAAGAGCAGTGTAGTGGGAAGAAGAATGATCACAGTAAAGTTGCATATTACAGATGATTGCTTCTAAGGAGAGATATGAGAAATTCAATGAGGAAAATCTGAGTATTTCTCCTTTGTTGAAGTTTTTCCTGGTGGAAATATACACAGTCACATCATTTATTCAACTCTGATACGGGGCACCTACTAGAAACAGAAACTGATAGCACTAGGCTGCAGCAGAGGCTAGAAACACACAGAAGGCCCTGCTCTCGTGAAGCAGGTATTTTCCGAATCTGGGGCACAATCCATCAACACGTGCTTTCCCTGGCAGGGAAGTGAATGTTTATATGGGTGAGTGATACATAAGTCACACATAAAAAGCATGTTACTTCTTTGTAGCCACACCTCAGTAAGTAATCTATGTGCTTAAACATGTTTCTGAATATTGCTGTTGGTGTTTGGTATCAAGTAGGACTTTAAAATAGAGACTACTTCTTAAAATAAAAACATTGGCGTTTATGCATCAGAAAGAGTGTACACACTCCAAGCAGTTCCTTTAAGAGGGTTTATAATTATTCCCTGGTACTGCTCAGCTCATGCCATTATAGCTACAGTTGTCTTCAGAGGTAGCTTATAAACATGCACAAAATTCCATCTCATTGTTTCAAATAGTCACACTTTGTTTTCGCCCAACATAGCATTTCCCAACTTGATCAACCAAGTTTTTTGGAAGTGGCTTTGAATGCTTTCGAAAACTGAACCCCACCTTCAAGATGAAAGTTTGCCACTTAATGAGTTATTCTGACCAATGTGTGAAACTAGCTGAAACTCTGATAAAAAGAGTTTAGGGAATACATTGTGGGGTTTTTCTCTAAAATGCCTATTTTGAAGATGTCATTATTAATTTGGGTATGTCAGCTCCACTGTCAGAAAATAAGTCCCACTGCCTTATGTCATTTCTTGTATGAATGTCTTCCCTTCCCTTCCCTTTTAGAAATTAGCTTTCTGAGAGCGGAGACATGATTTTCTCCACATTTTGTGATCTCCAAAATGTCTGTCTTTTTTTTTTTTTTTATTGAGTTATGGTCAGTTTACAATGTTGTGTCAATTTCTGGTCAAAGTGTCTATCCAAAGTGAATATCATAGTAACTGTGAAAAAGTAGATTCAAACGTAGGTTGGAGTTTCTACTACTGGATAACTTGTCTCAAAAGGGAAAAGATAAAAACAACAAACAAAAAACAAACAAACAACAACAACAACAAAACAGAGTCAAAGACTTTGGAATCACTAAAGTATTGGAAAGAACAGTTGTTGGGAACTCCAAGTTCAATCAATAGATATTTATTAAATAGCAACATACATCATCATCTTTATTTTTCACATCATTCTCACAACTAGTACCTGTTTTTATCTTCACAGAAGTAATGTAACTCTTCCATTAACATCTCCATCACTTGAAAATTTCAGAGAGAAAATTAACAATATTAAAAATGTGAGAAAAAATTAAGAGAAAAAGTAAGAGAGTCTTAAAAATAATTATTCAGTGGAGATTGGGAAGTAATTATTGAGCAGAGACTTGGAGGTAATTAATAGTATTTACTTCTGTTCATTATTGATTGGGATTTTGAGGCAAATGAGGTTGAAAGTGTAATCTCAATTGCGACCTCAGAGTTTGCAATCAAACAAGATAAAGATAGAAGTGTACAGCAGCCATCAAAAACATTGTCAGAAAGGTGCAATATTTTTCAAAGGGCTAACTCTCATCTCTAGTGACAAGTCAATGCTTCGATGTTTTTAATGGTGACCAGGACTCAGATCAGATCTCTCTGGGGTTGAATTATGACTTGATGAAGCTGTGTAACTAAATGAAGTAAAATGAACAGGGGTCCCATGTACTGCACAGTTCTCCCTGAAGAGCACAGGTCTCCCAGCTCTTTGAGGTGGTTATCCTGCCACAAAGATGTTAAAAAAAAAACCCAACCAAACAAACAAACAAACGAAACACTGGTCAGGATAAAAGCAGAGCAACATTGAAGAAGCCACCCATGAAGAGTTAAAGGCAGTGTGTTGCACTGACAACACTGGAACTTCTCCAGGATCAACTCAGAGAATGGATCAATGAAGACGTTCCTTTTGCCCTTGCTCATTGAAGCTAACACAGCCTTCAAAGGACTGTGTTGATTCAAGAAATGGGAAAGAACACCTAGGACACCAGCCCTGTTAGAAAACCACAGCTGTAATATTTGTGCCTTTTGAGAATTGTGGTTGGGTTCAGTATAGCACCTGAGTTGCAGACCACAGCGACTTGTTGAGTCAGTCAGTGACCTCAAGGTCAGGCTGCTCTTCAGCTGCAAAGCTCCTTACTGTCACCTGTTTAGCAATACCACCCTTAGAAAAATCATCCTTTTCATAGGATTTTGCTATTTGTTGTTGGGTTTTGTTTGTTGATTTGTAGTTTTATAAAGAAGGAATGTAGATGTAAAAAAAGAATATCAACTACTTGGTAATTTATAGATAGAATATGCTTAGAGCAGGATTTAGCTTTATTTTCTTGCTAGTATTTTAAATGAAAAATATCTGAATTTATATTGAGCTATAATTATTTTACATAATATGGATGGCATCTTAGCTATGACTATTTGTTGAATTTATATGTTTTTCTCCTAAAAGCATTTGAGGTATTTATTCACAGTAAGACATCTACTTGAACAGCTCATTTTGTTTTTCTAATACATCTCTTCTCCTCAGATAGGGTGAATGTGATAATATAACTAATATAATACAATATAATATATATACCTGCAACTCTCATAAGTCAGTTTAAAGGATCCTTTTTCTAGTAAGTCCTGCCTGACTCCTACATTAGATCAGCTGGCTTGTTCTGTGCTTCTAAAGAAGCTTGGTTTCCTCAAGTCAGGCACTTACACTTTAATGTAATCACCCGAGATTAAAAGCTCCACAAAGAAAGCTTGTTTTCTTGTTTACTTCAATGCCTAAGAACTCCTGATATGTATGGATGAATGACACTGAATAAATGAGTGAATGAATGAATAAATGAAAGGTGCTCAAAAGAAGATTATTTAAAAATCACATCGCATCAAGTTATATTTTAACTTTTGAAAACTCAAAATGAATGTGTGGGGTATGAAGATAATTCTTTTTCATTTTTCTGGTCACCTCAGGTGCCTCGTTCCTCTCAGTTATGTGCTCCTGAGCTGGTGTGCTATTCTATTTTGCACTTAAAAACTATTAGCCAGTTTTAAAAACAACAAGATAGAGCATTCAGTGGACCTTTTACAACATTATAAATTTTAATCTAAAATGGAGGAGGAGGGCTGACTTGGACTCATATGGATGGTTAGCCTTAAGCGTGAAAATGGTCCCTGCTGGAGCAAGAGTGAGGATTTTGCAGTGAAAGTGCCCCTTAGAGAAGCAGAGGCGGGAAGGAGAGGTCTGAGGACAGTGAACTCCTCTGCTGAAGAAATTTAAACTCCACCATCTTTATTACACATCCATTGATGTTTCTCTCCTTTTTAAAAAAAATGAGGGATGACTGACATATAACGTTACGTTAGTTTCAGGTGTACGCTACAACCTAACGATTTGCTATTTGTATATATTGCAAAATGGCAGCTCTCTCTTATGTTCATATTACGGAAAGTACAAGAGAAGATTCATCACTGACCCCACTACATTCTCAGGAGAGCCTTCTAAGCACAAGGCTTCTGCAAAAGTTTCCCTTTGGCAGTGGACACAGATAATAATAAACGTGTTGAGGAGGAGAACTCCTACCTGGGGTTGGAAAGGGAGCTTTTCTCCACTTTAGAAGCCAAGCCCATGGGTCCTGCTCACTCTGAGGGTGTGGGAGGTGTTACAAATTCCATTGTGTCTCCTCCAAAGAAATATGTTGAAATCCTAACCTTCAGTGCCTCGTAAAGTAATCTTAATTAGATAGACAGTCTTCAGAGAGATAATCAAGTTAAAAAGAGGTCATTAGGGTGGGCCTCAATCCAATATGACTTATGAAAACAGAAAATTTGGGCCCAAAGAGAGACATGCACAGAGGGAAGGTTATGTGAAGAGACAGAGAACACTGTGAAGGCAGACGACTGGAATGATGATCAGCAAGCCAAGGGAGGCCAAAGACTGCCAGCAACCACCGGATGCTGGGAGAGGGGCATGGGACGGATGCTGCCTTACAGCCCTCAGAGGGAACAAACCCTGCCAACATCTTGGTTTCTGACTTCTAGCATCCAGAACTGTGAGGTAACAAATTTATGTTATTTTAAGCCACCCAGTTTGTGGTACTTTGTTGTGACTGCCTTAGGAAAGCAATCCAGTGAGTTTCTGTTGCTTGCTTGCTTCTATCTTTCCTCAAAAATGAACACAATGTTTACTGAAGAGAAAACTGAATGCTTTAAGGGCTGCTGAATCACCTGACAGTAAAGATGAGGGGACTGATGTAGGAGAAAAAAAAAATACCTGCAGAAGTTGAAAAGGAGGAAATTTAACTGGAGGAAGTAATATAAACAAATGCTTTAATGAGGAGGATGCAGTTGCCGAGGTATCTCAAAGCACAAAAATATGAATGTGACTCTATGGGATGGAACTTTGGATGAAAGCACCCATGTTGAGAATCAAGAAGTATAAGAAAAACTTGCTGAAAAATCTGCATAGGATAAGGTATGCCCGTTCTCTGTGCCTGGGGGTAGAGGTGATTCAGCAGAGCATAGAATGATTGAAGGTGCTGCGGGGAAGCCATTCTGGCGGCTCAACATTTAGTGCAGTGACCACCACACTCAACAAACAAGACTAATTTTGAATAGATAATATTTGTAATCAATAAAACTGCTTTTCCAGAAGTCTCCTTAATTGCGCTGTACAGAAAGGTGCATTCAGAGAACTGTGGCTCCCTCCTCATTCCTGCTGCCTTGTTGCTATACCACACCACCGCCTTCAGGCAGCTAATCTCCTCAGCTGCTCTCTAGGGAGCAACTACTGCCTTTCCCGAATCTGTTCTATTGGAAGCTGAATAAATAGTTACGGGCAGGAGAAGCACACATTCTGAAGAGTGAGGCTGGTGATACCTAGAGCCACATTCTTGGATCTCAAATATACGATGCTCTCCGGACATGGGGATGGGCTTCAAGGTGATAAATGAGGAGGCCTTGCAGATGTACAAGAAATCACTTCCTGTCTGCTCCAAAGGCAATGGGAGAAAAGCTGGAAAAGGAGAAAAGACTGTTTGATGAAAAGAACATTTGAGCAGGCAAATCCTGCCTTAGCTGCTGTAGAGAACCCAGAGGTAGACCTGGTTCTACATATAATATATTTAAAACCAGGTGTTTAAAACCATGCTAGGTTGCAGTAAAATTTGGAAATGATTTAGCCTGGAAATGAATTTGGCTGGAATGATCAGGACCTACCTTTAAGGACTGCTGATTTGTAAAGCAGAAGAATTTTATTATGTCAAGTGAATAAAAGCAAAGTGCAAAAGAGAATCTCTTGTATGCTATGTTTCGTGTAAGAAAGAAAGGGGATAGGAGAATATACATGTGTATCTGTTCATTGGTGCAAAAGAAATATAGGAAGGATAAACCAGAAACTAAGGAGACTGGTTACCTATGGGGGTGGTGTGGACTAGGGACCAGGTCATAGGACAAGGATGGGGCAACCCCTCTCTGTGTGTACTGTTTTGTATAGCTCTGATTCTTAAACCACAGTAATGTCTCACATACCCTTCAAACACCTCCAAATCAACAGCTAAAACCAACTAGCATATGGGGAACCCAACTGAAATACAAATAGCAACGAATGAACCTAACCTTGTTACAAATGGGTAACATAACCACAGTAAAGGTGGTGACGGAAAAGTGGTCTAATCTAAGTAACTTTGGTCGACAATATCTTGACTGGATGGAGAGTCCTTAAAAAAATCCTAGAAGTAGAGTTACCACATGATCCAGCAATCCCACTCCTGGGCATATATCCGAAGAAAATTCTAATTTGAAAAGACACATGCACCCCAATGTTTTCACAGCAGCACTATATACAATAGCCAAGACATGGAAGCAACCTAATGTCCATCAACAGATGAATGGATAAAGATGTGGTATATGTACATATATAGACATCGGAACACTACTCAGCCATAAAACGAATAAAATAATGTTATTTTGCAGCAACATGGATGGACCTAGAGATTACCACACTAAGTAAAGTAAGTGAGATAGAGAAAGACAAATACATATGATATCAATTACATGTGGAATTTAAAAAATGATACAAATAAAATTATTTACAAAACAGAAGGACTCACAGACAAAGATAACAAATGTATGGTCACCAAAGGGGAAAGAAGTGGGGAGGGATAAATTAGGAGTTTGGGATTAGCAGATAACATACTACTATATATAAAATAAGTAAACAACAAGGTCCTACTGTGTAGTGCAGGGAGCTATATTCAATATCTTGTAATAACATATAGTAAAAAAGAATATGAAAAAGAATATATATGTATAACTGAATCACCATGCTATACACTGGAGACTAACACAACACTGTAAATCAACTATACTTCAGTAAAAAAATAAAATAAAAATGAAATTAATTTGAAATAATAGTAAAAAACAAACAAGTAAACAAAACCCATATCTTGACTGGGTATTACAAAGCTAAATACCAAAGAGCTGTATGTAAGTGCTATAATCTAGTTGGTAAATGTGCTTCTTACAGGAGCACGGATATAGTTTCGAAACTACTTTACTAGAAATTAACAAATAAGTAAATCTATTACAGAAAACGATATGAGTTTCTCACTGTTGGAGAAAGAAGCTACAAATAAAGGAAGGAGAGAATGACCTCTGTGCTGTTGGGCTGGAATCAGAGGTATCAGCGTAAGCACATCGTCTTCTGTATGTATAGACACACAGATGCAGATACAGAAATACAGATGTGCGTGGATGACCGGGTTAGTATATATACTTATGACTCCTGGCTCTGGCTGCTGAGAGAGCCAAAAAACAACATTCATTCCTGTGGCAGTGATCATGCCTGGCAACATGGGTCTTAGTTTCTAAATCTTGTTCTCCAGTAGGAGGAGCTAGAGTTCCTTGAGGAAATGGTTGACTCCAACCACGTGGAAGGGAAGATATAAGATGAACCTGGAACATTTTGTGGTGCTACAAAGTCATGTGCTCAGAAAGAATAGGGTTTGTCGAAAGGACACAGGAGCCAAACCAAAAGAGATTTTAATGGCAGAAGATGGAACAATTTGAGCAACAAAATGAATAACGATAGTTTAGATTATAACTAAAACAATAAAGTAAATATTTGTGAGTCCATATTGATATATTTAAACAATGGAATAAATAAATGACTAGGGGAGAAAGGACAGCACTTCCTTGCAACAGAATTCCAATTAACAGATGGAGAAGGGAAGAATGAAATTAAAAAAATCACCATTAGGTTTAATAGCTGTTACAGTCAGTATCCACTGATGGATACTAAAATTAGTGGATGTAAATTTGAGGAGAAACAGGATATCATCATGCTCTCAGAGTATCTCCCCACAAGATGGTTATTAATCAGAAAGTGAAAAATAATAATTATACAGTAAGAAATCATGTACACACCACCTTAATCAAGTTGTCAAAGTTAACACCTCTAGGAAGAAGACATACTGATGTCATAAATCTTTTGATATGAGGCAAATCGATTGGGAAGGACAACATAATCTGTGTGGTATTCCTGCCCCAAAGGAATAATCTCACTCCAATCATGAGGAGACATCAAATGAACCCACACAGAGAGGCAGTCTAAGGAGGAAGTGACCAGAACTCTTAGGAAGTGTCAAAGACACTGAAAACAAAAAAAGGCTGGGGAAACATCACCGATTGGAGGTGAGGATGCTGACACAGCAGCTAAATGTAATGGGGATCCTGGATTGATCCTGGAACAGAAAAAGGACGTTAGTGGAAAAAGTAGTGAAATGGAGCAAGGTCTATAGTCAGTATTATACCAATGTTAATTTCCTGCTTCTGAATATTGCACAATGGTTATGTAAGACATTAAAATTAAGAGAAATTGGGTAAGGGGTTTATGAGAACTCTACGATTTCTACTGCTTTTCTGTAAGTCTCAAATTCATTCAAAATTAAAAGTTAAAAAGAAGAAAAAAAAAGAATACACAAATTTAGCATGGTTTCTGCCTAGAAAGGCAGTATACAAAAATCAATTTTATTTCTACATATAAGAAACAAACAATTTAAAAGTGAAATAAAAATGCTAGTTAAATAACAAAAACAAAACAAAACAAAAAAGAAGAAAATAAGGAAGAAAATTTAATTCATTCACTGGAATCGTTTGTGTGTGTGTGTGTGAAGTATGTCCTGCAGTAATTTCTCAGTGAAATAAAATACCCAATGCTGTTGTGTTTATATAAAAGAAGAGACACTTCGGCGCCCGGCTAGCTCAGTCGGTAGAGCATTAGACTCTCAAAGAAGAGACACTTCAACAAAGTACCCTCCCTGTGTTAATATATTAGTTCTAACAAGCAGAAATGTAATATTTAGACTGCATTCGAAAGCTCCAAAGCTAAAGTTAGTCTCATTTGTTTATAAACGTAATAAACTCTATTTTTTTCCCTCTTTGGGGATTTTGGGACGCTCTCCTTGAGGGAGGTGAGATGCCAAGTTTGAACAGGAGTTAGTCTGATATGGAGTGGGTAGGTACATTCTAGCACAAAGAACTGCAAGTATGAAGGTCTTGAGATGCAAAACGATTTGGCTTGCTCTAGGAACTGGAAAAAAAGCCAGTATGGAGGAATTAAGTGGTGTGAGGAAAGACTGGAGGGACAGGCAGGAGTGGGCCACAGAGGAGAACTATTCTATGAGCAGTAGAAGCCTCTTGAAGGGCTAAGGAGAGGAGCTACATGACCTTGGGAAGTCATCGTCTCCCATCTCTCTTATTGGCTGTAAATTTCGTTTATATTATGATGTCCACAGTTCTTTATCTTCACTGAGGAATAAGACACGGGAATGGGCCAACAGGGCCAAGTTTGATAAGCCTTAGGTGAGAGACTTCCTGGTGAAACTTCTGTCCCTGGAGAATTTAGAGAGAAGGTGCAGGGGTGTGTCTCTCCTGACTTGAGGGAATGGCATAGATGTCCTGAATCCCTTTAAGAGTTTACTTAAAATGAAATACCAAGAACTTTCCTAAATGTTGTTGCCACGTTAAGTTTTTCATTTTTTTCTCTTACTTTCTGGATGTTTGATATTGTACAGCCCGTTCCATACACAGAGTTGTGTGACTTTGGATTCCTGCACTAAAAAAAAAGTTCAAAAAATTAAAGAATTTACCTACCCGAGAGTGGCAATGTCATGTAACTCTTAGAAAGGTGACATTACTCTGCAGATACTGTGCAGATCCATCAAGATAGAATCACTCTCTAGTAAGAAGCAGGTATGGTATCCAGGTAACCACATATCCCTTCTGCCCTTCTCCACCCTAGCAACCCTGAGGATGCCTGGAGGCCTAGGAGAGGACAGGGAAGCTGTAAGAAGAGCTAAGAAAGTACTGGGGTGTGGGTCAGAAAAGAGTTTCTTCTGGTTTTTTTTTTTTTCCCCTCCTCAATTTTGCTTTGAAGCCAAGAATATTATAACCTTTTAATGTCAGCCTCCCAACCCAATGAAGGAGCAAGCTTTATTTCTCTTTGATTAAAAACAGAAGCAAGCAAATTCATATTTGTTAGTGGAGGATCAATATCTGCATAAGTCAGGGGTAGTGGCTTCCCCTTCAGTTTACCTAGGAATATTTATCACAAGACAAAAGAACTACAATTTCTGGTAAATTTAGGATTTAGAAGAGACACGTTTTTGTGTATAATATCTATGGTTCAAAAATCTCCCCAAGATCTATATGCACACTTTTGAAAAGACCTTTGTAACTATATTGAACTTTCATAACTTGTTCTTTGGCTACTAAGGACACTAAAGTTTCATGGACAACTTTCTTCCTGCATCCACTGCCATTCAGTTCTGGGTTGAAAACACAGAAGCCTGGACCAAGTCAGTACGAAGTACTGTATTTTACGAAGTTTTGTTGTTTTTAATTTAAACAAGGGAGGGTCTCAGATATCTTGCTTTAAAAAAAAATCTTTATCTCATACACCAGAAGTGAAAGAAAACGGAAGTCAGGTTAATGAATCATTCTGGTTTACTGGATTCCAGTTGGCAGAGGGTTGAAACTTAAAAACAAAACCAGAAAAACTTCAGTACTTTAAGCCATAGATCAGTTAAAAGTGTTGTTATTTTCGAAAAACCTAAGAGCACCTATCTGTACGTGGTCAAAAGTACAAAGGGAAAAAGGACGTGCCCAGGAAAAGGGATCTTACTTTAGAAACACTGCTCCTTTCTAGCTCCAGTTCCCTGTGAGCCCACTCTTTCGGGGAGTCTGGTTTATTAAAGCGCAGACATCGCCTTTTGAAAGGCTGTTGGTCGGCGTGGCCGCGGCTGCGCTGGCGGGAGCCCGCGACGTGCAAACGCGGTGCGCAAAGTCACGGTCAGCGACCGCACGCCACGAGCTGTGGGTACCAGAGGAGGGACCGTTTCCACACTTCCGCAACCCCCGCAAGGAAAAGCGTGAAACGCGAATTCTGGGAACTTGACCCTGAACCAGGCGTGCGCGAGGCGGCGGCGAGTTATCTCCCCGCGCTTCGCGCTCCTGGTGCGGGAAAGCGAAACCCGGAGGCGGGCGGGATCGACCCAGGCGGAGCTGGGCTGTCGGCGGGGCTCGGGCGCGACCCTCCTACCTGCCCGTCCCGACGGCGCGGCCACCAGCAGCAGCAGTGGCGGCAGCAGCAGCAGCAGCAGCAGCAGCGGCGGCAGGGTCGGGAGGCGGGGCGCTGGGGCCCCTCTGGCCGCTACCCAAGCTGGAAATCGGGGGGCGCACATGGGCAGCAGGACTGGGTCACATCTTCGCGGGCGGCTGGCAAAGTCGGACGCCCCTCGGGCCCCGGGCGCTGGGAGCGCGGCCTCCCCTCGGCGCCCTGGGCCCCAGCTCCGGCTGCGCGCCGCGCTCCAGTCGGCGGGGCGCCCGGGGAGGCGGTGCCGCGGCCGCGCCCCACCCGCGTCCCGCAGCAGCCCGAGCTGGATGCCAGGCCAGGGGAGGGCCCCGCGACTTCTAGTCCCAGCCACGCAGGCTCGCAGCTCTGAGAATCCATGAGACTTTCCACCGCTCCAACCAACGAGGTCACTCCTGCAGGGAGAAACTTCCTCCCGTAGAGAGAGAGAGACGTGCACATTGAAAAATGATTCTGGGCTTTAGGCCTGATGGTCATTTCTGTAAATGTTTGAAATGTCAGAGTTCAGTGCCAGAAGAATGACATGGATATTTATTTCTCAACACATTGTCAGGCACTCTGACATCCATTGTATTTGATTCCATTTAATCCTAACCACCTGCAATTAGGCATTGTTCTATTACATAGATGAAGAAAGGGAGGCTCAGAAAGTCGAATGAAGTCCCCCAAGCCTGTGAGCAGTGGCGTGAGGATTTCCACAAAGACTCGATTCTAGGTCCCAGCTCTTTGTAATGGGAGGGCAGAGGTTGAAATTAAGAAAAGTATCAAGAAAATCTGAGAGCCAGTTTCAGTTCTGGTCCTTGAGAGGGAGTTGAAACGGTGAGGCACAGCTTGAAAATAGAGAAATGAACGATCTACCTCAGATGTGTTCCCTCTCTTTCCCTTACAAATACCTGTTTTCAAATGGCAGATAAAGAGAAATGACTCCAAAATTAGATCAAATAACTTTATTTGAAAGAAAAAAAATAGAATCTTCATTAATTGGGAAAAAAGAAGTCTTTTTTGTGGGAGGGTGGGCAGGATTTTCAGAGTCTCCTAAACATGCTACTTTCTTTTCCCCAGAAAGACTTGGAAACAGAGAATGAATCCAGGTCAGGTTATCCGATTTAGCAGGGACTCAGTTTTGTGAAGGACTCTGCAAACCACATTTCTTGTTTGTCAGCTGGGTCCTTCAGAGTCCAGCAGTAGGGGGCGCTGGAGGAATGCCGAAAACTCGAGGAGAAAAGGGACTTGCTGCTTCCTATTTGCTGTTCTAGTTAGCAATGTCCAGTAGGGTCTCTTCACCTTGGCAGGAGCAGCGGGTTCTAGTTCTAGTTTCCTGCGTCTTCCTGTACTCCCAGAATCAGCCTCATTGTCTCCTCTCCCAGAGATACCCGCGATGGTCTCGCTGTGCCCCATTCTCAGAGGTTCCAGTTTTCCTGGGTTCTTCCAGAATATAACCCCTGTGTCTTCTCTTTGTTCCTTCAGCAACGGCTGGTAATTGCTTCCTGTAGCTACTTTCTCTGTCTTAGTCTCAGAATCCCTTTTTTAATTTCTTAGTTCTCCAGTGTCTGTTTAACCAATTCCTCACAGCAAGTTCTTTCTGTTAAAATAACTAGTGTGTTTTTTGTTTTCCTGGCTGGGTGCTTACTGATTCTGTTCAGAGTTTAGGAAGGACTGAATATTTTAGGAAGGACTTATCAGTACATCATCAGCATTATCTTGAGTTGCCGTTTTTCTTACTGTCAGTTATATTACTTTGAAAAGTTAGGGGTTGGGGATTAATAGACATGCATTACTACATATAAAACAAATAAACAACAAAGACCTACTGTATAGCACAGAGAACTACATTCAATTTCTTGTAATAACGTATAATGGGAAAGAATCTGAAAAGAAAAAAATATGTATGTATATGTATAAATGAATCACTTTGCTGTGCACCTGAAACTAACATTTAAAATAAAAATAAATAAATAAAATCAATTACAGTTCAATAAAAAAGTAAAAATAAAATCACAGCACCATTGGCAGCAACACAGATGGACCTAGAGAACATTATACTAAGTGATGTAAGTCAGACAAAGACAAATATTATATATTACTTATATGTGAAATCTAATAAATAATACAAATGAATCTATATACAAAAGAGAAACAGACGCACAGACATAGAGAACAAACTTATGGTTACCAAAGGGGGAAAGGACAAGAGGGGTAAATTAGGAGTATGGGATACAAACTACTATACATAAAATAGATATGCAACAAGGATTTACTGTATTGCACAGGGATCTATATTCAATACTTCATAATAACCTATAATGGAAAATAACCTAAAAAAAAATCACCGAATCACTTGGCTGTATACTGAAACTAACACAATATTGTAAATCAACCATATTTCAAATAAATAAATTATATTATTTTAGCACCATTATTATCATTTTAAGTCTAATGGGTTAAAAATGACGTATGTTTGCCACAAAAGTATTTTAGGCCTAGAATTTTTTGTATCTAAACTTTATAAGACTTATGTGCATTTCTGTTCCAGTATGAATCGTTCATGGCCCTAAAGGGCTAAGGCAGACATACACCCAGTCCTGTCCCTTTCCCTTAACTCTTAACTTGAGCAGGAACAGTTCATTGCTTCATCCCACTGGGAAGCGGAAATGGGGAGGGTACCTGGGACCTGGAGTTCTTTCCTCTCATGAGTGGGTGCCCCTTGTTTGTGAACCAGTAGTCTTCTGTATGCCCCTCCCTCCCTCCCTCCTCAGCATCCCCTGTGAGCTTGTCAGACAGCAAGTCAAAATTTCACTGGTTTCATTCCTGTTAACAAACTAACTATTCTGTCCTCAGGATGCCTATGGCTTTTGTAGGGTAAGTGTGACTTTAAAAATTGCTAGACATTCAGTTGATGTTTCCCATGGATGAAATTAAAGAGTACGTCATGACTTTTGTTTTCACCTGTGACCTGGGACTCACCTTAGGGCGTTTCCTTTGTACCTTTAAATTCTACCCTCTTCCCACCATTGTGAACTTCAGGAAGAGGCAGTCTGAGCCTTTCCCAGTCTCAACCTTCCCAGTTGAAATAAATCCTAATATATCCTTCCAAAGATTTTTGAAATGACTCAACACGTTCAAGCTAATGTTTTCTTCTACTCATAAAGATTACAGCCTTTCTTACAATGATTTATTACACAGGGATCTTAATTTTGTGGAGCTGATAGATGGGTTTCTGGGCTTTCTGATCAGAAAGGCCATAAAACAGTACCTCCCTCCTCCAACCCCAACATTAATATCACAAACTGACGATATAAACTTTTCCTATTCCAGTTTAACTCTTAAATAGTTTCCAGGGGTGCTACATCATTGTCATCATCATCACTGGAAGTTAGTGATCAGAGCCAGGCACTACAGTAAGAATTTTACATTTACCACCTTCTTCAGTCTCTACAATAATTCTGGGAGTCAGTCAGACTCCCAGAATTTTGTAACCCCAAGTTACAAAAGGAAGAAACAGGGTTAGACAGGTGGTTCACTTAAAAAGTGACAGGACTGGGATCTGAACCCTGGTGAATGTAATTCCAAAGTCTGTATTTTTAATGACTTCCTTCTATGCCTCTTATACATAAGAAAATGAAGTAAATACAGTTGAGAGGTGAGCTATAAAACAACACGCATATTAAGATGTATGCTTATTAATTTATGAAAATGTGGTTTTGGTGTGATTTCCATATTGTAAAGTTCATTGTGAATGGGAACAGAGGCCCATTCCTGGACAACTCAGCGCGGTCAGGGCAGGCTCAGAATGTACTAAAGTGACTATTCCAGAGGTAAACCTGAAGATTAGGGGACAGGTGGCAGTTAGAGGAGAGAGCTGGCAGGATAAAGTGCTCTGAAAAAGGTCGGGGGTGGGGGGCAAACTTGAGAAAATAAGAGTTCTGGGGAGAGAACAAGCATCCAGTTCTGAGAAGATTTTGACATCCCTTTTTTTTTTTTTAATTGCTGCTTACTTTTCAAAATTGGTTCACATGTCTCATTATTTTTTTAATTTTATTTTTGTTAATGGAGGCATTGGGAATTGAACCCAGGACCTTACACATGCTAAGCATGCACCCTACCACTGAGCCAACTCAGTCTCCCTTTTCCCTCCCTTCAAACCTTTCAGCCTACTCTGCCTTTCTCTGTGGGTATTTGGGGCCACTAGTAATGTTTATGTTATGCCATCCGCTTAAATCCAAATAGTAATATTTAAAATCCTTATGGAATCCTATTTCATCAAATCTTCCTCCAACTCTTTTCAGTTTTTTTTTTTTTGATAAGTGGTTCATGTGTCTTTAAAAGCTTTGTAATTGTTAAGTAAAATACACAACAGAAAAATGCACAAAGATAAATGTCACAGCTCAGTGACTTATCACAAAGTGAAAGCGTTGGTAAGCATCACCCAAGTAAGAAATAGAACAGTTCTACTCTTATAGAGGCCTGTCTCTTTGCCCCTAAATCACTCAGGGTGTGTTCTGTTATATCTGGCTTCCCTCACTCAACATCATGCTATGAGAGTTATCCATGTCTTTGTAGCTGGAGTGCAAGGCTGTAAAGTTATCTGTTGGATGACTATGCCACAATTTATTTATTCATTCTATTTTTGAACATTTAGATTGTTTCTAGTTTGGAGCTATTGGCAATAGTGCTGCTCTGAATATTCCTGTCTGTGTCTCTTGCTTAGGTGTACATATTTCTGCCAGATACACACCCAGAAGTGTATTTGCTGGCTCATAAGACAGACATACTTTCAACTTGAGTAACTTAAGTAAGTTACATAATGCAAACCTGATTTCTGAAGTAGTTGTAACAATTTGCACTCCCATCAGCTGTAATGAGGGTTCTTTTTCCACATTCTTGCTAATACTTGGCATTTTCAGGCTTTATAACTTTAGCTGTTTTAGAAGAAATGTAGAGGTATCTTTCTGTGGTTTTCATTTGCATTTTTCCAATGATTAATGGCATTGAGAACTTTTTTTAGTAAGTTTATGAGCCATTTGGATAATGGGTAATTTATTAGTCATTTGAATAATGGACAATTAGCTCTTATGTCATGTATCTGCCCAGGTTTCTTGCCTATTTTTCCTTTTAGATTGTCTTTTTTTTTTTTTAACCCTAATGGTTTAAAAAAATTAATTATTTCTTTTTAATGGAGGTACTGGGTATTGAACCCAGGATCTGGCACTTTACCAGTGAACTACCTCCCTCCCCACTAGATTGTCCTTTAATTTTATTTATAATTGGTTTGAAAGAATTTGTTACATCTTCTGAATATGAGACCCTTCCCAGTTATACATGTTGCAAGTATTTTCCTCTTGTTGTGGCTTGCCTTTCCACTCTCTTAAGAAAGTAATAAAAGAAGCTGTTACATGTAAAATAATAGAATTTACCACTTATTTCTTTTAAGGTCATTGTTTTGTTGTTGTTGTTGTTGTTGTTCTGTTTAAAAAATGTGATCCCACTCTAAGGTCATGAAGATATTCTTCTATGTTATCTCCTGAAAGCTTTATTGTTTTGATTTTCACATTTCAAACTATGATCCACCTGAGATTGATTTTTACATATGATATAAAATAAGGGTTCAAGTTTTATTTTTTATATGAGTTCAGTGGACCCATAACTATTTACTGAAATATCATCCTTTCCTTAACAGCTCTTCATTAACTGTCACTCATGAATGGGTTTATTTATAGACCATACTTTGTTCCGTTGGTCTATTTGTCTATTACTATGCCAATACCACACTACTTTAATTACTTTATCATTTTGCTGGTGAAGCAAGCCCATCTATTTTGTTCTAATTTGAGTACCTCGGCAATTTTTTTCCCTTTGCATTTCCATGTAAATTTTAGAATCACCTGCCAATTCCCACAAAACAACTGGCTGAGGCTTTAAAAAAGTTTTTAATTAAGTCATAACATACATAAAATAAGGTGCATAAAGCCCACTAATCTTAAATTTTTTCTGTATGCACAACCATGTTACCAACTACAGATCAAAATATAGAATTTTTCCAGCACTCCGGAAAATTCCTGCATGTTCCTCTCATGTGCCTCTAACACAGGAAATCACTATTTTGACTTCCATTACCATTTGATTAATTTTTACTCTCCTTGCCCTTCCTATTAATAGGACCACATAGCTTGTATTCTTTTGCATCTGGCTTCTTTGGTTCCACAGAATGTCTTTGAGGTTCCTTCATGTTATAACCTTTTTTTTTTAATTGCTAAGCATGTTCCATGGTAAGTTTTTTTGGGGGGAGGAAGGGAATTACTTTTATTTCTTTCTTTGTTTTTAGAGAAGGTACTGGGGATTGAACCCAAGACCTCATGCATGCTAAACATGCGCTCTACCACTTGAGCTATACCTTTTCCCTTCCACAATAAGTTTTTAATATCTGCATTTGTTCATTTTTATGCCAAAAGCAAACATGTGCTTTCTAGGGCAGAGATCAGAGTTATTATTACCACACACAGAAATACCTGCATCTGTTTTCCATGCTCCATTCTTCTCTCTTTTTTGGGATGATGTGATGAGAGCCAGGTAGATATGCCGTGCCTGCACCACAGGAGAGGAAGCCCCAAATTATGAGTCTGGAAGTTTACATAGGCTACACACTGCTTAGCTGCTACTGTGTCTTTCTGGAAAAGGGAGAGAAACCCTATCTCCCTAATGTAAACAAATACTAGGGGTAGTAGATGAATTCTCTCAGGAAGGTGCAGGGGAAAGTCCCCAGTCAGCACCGTGACTCTGGGGGAGATAAGATTTTATTATCCTTTGAATGGGAACATGTGGTTCCAAGTCTAACACCCTTGCAATTGCGAGGAGCAAATGAGTGTGGGGAAGAGGAGATATTCTATGATGTGCCAGTTTCCTTTGCTTAGAAAGACAAACTGTAAAGAGATGTGAAAATATTCATGGAGCATTGTTTCCCTGACATTCCATTGTGTGCATACCTCATTTGACTTATCCATTCTCCTGCTGGTGGACATTTGGGTTGTTTCTTATTATGGAGTTGTAAGAGTCCTTTATGTATTCTGGATATAAGTCCTTTCTTTGTCAAATATATTTGTTGCAAATATTTTCTCCCAGTTCATGGCTTGCCTTTTAATTTTTTACAATGATGTCTGTAACAGCAAAAGTCTTAAGCTTTGATAAAGTCTAATTTTTCCATTTTCTCCCTTTATGGTTTTATTTTGGTGTCCCATCTAAGAATTCTTTGTGTCTTCCAAAGTTGAAAATGTTTCCTCCCTCTAATTTTATAGTTTTAACTTCGGCAATTAAATCTACAATACATGGTAAGTTGAGTTTTGTATGTAGTGTGAGGAGAAAATAAAGATTAAGTCTTTTTCCCATGAGATGTTCTGTCCCATTTGCTAAAGGGGTTTTTAGTCCGCATTACATTGCTTTAGCCATTTTGTTGAAAATCTATTGATTATGTATGTTGGGTCTATTTCCAAATCTCTATTCTTCTCATTGGTCTATTTCTCTATTTTTGCATTACTATCACATTTTAAAAATAGTAAACTTTTTAGTTCTTATTTATGTACTTTTGTACAGAAAATTTGCAAAAGCAGTACAGAGAATTTCAGCATACTCCTCGCCTAGTTCCATTACTGTGGTCAATTTTCAAAACTAAGAAAGTCACATTGGTATAATCACTATTAAGTAAACTGCAGACTTTATTTGGGTTTCTCTAGTTTTTCCATTTCTGTTCCAGGATCCAATCCAGGGTGCCACATTGCATGTCGTCACCATGTTTCAGTCTTCTCTAGTCTGTGAAAGTTTCTCAATCTTTCCATGTTTTCATGACCTTGACAGTCTTAAAGGGTATTGGTCAGGGATCCCGGATAGGATTCAAAAATATTAATATAAGAAGTTAACAAGGTTTCTAGACATTAATTCTATATCCAAAAAGCAATTGCACATGTGCAAACTGATATTAAACAAGTAGCAGATGAAATAAAATTATTATTTATAATAGCATAAAAGAAACTTAGGACATGAGAAACCTTTATGAGGAAATGTATGAAATTCCACTGAATGACATTGAAGAATTTTTGTTTTTCAGGCTGGGGAGATATGTATTGTGGTTATGGACTGAGGACTCAATATCTGTCAAAATTAACTCATGTAGTCAATGATCATAGATTCAATTCTAATGAAAATTTTAAAAGACCCTTGGGAAACTTGACAAGGAAGGTGATTATAAAATTTGTGTGCAATTACGAAGGTCCAGAAATAATCAAAGATGTTTAAAAAAAATTCAGATGGGAGGACTTTCTGTTCCACATATCAAGACTTACTTGTAAAGTTACAGCAAGACAAAGTGGTAGACTAGACTAAAAGGTGAATGAAACAGTACACAGGCATATCTTGACAATATTGCAGGTTTGGTTCCAGACCACCACAATAAAGTGAATACTGCAATAAAGCAAGTCCATGAATCTTTTTGGTTTCCCAGTATCTATAAAAGTTATGTTTACACTATACTGTAGTCTATTAAGTGTGCAAAGCATTATGTCTAACAAAACTATGTACATACCTTAATAAAAAATACTTTATTGCTAAAAAATTCCAGACATCATCTGAGACTTCAGCGAGTCATTTTTGCTGGTGGAGGGTCTTGCGTCAGTGTTGATGGCTGTTGACTGATCAGGGTGGTGGTTGCTGAAGGTTGGGGTGGCTGTGACAGTTTCTTAAAATAAGACAACAGTGAAGTTTTCTGCGTTGATTGAATCTTCCTTTAATGAACGGTTTCTCTGTAGCACGCAATGCTCTCTGAGAGCATTTTACCCACAGTAGAACTTTCTTTCAAAAATAGAGCCAGTCTTCTCAAACTCTGTTGCTGCTTTATCAACTGAGTTTATGTAATATTCTAAACACTTAGTTGTCGTTTTAACAATCTTCACAGCATCTTCTACCAGGAGTAGATTCCATCTCAAGAACCACTTTCTTCGCTTATCCGTAAAAAGCGACTCCTCATCTGTTAAAGTCTGACAATAAAATTGCAGCAATTCAATCACATCTTCAGGCTCCACTTCTAATTCCTAGCTCTCTTGCTGTTTCCACCACATCTGCAGTTTCATCCCCCACTAAAGTCATCCATGAGGGCTGGAATCAACTTCTTCCAAACTCCTATTAATGTTGATATTTTAACCTTCGCCCTATGAATCACAAATGCTCTCAGTGGCATCTGGAATGCTACATCCTTTCCAGGATGTTTTCAATTGATTTTGCCCAGATCCACCAGAGGAATCACTATTTATGGCAGCTATAGCCTTACAAAATGTATTTTTTTAAAATCATAAGCCTTGAAAGTCAAAATTACTCCTTGATCCATGGGCTGCAGAATGAGTGCTGTGTTAACAGCATGAAAACAACACTCACCTCATAGTACATCTCATCAGAGCTCTTGGGTGACCAGGTGCGTTGTCCATGAGCAATAATATTTTGAAAGGAATCTTTATTCAGAGAAGTAGGTCTCAACAGTGGGCTTAAATTACTCAGTAAACAAGGCTGTAAACAGATGTGCTATCATCCAGGCTTTGTTGTTCCATTTATAGAGTACAGACAGAGTAGATTTAGCGTAAGTCTTAAGGGCCCTAGGATTTTTAGAATGGTAAATGAACATTGGCTTCAATTTAAAGTCACCAGCTGCATTAGCCTCTAATAAGAAATCATCCTGTCCTTTGAAGCTTTGAAGCCAGGCATTAATTTCTCCACTCCAGCTATTAAAGTCCTAGTTGGCATCTTCTTCCAACATAAGGCTGTTTCTTCTACGCTGAAAATCTGTTGTTTAGTGGAGCCACCTTTATTAACGATGTGAGCTAGATCTTCTGGATAGCTTGCTGCAGCTTCTACATCATACTTGCTCCTTCACCTTGCGCTTTTATATGATGGAGACAGCCTCTTTCCTTAAACCTCATGAACCAACCTCTGCTAGCCTCAGACTTTTCTTTGGCAGCTTCCTCACATCTCTCAACCTTCACAGAATTGAGGAGAGTTCCAATCTTGCTCTGGATTAGACCATGGCTTAAAGGAATGTTGTGGCTGGTTTGACTTTCTATCCAGACCACTAGAACTTTCTTCATATCAACTAAAACACAATTTCATTTTCTTAACATTTATGTGTTTACTAGAGCAATACTTTTGATTTCCTACAAAAGCTTTTCCTTTGCATGTACAACTCGACAACTTGTTTGGTATAAGGGATAGCTTTAGCCTATCTTGGCTTTTGACATGACTTCCTCACTAAGCTTAATCATTTCTAGCTTTGGATTTAAAGTGAAAGACATGTGTCTGTTCCTTTCACTTGAACACCAAAGATTGCTGGTAAGCCACCAGAAGCTATGGGAGAGGCACGGACCAGACTCCCCTGCACAGGCACTGGAAGGAATGAACCCTGCCGACACACTGATTTCATGCTTCAAGCCTCTAGAACTGTGAGACATTTAAGCTACCTTTGTTATGGCAGCCCTAGCAAACCAATCCAAGAGCTAAATGTAAGGGCAAAACTGGAAAGTTTTGGGGTCTGACCCTTGGGTGGGAAAGCATTTCTTAAATATAAAAAGCATTAACCATAATAAAAAGATTGGTAGGTTTGACTACTAATTAAAATTAAGTATTTCTGCTCATTAGCAGACACTAAAATAGAGTTAAGAGACAGGCTGCAAACTGGAAGACTATATATGCATCATATATAATATGTACCATGCAGAATATTATATTATGTATTCATACATTCTGGAGATACATACACACACACACACACACACACATATAATATATTTATATTTTGGATATTAAGCAACTTTAACTTAATTTCAAAGAACATTTTTAACTAAGGGACTTGTAATGTTGTTTTGGTCATTTCCTTTCTATTTTGAGATTGGAAGCTATTCTGGAAAAGGGAAACAGTACTCCTAACTGAAACAATGGCTTCTGGAAGGGTTTATAAATAGCCACAGAAGTTACTTCAGTTGGTACCATAAAGAATGGTGGTAATAAAGAAGATGAAAATCTTTACATATGTTGAATGACCTTGGCATTCATGATCACCAAAAAAGTTCTCAATGCAACAACTGTTGGTATAATAATTCATCTGGTTGATGCACTTGCCAGGCATAATAATTAGCCAGAAGATGTGAAAAGAAACCAAAGATTCCTCTTTTCTGGTATGGAAAGGCAAAGCACAGAGTTAATAATCCTCTTTGATCCAGATCTAGAGGTAGTCTGGCTTTACTTGCCTGTAGCATGGTACCCTCTGCTGGGTAATTTAAGGAATTTAAATCTGAAGAATTTTGAAAATGCTAGGTTAGCACATAGGTCATTTTAGAGTTTTAATTTCAAAGGGCTTAATACAGCCAAGATAATCTGGAAGAAGAACAAACCTGAACAACTTATGCAAAGATATCAAGACTTACTATAAAGCTACAATTGATAAATTAGAATTCACTGAAAGTAACAACTGCTATCTGTAAAAAACAGACAAACAAAAACTGTTAAGAGAATGAAAGAGTAAGTAGAGCAAGAGATATTTGCAATACATGTGCACATCAAGAGAATGCAGGAAATATGAATAACTCCTACACCTTGATGAGAAAAAGACAGAAACCCACTATAAAAATGGGCAAACGTCTTAAAAAGTATTTCACAAAAAAAGATATCAAGATAAATAATAGGCTTTTCAACATCATAGGTCATCAGGGACATGCAAATTAAAGTTACAGAGAGACACTAGTACACTCCTACTATGGTGGTTAACAACGCCAAGCGTTGATGAGGAGCTGGAGCAACTAGAACTCTCATATATTGCTGGTGGGAGTGTTAAATTGGTGAAACTAACTATGGAAAACTCCATGGACAGGTCCATGGGCAGGTGACCTGTGCAGACGTCCAGAGCCCATAACTTACAAGGGCTATCTGCATGGCTTGATGACTTTGTTAACATTTTGAAATTCTTAACGACATTCTCTTTGAAAAAAAATTTTTTTTTTAAATAAATGAGATCTTACAAGACTGTAGAGCAGGCACCTGAGTAGGGTGGTTAAGGGCAATTTGTGTGTCTGTGCTTTTCCTTGGTACCCCATTCATGAATAGCATTCACCACGCCCATACCTAGGGTAGGGGACCAAATGAAACTATCCACACTCCTAACTCTTTACCTTTATATTGAAATAAATTGACTATAAACAGTGGCATTTTGTTATTATATGACACTTTTTTACTTTGGTCTGAATTCCTAATTCAGAGATTGACTATAATTAACTTTTTCACACTTATGTATAAAATACGAAAGTTGAGCTTAAGCTCATAACTTATTTCATCTCTAAAAATAGAATTAAAATTGCTTTCATAAGTAACTATTTTAATTTCAATACTGACAATGTTATTTTAATTTTCTCTAGCATCTTGATTTTGCACAATAGTTCTTTTTATCATCTGCTTTTCTCTGTGTTTGGAATGCTCTTCCCTGAAATATACATGAGCTGACCCTTCAGTTCAGGTTTCTGCTCAAATGTCCTCAGAGAGACCTTGTATGATCACTATCCAAAATAGTAGCAATTCTCTTGTCAAAATCTATGCTCTTATCTTGTTTCATTTTTCTTTTTAGCACTTATTGTGATCAGACATTATGGGATGTCTATATGTGTGTGTACATGCTTGTATAAATTATTGTCTGTCTTCCCCAAGAGAGTAAAAAGAATTCCTCTTTTACTCACTGCTTGGCACCTAGTAGATGCACAATAAATATTTGTTGAATGAATGACAAAGTTTATTTTCAAAACTAGGAAAAAATGTAATTTTGGAATTTTACATCTTCTCTAGGGTTGGACATTAACAATTATTCAATTTTATGATGAAATTTAAGACATTGCAACTCTAGAGAGAGATGAATGCTTATCCTGAAAGCAACCCTCCCCCCCCCCAAACCAAAACCAACCAAACAAACAAACCAGGAGAAGATGCAGAAGGATAAATATCATTGGTAGAACTAGGTTGGCCTGAAATCAGAATCCTTTTGGAGTCTCACAGAGTTTGCAGACTTGGCAGGACAAAAGCAGAAGTCAGCACCAGGAGTAAAGCGTGAGCCCCATGCTTTGCAATCTGTGTGCCCTGCACATCAGAAATACAGCCAGCTGGCCACTGGATGTCACTGTTCTCCCACGCTCCCAAGTCTGAGTGTCCTACCCGAGCTCTCTGCTCATGAATATGCAATGTCCTAGTTTACAATCATGACAGAGGGCATAGCCTCACCTGTACAGACCTCCTCAATATGGGATCACTTACCGTTCCTACATAAAATTGATTTTCGGTTCTGAGCAGCACAGAAAGGTTTAGAAGAGCTGCGTGATCTCAAGTGCCACTCTCAGCTTTAGTCTCAGCCCCTAAAACAGAAGGAACACAGCTGCCCTTTGTCTTTCAGTCAAGAGTCAAGGCTCTTCTCCAGGCCCTGGCTTGGAAAATAGAACTGGAAATCATTTGGGTTTCACAGCTGATTTGGATTATGTTAAAAGAGCATACCCAAATTCTTCTATTAATAAAAACAAAAACAAAAACAAAAACCAGGAAACGAAAACCAAGGCTTTGTGACCAGTTTACGTCAAAACATGACAGTTGCTCTCAGTTTGAAAAAACTTAATAGCACAAAGTCACAGCTTGACTCAGAAGTATATCTTCACCCAGTTCCATTAAGATGTTCAACCTACAGGCATTACCGGCCTGCATCTCATACTTACTCGTATAAATAAGATTAAGTAGGCAAGTTGCTCTGGGGTCCTTAGCCATTGCTTCTCCCCCCACCGCTCTGAGTCTATGCTCACCTTTATCATTCATATCAAGGTATGAATGGTACTTGCTACCCTCCCATTAGAAGTATTTCCTTTAAAACATTTATTCAATTACTCAACAAATATTTATTGAGGAACACCTTCTAAGTACTGAACACTAATTTTAGGAGCTGGGGACACAGCAGTGACACAACAGACAAGGTCCTTATTAAAGTAGAGCCCACATTCTCATGTTCAAACAGAGATTAAAATCTTAGACTAAAGGGAACACGCCAGATTGTTTCTGTGGATATCAGTGAGTGAGTGGAAGTGCATCTGGCCTTCCCATCACTAAGAAGGTGGTCTGATGGCTCACAGAGTAAACAGGTTTCTACTGAGAACCACCACATCCCAGTAGGGGCCACTCCAACATTCTCTGAGAGGCTGTTTTCTTCATATCCATTTTTGATCTCTTCCATCTGTTCACAAATAGCCAAAGGGATTTTTTTCTTAAGCAAATCTTACTGTAACAGGGAAGAACAAATCTGACTCCATGTTGGATTCGTTTCTTTTACTCTTACCTTTGTATTCTGTTGCTTTTGCTACAAGTTAAACACTGAAGGGATGTTGCCTATAGCTTACAGTATATGATGGCCCATCTCTGAGAACCCTGCCTCCCATGCCTCAGGGTTAAACTAAAATACCTTTGTTTAGCTCACAGGATACATCCTGACCAGGCCCACCTGCAAATGGCTGCAGGAACGAAGAAATTAGCACAACCCCTCAGGAGTCTGGGGGTCTGGCTGCAACCAAAAAACATTTGTAACAATTTACCACCTTTTTTACTTTACCTCCTCACCTCCTCCTCTTTGAAAAGAAACTAGCACCCAAACCAGGGCAAGATAGTTCTTTGGGACTCCAGTCCATCATCTTCTTGGTGTGCTGGCTTTTCGAATAAAGTCACTATTCCTTGACCCAACAACTCGTCTCTTGATCTACTGGTCTGTCATGTGGCAAGCAGTACGAGCTTGGATTCGATAACATTATCTTTTCGCTTTCTTGCTTCAAACCCGTCATAGGTTTATCTCTGCTCTTAAGATGACAACAGCAGTCTTTACCATGGCTGAGATTTGGCCCCTGCCTATTCTTCCAGCCTCGTGTGGTCCCATTCATCCCTTGGTTTCATTTCCACTCTCTAGATATTCATTTCACATTTCCTCTCATTACCAGGCACTTTTCTGCAGCAGAGTTTCTTTAGATGCTGTTTCCTTTGGCTGGAAAGCTGCTTGATAACTACCCCTCCCTCCAGCTCACACAAACTCCAGTGTCACCTTGAACTCCAGTCACTTCTGCAGTGAAGTCAGTCCCCACTCCCCTGGATTAATCAGGTTTCCCCTATTCCATAGCCCTGATAATGATGATGTCCATGGTATCTCTCAGATGCCTGAGCCTGTGCATTGCCTTTCAGGTTATCCCACGCCAGTTCACCACCACTGAACATTCTGACAAGTGACTTCTACAACATGCCAGTTCTCCATTTATTGCCCTTTGTGTGGTGCTCGTTGACCGCTGGCCAGTGGGCAACCTATCTCTGAAATTTCATGTTAGAGTCCGCTTCCTAGGAGTATTTCTGTAACCAGCTGTCTTTGGTTGAGTCCCAATCCCACGAGGGGCTTTGGAGCTGGGAGGAGTTGTCCCAGTTGAGGTAAGAGGCTGCTGGGCCTTGGAATCCTGCCTCCATCAGTCACTGGGTACCGACTGCTCCAGGAGAGGGGAGAGCAACTTTATGTAAGGCAGCTCCCTTCAGCCAAGGGCAGTTCCCTGGGAGGGGTTCAGCTGTGACAATAGATACTTCTGACAGCTGGAAAAGAAACGCCTCAGCCTGAAGTGGGGGTGTGAGTGGTGCAGAGTAGCATCCTTATGGACGCCCAGCCAGGCTTTTCCCACAGAAGAGTTTCAAGAAATTATTGATTAATTCTTTGATCTCTACTAAAACATGAACCTGTTAACTTGACCCGACATTGCTACTCTCTCTGCTCTCGGATTTGATCTTTGTTGACCCATTATCTCTGCCTTTTATTCTTCTGAACCTAAAACACACCTTCCCATTGCAGGAAAGGAGGACTTGACTAGAAGGTTTATTGACTGTCAGACACGGTGCTGGGTGTGTCTTGTTTTCAAATACTAACCTCTATTTCTGTTCTCTTCCAAAATTTGTTGAATCCTTACTTTTACCTCTTTGTTTTATCTTTTTATTTATTTATTGAGATTTTCATAAAATTGTTTTCAAGCTTCATTTTTAAATGAAGACTTCTAGTGATAGTGTGAATGCTAATTGCAGTAATAAAATGAAAATTAGACAAGACCCAAAAAAGATATTTCCACAGTAGTATTTAACTATATTATGAATTACTTCATTGCTTTTTAAGTTGCTAAAACTGATGCATCCTTACTATTTAACTTTCACTTTCAATGGCAAGAAAGAACTTTTAATAACTGTCTTATAAATTTACTTGTGTGCAGTATCTATAGATTTCTGCCGACAATAATTGCAAATAAGAAACAAGAATAGATTTTTAAATGTATCATTTCATAACTCTCCACAAGCCTCCTAAATCTTATATCATGTGCTCTGTAATTATTAATGAGATATTTATTTCCAGTCTCCTGCAGCCACAACTATATAGTAAAAAATGTAATAGATGTCAGCTAGGTTGCCATGATATTCTTTTGTCTATTCGACTTGATAATCTTAAAACCTTATTATATTTTGGCCTCAGAATCTGCTGTTTTGAGCTTTTTCCTCATATGACTTCAGCTCTCCCAATATTCATTCTAGAAGAATTAGCCACAGGACTAGAAGTAAAATAGCTTGCATTCTATAATGAGTTTTAAGTTTTCTCATATGTGAAGCAGAATTAACATTTACATAATATTTTGCTGTGAGATGGATTAAGAAAATCTATGTAGAGGTGCACTGAAAATAAGATATTTTAAGACTGAAAATATTATTACTAAAAAGAAAAATATAAGAAGAAAGAAACGTAAAAGATATTCATTGGCTGTGTATTGTGTTTTAGGTACTTAATACAGGTTATTCACAACTGTACTGAGAGGTAAGTATTGTTATCCCCATTTTAAGGATGAGGACACTGAGGCAGAAAGAGGTTAAATAACCTTTTAATGATACTGGCTTATTAAGTGTCTGAGCCACGATTCACACCTACTGTTTTGGATTACAAGCCATGCCTTCTTTTCACTGCACCAAAGCTGACTCAATTGTGTCCGATCTCCAAGGAGATGAGTTGACTACAGCCGACACTCAGTACCCATAGGGGTTTTGTTTCAGGACCCCTCAATTTCCCTGTATAAAATTGCATGACTTTTGCATATAACCTATGCACATCCTCTGTATACTTTAAATCATTTCTAGATTACTCGTTATACCTAATACAATGCACATGCTATCTAAATAGCTGACAGTGCTTGGCAAATTCAAGTTTGATTTTGGAACTTTCTAGAATGTTTTTCCTAAATATTTTCCATCAGTGGTTGGTTGAATCCACAGATTTGGAAACTGAATTTGAAGGGCCAACTGTATTGTGAATTTTTCCTTTTGTTCCCCTTCTCATCTCTTTCCTAGTCATCTCTGGTAGTGTCCCTTGAACTCTTAGAGAGATGATGGATTATATTTAAAACTTCTTGTTTTTCATAGTTCAGTTTACCCTGTTTCCCATGTTTGTTTTACATCAGGAAATCTGAACCTGAAAATGCATGCTATCACTTCAAGTTGTGTGTATTTGTTACATACCTAATTTCAGTCCTTAAAAGGAAGAAATTGGTTTGAGAATGCATCTCACAGGTCAGTTCCAGAAGGTCAGGAGTTGCAAATGAGCTGAGCTGTTGATTCAGTTTAGGTAATTTTGATAAGCACATGCTTGCATGTAGGTCTATAATGTGGTTCATCTCTATAAAATTCCAAGATTTATGGGTTTGAAAGCATTAACTCATGTCTTAGGAACATCCCACATAGATTATTATAATTCTTGGTGTACTGCCTGACCATCTGCTTACCTACAGGAATTACAATCAGATGGAATGGTCCCGCTCAAATCTACCTCAGAAAAGAAATATGAGAATACCTGAGTCCTTTTCTGTTTTGTTGAAGCAGCACTATTTTTTTACACTCTGCCCAGCATAATAATAAAAGTATGTTAATTGGTGACTTTTCTTGCTTCAAATTGATCAGCGTAGGAAAATAGTTCTGTTCCCCCTCCTCTTGTAGTTCTCGGAGAATGTATCAGTGATCTCCTGCAGAATGCCTGTGAGTTAGTGATTCTTAAATGCTTACTGCCTTGTATCCTGTCAGGGAGTTGCCTCAATTTCAGTTTGCAGATTTAGCTAAATCACAAGGAAAATTATATGACAACTCTTTTGGGTCACCTAGTTATGGTTTGAATGGAAGAAAGGGAAAGTGTGATGCAGAATGACCAGATTCCCTTTATTTTCCTTCTCCCCTGATAATCAAATATTAATTTTTTAAAAGCACTGAATGGTAGCTGTTAGGAAACACTCAGTGCAGTCCAGCAAAGAGCTTGTATGACGTTAAGAATGTCTTGATTATTAAGACCATAATGAGTTTACTGTGAAAATCATAATGATCAAATATTAGTTTCTTAATTGCATGCGAACAATATAAAAGTACCAAAATTCAACTCTGCTCATCTCATTCCTTTCCTCATATGACCATATGACTCTATCCAGGTATAAAATCCAGAAGGAATCCACTCAGTATAAGAACTATATTTTTTTTCTTCTCTGAAAATGAGTGTATGACTGTGAAGACTAATGAGAATCCAGTGCATGTGGAAATAAAGTCGTCAAATAATGCCTATGTGGGTTAATTATCTCCTATTTCATGGCCACAGATTATACCCTTAATCTATGGGGCCACTGGAAGACCAGGCATCCATCACCACTCTGAAAAAACAACCAAGCCTCAAGAAGATTCCCCCTCTCTTCTTTCTTTCCTCCTTCCTCCCTCCCTCCTTTCTTTCCTAACTTCCACTAGTATTTTATTGATTCATTCTAAGTGCTGGCACTGTACTGGGCTTGAGGGCACAGAGATGAATGAGCAGACACTGTACTTTCCCTTAGGAAGATCACATTCTAGCAGGTGAGCTAGACAATGAACATAATTTCACCATGAAGCTGGGGTGGGGACAACAGTCTTGGTAAGTGCTATGTCTAAAAACACCTGGATGGAAGGAAGGAAACATGGAAAGACAACTTTTTATTAGTATTTTCTTTTCTCTACTGAAATATAACTGACTTGTAACTTACTAGTTTCAGGTGTACAACATAATGATTTGATACTTGTATATGTTGCAAAATGATCACCACACCAAGTCTAGATGACATCCATCACCACTCATAGTGTTTTCTGAAATGAGACTGCTGTCTTTGCTGTTGTGCTGTCAGGAGGAAGTCATTCTGCAATTCTTCAGGCCAGCTCTCACCACTTTCTTTTCTCTTCTCCTTTCTACCTCTTGACCAGTCTCCACAGTTCCCTACTGGCATTTTGGGCTAATGCAATTTTATGGGGAAGCAGTTACAGTTCTAATGCTTTTACTTAATCAGAAACCATACACATCCTCCAAATGATATTTTAAAAATCACTTTTATGTTTTTATTATATTTTTCTTAGGTATATTCTTATATTGTCCTGCTTAGGTACATGTTATTTTCCAAGTGTGGCTCACTTCCAGCTAAAGACAGAGAATTGATTTTTACTGAAGCTCAAAGAACTTCGAAGAGTTTTGTCCTTCAAACAATGCTGACAGGTACCTGGGATGGGCTGGGGAGAAAACTGGAGAAGAAATGCTTTGTGGTGCTGGGAAAAGGCACACAAAATAGGGGATGAGTCAAGACAAAGCCCAGGGCCCAGAGTTGTGGAATTTATTACCACTTGGTTTATCTCTCTCTTGATTTATTTATAGAAGTTTTCCCAAAGTTTGTCTGTAAATACTTATTCCCTGGTGTTAACAAACATCACATGGGAAAAACCCACAAAAAGCACACAATTATCCACAGTCAAAAAAGTTTCTTTCCTGCCAGACTTCTCAGAAATTTAAAAATCTAAGGCACACTGTGAATCATCACCAAGAGAGGAATCATAGGAAGCATATATTCAACTTTATTTGATGATGAACCTCTTTTTTATGGAACATCTTATAGGTATTGTTTAGAATGAAGTTTGGGAAGCACAGGCTTAGATTACTTTCTAAATTAATTTATTCTCTTGAGGATAACAATGGATGGCATGGAAGATATTTCATAACCTATAAAATAGCAGAGAATAAAACAAGTCTGAGATTAAAGAATTCCTATGACAATTCACAAAATGGCTAATCCACATGGACAAAATCATCGACCATTGGTAGTTACTATTATTTAATTTCACAACAGAATAGTGAAAATGGGCACTAGTGTAGTTTATATATATATATATATATATATATATATATATATATATATATATATATATATATATATGTTGTGAAATTTGGCAATAGCAATCTGTTCCTAGGTATTTTGGGATCAATAATGTAGTTAGGATCATTATTACTTCATTTCTTTCAGTCCACCAGAGTTGATTTTTAAAAATTCCAGATTCACTCAATTTGATTCAAATATCAAGAATTTGTAGTGTTTCATCTTTCTTTTACTGGAAGTGAATTTCCTAGTTAGGATATGGCATCACTGGAGATGAATAAAAGTAAAATATAACTGAATGCTGTATGATTTCATAACTCTGTAAAAACATATCGACCGCTTTGAATTGGTCCATGAGGACCTCTTCCTGTTTATTTCAAAATCAGCTTTCCTAGTTACTCTAGCTCCTATGTTCAGTGGGACTTTACGGTGTCTCTTTGGATTCTAACATGTGTTTTAATTCAGTGCCAAATTGAATTTCCTGATTTATTGATAGAGGTAAAAAGTACAGTTGTACTTTTTTCCCTTTGACATCTGAAAAAAAAGTTTACCCTCTTTTCTGAAATTAGATTGTTAAATCTTTTTTTTAAAAAAATCGTCCTTTAATTTATTGGCCATATAGTAAGACACTTTACTTTACAGTAAAGTAGAAACACATTTCAGATATTCAAATTTTAATTTTCAATAAAGCCAGGGGTAGGGGTGGGGGTGGGCGGAGATCTCAGCTCACACTCCAGAGTGAAGGTAAGGTGTTTCTGAGAAGGTTAAATTGAGGGAAATAGGTTTTGATTTACACATCCAAATTTAAAATTCTGCCAAGTGTGTTAAATAAAAATCTTTCTGTAAATTAAAATGCTTTAAACTCTTGGCCATAGTGTTCCAGATTACTACATTGTTAAAAAACACTTGCAAATAATGAGACATTGTCTAAACATTAAGTAATAATGGAAGCGAAGTGGAGCTTATGATTACCTCTGTCCTAGGATGTCCTCACACCAACCTGTTCTTTCTCATTGTCAGGATCAGATTTCACGCTTTTTATTTATTAATTTTCTAAAACATTATCCATCTTTAGGATTTGATTATAATATATTGACTTTTAAGAGGTAAAGAAAGTCAGACTTTTATTCAACAATTATGGATCATTGTATATGTTATATACAGTATTCTCTTCCTGCGCTTCATGCAGTTTAGAAATTTAGTGTAATTCACTCTGGAAAAGCATTTGGAAAAAGTAATAGTAATTCAAAACCTTGTCAAAATTTTTGTATCATATTCTTAACAACAAAGCAGTTTGGGCTTACTCAGGAGTATGAAGAATACCAGCTTAAAAGTGGGTTGTCGAAGGCCCTGGACCAGTAAAGAGTCAGGACCTGCTTGTAAGGGCCGATTGTGCTCGTCTCTTTCCAGCTCCAAGTTTAGTGATGTCAACCTGAAACTGGCCATGATGGAAATAATTACACCATAGACACTGGCAAGATCTACAAACTGGGGACTTTTCTACCCAGGAAGCTAGTTAAGACATTTACCTATACGCCACCGAATATGTTATTTGATGTCTGAAGTCATTTATAACCAAAACTGTACTTACTCTAGTACTAAAGAGAAATGAGTTTTGAAATTTCGTAGAAGTGAATTTTTGACATGATAAATTTTTTTAGAACTCAAAGCCAAGGGCATATATAGATATTGAAGAGGAATGATAAAATTAACTGCCTTATTGGGTTGTTGTGAGAATTAAATGTTAATCCTTGTCAATTTTCAGTAAATTGTCAAAGGCAAAACATTTAAAGCCGTGCCAACACCTGCTAATTATTCTGTCACTGTTAGCCTCCACGTGTCAGTATCCAGATTCTAGTTTGCTGGAACACAGCACGTTCAGACAGATCCCACGTAGGTCCCAGTTGGAGGTTAACTGTGGGTTTGGAGTCGGAAGAACGTCCATCCTTGTTTTGCTTTGGCTTCTTTGCATCTCAGACAAGTCAACCTCATTGTACTTGACTCTACTTATCTGTAGAAAAAGCTGAGTGTCACCTATCTTGCCAGTTCGTGGGAGAATGAGACAAGATAATAAATGGGGAGACACTTTGCTAATGACAGCACATCACACAAACGTAAGGCATTATTATCTTCTAACAACATGATCTCTAAATATAAGACTCCGGCAGACATTTTCTGTTATTTCTTAAGAAATAAATGAGTCACATCTTACTGTCTCTCAGCCTTTTCTGTCAAAAGTGGTGAATTACTGGCCAAAAATGTAAACAAGTCTCAAAGACTCACATGAAAGTTTTTATTCTATTTAGAGGAGGTCTGATTTTTTTGTGTGTGTTAGAGGAAAACTAAATTATTGACTGGAAACTAAGATACTGAACTCTACTACTGTAGAAAATAAACATGAATCTGTTCAGTATAGTTCATTTATTTTTCTATTATGTAAAATATAATTTTTATCAAAATGTTTTATTTTACCCTCCTTTTAAAATGTAAGTTGTGCTATGTTCTTGTAAAAATGGTTTAATAGTGATGTAATTTTACTATTATTGCAAAAGTCTGTGAGGATATTTGTTGAAAAGTACTATGCCCTCCCCCCCAAATTAGTGTTAATTACAATGATTAAAAAATGAATAAAATGAAGGAATGGCAAATTAAACTTACATTGTAAGACTGAACTGGGAGGGAGCAATACTTGGCTCGTGTTAATACTTGCTATCAGCTCTCTGCAGTCTGACTACTTAAACTTTGTTGTGCGTGTGAATCACCTTGGGATCTTGTAAGAATGCGAATCCACTGTGTAAATGGGGACGGAACCCGATAGAATGCATTTCTCACAAGCACCTAGGTAGTGCCCATGCTGCTTTTCTGCAGACCACACTATAAGCAGCAGTAGAAGATGTGCAGTATTTAGCAGGAGAAAAAAGGTTCTTTGAGCCTCTGCTGATTGACGGCAGATTCTATTCTGAATGTCAGCTGTTGAGGTCCTCCAGAGATAATGCCCCTCTTTTTGTGTAAGTTCTAAACTAGTTTAAAAATGAAACAAAAAGGTAAATATTGAAGCAAAAGTAACACCTTTATTACTGATGGGAGTCTAAGGGGAGGATGTAGCTCTCAAGAGAGCCAAATGGGACTACTCTGAACCCGCAGTCAGATTGACTTCCCCACCTGAGGTGGTGCTGGACCGGGGCAGATTCCTAGGAGGGAGAAGCTGAGGGCCGCTCCTGACCTCTCGGACTAGCTCACTCCCAGCAGGAAGAAGGGTGCAGCAGGACTGAGAATGCCTAGTCATTCTTCCCTAAGTGACTGTTCAGGTAGTTAAAGGGATGGAGAGCAGCCTGGAGGGATAGCCTTTCACCAGAAGTAACCATTCAGAGAACAGAAACAGTTCCCACTAACATCAGTGACTACATCATCTCTCTCTTAAAAAACTTTTATTTATTTATTTATTTTAGTTTCCTACAAACACCTTTCATCTTTTAATCCAGAGTGCCCCACAAAAAATTGAAAAATCACTTGACAGTTTCTTTCTGTATATTCCATTTGGCATTGTGGATTGGAGAAGGGCCAAAAGCCAAGCCTAGTGAGGGTAGGTACCCTGTGAGTTTCAGGAGAGGTGAGCGGATGAGACACAGGACTTAGTGCTTCAGGAGAGCAGAGCAGTGCAGTCAGCAAGCCCACCTGCTGCCATTGTGCCAGGCAGCTCCAGATCAGCGGCATCTCCATCTTTACCCATTAGGGAGAAGATGCCTTGCAGGGGGTCAAGCTCCCCAGGGATGGTGAGCACCCTTAAGGGTTTGGAGGTCAGTCGGCCCCTCTCTTCATCAGCATTTCACCTGAGTTGTGCGTCTGTGCTGCCCAGATAGAGCCACTTGGAGTCCGACACTGGAGACCAGCTGCTGCCACGCGGCCACAGAGCAGGCAGGGATTGCCCCAGGACCGTGTGGGGAGAGCAAGGGAAGAACTTCAAAGGTTTCTCCCAGACTCAAGGCCTCTATCAGCTGCCCTCCTCAATATCACACAGATAGTGGATGGAAAATACCAAGGTACTAAGTAAAGCTTAAATCCACATCAAAACGGCAAGAATTATGGAAAAAATCCAGATGAGATGTTCAGAGAGTCAGCAGAATGAAATGGAGTTGACAGATTGGATACAGAAAGGTAGACATGCCAAAGAAGATAAGGCAGGTAAGCACGCAAAGACACGCTCACCATGTGAGCAGAACCAGCTTGGACTCGGTAACACAAGGATGCAGCCGTTTTGGACTGGGGCCCACCCTCACGCAGTATGACCTCGTCTTAACTAGTTCCGTCTGCAATGACCCTTTTCCCAAATAATATCATATTCTGGGTGCTGGGGACTAAGACTTAAACACATGAATTTTCAGGAGACAAAATTCAACTTAAAACAGCTTATTTAACTTCTCAGTGCCTTGGTTTTGTCCCGTGTGAAACAAGGCCGTCAGTAACGCCGACACTGTGGGGCTGGTGTGAAGGGTTGACCCCTAGAGCGTGTAAAAAGCCTTTGAAGTGTCTCGTCCCTGGCACTCGGTGAGCTGTCGCTATCGTTCCCTCCTACTACGTGTGTGGATCCCTGTCCTGGAAAGATTTTCTGTTCTGGATTTTTAAACACATACTCCGTCCCATCCAGCCACCACCCAAAGTTTTTACGGCACGTAAAAAATACAAAGCAGAATATACTAAGTAGTAAAGTCCTGAAGGGGTGAGATTTCTGTGGGCCAAGTAGTCATTCACAGGAGACTTCACGGAGATATTAGCCGACCTTGAAGATGGGGAGGAAGATTTGAACCTTTTTTTTTTCAAAACCCCTTTTTACACATCTGATTTGGGGGGTAAAGTACTGATCTTTGAATTTTAATTTCTCATGTATAAAGCGGGGATAACACAATTATTACAACGAATAAAAGACAATGTAGGTAAAGTGCTTGTCAGATGCCCCAATTGTAAAAGGTGCTCAAAGAATATAAACTAACAAAACAGAAGTGTGCTATGGGCAGGACTGAACAAATCATTAGGATGTGGACTGTGCCTACGGAGCAGAGCAAAGCTGTGCTTACTAGTGCAGTCATTCCACATCCAAGTACAATGACAGCGGGTTTCCCAGTGATGACCCAGGAGCACACGAACCTGGTTACCCGGGGGACCTCTCCCGCTGTTGCTGTTTGGTCTTCAAAAGAAGCTGGGTTGAAGTTGAAGAGGGCACCTTGAAATACGACCACTAGGGGTCAGCAGTGCGCTCTGGGTCCACCAAGAGACAAACGAAAAACAACAAAAAAACGAAACCTCTTCTGCCCGTCTTTAACCCATAATTCCTTATTCTAAACTAGGAGTATCTTATTCCTTCCATACATTCAGATAAGTTGACAAATTAGCTTGAAAAAAGTACATTTGCTCCTTGTATGATTGAATAGGCACTAACTTCTTAAAGATTCGTGTACTATGATACAAGTGTGTTTGAAGAAATAGTACTTTTACTAAACCTATGTTTTAGTTAAGGGTATTACCACCTATATCACATTTAGATCACCACTTTTTCAAAGAAAATACACTCAAACACATCAATCACTAGAGTATGCATAATTTCAGATTTCTTGGATATTTGGGATAGCACTTCAGTATCTTGGATCTCACCATTATGGACAGCTGATCTTATATGAGCCTCACTTTCTCATCTTGAAAATGGGGGTAATACAGCACTGTCATAGTTAACTGAGATAATGTAGGTGAAGGGCCTATCATACAGCCCCCAAATTTGTGGTTCTGGATACCCGGTGTCCTTCTACTGGGGGAGAATCTAAAGACGTATGGGAGATAGGGTTTGCCCTACCCCAGTGGAAGTCACAGCGAGGCAGATCCTTTTTCTCCTCTTGACCCAGCATGGGTGGGGGTTCAGAGGGCGGCTGGTCAGATGTTTGCTCTGAGGCTGGGCAGCTCAGTGGCTTGGGGCCACTTGGATATTATTTGTGTTGGCAGCGGTGAGGCTGGTGGCACAACAGCGAGGGCCCAGGACTAATGGGGTTCAGCAGGACGTTGGCTGGGCTTTGCTGACCTTAGTTTCTGCCTGAACACAGTTCCCCTGACAATTCTGGGAACTAATTTATATCCTTTGGACAAACTCATGTTTTCTTTAAATGGGCCAGAAAATCTGCTGTTGTTTGCAACCCAAAACACTGAAGAGTGCAAGCTTCAACTTTAATTTTACAGTAAATGCGCAAAATTACTAGTTACAAAGAAGGATTCTGGTCGGTGGAGAGTCAAGTGTCTCCTGAGTTTTATTCTACAAGACAATTAATGATTGTGAAAGAAAACCTGGATAATTCAAAAGAAGGCTGGCTTCTCGATATTCCAACATAAATATTCCCTAGGCATCCAAAGCAGGGTTTCAACCATACTGTAGTTGTCGGCCAAGATGATGGTCTGAGGATGGCTGTGGGTACTCATCCTGGGCGGCCTGGATGAGTTAGCTGGGTCCTGGATGGCTTATCTTTCTTCTAGCTCCAGAGGCTACACCCAAGCTCAGTTTCCCGTGGGACCAGTGACTTCCTCTCTCATTCCCCCAACCCCACCAGACCTCAAAGAGACTGAATGGAAATACCTCTGAAACCTTAACAAGAGGACAGCAGAAACGTTGTGTGTGGTAGTCATGCTTCAGGATTAAAACACAGATTTCTGTGTGTAAATCACATAACAGTATGGCCACTAGCCATTGTATCCGAAAGAAAGTATTCTCCCTTCAGATGATGTTGTGGGTCATTTGTTTAGTTTTTAAAAAAAGTTTTTTGAATTCTTATTCTTTATTGAAGTGTAGTCGATTTACAATGTCAGTTTCATGTGTACAGCAAAGTGATTCAGTTGTACATATACATACATATTTTTTTCAGGTGCTTTTCTGTTACAGTTCATTACAAGAAATTGAATATAGTTCTTTGTGCTGTACAATAGGACCTTGTTTATGTATTTTATGTATAGTAATGTGTATCTATTAATTCCAAAGTTCTAATATATTCTCCCCATACCCCCACCCTGTAACCACATTTGTTCAGTTTTTAAAGTTGAATGTCGTCTATTTTTGTAATTTTTATCGTGATCTGAAGCCAACAAAACAAAAACAAACCAACAAAACAAAACAAACCCCGAACAACTGCTATTTATCTCCCCAAACTGCCCTTATTATGTGACATCCCACTCACCAGGACAATTTTCTTGACAGGAGAACTTCCATTTCCTTCTTTCCTTTCTCATTCTCTTTTTTTCTTTCTTTCTTGTGGCAGATATATAATGCTTGATTTTAAAGGCCCTGCACTTTGAAAGGTGATTTCTCTCTCCCTCTCTCTCTCTCTGTCTCTGTCTCTCTGTCTCTTTCTCTCTCTCTCTCTCTCTCTCTCTGTCTCTCTCTCTGTCTGTCTGTCTGTCTGTCTGTCTCTCTCTCTCTCTCTCTCTCTCTGTCTCTCTCTCTCTATCTCTCATCCGTGCTGCCCTACCCCTCCCCCCTCGCCTGGAGAATGAAGAGGTCAGAAAGAATGATCTTGTAAATGTCTGATGAGAAGAGGTTTGTTTCCCCATAATATGGGAAGACATTTGTATCATCTATATTTTAGGTTGATGATAAAACCAACTTATAAAATTGGTGAATCATGCTGAGGTTCAACTGTTTATTATGTTGGAAAAGTGGGGTTGTGGGGAGGTCTGACGTGAGGAAATTGGTGGTAAGGGAGGACTCAACTTCCAGCTTTTACTAGCCGTGACATCTGAAGCCTTGCAAAATCTCGATAGAGCCCAATTACATAAAACCAAGTTAATGCTTCTTGCATCATCAATATTTAAAAGCCTCTTGGTGGGCCATGTTGGGACACCTCTGTTCTGAAGCATGGGAGGAAACAGCTGTGATCACATTTACAGTATTCCATTGAATAAAATGCTTCCAATTCAAGATGTGTCTTTTCAAACTTGAAATGTTTATCTACGTGTTTGCATCCAGAGTCCCTAAAAAAGAGTTAAAAAGAGATGAAATCATGGGAAAGAGGAGGCAGCTCACTTCCCTCACCTTCTTGGCTTTTTAAAAATGCTCTTTTTGAATTTGATGCTTTTGCATGGTGGTTCTTTCCCTCTAATACCTAAATATTTTCAAAATCACTTGAACGTCTTAAATGACTCCTTTCCATACCAGAGACACACTTTAGAGCAGGCCCTTCTCTTACTCTCATGTCCAAACCTCCGCACTGACGTATGGCTAGAATATAGAAAAAGGGATGCTACTCTTCAAAAATAAGCCACAGAAAAATGTAGGTAGCAAAATCTAATAAAGAGAATGCATCTGACGTCGCGGTATAGAAACAAACAATTTTCTTCCTGCATCGCTGATATTTACAAGTCACTTGAAGCCATTTTGTGACACCTCTGTCTGCAGCAAGCGAAGGTAACAGCTGGGTCATATTTATAGCAATCCACTCAATAATATGCTTCAGAATCCAGGCTTGGAATTTCAGATTTGCAATTTACAGGCATACTTGCTTCCAGATATCAGAAGATTTTTAAGTTAGACAAAATAATAGAAAAGAAGGTATATTGTTCTCCTGCAATTTTTTAAAACTCCTTTTTTTTTTGCAAATGAAGTATTATTAGTAGTATGGTAGCTGTCTCTAATATTGCTTGAATTTTAAATAATCTTAAGATCTTAAACTATCCCCCTTCGTAGAAATGTCATACTTAGCAGTTTTCTTTCATACCTACCCTAAAGTACAAAAATGCAACCCTGCAAACAATTGAAAATAACTTTTTAATGTGGAATTTTGTTGAATTTTGGGGTGAGTCTTGTTGGATTTTTCAGTCCTTGGAGCAGCATGTATTGGGAAAAACATGATTTGTGGAATCTGACCTATTTGTGTTCAAACAGTAGTTCAGTTACATACCCCTGCACTTGACCTCATTGAAGCTTGCTTCACTCTTTCATGAAATGGTTAAAAATGCCAACTTTACAGAGTTATTTTAAGGATTAAGTGAGAAATGACTATAACAGCTGATTAATGAAGGAATGTCTATGCACCGAAAACTGTTGGGAAGGGAAAACTTTTCCTCTTCCCTCTAGGTTCAGTGTATGGGGGGCCTGTGAATTTAATTGACAAAAGACAGATTAACAAGAGAGAAGGAATACACATTCATTAACATTTTTAAGTGCACAGGAGTACACAGAAAAGAAGTGAAACTCAAAGGAGGGGTCAGACTTGGGAACTTATGCAACATTTTAACAAACGGAAGAGGGTTTGCGCTTCAAGGGACTATAAATTATGGGGAAGTAAGCAGGAAATACATGGGGGAACTCGTGGAAGATACAGGTTGTTTTACTGAGGTTTGTTCATGCACACTCATCTTGCTGCTGACTCTCTCGTGATAAAGGTCGCTTTCCTCATACTGATACAAGAGAGTGGGGAAAACTTATACCACCTCATTAAGGGAAATTTATGCCCTGCATGTAGGCAGAAAAGGGGATGGGGAGAGACAGAGATATCTTCCTGTCTCTTGATTCTTTTTTTCCTAATGGAGGCATTGGGGATTAAACCCAGGACCTCATGCATGCTAAGCATGCGCCCTACCACTGAGCTCTACCCTCCCTGCTTCATCTGTAGATTCTTAACTTTAGCTGAAAATAATCTTTGTGCCAAAGTGGCATATCTGGGGGTGGCTTATTCTAATCGCTTTCATTTCAGTACTGTGCTGAGAGCTTTACATAGACTGGTCACCTGACAAAGATCAAGTACACATGGAAAAGGTGAATTAGGCCAGAGAAATGTGAATTTAATCCCCCTTCCGAGGTCACTCTTGCAAGAATGATTTTTAGTGAGAGCGTAATAGCCTAATGGACACATCCTAATGGACTTTACCATTTCTCTATAGTTGAAGAGCATTAGATGGTTTCCAATCTTTCTTTGTTTTGCTATTAAAACTTACACTACAGTGTGATATCACTATGCCTGAATTTACAGCTGCATTTTGGAATTTTCAGTTAGTACAGAGGCCCAGAAATATAATTACTGAGTCAAAGGGTATGAATACTTTAAAGCCAATTGCTTTCCAGATTGGTTGCCCTAATTTATCAATCTCCTTCCTTCCTTGCTCTTATAATTGAATCTTTTTCTAGTTGATAGGTGTACAATGGTATTTTGTTTCAACTTAAGATTTTAACATTACTGATAAATTGAGCAATAAAAAGTTTACTGACAGTTTGTATTTTCTCTGATGAGAACTGTTTATGTCTTTTTCCTATTCATCTATTGCTTTGGTGTTTTTCTTCTCGGTCCGTAACAGCTCTTCATATATGAAGGTTATTAACTTTTGGTTCATTATCTGTTGCTAAAAAATCATACCTTCCTGTTTATCTTTTAATTCAGTTTATGCTAAATTTGATGATTTAGAAAATCTAAAGTTTTATGAGGTAAAATCTATCAATGTTTTTCTATTGTAAATTCTTTCATTGTTTTTATAATCTAAAACTATCTTCCAGAGATCAAATACAATTGTTTAAGTGTTTTCTTCTAAGTTTATTTCTGGCTTGAGTTTTTTTTTTTCATTTAATTCTTTGGTCAGTCTAGAATTTGTTTTGATGTGTGATGTGAAGGGAAGATTCAAGTATTCTTTTGAGTGTATCACAAAAATGGACCCACATAACTTGGACCCCATTAAAATAAATGAACAACAACAATAAAAATAAACAAAGACATCTAAAGCAAAATGCTCAAAGGCAAAAAATCCATTAATGGTTTTTTTTCCTTGGAAAAACTATCTCTATACAAGAAAAAAACTTAGAAAACTGTGTAAACTCAGATGTGGCCCAAGATTTAAAAACACAAGAAAGTCTCTTTCTTTTTTATCTTAATTATTCAAGGCACACATGACATTATTTTTATCTTATTCTAGAAAATCTATATTTTAGTATAAAAAGACTTTGAGGATTATTTATCTATGTCTGTATCTATATCCTTCTCATCTACATGCAGGCATGTTTTCCTCATTTGGCCACTACTCACCTTCTAAGCCTTGTGAAAATAAAACTATCTTCCAGGTGAATGAGGAACTTACATTTGTGATACAAAGGCCTTGCTGGGTTAATTCTTTGGCACGCTGCAAGTTAGGACCTCAGGAGGGCATCCTGATTGAGACTGAAGCATATACGTAAATAAATCCCCAGCCAATGCTTGATTTGAATAGATATATGGGAGTTGGGGATGGAACTGACCAGATGCTGGACCATATGATAAACACAGAGGGTCATGGTGTGGTGTAAAAACCGGGCATTTATATGGTACAGCTGGCTGTGCATAATCTTCTACTAATTTATAAGGCAGGAGCATCTGCTCTCTAGCTGCCACTCTTTCCAATTTTCCAACAGCCTTCTCCTTGAGTCTTTTGTTTAATAGAGTCCCCCCCCCCCCCCCCCCCCCCCCCCCCCCCCCCCCGCGCACCTACATGCTGTAGGAAGGAAGGGAGGGGTCACCACCAGGGTAAAACAAGGAGGTCCTGAATCTGCCTTTCAGAGAAGACTGGGAGAAATACCTCCAGGAAGCCTCTTGGTCTCATTCTGAAAAAGACTTCTTTGTTAGATGGCGGCATTTTGAAAAGAGCCTTTTAAATGGAGAGTCTTGGTTGCCATCATCGGGCTGGGTCTTTCTCTTACAGGGAGAAATTTCTCTCTGCCCCTTAATCTACAAGAGGCACCTTTAGGCCAAATTAAAGCTTCACGTTGCTTTCAGTCACAATTAGTATTTCTACTTAATTTGAATCAACTAGCTTTGCTGGGGAATACGCAGGCAAAATTGGGAGGCAGGAGCCATGATGCCCTCCTTACCTACTCCTCCCCTCAAAAAATGCCTCCCAACTCAGTGTTCTTTTCTTCTGTTATCATTTTTCTTTCTAATTCTTTGTCAGGGCAGGGTAGGATTATGGTGGCGGCATGCTTTTTGTTATTTTCTAGATAGACTAGCCTCGGCTTTCCATTACCTCTCTATTAACCCCGCTGATATATTTGTTGATGGTGGCTTAGAATATTTTTACTTTAAAAGGGACTTCTATCAGTGATATTAAAAGATGCAAAAGAATGGACGTCTTCATGACCAAATTTTGTTTTCTGGGATACATGGGTAATATAGTTTAAAGAGAAGGAGCACTTTACCTTCAAATAATACTATTTTGGAAGAAACCCATTGGTCTAGACTTTAGAAGAGGCTTGTGTCCTTATTCTGCCACTAATAGCATTGTGATGTTGGTGGTGTCACTTAGCGTCTCTGAGTCTGTGTTTCCAGAACTTCACAGAGGGGATAATAAGAATTTCAACTGATTTTACAAAAATACCTCTTAAGATATAAGACATTAGACAACTGTAAGTGACTATGATTAGATCCATGGACGTGTGGAATATTAGAGCTATATGTAATTTATCTACTTTATGTAAGTAATATAATTTATCATCCAAGCCAGGATACTTTTGAGAGAAAATGGGGGTGAAGACTGCACAGGAAGCTGATATAATAGAAAATTGTCCTGGGAAAACCTGGGCGTATGGTCTCCATTGCCATAAGACGCTCTAGAAGCCATATGCTCTAATTACTCATAAGACCAGCTTTGTCCCTGAACGCTGTACATGGATGGAAGGATGAATGAATGAATGAATGAATGAATGAATAAATAAATAAATAAATAAATAAATAAATAAATAAATAAATAAATAAATAAATAAATGTCTTTCTGTTGATGCGTTGTTATATGTTAGGGAAAAGCAAGTACATTCAAAACACTCAATGACTGTTACATTTGATGACTTTCCAATATTGCTTTTTGATCCAGTATCTCCCTGGAGCCTCCTGACCTCCCCATCTAATAGTATTGATAGAGTGGTAAAGAAACATGCCAGGTGGTTGAGATGATTTCTGCAGTGCTTTGCGCACAGTGGGCAGGGATCAAGGCAAAATTGTGCCTCCTGATGATCCCTTCTCACCTCCTCCTTCAGCTTTACCCATTTCTTCTGAGGCTACGTGCTGTCCTTGAATGCCTTTGATCTCCCCACCATGTGCTGCTCCAACCTAACAACATCTTTGCTGATGGTTCCCCTGAGTTTTGAGATAATGAAGTTTCTTAAACTCCTCTGATGGTAAGAATCACCTGGAGTGCTCTCTTGGTGATTTTGAGTCAGTAGGTTTAGGGTAGGTCTCATAGATCTGTACATTTAGCCAAGTTCCCTTGTGATTCTTATGATCACGTGAGTCTGAGATACGTGGATTTAATAAATATGAAAGTAGAAAGATACCTTTGAGACCATTGAAGCCAGTGGTTCTCAAAGAGTGGCTTTCTGACCAGCAGCATCAGCATCACCTGGGGACTTGTTAGAAATGCAAATTGTTGGCCCTCTATTGAGTAGGAACTCTGCAGGAGGACCCAGTGACCTATACTGGAACATAATTCTCACCTAGCTAAAGTTCTAGACCAGTGATTTAGACCAACAATTTCTTGTTGTCCTTCATTTTACAGATGAGAAGTGTTGGCACTCTCTTCTCTCACTTTGGAACCTTGGGTGTTGAGGGAGGCAGACTGCTGTAATCCCTAGATGATTGTGAGCAGGGTGGAAAGACTGATGGTACGGGGCTATTGAAGATGGGGCATCAGTGAGTATGGCCCTCAACACCTCTCCCTGCTCCCAGAGTGAGGGGTCTTGTCTGTGTCCTGTTGGCCAAGGGGACTGCTGAAAGACACAAGGCTTCTGAAGAGCACTCTCCCATGGTAAACCAGAGCCTGGTGTTAGCAGTGACGCCCCACCTAAGAAATCCCCTGAGAACCCAGACACCAAGAAGCTCCAGTTCCTCTAGAGAAAGACATGCTTCACTCTTGGAGAAGTTTCAGCTCTGCTTTCGGTGGTTAGTCTCTGCTCATTCTCAGGGTGGGTGATGAGAGACTTCTAATTTGTGCTGCCCAAGAATGATCTGAAGTGTAATCTCTGGGTGGATATTGATGCCGTTTGACCACACATCTTACCATATCCCACTGGTGAGAAAGAACGAGTGTGCAGCAGGTAGTTCAGACATCCCTGGTGAGCTCAAAACCAGTGTTCCCAAGCCTCAGCCGTTTTACTACAAGTTTCACTATATTTTCAATGTTTAAGTACAATAAGTAGTATCATTTATTTAATATTTTTCATTTACTCAACTGTGAAAAACTGTTTTAAAATCATTCCACATTTACAAAAAAATTTATGAAGACAGTACAGAGATTTCCCATGCACCTCTCACCTAGTCTCACTTACTATTATTATTTTACATTAGCAGGGTACACTTGCCACAACCAATGAACCAATCATGAAACATTATTATTAACTAAAAGTCCATACTTTATTCAGATTTCCATAGCTTTAACCTAATGTCCTTTTTTTCCTGTTTCTTGATCCCATCTAGGATACCACATTGCATTTGTCAAAAGGATATGAAATATGTTAAATTTATAAATATTCAAAATAATTCAATTAAGTTACAAAAGCCCTCTTAAAAGTGATTGTTAAAAGTGGTCAGATTTATACACAGAGTAATAAGGTTTATGAGTCGAGCTTAAAAACAAGGAGTAACAAGAGATTTGGGTCCTGACCTAGACCCATTAAACTGTGAACTGATGCAAAATGATGATACTTTGGCTCCTGCTTCTGACCCAGGAGTCTCATGCTTACTGTGAGCATAGAAGAAATGTTGACAAGCCAACTTGTTAGCTTCCAAGTAGGGTAAGATATCGGACCTCTCACAGCTCTTGATAACCTGTGTATTCAAAAGGATATGAGATAATTAAATTTATAAATATTTAAAATAGTTCAATTAAATTGTAAAAGCCCTCTTAAAAGTGATTGTTAAAAGTTGCCAGATTTATAAACAGAGTAATATGGTTTATGACTTGAGCTTAAAAACAAAGAGCAACAAGGGATTTAAATTTGCAGTTTTCATAAATCATGTATTAATTAAAAACAATCACAGTATCCCTTGAATAAATTTTTTTTTCTGGCACAAAAGCCATTGCCATAAAACTCATATAAATAATCCTAAATTGTGTAATGTTGGGTTGCTGTCTTGTGAGAACCCATCCTAGAAATGAATTTACCCTGTTTATGGCCAAGAATGACAAAGGTCTATTGCCCTCGAGGGTATTTACATTTTCGCATAAGACAAACAGCTTTATCCAAAGAGTGAATCTCTAACAGTGGAATTTGGGAATCAGCGTGGGACTAGCACTCCTCAAATCATGTTATGAGGCAAGCATCTATTTTGCAGATTCAAAGAATAAAGCTAAGGCCTCTCACTGTGGTCTCTGCTGAATCCTCGGGAACTAAAACTGCCACATAATTGGTGCTTATTAAGTATATGTTAAATGATTGTGGTTGAATGAATAAATCATTCTGGCCAAGAAGAAGCCATGATCATATTTTAGTTTTAGAAAGTTCATTGTGAGTGTCACGTGAAAGTCAGACAACGGGAGGCAATGCTAGATAGGAGACCAAGAAGGAAGTTTGTGGGAAGTAGATCTGATAGACGACACACAACAAAAGCTTCTAGGATTTTGAAACAAAATCCTACCCTCCTCAGCAAAGAACTAGTCAAGTTCTGGAAAACAGCTATTGGCTTATTCCTGGGCCCAGGGGGAGGCTGAAATCTTGACCCTGGGATGCCGTGTGACCATGTGATGGGCTTCCCATCACTGATGGGTGTTCACAGGACGATCAAGACATGAGGCAGGAAGGGCATAAACCAGGCTGAACCCAAGAATGTTCTTACAGCACAAATATGTGCAGGACCTTGAGAATCAATAGACAAGCTGATTCACTCTGAGAACATGGGACCCTCTCAGCTTCTTTCCCAGACACACCAGCCTTCTCCATGTGCTCTAGAGCAGACGTGCGTGTGTGAGGATGGGGTTACTATACATGTCTCAAAAGCATGGGCTTCCTCTCACTGAGGCTGACCTGGCTGCTGCCACTCTGAGTGCCACGGTCAGGGATAGCAGCAAGCAGTCTGGGATACCTTGTATGTTACCATATCTTGGAGGAGGGAGTGCTTTGTCCCCACTGGACTGGATACAACTAGATTTGGGTTTCCTTTCCCAGCCCAGCATGCTTCTATTTGGCCCAGCACCTGTGGATTTATTGTGTCTATTCACCATCAAGTTTTACCATACAACACCGTTCTAACAAAATAACTCTCTTTACAGGGAAAGAGATAGAGTCAATACATCCAACAGTCTACTTGACATCTCTTGGGATGTTTTAAAAGCAATTTCTGCTCAACATATCCAGCACTAACCTCATGATCTAACCTGCAACACCAGCTGGCCTGCAAAGGCCTTTATTTTCTTTTAGGTCCAGTAAGGCTATTAAAATACTAAATAAGTTATAGAACAGTGGCTGGCAGGATTAGCGAAACCCCAAGAAAATGTTAAAAAATGAAATGCTGAGAATGTGAAGGATAAGAATAAAAAGTAATGCTTAATCTATGCTATTGATAATCATTTTCCTGTAACAGTTTTAATCAGTTTTATAAACTTTGTAATATTTTGTCTTTGGTGTATTTCTTAAGGGATTTAGAGCATTTATGAGTCTTTAAATATTAATAGTCTTTGATTAAATTTTCATAAGTAGTTAAATGTCTGGATAAATCTAATTGGTTAAACTCAGATTTATTTTATTACTTGTGAAAGTAATATGTGATTACTTTGGGAAATGTCGCTTTTTAAAGAATGTCAATTGGTTAATAAATTTAAAGTATTTGTAAATTGAACACAAAACAATGTATTATCATTAAAAACGTATTTTTCTCATATGTTAAAGCCCCTCAAAGATGAAAGAATCCATCAACCCCTTTCTGCTCTGAGTTCCACGCCTCACCAGCACTGGATCCCTCTCAGTTAAGGTGACCTAACTGCCCAATGGTTCTTTGATTCAAAGCAAATATATTGAACAGATTCTGTGCACCACATCCAGTGTGCTGACACAGTGCCACCTGTAGCCTTAAACATCTGTTTTCTTGACCAATACCATTTAGACCACCGGAAACACATCTTCACACAAAATAGCGTGTGGAGTGGTACGTTCTACTCTTTGAGTGTGCCGAGCAGAGGACTTCAGACTGCAAGGAGGACTTGAGAGTTAGAAATATTTAGTAAGAGACAAGACAAACCGATCTGCCAAATCTTCCTTCCATTACACTAATTAAACTAAGTTTAATTAAATGTTAAACTAATTAATGTTTACAAAGCATTATTTTCCAAAAGAATTTGTTTTCGTTTTCCTGCTTCTGTTCACACTTCCAAATATGTTTTCAAAAGCATTTGCAAATTAGTGTAGCTAAGAAACATTTTGCAAAATTGAACACTTCATTTTCTTGCCCTTGACGGTGTACTTTGTAAGTCTAGATGTGATATCATGAAGGGTAATACCTGTTACTTATCTAGACAATTAGAGGGAGATGGAACATTGAAATTGTGAGTTGTGTTACTTAATGTGGACTACTACAAATTTACTGAGATTTCAAAGTATCTGTTTCACCTTAATTTAAATAATTTTGATAATATCTAAAAATCCAGTAGTCATAAATAGAATTTTATTAATTAAAATGACCATTAATTATCATTTTATTTTACCTTTTATTTTAAAAGATATTCTGAATATTTTAGTGGAAAACAGCTTTTTGAAAACAGTACAATAATAATTTTTTATTTTATCTTAACATTTATTTTAATATGTATAGATAAAATATATTCAAATTCAAGTTTGAACACAATTAAATTTTATTTTTAATCCTTGATTATTAAGAATAGCCACAAGTCAAGAATATGGTAGGAATTTATAATATACATTTCATAACATAAATATAATTTCTTCATTGGCCTAAAGATGGGATAATATGGTGAAACACACAGTAATAGAGGAAAAAACGTGAAAAGAAAAAGATAATAGAAAATCTTCAAAGAAATGTTTAGTTTAAACCTAAGATCTGGAAACTGAGAGAAACTAGACTTCACAGACTCTTTGCTTAATACAATTTTAATTATTGGTCGAAACAATGAAAACGAACATACAAGCATTCTTCCCACATATGTAGCTTAATCATTTCAGATTAAGTGTCTGTGACTTCATGCTCTTTATTAAGTGAAGATTTAATAACAGGTTTTTGCCTGGGATTGTAATACCTGCAAGTAATGAGTCTAAATAGAAACTTGTACAATTTTGTGGGAGAGATTGGAAGGTCTTAGAAATTTGTTGATGCCCTGGCTGTCTGTACACTATTCTTTTCTTCAGAGGAAACACTGATCAAATTGGCAGGGAACTATATCTACCTCCATTCTGGTATTGTTAGGTAATATAATAAATTAACTGCAACTAGCCTGTCTTCTTATAAACAAATGGTTTGGACCTTCCACCCATATTTGCTCAAATGTTCTGCTATAAGCTACATTCTAGAGATGGATCTTTAATGAAAAAAAATGGTAGTTTCTGAGACTTAGTGGAAAGGACTCTACCAGATACTTCTGCACCTATTGTCACTTCAGAGACTAGACTCATGGACACATGGCTTCTGAGCTAACATTGCTTGGACGACTGTCAGATTACACCGTAGGCCAGGATTTCCAGAGCTCTTTTCAATCCAGAAACAGCTGAACTCCTGAGCACAAATTACTCCCCCATATCTAGTGGAACAAGAATTAAGTAAGCAAAACATAATGAACTGATGGGAAATATCAAACCGATTTTTTGATTGGAATAATGTAAGTATTTGTTTCAATGTTATATTTTGATAAGTATATGATAGATTTTGCTACTTTATCTCTAACTCTTCTCTATCTAATTTAGTAGAACATTTTAAAAGGGTATCTTATTCTCGTTGCCCCCTCAGACTTCAGGAGAACCTTAAAGAGAGAATTCACCCACATTTATATAGCTGCAGGTAAAGTCTGGTGAGGATGAACTTCTTGGGTTTTCTTCTCTAATCTTGGAATAGAAGAGCAATTTGAAAATATCTTTGGAGTGTTGGAGACTGTTGAATGTACAACTTCTCCAAAATCTTTAGACAGATGTTGATCTTCTGGCCTTGGAGATACTTCAGTAGGAACACTTTAGGTTTGCTGATTATACCATAAGTTGGTTTCTGTGCATTAAATAAAGCTTCTTGCTGCATCTGGTGCAATTGTATTAGGCTAAAACACAAGAATATTGATGTTACCAATGAAGGAACAATTAATAAAAAATAACCATAATTAGCAAAGGGAAAAGAATGACTCCAAGTCACCTTATTGTCAAACAAGCCCATCCTTGACCTAGCAGGTCATCTTTATTAGGATATTTTACAACTCCAGCTAGATGTTAACTTTGAGAAAACCAAATTAGATATAAATCATTCTCTCTAGGGCAATGCAAATGATTTTTCTCCGGTAGAGATGTGAATGATTTCCAGTGCAAAAGATAAACCTAAAGATTGTAGTTTTATTAACCTTTAGGACATTAACCAAGTTTGTATATAAATTAACATTCTTTCTTTCAATGACTATAAACACTTCTGCTTCTCCTACAGTCCTCTGAGTAAGTTTTATTATTATTCTAGTTCCTTCATTCGTGAGTTAAATCTTTAATACGTGCTCAGTTAATGACACACATATACAGACACACACACAATGAAATATGACTAAATATCCACCAGTATGGCTAAAATTGAAAAATATTAACAGTGCCGAATATTTGCAAGGAGGTAGACTGGGCACAGCCACTGCAACGCCCACTGCCTGGGGCTCTAATACCAGACATCAGATGCTGCAATCAAAACTACAGCCACAGCCGCCTCTGTGTCGCTCTCCCACCAACCTGGCCGCAGTGGATTCTGCGCAGGACTGCTCACTGGTGACCTAGCTCGGAATTCAAAGTCTGGGGTGAGGTATCAGACGCTTGCTCGTTAGTTAGCCTCAGTACTTGCTCCTTAGTTGCAAGGGAGTTTTGGAGAGAACCCCTGCTACTATTTTGTAAACTGGAGGTGGGGGAGTTCCTCAAACATAAAAGAGGGTTCTGATATGAAGCATCTGGAAATAATAACACATGTCTGTACAAGGCAGGTAATTCAATTAGCCAACACATTTGAAAGCATGTCCATGTTGTACCTACCACTGTGCTAGCAGAGGAGAGCCTTGGGCTGCTTTCCTATTCGGTTAGCTGTTACTCTTCACTTACTTGGTGGAAGGGAAAGGAAATTGTGCCCATTCGAGATGAAGCTGCTGAGGCTCTCAGACACAGAGAACAAACTAGTGGGGAGAGGGAAGGGAGGAGAAGCGATAGAAGGGTAAGGGATTAAGAGGTACTAACTATTCGTGCATAAAGTAAGGTACAAGGATAATTATACAACACAGAGAATACAGCCAATGTCTCATAACTATAAATGGAGTATAACCTTTAAAAATTGTCTATCACCATGTTGTACACCTACAACTTATATAATATTGTACATCAACTATAACTCAATTAAAAATAGTTAAAAATAAAAAACAAACATAGAAAATATAAGTATTCATATATTCATATAATGGAAAACTATAGAGCAATGAAAATAAATTATAGCTACAAGCAACACATAGATAAATTTTACACATTGAGCAAAAGAAACCTGGTACATATGAAAACATGCTGTATGATCCATTTGTACAAATTAAAAAAAAATATGCAAAAACGTATCTATGGTGTTAGAAGTCAAACGAGTGGTTACCTTTGGGGAAGAAGGAGGGCTAGTGGTTGCAAAGATGCATGAGAATGTTTCCTTTGTTTAGATATGGCTGGCAATATTTTTCAATCACAATTCCAAAAAGCTTTTTTAAATTAAAAAGATGAAGCTGTTGAAAGATTAAGTTCAGATCTCAGTATTAGATTAATTCTTTTCCTTCCAGATCAACATGGGATCACTTTTCCTTTTATAGTCTGATAAAAAGCAAAAGTAATGATCTTAACTACATTTCCCTTAAATGAAAGAGATCTATTACTTTTAATAATGAACTTAAGCCATCAGAATACTATTCTTATTAATGGCAGTGGGTCCTCGCCTGCGATTTTCTTGGCAGACTCTCAGCATCAAGACTCCCCAGCTCCAATCTTGCCATTGTTGCAAAACAATTGATGGCCCAGGATCTGGGGTGTAGCTACAATATCAAACATGAGAACTCGGAGGCTATTGTTCTGATGGGAAGTTGACAAGCAATTGTGTCTGGAAACATTCCTCTTTGCTAAAGTTATTTTGAGAAAACAAAAAATAACCTTAATTTTAAACAATGCAAAATGCTGCTTCCCACACGAATATAAAGATTAGTGGTGATGTCTGGTATTGGCTGAGGTTAGATGGAGAAGAAAGCCTGTTCTCAGTGGACATTTTGATTAAGGAATCATCCAGCTTCAGTCTCCCTTATGATCACTTTGAGAAGCAGAGCCATGTTTTTTCACAAAGCCCTGTGGCAGCTCCAAACTCAGCCAATCCTTACAGCACATGATGCCAGAGGAGAGAGCAGGCTTCTCTCCCCCACTGTCGACATCAATATTTGAAAAGAACAGACTGACTTACCTGAGTCAAATCCCACCATGTGACTGTGCTCTGCATGTGCGTGGGGGAAGTGGGACAGATCCTTTTGAGAAGGTGACAAACAGGGACAGAGAGAGGACACAGTGCTCTGGGTGCTGTCACGCAGGCATCTTGGGTTTGGTGGATGAAACAAGGGGTCAGTGTGAAGACAGGACAGGCCGTGCAGTGGGCCATGAAAGCCCACTTCCCACCTCCCGCCCTCCTAGACCTCCAGAAAGATTAAACAGATCCATCTCCAGGATTATCAGCCTCGGGTTCAGTATGATTTCATTGGCAAGGTGAAAGGTCTTTCTGCCCAACATATATATTTCCAATTGCACATTGTGTCTGGAATATTTCACTCAGGGCAAAGCATTTTGTTCCAGATTAATCTTTTATAGATTAAAAAAAGCCCCACATGCAAATATTTGACAGAGCTGGTTCATTGGTGACAGTGTCAGTCAAGCATAACCGCCTGTTCTCTGTATCTCCTTGGGGTCAGAAAGCAGAAAGGCATAGGGCTTTTGAGAGGGGAAGGAAGGTCCAGGAGACCAGCCCCTGCCCACATCAGGCCCGGAGTTGTGGGTACTGAGAGACTAGCAATTGCTGAAGACGTGATGAAAAGGACTGGAGTCTTAGCTTAAAAAAAATCTGCATCTTTGGGGCTCTGGGGTCAAGGTCCCTCTCCTTGGACCACCCCTATTCTGTAGAGATCAACTTTGGTGGTTTAGTGTAGGCAATGTCAAACACTTGGCTATGGACTGAGTTTTGTCATTGTTTAGACCCAAAGGCTGACTTTCCTTTAAAGGGAACATGGATCTAACCAGCAGGAGAAAATAAACAAAAGGAAATCCACTGGAACAATAAAAAAAATTTCTATTCTCCAAGTTCACTTATGTCTCTGGATAAATGACATGTAAGTAAAGGGAGCCATATAGTTTGATGTAAGAATTTCGAAGTAGTTATAATTTTTAAAGGCTTGTCTGTAGTTCATTCTAAATCAGATTTCAACTCATCAGGTTGCTTTATTGTTGCTGTTATGGTCATTGTGGCTCTGCGTGGAAAACACTGGAGCTTCTGTTACAAAATCAATTTCAGAATAGTTATTTGAAAATCAAGAGACCATAGAAATGGTTGACACTTGCCTTCAAAGCATATTGGAGATGGAATTTGCCAAATTAGTGAATGTTTACTAATAAATGTATAGACTTAACGAGTGCTGTCAGGTAGTACGTACCTGCCAACCATGCAGGACAAATAGATCTTGTTGGGCCCTGCTTCTACTTGTCCCTGAAAGCAGACAGCCCCCCCCTACCCACTGCCCAGCTGTCCTATCAGATCTCCTTGTCCCCATGCTCTCTTGCCCCAAAGGTCAACACTTGTCCTTCAATGTATTGACTGACATTAAAGAAAAAAAGAAAGTTCTGAAGTTCAACAGGGCAAAACTAATATTTAAAAGAGAAATTTTAACTAAGGGACTAAGCGGAAATCCATATGTACAAAAACCCAGAGGAATTTCTAGACGGTCTGATAAAAAGTGCTTAAGTTGTTGAGTTAGATATGATTTCTGACCCTACAAATCACAACCTCTCAGAGGCTCACCTATAAAACAGGTGACTGTCTATTTCATAATAATCATGACCTGGTGGGCAAGTGTGAGGGTTAAAGAAATAACGTATGTGCAAGCGTAGCCTGAGGATAAGCTGAAGCCGGGACCTGCTGAGGACTATGGCTGAAGGAATGACCGTTCCTTTGTCCACTGTCACAGCCAGTTCTCAGGGCTGGGCTGAGACTGTCGCCATTTGCTTGCCCCTCGTCAGCAGGCAAGCCTTTAGCCAGTCTTCTCAAAAGACAGAGGAAAGGGGAACCAGGGGCTATCAAATCCTTGTGAGAGTGGCAAAAAGGACCTCTTACCTGGGGAAGCTTTACTCTGAGCAGCTGGAAGAAGCTACAATCCTGTGTTTTGGTGGGAAAATGTAGGGATCTGGGGAGGTAGGAGTGTGGGGAGCTCTGGTCTGGGAGCCCTGTGTTCTCCTTCGTTATTTAACTCTCTCCCTAAGTTTCTGTATCTTTTGCTATTGAAGAAACATTGCACCTTGTGTGTCCATTGGAATCTTTCCTTCTTTCTCATCACTGTCATATAGACAACCTCTCAATGAGTGTTTCACTTTAGAAGCAAGTAGAAGTTAGCTCTTATCTGTAGCGCACTCCATCAGACAACTCAGCCGACCCGAGATGAAAAAGGCTCATCTGCTTCTGACGAACTAGTTTCTCATTGTTTCTTTCACTCACCTCAACCCTATCTTGAGAATACTTTCTAAAATTCCTTCTCATCAGAGTGGATATGTCATTTTTGCTTTCCTAATTTTACCCTCTATCGCCTTTTAAAGGAAATCTGGGACAGGATTTCTGGACTTGACCGTTATCCAAGGAGAACAAACAACACCTAGGAAATGACACTCATTTGGACGAAAGAACAATGACTCTAGGACAGCTCTCTGCTCAGAACTGCCCAACACCCAGGCTCTGCTTGTTTCCATTGTTGCCTCTCTGTAAAAAATGGCTTGTTCTCCACACTGACCTGTGGAGGAAGATAGGCAGCAGACTGCACAAAACTGTAAGAAAAACCTTCCTTCCTCCCATACTTCCAGTGGTTCAACTCTTGTTTCATTAGTTTATCCAATAAATATTAATTGAGCATCTGCTATACAGATATGAATAGAATGAAGATAGAGCTGTGGAAACAAAACAGAGCAAAGCAAAACACGAGGGCAGACCTGCCTTTACATTCTAGTGGAGGAGGGGAAAATAAACAATGAGCAAGATAAATAAGTAAACTATAGTATATCAGCTGATTCAAGTGCTGTGGGGGAAAATGAGGGGTAGAGAGAGTCACAGGGTACAGTTTGTGATTTTAAATTGAATGGTGAGGGAAGCCTCACTGATAAGGCAAACTTCCAGCAAAGGCCTGATGAAGGTGAGGGTGGGAGGCTGTGGATTTCTGGGGCACAGCTTTTCAGGAAGCAGCTGGTACACAGGCCTAGAGGCCAGTGCATTTGTATTTGAGGGCCAAGCAGCAGGGTCAGTGTGCTGGAATGAAGTGAGAGTGGCCAGAATTAGGGAATGAGGTCTGAGAGATTATGAGAAAAGGAATCAGGTCATCCAGGGCCTTGGAGGCCACAGGAAGAACTGTGGTTTTTATCCTTATGAGACAGGAAGCCATTGTGCAGTTAGGAGCAGAAGAGTGACATGATCTGATTTACGTTCAAAGGATCACCCTGGCGACCCCTGCTGAGACCAGACTAGAAGGAGGCAAGAGCAGAGTAAGGAGACCAGCCAAGTGGCTGTAGCAGTTAACCAGATAGCAGCCTGGAATAAGCTAGTTGTGAGAAATGTTATATTTTGGAGCTTAGATCCAAGAGAATTTATTGATGGATTGAGTATAGGATGTGACTTGTAAAGGAGGAAACAAAGATGGCCCCAAAGTGTTTGGCCTGAGACCCTGTAGGAGTGGAATTGCCATTTGATCATAGGGCCACATAAATGAAGGCCTTCAGTCCAGCTAAACATTGTTTGCTCCTCTCTGGCCGATGTTTATGTGGGTCTAAGAAGTCTAATGAGGATTTCATCTGATATGCCTCATAAGTCTTTCCTTTGAAAAACCCAAATAACAGATATTTCAAAAAGCAAAGCAAAACAATGAAAAGATTTATTGAAATAGTATGACAATATATTCCTTACACAATGAAGAATGTGACAATTTTCATATTTTATGTGAAGTATTTTATTCTTGCCTAAACATGCCAAAGCAGGAAAGCAGAAACGAAGTAAAAGAAACATAAAACAAAACTTGATGTTACCTAATAACTTTCATGAGGCAACCATAACCTTTTTTTTTAAAAAATTTTTAAAATCAGGCTTCAGGACTATTGAATTTCAAAAACTTAAATGCTGTTGACCACACACAATCCTTATTCCCCACACATCCCACTGCTCTTAATTTCTCAAAAGAATGAAAGGCAAAATAGACAGTAAGCAAAAAATAAAGCATAATTCAAAAACACAGATTAAAGTAATTTTTTATCTCAAGATATACAAAGTAATTTTTTCTGACCATATGGGAAAGCAGTGAAACCAATTTTCTAGCTCTTTCTCTGTCTCTTACTCTCTCCCTCTGTGCTCTCTCCTTTCTGAATAATTTTTAATCAGTTTACTATTGTGTGTAATTGTACATAACCAGAAACACTGACTGTATTTTTGTCACATTTTGGAGCAATGTTCATGAGGAATTGTACAAATGTTGTCCAGCATATATCTCTTCACAAGACAGACAACCATAAACACATATATAAAACTGAGCCCAAAGTGAGGAAGGCAGCTTTCTGAGCCTAAGGCCATAGACCTCCACTTGGTGGGGCCCTGGAGCTGCCAGGAGGTTGCTGGTGGGCTTTAATTGGCCCTACAGTCTCCCCCAGCGCTGGTCCCTCCTCCAAATAAACCTACCCTCCATGGTGTGCTTTCAGCTACAAGTCAACCTCTCTACCCGGTCCTCAACCAAACCTCATGTCCCCAGTCAAACTGGCATTCCTAAGATCCTTGTTTATAGAGATTATGAAGATTCTACTGGCAAGTGACTCTTCACCAGGATGGTTGAGAAATGAGTATGATATAAATTAGAGTTAAGGTTTCTTTTTCACTTTGTTGCTAAAAATGATTATACCTGATTTTGAGAATAAGGATAAATTCTTCTAAGGCAATGTTAGAAAACAAAACAAAAGCAGAAAAGAAAACTTTAATGTATGTGTTAAATGAGGGAAATTGAATTGAGTGGGCACACTTTTGTATTTAGATGTTATTGTTGATAAACTTAATGTAGATATTAATCCAGAGATCATGAGAGGTTTTTTGTTTTTTCAAATACTGTTCTTATTTACATAGAATAGAATTTGAAAGAAAGTAATGGTTCATTAAGTAGGAGTATTACATAATGGAAAATGAATGTATGAAAAAGTATATTCATATAAAATAGAAATGCAATGGAAAATACTCATTCATCTAAAAATTCCGTTTATGTGAAAGTTGAAATGTCTATGTCAAGTTAACTGTCAAATAAAGAGTAAAAAAGGATTGCTCCAGGATTGCCTGTCTGTAATGCTATTTAAAAAAAATACTAATTCAACAACATTTTAAACAATGTCTTCTCTCCTTGATTCTTAAATTTTTATTTAGCTGACTTAGAAGGATTGGGATTGTTGTTAGAGACGTTACAATCAGAAATGAAGTTCTGTATTTCATGGAGCCCTTTGTTCTCTGCCTCTTCTTTAAATTCTAATGTCTTTGTGTGTGTGTGTGTGGGGGGGTTTGCTTAAATGTGTTTACAAATAAAATAAAGAGGAAGAAAGAATGATTAAACTCCAAAGTGTAACAGTGAACACTGCGTTAAGAAAACACAAAAATGACTTTCAATGAAATTCTTCAAACATGAGCCATTCCATTCACAGAGACCTTTTGATTCCACTATGCAGAGCATTTCAAGGACTTTCCACGCATCTCTCTTCACTTCTCTGACTTCTTCTGTCTAACATGGGCTGATAGATTTCAGCCACTACACAGTAACCAGTGTGAGGTGTTAGAGCTTCAATTTCAACCACTCTGTGGGTGCCTTCATATACCTTTTGCTCCTGTATACAAGCAGGAAAAATGAGATGATAAACGGTTTTTAGTAAGTCATTGACTTGCTCTATTTTTTTTATAAAATTATTAAGTTGTTTGTAACGACTGTAGTAGATGGGCTGTAGGTTTTCTTCCCAGACACACCCTCCTTCTCTGGGGTCCTAGATCACAGACTGATAAAGGGACAGGTCACATGGCTGTGAAGGTACCACATGACTTCTCCCTTAGTGATGCTGATGGATTGACCCCTTGGTCAGAGTCTCTTTTTCAAGAATTTAAACTGTGCAAGAGGGGAATGCAGTAGATTTGGAGACACCTGTAGACATGCAGCATGTGACCTCCAACAGAGTGAGGTTCTTTAAGACTTCCTTTCCCATTTCTCCTTCCCAGTCACTACAAATCCCAGTAGCACTTATTCCTTGCTTCTGGCTGTCCATAAGATTGATACCTCCTAATAAAACCCTTCCTCTCCCCTCCACTTTTCTATCTGAATCAGTTTGGATGGGTTTCTGGTTTTATACAGCCAAAGGAAACTTGTCTTAGATGGACCCCTCCCCCCAAAAAAGGAATATTCAATTAACCACCAAACCAAAATAAAGGCACCAGAGGATTATAATATCATAGCAAAATTGGCACAAATATATAATCCAAATGCCACTTTAAAATAAGGTGTGTAAAGTCCATAAAAATGAATATTGTGACAATCAAATGGAATTAAATATTGTTACTACCAATCTTGGCTATGCAGGGAAGATCAAATGGAGACCAGCTGAGTGGCTGAAAAGCTGCAAACACCCATATGCACACACGCAACTTCTGATGGTGATGCCAACCACTAATTGTTTATCAAGGAGGGTGAAAGTGAGAAGGAACTAAAAAAAGATAAGGGAAAATAAGAGGAGCTAGAGTAGCAAAAGACAGGACATATTTTATGGCTAAAGTGTTGCTTAAACAAAAGAAAAAATAGCAAACTTATCTATTCATCTGAACTTACCATTTCTAGTGAATTGTTAATTATAAATACTCGGTATACTAGCTCATAGTAACTTTCCACTGATACATCTTTTCCTTTTTCATCTCTATGTGGTAAGTTGGGAGCATGGAGAATCACCAGCAAAGATCCATTAACTCGGGTTATATTCATGACTGGAGGATCTATTTTTGCTGGAGAAAGAATAGGAAATTTTGATGAATGATTAAAAAAATGGAGAATTTCACATGGACACATTATGCATAATAACAAATCATTATTAAATTCAGATACCTGGCAAAAATCATTATGGAGAGACACTGCTGACACCTAAAATATAAATATCTTGAGAATTTTCTTTGAAGTTGATGTTTTATTTGCAAAGACTGTTACATTCTGAATCAGCTTTAAGTTGACATTTATCAATCATTTCCATAGCTTGCAGTGATTGTTTTGGAAAATGAAGTACAAAATGTTATTTGGGCTAAGATCTTAGAGTAAGGCAAATATTTTGTAGGTCCTTAAAAATGTAAAATTTCAAAGCAGCCTTAGAATCATTTGAAGACTTGTTGCTATAAAATTATTTCAACAGGATTATGTTATACACCATGGAATAGCACAAGAGTGATCGAGAGAGAATTTTTGTTTCTTGCATTTTGGTATCAATACCCAGATGATTGTTAACTAGGAAAGAAAACTAAATAAATTAATAGTCACTGTAATTTCCACCAGATTAACTATAGTAATTCTAGATAAATTTAGTTCTTTAATGGATTTTGTTGTTGTTTTCCTGTTTGGCATTCATGATATATTTTCAATTTGTAGATTTCTGTCTTTCATAATTCTTGAAAATTAGCCATGATTGATCAGTGGAGAGAGAGAGAGAGAGAGGTGCTTTTCTTCTGGAATTTCAGTTCTACATCTGTTAGCATCTCTTATTTGATTTTCCATGTCTTAATTTCTTTTTTATTTTTCTATCTTTTTTCTCAGCAGAGGATTCTGAATGGTTTCTTCAGAGGTGTCTTCCAGTCCACCAATTTACTATTTAGTCATATCTAAACTGATTTTTAACCCCCAAAATCAATTTTTTAACTTCAATTATTATAATTTTTTCATTTCAATGAGCTCTATTTGAGTCTTTTTCAATCTATCTGGTTTTAATAATATTCTGTCCTTTGACTATGTTTTCATTCCCTCTCTTATTTCTTTAAACTTTTTTCTTTTACTGTCTGCTTCCAATATTACAAATTCTCAAAGTGCTGGTCTGGCCAGTGCTTGTTTCTGCCAACCTTGCTTGTATTGATCTGCTTCTTTGTTTTTGTATCGTGAGCACATGTTTAAAGTTGACACTTCCTTTTTTGTTGCTTTAGTGTGAATTTTAAAATCTCAAATAAACTTTTTTCTCAACCTATAAGATAGATACAGACAAATGAATCACGAGCATATGACTCAACAAATCTTTACAAATAAACACTCCTCTATAGCTACTACCCAAAACAAGAAACCAGATATTTCTTATTCTGGGTGGTAGCAGAAGCACCCCACAAACAGGAGACACCCCAGAAACCTCCTTTATGTTTCCTCCAATTACTTAACCCCAGAGGGTAACCGTAATTGTCCTGAGTTCTACCGCCATATACATTAGTTTTTGGAATCATACAATATACACTTTGTGTCTGGCTTGTTTCACTCTTTAACTTTAGCTATTCTGGTAAGTGTGCAGTACCAATTTATCATGTTTCTAAGTTGCATTTCCCTGATGACTAATGAAGTTTCACATGTTTGTTGGCCATTTGGTTATCCCTTTTTGCGAAGAGCCTGTTCAAATCTTTTGTGTATTTTTTAATTGGTTGTCTTTTTATTATTAGTTTGTAAGGGGTCTTTGTACATTCTGGGCATAATCTTTTGTCAAAAACATGTATATAAATATCTTCTCTCTGTGGCTCACGTTTTCATCATTCTAATGTATATTTTGATACACAGAGGTTCATAATTTTAGTGTAGTCTAATTTACCAGTCATTTTCTCCATCATTAGTACTTTTGGAAGTCTGCTTAGCCCCAAATCACGAAAATCTTCTCCCATGTTATTTTATAGAATGGAAGCCAGCAAGCATCCTCTGTAAAGGGTCAGACAATGCATATTTTAGGCTTTGTGGGCCATATATGGCTCTGTGGTAGTTGCTTGACTTTACTGCTGTAGAGTGAAAGCAGTCACAGACAAAATGTAAACAAATGGGTGTGACTATAATCGGATACAATTTTGTTTCCACAGGTTCAATTTGGCCTGCAGTCTGTCATTGCTAAGTTTTATTGTTTTCATCGAGCCAGACTTGATTTTGTAAATGGGTGATGTAGGGGACCGAGACTTCTTGTTTTCCCAATGGACCCAGTCTCATGTATTAAAAAGACCATAGTCACACCACTGAACTGCATCATGGACATAGACCACATGACCTCATCTGTGTGGTGCAGCTTCTGAATTTGGGTTTAAGTATTTGGATTTGCAAGGCATCCCATGGCATCATCACGCTGGCACAACCTCAAGCTGGTGTTTTCTGAAACATGAGAGTTGTGTATATTTGAATCTCAAACCTTTCTGAATTTAGGAAACACTTGATTCCTAACAGAATCAAGACTGAAACATACACATTTCTTTGTTTCCTCCCTTGCCTGGAAGGGCTTTTCCTGGTCTGCTGTTTCATGGAAAGTGCAGCCCCTTGAGGGTAGAAGATTTTATGGCCGGAAACTCCCCACTTTGTGCTGGCTTATGACACTGTCTTCTGCCCCAGGAGTGGCTGTTTCCTCCCACGGTCTAGTTACTAAATTGGGCAAAGGCCCTTGTGGCAGTGGGACTTCACTGCTTCTCCTGTGGTTTCCAGCTACCTTGTTTTCACTCCTGGAGATTTCCTTTACCTTCGTTCATGTTCCTCTATAGAGTTAAGAGAATGTATTATATTTTATCCAGAATTTCTCAGCATTTTAGAAGAGGAGGATTCCCACTCCACCACCACCCAGCTATTTGATTTGGAACCAAAAATTATTAATTCACTTTTCAACTAGGTTGGAAATTTTGCCTAATTGCTTGAAGAAGGAATTCCCCGTTGTTTACATTTTAATCCTGCAAAGTGGTTGATGTTTCACCCTGTATATGGTTTTCATGCTCCAAATTCTGGTGACCATTGACCTCTTACCTATCACTTGCAAGGAGAGAAGAATGAGTCACTGTTCAGTTTTGTAGGCTAGTATGATGTAAAATTAATTTTCTCCTAGATTAAAAAAAACATATTTTTAACATTCTTTTTATATTTAGCACCCACAAAAACAGAAAGAAACAAAAACCCAGTTTTTCTTTTGTGTGACTCAGAGTTTAGACTTCCTTTAATTGGTAGAAATTAGTTGAAGATAAATACTGTCAAGATCAAACATCATTTGTATTTTTTCACTAAAATATTTATGTTTAAAATGACTAATATTTGTCCCTTCTTGCCCAAGTTATGACTGTTAAAGAATTTTTTTTAATCATATGCATACAGAACTTTTCCTCTGAATTTATCAATTCATTATCTTAGATTTGGGTTGTCTAATGTGTTATTTAACCCTAAATACAGGTGAAGCACATATTTCAAGCATTGGCCCAGGAATACCAGGGAGCCTGGCTCCGGACTTCACAGGGACTCCTGATCTGTGATCTATGATGACGGACTTTGTGACTCAGTGACCATTCTTGGCCCATTCACTGGATTGTGATTATGTTACAATGACCAATTTAAGACAACATGAGCTCACAGCACCGTTTTCCTAATTGACTGCTCTCTTCTTGAAGTATTCTCTTCCTGTGGCATTCACCAATAAAGCAGTCCTCTGATTTCCTCCTATCTCTTTGGCTGTTTTGTCTCAGTCTCTTTTTAAGATTTATCTTCCCTACTCAAGCATTGTACTATATGCAAATTACATACAAATTTGTGTCTCTAATAGACCCTTGGATCTATACAGATATTTTTCTTGGGTGTCTGGAAAGCATCTTAAACTCAACATATTCAGAATTAAACTCATGATCTCAATTACCCTTCACCCTGTCCAACTGGTCTTTTTCCATTGAACTTCATCAAAAACATCTCAGTGATTCATCTGGTTATGCCAACCACAAACTTAGACGTCATCTTCAACATGTCTTTCTCCCTTGACCCTATAGCCAACCCATCACCAAGTCCTGCTAATTTTTCCTACCAAAATGTTCCTCCAACAATAGATTTTCTATAGCCCTTTTCATCACCCCAATTCAAGCCAAATCCCACCTCCCGTGGACTGTTACAGGGATCTACCTCACCTGTATCTAATTTGTATTTTTCTGATATATACCCTTAAATATAGCCAAAATGATATTTTCAATGCACAAATCTGATCACATGGCCCCTGATTAAATTTACATTTTTCTGGAGGAAGTCATAACTCCTTAACAGAAAATTCCCATTCATGGTGCTCCAGTCCCACTTCATTTTGTGCCCCCCACCCCCCGCCTGCTCTTCTTCACCAAATGAGTTGTCTTTTAGTCTCTTGTATTTGCCATGACCCCCACAGGGTCTTTGCCAATGCTGTTCCCTTTGCCTGGAATGCTCTATTCTGCCCTCTTTGCAGAATTAACCCCTACTCATCTTTAGGTATCACCTCAAGTATCATTTCTCCAGAGACGCCTTTCCTGACCTCCCTGATTGGGTCCCTCCTCGACCTGGCTTTCATAGTACTGCATGGCTCTTCTGTACCACCTGTTGTCGGCATCATTTTATGTTTGTTTGTGTGATTATTTTATTAATGTCTATCTTCCTTATTAAACAGAAAGCTCTATGAAGAAAGAGACTTTGCTTCTGCTATGCTTATTATTTTCTTCCCAAGACCTAGTATAACACCAGATAGTAAGTGCTTACAAATACTTGCTGAAGGAATAAAGAGGCAAGGCGATTATTTAGCCTGAAGTTAGCCCATTCCATTAGAAAATCAAGCCTATTCTAAAACTCCACAACTATTTTAATCCAAGAAATTCTGGGGTTAGATAATTCTGAAATCTTATGAAGCCTCAAATCCTGCTTTTAACTTAAGAGAAAAATTTTAAAAATCTTGCTTTGTCTCTAGATAGACACCAGAAACCAGAAATTCCTAACCAAAATAACTTCCTGCTGCCCAGAAACAGGTCTCAAGTGAGTCAAGATGTCCAGCTGGCTCATTAGGCCTGTATCACAGATTCTAGGAACATACTGTCCTAATGCCTTAGAAACATGTTTTTTAAAACATGTTCTTCAAAAAGCCTCAGGAGCTGTGTAGCAGGAAAGGGCAAAGCTGGAGGGTGAAGGAACAGCCGAGTAGGCAGGGCTCCTCACTACTGCCTCACCAAGTACAATTTGAATTCTTTTATGCCCTGGGCTTCCTATTCTTCTAGCTAAGAGTTACTGGAATAGTCTTTTCTAGTTCTTTTTTTTTTTTTTTTTTCCTTACTGGGGATAGCTGCATAGAAAGAACATAAGAGCTTCTTAACTCAACACTATCTCAATTTAAATAGAATTGAGCCAGTCTTACCTCATGTCAGCCAATGCTAATCCTGCCAACTAGCCTAATGGATCCCACTTGAGGATTTTTTTGAAAAAAAAAAAAAATTCATGAGATACACTTCATATCCACCAGGACTGCTATAAGCAAAAAGTCAGATAGTGTTGCTGAGGATGTGGAGAAATAGAAACCCTCATACACTGCTGATGGGAATGTAAAATGGTGCCACTGCTTTAGTCTGACAGTTCCTCAAGTAATTAAACAGAGAGTTACAGTGTGATCCAGCGATTCCACTCCTAGGTATATACCCAAGAGAAATAAAAACACATCTATATGAAACTTGTCCATGAATGTTTACAGGAGCACTAGTCATAGTAGTCAAAAGGTGGAAACAATGCAAATGTCCATCAACTGAGTAATGGATAAACATAGTGCAGTATACCCATGTCCTGCAATATTATTCAGCCACAAAAAAGAATGAAGCACTGACATGTGCTACAACATGGACAAACCTTGAAAACATTATCCTAAATGAAAGAAGTCAATCACAAAAGATCACATATTATATGATTCCATTCACATGAAGTATCAAGATGAGGGAACTCTACAGAGACAGAAGGTAGATTAGTGGTTATCTAGGGCTGAGAGGCTGAAGGAGGGAGGGAACAGAGGGTGATAGCCAAAGAGTGTGTAGTTTCTTTCTGAGGTGACAAAAATGTCCTAAAATTGACTATAGGTGATGGTTGTACATATCTGTGAATATACTAAAAATTATTGACTTGTATATATTATAGGAGTAATTGTAAGGGGTATGAATTATATCTCAGTAACATTCTTTTAAAAAAATCTGGATGGAGGCAGTGAGAGCCTATTTCCCTGGTGTCCCGTACTTGCTCAACAGGCTCAGAATAAAGTGGTTATGTGAAAGGAGTGGAAGCCGTACAGACTTGACAACATGGACTTCTGCTTGCCAAGACTGGACCAACACTGCAGTGTGTCCAATTTCCCAGTAAAAAGGACTGGTGCTGAACCCCCAGTGAAGTTCATTTTATTTAGCATATTTTTTTTGATCCCTTCCAATAGGAAGGGGACAAGAGACACTGGAATAGATACTTTTCTGATTTTGCATTTGTTTTTCCTGCTTCAGTGCTTTTATCAGCAGTCCCCATGATCACCCCTCACCATAGATATAGCAAATGCCTTGTTCATGAACATAGTACTCCACGATATATTGCTTATGAAAGAAAATCTAGGTCAACATGGAAGAAGTGGTCTCATATCCACAGGACTATTTGGCCTTACCATATACCCCATCACTCAGAACCCCTTGACTTGATAGGAAGGTAGAGTGGATAATTGAAAACTCAGTGTGAGAGACAATATTTTGAGAGGTGAAATTTGAATTGGTATATTCTCTAACCTTTTATCAAATGTATGGTGCTATTTCTTCCATAGATGGAATTCATGGTCTAGGATACAAGAAGTGGAGGCAGGAGGGGCAATTCTCACTATTAAACACAGTGAACCACTCATCAAATGGTTTGTTCCCCATACACTTGATTCTTAATTCTTCTGGGTTATAACAACAGTGGTTTTCAAGAATAGGAAGTTGAGGCAGCCTCCGGACAGTCTGGAGCTCCTTATACCATTTAACCAACAAGGAGAAAATGAGGCCCTTGTGTCATCTAGGGTGACTGGTTCTGATTCTCAAAGGGAAATAGAGTTGTTATATATACAACAGGGTCAAGTATGCTTGGCATCCTCTGGGGTTCCCCTTAGAACTCCTATATTCAGTGATAAAAACTAATATAAGACTATGTTATGCTAATACAGGAAAGATCAAAAAGACTCAAACTCCTTGAGAATGTACGGTTGAGGTGCTGAGTGAAAAGAAAGCAAATGTTGAGTTAATAATGAGGAAAAAAATTATAAATATTAACTATAGCTTCATGATGAGTTGCAGTAGTGAAGACTGTAATAAATACCTGTATTTTCTACTTGGTTTTGTTTTGCATATCTTTGTACATATACATTAAACACTTTCTTTTTTTCCCGTAACTTTTGTCTACTATTTTCTATAAGGTCTATTGGTAATGGTTTCTTTCATAATTTGAACCATAGGTTATAATAAAATATATTATTTTGAGATTATGAATAAACTAGAAGAAGAATATACATCATTGAGAAATGAATACAAGAAAGCACTCTGGTTCTTCCCTTTTGGAGAGGTAATTAAAAGTCTTAATTTCTTCAACAAAAAATCCTTCTAATGTGTATTTTCAGGAACTTGACTCTCATGCTCAGGAAGGGCAATATGACTCCTTTTCTGCTATCTAAAGAGACTTCTTTTTTCTAGGAGGCAACATCTCAGCAGTGGGATAGCGTGTCAGCTCTGCAGTTGGATGCAACCAAATGTGAACGCTGACTTGGAGGAATACAAGCTGTGAGACCTGGGTTGCTATTGAAGGCTTGTGATTTCCTGGGCTGTGAAAGGGGAATAGTAAGAGCCATTTGCTAGAGTCGTTCTGAGAGTTAGATCTAATGAGATGGTGGAGTGGACCTCAGCAAAAAAGAGGGCCAGGAAGCTAGCCATGCTCTGTGAGGGCTATTTTAAGTCAGGGAGAGCAAATGCTAAGAAAGTCCACAGAACTCACTTTCCCACCAGGGAGTGAACCGCTGTGTCATGGTCCAGCCTGAGTGGATCCCAGCCAAGGTTGTCCTCACTCTCCCGTAATAAGGTTCCCATATCTCTGACGTTTCATCGGTTAGGTCACAAAAGAACTCTCGAATACCCCAACAGTCCTCTTTATTTTTCCATTGTCTCTGTCCATACCTATAGAAAGGAAAAGACAAAGCTCTGAGTTCCTTTATTTCACTGAAGGAGTCTTCAATTTTTTCAGTCTATCGATTTTTTAGACTGGTTGCAATCTGTCCTTCAATATCAGTACCACGGTGAAAGTTGACAGCTACTCTTAAGTATGTTTTTAAAAATTTTCCTTTTTGTTAATTAAAATGTTATCTTGATGAAAGATAAACTCAAGTCTGATAACTTCTCTATTTCTAGCATAAGGATTTGGGGTTTTTTAGTACTTAGTGAAGGTTTTCTTCTGACGTCTGTACCAACTTCCATTTTTTTGAGTATGAGCTCTCCACATCCTTAATGTCCCTGAGGTTTCAACTGCTTATGGTTTTCTTCACTTCTCATCAGCTAGTTGTTGAGTCATGTGGCTGATTCTGAGAAGTTGCTACCACTTTTCATCTCAGGTGATGCTTGCCCAACAAGTAAGGTCGGTCTCCTTTTTGACAAACAGGGTTGGGGGGAAGGGGCGTTGTAGTGAGGGTTATATAAGGAGTTTGCAGCTAGAGGCTGGGAGAAAGGGAGGAGTGCCCACGAAGCAAAGGTAATGAGGCAAAGAGCCAGCTAGGCTGATTCAGCTGAAGACTGTGGGGTGATGCAACAGCCAAAGGGAAGATGTATACTTCCCCTCCTTACCGGTTACAAATCAGAGAGAAAAACAGTAAGATGGTGGTGGGCACAGAGCAGGAATTAGAGGCTGGGAGGAAAGCTTCCAAAATACTTGTTGAAGGACTTGAAATATAACTTTCTTGACACATAGTGAGGAATATTGTTTGTGCCTGTACTCTGGGAGCTCTATGATGACAGCAGTTTCATTATATCAGAAGACATCATAACATACCTGGAGCACAATTTAATGTTTTTTTATTGATGAGATACTGTCTTTGCTAGCTGAATTTAGCTGTGATGAATGGCTTCTCTTTTAATGTAATACCTCATTTTTTGTCCTATGCCAAATGGCACGGATATTAACAGTAGACCCACGAGAACTGGGTAGACCCAAAGTGAAAGATTTCAAAAACATAAATCTGCATTGTGCTGTTGAAACTACCATATAGGTAAGAATAGATCCAGGTATTCTGAATTTTATACAAGTTTGGGAGCCCTATTTAAGAAAAAGAATTAAAACTATGAAATTCTTCCAGGGGACCCCAAAGTTTAATCTTCATTACTTTCATGGATAAAATAACTTCTAATCCACTTTTTATGTTGGATCATAAGTAGGCCCACTTTGGACATATTTATGCTGTGTAAGGGAGAGGAAGAAAAAGATCACTGATCTCTACTTCTCATGAGCAGGAAGCATCTCCAACGATGCACGTATCTATTTTTAGAGTGGAGAAATCTTTATTATAAAGATTTGTAAAGTTTACAGTTGCTACACAAAATATATTGAGAAAAGCAGCAGCAGTTAAAGACTGAGAAACTTCTGGAGACAGTCCTTATGAAGTTAGGGAGAGGTTGATTAATGGAAAAATCTGACCTTGGACGTACCCTGTGCTGGAGAGACACGAATGAATTTATGGCATAAAAATGGCTATTTTGTTCCATAGCTGCATCTGAGTTTCTGAATTTCTAACTAGAAAAACCATAAAAGCTAAATTGTAATATCTCCTGTCTCATGTTCAGCCAGCATCTCAAACTATGTAAGAGAAGGAACAGCCTCAACTCTCCCCCTGTGTCCCCACGCCCGCCCCCACCGAAATATATGGGATGTAAGGGCAGGAAAATCTGCCATTTGTAAATTAGAAGTTTCTGTTTCCAAGCCTTGATCCAGGAAAGGAGTAGATTATATCTGAGTTTTGGCAATGATCCACCAGAACTAGCCTGAGGACCACACGAGAGGAACGTGCAGCGGCACGTTCCAAGTTGCGTTCGTACTTACAGGAAACATCCATTTTTGGAAGGAGTTTTCCAAATAGTAATCCCACTCTAAAAAAAATAATCTTTAAATTTCAAATGTAGTTTACACACTCACATTCACGTATTCAGCAACTTCTTTTTTAACTATTAATAGTACATCAATTTAATTGAGTACCTATTATGTGCAAACAAATTGCTTCTAACATTCACTACACGAATACATATTTAGAGTCTACTGTGTGTCAGGCTCTGCTGTGAAGCCAAAGGCTGAGCCTGTAAGGTCTCAGTGCTGGGTCTCCAAGGGATAACGTTGTCTCCCCCAAAGGAGTGTACATCATCATGCATTTTGTGTCACATTTAGGGCAGACAAGACACTCCTGCCCCGACCTCTGCTTCTTCTCAACCCTTCTGAAACTGAGAAAAAAAGCTCAGATCCTAACCCTTCACTGCATTTTAGAAGCTGTAATCTCAGTGGCCATCTCCACCAGCCGGAGCCAGCTCAGATTACTTACATTTTATACTGCACAAAATAGATACCGCTGTTGCCGGTACAAGCCCGCCCAGGCTGCCAGTGCAAAATGTTGTGAAAATTTCGGGACTGAAAATGTACTCGCTGAGGCTTCAGAGACTCATGGGCTGACTGAGTTTCTAAAATAATAAGAAAAGGAACAACACTAAGCATTGTAGGAGCGCCATTGTTATAAGCAGTCGTTTTCAATGTGATGCCTGCATCAGGATTCCCTGAAGTGGCTGCTCTTAAGTGCAGATGGTGAGAGCGGAGCCCAGAAGTCAACATTTTGAATCCTCAGTGTGATGATTTTGACGCATGCTAAAGTTTGCGAACAGTTGTGTTCCAGACTATAAAAAGGCTGAGTGATAAACTCCCACCCCATTCCCAAGCTGGAGAGGAAGAAATAGGAGTGAAAAGATATTGTCCTGGGTCCCTTCCCTGGTGATGATGGAGTGTGATGCCTGGGATGAAAGGCCCAGGCCTGGCCGCTTGCCCACCTTCCTGCATGACCCCTACTCTGGGGCCAGCTGTCGTCTGGGATCAATTCTGCCTCCAGGACCTCAGCCTGGGACTCGGTCCTCTTATCTCTGGTTCTTGCTACAGCTCTGTGTCCTGCCTCATTGCCCTCTACCATTCTCAGCTGACCTGGCTTTATTCCACCCCTGAGGGGCTGCTCTCACCTGCCTGCATCCCTGCTCCAGGTACCTGGTGTATGGCTCAAGGGGACTGGTCCAGGCTGTGGATGGAAACTGCCCAAGGCCCTACCGTGGGGCCTCATGTGCCTGAGAAGAGTCTCAACAGGAGACATGCTTGGAAGGGAGATAAATTCACACTGGTATAGCTGGTGATTTCTTGCTCAATTCATGTGACATGGAGGCCAGTCTCATCTGCATTTAGTCCATTGGACGCAAGAGACCTTTGACAGAATTTCATTCTAGAGTCTGAAGGAAACCAGAATATGTTACCCCCAAATATGCCTCTTTGACATAAAAATGATTTTGAGCTGAAGGCAATTAAGCAGCAACAAAGGTGGGAAAAGCTCTCTCAACCTCCCCTCTTTTCTGCCTAAAGGCAGGACATAAATTCTCCTTTTACTGGAGACAGTCTCTTGCCAGCCCAGAGAAGACACTAGAAGGATCTGCAAATAAAACTTATTTCATTAGTTTCCTCCCACAGATTTACTTTCCTAATAGACTGCCACCCTTGGAAGCCAAAGATTGCTTTCCTTTGTCCTGTCTTGTTCCTATGGTTGTGTCGTTCTCTGTTGAAGATGCCACATGAGCCAGAGTTCTAAGCTGTTATTCTGAGTTTCTCTTTGTTTAAGTTCCCCCAGTGTTGTGCACTGCACGCCTTAATAAACTGTTTCCTTGTTAATCTGAATTTTTGTTAGAGTCCCAGTTGATCTTTTTTATTGAATAAATTGGACATGTAACATTGTGTAAGTTAAACAAACAAAAAAATCCACCACAGTCCCAGCTGAAAACCTAAAATGGGCAGAAGTAAAGCTTTGCCTCCCTGGCAGGTCTGAAATTTCTGCTAAGGGAAAGGCAGGTGGCCAGAAGGAGGAGTCAGGAAGCACATCCTCTGTCTTTTCCCTGATGTCATTTTCTGCCAGCCGACCCCTGGCTTCTCCAGAGTGGCCTCGTTTCTCCTGCTCCGCCATGCTAGGGGTGATCCCCTCCCAGATCTCGGCATTGGCCTTTCCTTTTTCCTATAACTCTCTTCCCTGGATTTCCACATGCCTCATTTCTTCACCTTCTCAAGTCTTTGCTCAAATATCGTTAAAATGGAAGCAAGTACTCCTAAGCCCATGACCTCAGCTCTGAACATTCAAGATTTGTTATTTTCTAATGAAACGGGCTATTTTTTTAGGTATTTGTTTTTAACCAACCAATAGTAACCAATAGTAGAAAGCACAATAGTATTAATCAGTAGTGTTAATACTGTTATTTTGTTTTTGTCTGTTTTAACTTTTACTTTTTGGGACTTCCTTCAGTTCATCAAGTGGTGATGTGTACTTGGAAAGAATCTATTGCCACCACTGGTTTTGCTCATCGCAATCACTACCCAGTTAATCATACTTAGTCCGTAAAACTCCAGAGGCTTTCAGGAGATGACAGATTTCCTGAAGACCCTGCCTAGACTTGATCTGCTGTCCTGAAGATAGGTGGTTCAATGACCTTTATCTCATCTGTCTTCAGATTTCTTCCCTCATTTTGGTAACCCCACTGTAACCACCATCAAAGAAAATAGCAGATCACTCTGGATGGGACACGGGGGATTTTATGAGCATGAGCTCACTGAATCCACCCAACTTTTCTAGGAAAAAGGGACTCTTGCGGTCTTCCTCTTACAGACCAGAACCCAAGCCTTGGAGAGGTGAAAGCGCTGGTGCAGCAGCAGCGAAGCTGATTTCACGCCCAGGCACTCTGCCTCCAGAGTCTGAGTCTCCCCTACCACAGCAAACAGAGAGGACAGCCTTGGGACAGAGGAGCCAGTGGAGGCAGCAAAGCAATGAGAGGCTGAAGATACTTCTCCTCCTCCCCCTCCTCCGCCTGACTGGCGTTCATTAATCACGGAACACGTACAAACATGAAATACACATCAGGCACTGAACTCAAAGCTTTACATCTTCTTTCACTCTCACAACCACCAAATAAGGTAAGTATTTTTATTAGTGCATCTTAAAGATGGGGAAATGGAGGCTTAAAGAAGTTGTGTATCTTGCCCAAGGTGACAAGTCTAGTAGGATGCAGAGCCAAGGTCATTTTGGTAGCACCATATCCTGCTAACTAAGCCCTTGGTATTAACAAAGACCAAAGACATGGTCTTCTCAAATCCACGCATTTCTGGGAAATGGAGGCTTGAACTGTTCTGTTATCAGTCACTGGGCAACTGGATAGTCTTGGGAAAGTTATTTGAGCCATTTACACTGAGAGGTGCCCATCTGTTAACTGCGGGTCTTGATGGCCTTGCTCAGAGGTATCCTGGGGTGATTAGATGCTCTCTGCTCTTGGACAGCTCTCCATGAACACCAGTAGCAAATTCTCACATGGTGTTTATGGTCTCTGTTCTGTGGTAGGCATAGCTCTAAGCACTTGGCATGTATGAACTCATTTAATCCTCACAGTGACCTATAATCCCCATTCTACAGATGAAGCAATCGAGGCACATGTGGTTAAGCCAACTGCCCATGTTTTTTCTAGATAAAAAGATGGCAGAGTTGAAATCCAGACTCAGAGTCTGGCTGAGGAAGCTATACTGGTAGCCACTATGCTATCTCATCCCTTGAAAGAAAAGAAATGCTAAGGAGACAGTGTTCGTTCATCCTGTGTGTAGTTTCTTGCACCCTTTTCTTGCATTAGAGTGCCTCCCCCTTAGGAGCTACGCATTAAGTCCGCATGGAGTTACTCAGGCTGCAGAGAGAAACTGACCCCACGTCTGTTCTGATTATTTCCTGACAGCAGAAAGCTGAAATTTTTACAAAGCTCAGAAAAGCACCATTACCATTTCTTTTTTTCTTTTTCTTTCTTTTTTTTTTAACTGGAGTACAGTCAATTACAATGTGTCAACCTCTGGTGTACACACAATGTCCCAGTCATGCATACCATTTCCAACAGTCCCCTTGAGCGTACTCAGATGACAAAGCTGAGAGCAAGTAAAAAGAAACGAAGCACTTACCTACCATCCCTGTCAGGGGGAAGCTGAGGAGGAAGCCTAGAAAGCAGTGTTTAGGCGTCATGGCTGCGAGTGTGACTGGTCGGGACACCAGCGTTCCCCTCAGTGAGCGGACAGCTCTGGATAGAAGAGGAAACTAGAATCCTCCCACCGAACATCCCCTTTTTGTTTGAACCATGGTCCTTGAAGCAAATCCAATTTCATTTTATTCATAGATTTGACTGTCTTATTGTTTGGGTGGAATAAGGACCAAGAATCACTTCAAAAACCATTTGCCATTAGGTCACTTTGATGTGGAGGCTTGTTTTGGTTGAGAACTTTGTTAGGTGAGAAGAAAGGAAAACACTGAGGACTGGCAGACTGGAAGGCAGGGTAGGGCCAGGGATTGTGCAACGTGCTCGCAGGTGAGTGAGTGAACCAACCTGTGAGGCCTTCAAGGAATTTGGCCCCGGGAGGCGGGGCGGGGTGGGGCCTGCCAGGGACAGGCCTTGGCTGACAGGGTGATTTTAATTGATGGGCTTGGTGACTGCAGCTCCCAGGGCCCCAGGCAGGGCTTCAAGCAGGTGGGTCGGGTCTCTGGTTAATTCTTCCTTTCTCTCCTTCTTGGAAGCTTCCTGAGTAACCTCCCTGGCATTCACTGCACACTCTCAGCAGCCCTGCCCCTCCGCGGCCCCGGCCTTCTCCGCGGCCCCGGCCTTCTCCGCGGCCCCCGGCCTTCTCCGCGGCCCCCGCCTTCTCCGCGGCCCCGCCCCGCCGCAGACACTGCATTCCTCGCAGCCTCTCCCCTCGCTGTCTTCCTCCACCTTCCCAATCCACGGGGCCCTGGGCCCCACTCAGCTAATGCCTCTGCCTTTTACACGCCCACCCTCAGCTTCCAGCAATCTGATAAAGCTTTTGAGCCCATCAAACCAAGTAATTCCTTAAAAGGATGAAGGCGGAGAAAAATCATTTTGAACGACATCAAATCTTATTCATATCTTCTTGGAAATCTAATCGAACTAGGTCATCTGTTCTTTGCCCATGATTCACTACATCAGTTTTCTTACCAACATTTTTTAACCGCATGTTTTTAGAGGCACTAAAATTATACATAAAAGCACAAGAAAGTCATAAAAAAGATACTTTTAAAAGAGGATTTTTGGGTCAAAAGAAGAAATATATTCTGATTTCTTTTTCTTCTTGGGTAACTGCTTTCACATTCTTGGTAGAATCGCCCCTTTTAGTAAGAAATTGTGATGGTTGTTGAGCAGTACCCATTCATTCATTCAGTAACATATTTGTTGCCCTGCCATGTGCCAGACATTGTTCTCTGCAGCAAGGATACAAGCAGCAAATAAAATAGACATTGCCCTACCTTCCTGAAGCCGACTTCTACAGAGGGAAGTAGGTACCCTGCTGGAGCAGGATGCAGGGGTTTGTGGAGCTAACACGTTTTTCAACACCTCCGCGCTGGATCAGGCTTCTGAATCTAAACTCCTTATTTCCTCCAGGTGAACTTTCCATTGCTTCTCAGCTGACTTAGGCTTTTAAAGAAGAAATATGCAGCCTATCTTAGGTTCTCTTTGCACCATCTGGGTGCCCCCTGTCGCCTAGCCTTCTCAGCATCATATAGTATCACTTATATGTGAAATCTAAAAAAAATTACACAAATGAACTCATTTACAAAACAGAAACAGACTCACAGACATAGAAAACAAACTTTAGTTACCAAAGAGGAAAGGCAGGGAGGGATAAATTAGGAGTTTCAGATCAGCAGATACAAACTACTGTATATGAAATAGATAAACAACAAGGACCTACTGTGTAGCACAGGGAACTATGTTCAATGTCTTATAATAACCTAAAGTGAAAAAGAATATATATATATGTATAATTGACTCTAACACACCAGAAACTAGCACAACATTGTAGATCAGCTGTACTTCAATTTAAAAAAAACCAAACCCTAAAAAAAGTTACAATGCCTTGTTCTTCACTTATAATATTCATTCTGTAAAGAGATAGAATGATGTCAGAGAAGATTCAGCCAGTCATTCCTTTGTTTATTCAGTCAAGCAAATCTTCACTAAGCATGTGCTGTGTGCCAGATGCTGGGCTAGGTGTGCGGGAGTGCCAGTCCTCGGGGCCAACAACATCTTCAGCCAGGTCTTGGTAATGAAGGACTACATGTTCCTCGTTCTCTTAAGAAAAGTGTTTCAAAACTGGTATTCTGGATGACTTCAGTGGGGTTTATCCAAGGGGGTCAGATGGACTGGGTTTCTGCTCCATACCCTTTCCTTCATTCTATGATTGAGTTAGCAGCAAGATATCTTTTAAAGTTCCGTCACAGATTATAACTTGGACACCACTCTTCTCCTCCTCAGACCTACGGAGAATCACATATCTGTAGTACCCACAACCAGGGAAACTATTTGTTCTCTCTTATCAGCTGGGCCCTCAATAACTCTACTGAGTAATACTTGTGACCTTTGAGCACTTCCGCGTTCTGGAAATAATTGCTATGCGTTATAAAATAGCTTGTGGACTTGAATTCAGGAAAAAAAAAAGGAACTTCATTGTTCAAGTACTGGCAATAAGAACAATGACCAATCTGACCAAGTTTAATCTTGATTAATTTTTGGACTATGTACACTAATAACATTATTTAAAAATCTCTATTCATAGGACTTGGGGCTTCATTAAATAATGTTTTCTGCCCTTCACTCATATTGTCCTGAATAAAAGATGCTATTGATTTTTCTTTGACTGTTCTTGATTTGGTCTTTTACTGACCTCAAAAACTCTGTTGGGCGTAACCAATCTTCACGCCCAACCACTAGCACATGCCTGTACATTGCTCTGACTCTGGAAAGATTTTCATGGCATAACTAGAGTCCAGCTGGTTGTCACTCCCTCCACTGCACCTACTTGGGTCCTTGCCACCATCATCTCTTGCCTGGGTTGTGGCCACAGCCTCATTTTCCTGCCTCTGCCTCTGTCCTCTCTGACAGGCCGAGTGTCCCTTTTAGATCAGAGCCTTTGCTCAGAATCCTCCAATGTCTTCCCATTTCTCCCACATAAAAGTCAAAATTCTTATAGTCACCTACGAGGCACTATATAAACTGGCTCTATTCCTCTAAATTCCTCTATTCCATCTCCTAACTTTCTTCCTGACCCGAAGTGCTCCAGCCCTGATGGCCTTCTTGCTGTTTTCTGGAACACACTGTGCACATCCCACACTGGAACCTTTTATTAACTGTCTGTTCTTGAATGCTCTTCCTGGGACATCCAGGCTCATTCCCTCATGACTCAGCTGGGATATTATCTTATCAGTGAATCCCTTCATGGCTACCCAATGTGGCAGCTTTTAGCCCCACCCTTTTATCTGCTTAATTTTTCTCCATCACACTTATTACTTGATGGACTCTGTTTTAATTCATTCTTGTTGTCTACCTCCCCAACTAGAATATAAGTTCCATGAGATCAGGCACATTGTATGTTTTGTTCACTGCTTCCCTTAGGAAGGATGCCCAGCATAGGGTAAGCACATAATGCTTATTAAATGAATCGGTGAAAAGAAATGTGATAGTAGCAGTCAGCATGAATTTGCAAGACTCAAGTTAAAAGAACAGGAAGACTCTTCTCTTTTTTTTATGGTCGGGGGTTGGGAGTCCTGGTGGGAGAGGGCTGAGATTCTCTGATCTCTGAGGTCACTGTGGTTCAGACACAGGCAACACTGCCCTTTACCGCATCGTGTGGCGCTGTTGCCAACCCTTCAGTTGGACAAATTAATCTGTGTGACCTGGGAATTACCTGCTCCTTGAAGGTTAGAGAGATTTCCCTGAGAAATAATCTGGATGCTCTTCTGGGCGGCACATGGGGGTACATAGGCGTGGCGTTTCTTTGGCCATTTCCTAATAATTCTAATTCTTCTATGATCATTAGTCTTAGATTTTTTTATCTCTTCTAGGTTCAGTTTCTATAAATCATATTTTCTTTAGAAGAGTGTCCACTTCATGCTTTTACGTTTATTTGCAGAGGGTTGAACAAATTATTCCTTTATGATGAACAAATTTCCCATTTCTCTGGTATCTCTTTTATAATTTCCTATTTTGTGTAGTGATATTTTGTCCCTTGTTTTCTTATTTTAGTTAAGTTATCTATTATTTATCTTTAAAATTTTTTTCGAGGAAACAGATTTTGTGATTAGTTACATGTTCTACTTTTTAAAACATTTTCATATCTCAGTCATACCTCCTTTTATCGTTTAAATTTATTTCTTCTGTCTTTTTTCTATTTAATTTGTTATTTTTTTTAAGAAAAACTCCTTGCATCAGGTATTTATTTCATTTGTTTTATTATTTATTTTATATCAGTACAAGTATTTACACGAGAAATTTACTCTGAAATGTCTCCCATAGGTTCTCCCCTTGGCTCTTAAATGTGATTTTTTTCCTTAAACATTTCTGCAATTTAGATTACTTTTTCTGATCCAAGGGTTTTTAAAGAGAGAACTAAAAACAAACTTTCCAAGTGGAAAAGCTTTTAAATTTCAATTCTCTTTGTTGTTTTTTCATGATTCCCAGGGAAGAAAAAGATGCTGATTTTAGCAACCATGTGCAATTTGGAAATCCCCTGTCTTATTGCTTTGCTTTCTGGGAGTTGAAGGGCAGAGAAGATTAGTATTAATTTATTATTCCTGAGCAAAGAGAAAACATGGCCAGACAGTCAACAAGATATACACTGAGCTTCTAAATAAAATTTTGAAATCCTCATGAACCTCACAGTAAGGGAAGTGCCTTTTGCATTTTAATGACTTTACATACTATTTTATTATAGCACTATAAGTAATCACCATATCTTATTACAGTGTATTTCTAGCTCCACCTAAGGCTATTTCCGGAGGTAGCTGCGAGTTGTCAAAGTTAAAGAATAACATGTATTTGAAGACAAGTGGAAGGTTTAGTGTTCCTTTTTTATAGGAAGCCAGAGATGTCAGACCACAGTGGGGAAAGCCTGGACTTTGGAGTTAGGTGAAACCTAAGTTCGATTCCCTCAAAATACACTTCTCAGAACTTCATCCATTTGTAGTGGGGTCCCCATTCTGGTACTCAAAGACTTATAGGATGTCTTTTTTTTTTTTTTTAAATCCTCCCTCCCTAGAATGCCCAGACAAACCCAGAGCACTGACTAACTTCATTTGATTTCTTGTGGTCTCTGAACACATTAAACATCCCATGTTCCCCAAAATAGGCTCTCCAGCTTCATCCTGCAGAGGGCGCCTGCCTCCTCTTCCAGCCTGTGTCTTTCCCTCAGCCAAACAGACACCAGCAGAGGTTCCTGCCTAAGGTCATGCTGGATTCCTGGCTCCCATATCCCAGCTCTTGGTGGACTCCTTAGCTTTTGAGCTGTACCCTGCCTCCACTCCACAGCTGCAAAAGGTACCAGCCCTGCCATCCTCAGTGTTTCATGTGCATTCTGAGTTCCTGCTATATTGTATTCTTAAGATACACCTCTTTGATTTCTAGTTTACCTAAAGAACAGTTTTTACCTTTCCTGTGACCCAGTTTCCTCCCTTGGAAAAAAATGTATAATACTTGCCTCACCAGGTGGCTCTGAGGGTCAGTAAGAGAAATCTGGCTAACGTCTGGTTATAGCAGAAGCTTGATAAACTTTAGTCTCTCCTGCAGGCTTGATGAGTTGATAGCTGTCATGGTGTTTCCCATTCAAGCAGGAATCCTGCTGTGTGGAAAGAGGATCCCTAAGGATAGAGGGTGAGTCATATCTGGTTTGGCGCTCTCCCTGCAGGAAAACAATGTGGGTAAATGATGGAAATGAACAGTTTACTGATCTTGGCACACTTTCACAGAACGTGGCAATTGGTACTCAATAAAAAGAAGAGCTGGGTGTCTTTTGGCTTACCTTCCTCTATCTGCTTAATCCCTCCCCTTTTTCCTTTAGTTTGTAACTATTTCTAAAATAGTTCTACTTTTCTAGTCTCTTAACACAGGTTAAGTGTCCCAGAAAACATTCTCTATTCAAAGGTCTCTCTGCCACCGAATGTGTGAATAAAGACCAGCAGACAGCTGAGGATTTACTGGAGGAAGTATGGGAGGCCAAATCCCCATTCCATCGCCCCCCGGGTAAGTCACTTAATCTGACTAGTCACGATTTCCTCATCTTAAATGGGTACAGCAATTCCTCCTGACAGGCAGTTTTAAAGATGAGATGAAACGGGGTATTTTGGAAACAGTTGATTGTATTTTTTGTTTGTTTGTTCATTCATTCCCGATTGGTATCTCTAGTAGAAAGTGACCAAAAGAGTCCAAGCTGTAGCACGTAGCAGCATAGAAGGGGGAAATGTAGAGCAAGTACAGTAAAATACAATAAAAAAGACAAACAGCCTAGAAAGAAATGGACAAGGGACGTTAGTCAAGTCGCAAAAGAAGTACGAAACATCTAATGATATAAAATATGCTCAACTTGACTAATTATTAAAGAAATGCATGTAAAAGCATTATTTTATCTGTAAGACTGGGAGAGAGGAAAAAGATTATCAGTTAGAATTAGATAGCATAAACAAACAGGTACTCCGTTCACATTGGCAGTAATGCCTAATACAGTCCTTATGAAGAGCAGTAACTATTACCTTATCCTTGGCTATATCCATTATTTTCGTATTTCTGCTTTTGCCCAGTCTCATGTGTGCATTTTTCATGTCTTCAGGATTTACTTTTCATAATTTTCCCACAATAGCGATTAGACTCTGTGAAGAACACATATTTTTATGGAATGTTATGTGCATTCCTATAGGTTAAAAAAAGCAATTCATAAGACACTATTCCCAGTAAGTGAGCATACTAGTACTGTTTTCCCACTAATTAAACTAGCTCCTCATTTTAATTTGCACTTTTAAATGAAAAATATTTTTTCCATGGTTTGTTAATTTGCTCGTGTAGTTTGCACTTAACTGTTTTTTTTTTTTTGCTGTTAATTCCTATCCTCTTAGTAACCCCCAAGAACGTTTGTGTAATATAAACTCTTGGTTTGCCTCTTGTTGGGGATTCTCTCTTCGTACCTCATACTTTTCAGTTCTTCCTCACCCACTCCTGTAGCTTTGACCCCCATGTTTACGCTAGAGACTCCTCAAACTTCATGCTCTGTAGCTAAATCTGCTTTATTCCCCAGAAAGCTTGGAACACAAAGCCTGTGTGTGTTCTGCACACCGGTTGCTAAATATTAAAACATAGATATAAAAGGGCCCATTTTAAAAAATTAGTCTATTTTCAGGACTGTTTTAAAGATATGAATAATTAGAAAGTGATTCTAAAATATTAGTGAATGGAAACAAGCAAATGAATAAAATATTAATATTTTAATGCAAATGAATAAATAATATTAATTAACTGCCTAAGTGAATAAACACAAAAATGAATTTTAGAATTATTTTATTTAAAAATCTCTAAATGTGTTCCATAAAAAATATATATAAGCTATGTACACACTCTATTAATTGTATTCATTTCAATTAAATTTTAAGTACAATTTTCAAAAGCATTCAGGTTACTTCTGAAAGCCTATATACATAAACTACCAAAAGCAAATACCACTATGAGGCACAGAAAAAAATCCATTTAATCTCTAGAAGTGGTTAGAAAAGATCCTGGGGGTATCATCTTCTATCACAGGAAGCAGAGTTATTAGAGAGCATTCACTGGCACGGTTAACAAATCTAGATGGAAAGGTTCCTATGTGACCTTGTTTGTTTTTGTTTTTTGTTTTTTTAGAGTCTCTGCAGTCTTCAGACCAACTCTGACAGTTTCAAACAGGCTCTTTTTATACATTTATCTAAACCATGATACTCCACTTGGTTGATACCAACAAGACACAATTTTCAAAGCGAGAAAATTACGTGGGAAAAGCACATTGTACAAGCTGGTGCATCTTGGTTGATCTTATGAAAACTCTTTGGAATCCGCTGTAGGTCTGTAACAAATCAAGGACTCTTTAGCACCTTCGTCCACAAGCAGATCCACTAACACATGTGGTTTATCATAACCAAAGGAGGTGGTAGTGTTTCTCAGCGTTATGGGCTCTTGCCCTTCTGTCTTTATTTCAGTTTTATTACTTTCTGAGTCACAGCAGTTGTTCAATATCACAAGGCCACCATCAGAACCATTTCTGGAGTGATAGGCATTTAAAGTGATGCTGCAGGGTTCAGACTGGTTACTGCTTGAGTGGACAGAATTCTCTCTCTCTACTGAGGTCACAGGGCTACTAGGGAACAAGTCAGAAATATTTTCTTCAGTGGTCACCACTTCCGTTTCACTAGAAAGATCTCCGTTTTCCGCTTTTCCTGGATTGTCTTCAGTATGCACGCTTGAAATTGTCCCTGGAGACAACTGCTCGTTTTCTAGGGCAATTGGTTGGTAGATGATGGGTGATATATATTTTGGCTCAGGTTTTGTCTCTAAAGAGCCATTTTTTACCACAGACAGCTAAGGAAACAGAAATCAATGATTAAAAATAATTATTAAACTTAAGTGTCTATCCAAAAACAAAAACAAAAACAAAAACAAAAACGATCTAAGGGTAATGGGTGAACACTAAATGGCATATTTAGGATAACAATGTAATAGAATCTGATGGTTGCCTTTTCCTTCTTTTAAATGAAAATATATTATATCAAGATGAAAAACAAGCTTTTAGCATTTTTAGAAAGTCACTATCTCACCAACTTTTTGTGTACTACCTTCCATGTGTATGCATGTTACATTTATAACAGGAGTACAGCTCCTTATTTCACGTAGTATTTGCACCATCTGCCTTCATAATTCTAATTTTCATTGGCTTAATAATTTTTTATACTGATGATTAAATAATTTATCTAAGTGTTAAGGTGTTTCCAAACTTTAACCATTTATGGAACATGTTGGAGTGAATATTTTTATACATCTTTTTCTTTATGAAATTTTTTAAAGAATTCTTAGGAGTGGGATTAGTAAATCTAAGAGTGTGGTGTGTGTGTTAATGGTGCCACTACTTTGTATGCCCCTTGCACGCTTATCTTCCCACAAGGCTATAATTACCATTTCCCAGTGTACAGCGGTTGTATTACTCAGGTACTAATGGATATTCAGGTTTTTCCTTCTCTAGTGAGTGTAAAATAGCTGCGAGGCTGGTTTGTGCTTCACTACTAGTAAGGGTAAACACTGTAATTCACACGAGTTGTCTATTAGCTGTTGACAGTTCTTATTATCCCCTCTACTTAAAGGTCGTGTTTCCTACCAAACTTAAACACGCCCTTTGCATGTTACAGGTATTACCCCTATCATACTTGATTTAAATAGTTCTCATTCTATTACCTTAAAATGCTCTTTTCCTCATACAAAGGCTTTTAAACGTTAGGCATTAAAATGTCAAACTTCTAGTTTGGTCTCACTGTTGGCCATCTTTCCTTCTACACTCCAGCCACAATGAAGTGTTTCTCTATTTGCAGATTTTCAGAAGTGATGCTTTCTTGACATTGGGCCTTAGCACATACTGTCCCTCAGTACCTGGATAAACGCCTATCTGTCCCTCAAGACTATTTGGACATCACTGCCTCTGGAAAAGCCACGACTAATCCTGCCCTTCAGATGCAGACAAAGTCCTCACTGGCATGTATGTAAAACCTCTAGCTTTAAACCTATCACACTGTTCACCCACTGAATACTTCTCTTTTTCTCCCACTAGACATTAAGCTCCTTAATAGACTTGTCTACCTATGCTTTTGCCCCATGCGTTAAAAAGTACCTGGTGCATAGTAAAAAGCATGTGGTTTTGGGTGTGTGGTAGATTAAGTGATTTATGATAGGTGACATGCTGCTGAACATCCTTCTACTTTAAAAAACAAATTTTAAGAACTATCGAAAAGATTCAAATTAACATTTTAGTTGACCCTTGAACAATACTGAGAGTTAGGAGCACTGAGCCTTTGTGCAGTAGAAAATCCACGGATAACTTCTGACTCTCCAAAAACTTAACTACTAAGAATCCACTGTTGGCCAGAAGCCTTACTGATAACACAAATGATTGATTAATATGTATTTCATATGTTATATGTATATCTACATATATTTTACACATTTATGACATACCTAACTTTTCCCTAATTTTGGGAATATTTCTAGACTACGTGGTTTGTCTTTGAGTTTTTTCAAATTGTCACAAACCTCCAAAGCATTTTTCAATAAATTCATTGAAAAAAAATTCAAGTGTAAGTGGACCCTCACAGTTCAAATACATGTTGTTCAAGGGCCAACTGTATATAATTAAAGAAAAAATACTTAAATACACTACCAAGGATTTGGGTAACATGATGTTTTCTTTCTTAAGTGGATTCACCTTCTTGATGAGACAAAACACAACTACCGGGGTAAGTATCAGAAAGAGCAGTAAAACAGCAACAATCGGAATCCAAACAGGATCTGAGAAAAGAGAAAAGTCACACATTAGAATTACGACGGACACTGCTCTATCCATCAAACAGTCATAAAGTCTTTGTGCTATTCTTTAACAGATCTACACCTCAGGTAATTAATATGGTCAGATTTAAAGATCACTGACACAGAAGTCAGGAGAGATGAGTTAAACTTAGCTCTACCTCTCCTAGGTATCAGTATGATTCTTCCCAGCTTTGAGATTCGAAACTTTCTGCAACTATACTGTCAGGATACAGTGTGGCTAAAATAGCTTTTTCATAACAATTTCCTTACAGCCCCAAATATAGGGTGTTTCCAGAGCTATGCTTTTCTCTCAGTTGAAAAGGCAAAAGAAAAATTTCAAAATATATCTCTTTAGAAATAAATTCTAGCAACGTCTATAACTCCTAAAATAATTTAGTCTCACTCTTCTGAATTGTTACATTTTGCATTTATTTAAAAACTACAAAAACCTATAAATATACACAGATGCACAGTAAATATACACAGATACATACATACACACACACACAGGAAAGTTGCATTGGAATGAAGTCTCTTTGAATGCAAACTAGATAGAAAGAATCATATAAAACAGGGAAGATTTGTTTCAGAGCACAAATTATCTATAATCACAATTGTTTATTTTTCTCTGATGCTGCTTTTTATTTTCACAGCATAATCGTCAGTATTTTTTTCAGAGTCCTCTCTTCCAAGTTAACAGAACTTTAAGTATTGTGGTCGTGTTTGCCTTCTTTCATGGTGTTTCATCACCTTTAATTTCTATTCCAAAGTTACTTCCTTGAAATACTAACTCTGTAAGGTACTAAAATGAATGCCGGTATCACACCTGTTACAGAAGGTGAAAAAATTAAATTATTACAATAGTAAAGATAAAATAACCACATAAGCAATATAAGCACCTCACTTAGAAGCACTGAGCAGGCAGGAAATGCTGCTCATGAGCCACGGTGGTGCCATCATGTGGCCACAATATAAGCCCACCTTATACTTCAGGATTTTTTTTTTTTTTAAATAAATCTGGGGCATTTGTATCATTTCAAATTTTGTCCATTAATTAGGATTCTCCTTTTCAAAACAGCAAAATGTAAACTGGCACTAAATTCACTGCACTGCATCATTTAAGTCACATACGTGAAACCCTCATATCATGGCCTAAAAATTTTTAGTATTAATTTTAGGTGTTTGGTCTGATTCTTCAGCCTAGATTTCCATTCTTCAAAAAGATATTTGTATTATATAAATTTTTGTACATTTTTAACCCTAGGAAATATATTCTAAAAACATCCAAACAATAAAAAAAATATACATATGCCCCCAAAGACAGTCACCAAAGCATGATTTATCATGGAGAAAATCTATAAATAATCCAAAAGTCCAAAAATTAAGGAACACTGAATAAACACAATCTACATGATAAAACATTCTAAAAACATTAAAAATAATATTAATAAAACATGCAAAATAACATGGAAAATATTTATAGTATATGCTTAAACCAGTATATAAAATTACATATACTATACAGTATGATCATGATTATGTTGTAGAAAAGGAAAAAAAATAGGATGGAAAAAACCCAACTGTGAGTAACTTGAGTATTCACTTGGATAGCAGAACTACAGATAATTTTGTTTCATTCTGGCTTTTTATGTTTTATAAATTATCTATAATGAACACTTAAATTTTGTAAGATCAAAGAGCCCAAATTTTTGTTAAGGTACCTGCCAGTTAAGAATGCCAGTTCTGAAGTTCTATTATATGCATCCCCCTCACACAAAGAAAAGATAATAAAATAAAAAAGTTATTTTAACATGTGTTATAAAAATGACCCATAATCCATCATGTAAACCAATTATTTATTTTTTCTTTACAATAGCCAAGACATGGAAACAACCTAAATGTCCATTAACAGATGACTGGATAAAGCAGCTGTGGTATATTTATACGATGGAATACTACTCAGCCATAAAAAATAATTTAAAAATAATGCAATTTGCACCAACACGGATGGACCTGGAGAATGTCTTTCTAAGTGAAGTAAGTCAGAAAGAGAAAGAAAAATACCACGATATCACTCATATGTGGAATCTAAAAAAAAAGACAAATTAACTTATTTATAAAACAGAAACAGACTCGCAGACATAGAAAACAAATTTACAGTTACCAGAGAGGGAAGGGGGAGTTTCAGATTTGCAGATACTAATTAACAGATGTAAAATAGATAAACAAGTTTATACTGTATAGAATAGGGAACTATATTCAATTATCTTGTAGTAACTTAAGGGGAAAAAGAATATGAGAATATATGCATGTATATGTATCACTGAAGCATTGTGCTGTACATCAGAAATTGACACACACTGTAAACTGACTACTTCAATAAATAATATATATATATATATATATATATATATATACAAAAATTTAAAAAATTAAACCAATCTATATTTATTTTTGGATGTTAATTTCCAGTGCTTCGCATGTTACACAATTTAGTCAATGAACATTTCTGCTTTTTAGTTTTGAAACTTACAGTCCCCATAAAGAACATTTTAACGGCTATATAGCATTTTGCTATACTGAAGTAAACTGACTTAAATTATTATGCATAATCCTGAAATGCAGACATTTATGCACATAGTTTTATGTGTCTGTTATATTTGTTTTCTTTCCTGGGCCAAAAGGTTATCACATGACTTTCTAAATTGGTTGTTTTGTATCTTTTAATCCCTGAGAAATGACCTTATTTTAAATTTTGAACTCTGGGGAATGGAACTACTGAGTATTTTTCAAAAGAGAGAAGATTTATTGAAGTGGCAAACTGCCTCTTTGCACATTACCCTGTACTTAGGGGAAAATGGCAAGAACTTACTTTGTGTGCTCTTCTCATCAAAAATGGTAATACAAAGTTCTTTGGACTTCTCAGTTTTAATATCCCACAAATCTGAGACTCCTTCTGCTGAAACACAGTACTCAGAATTCAGTGAGGACACCTGAATACTTAAGAAGCATGGAGTCTCATTACAATCATCTATCTTCTTCATGTATGTTTTATCTGTGGCCTGTATGGAAAAAAAAAACAATGAAAATGCATGGCTCCTTCTAATCTGCAATAAATAAACAAATAAACAAACAAACCATCATATTTATTCCGGTCAAATATCTGAAGAAAACATATATATGATGAATGTTGAACACATCTGAAAATAGTGTTGATATCAAACAATAAGCCAGTTTGTTACTTCAACATGGCATGATGCTATACATCCATTAAAATGTTCTCTATAGGGATTATAAATTTAAAAACTGAAACAGAGATTATAAATTTAGAAACTCAAATAGCAGGAATATTCATTATTAGTTGCCAAACCAACAAATGTTCATTAGTCCTCTTCCTACAGTGCTAGAAACTTAGCTGGTGAGAGATACCAGCATACAGGTATCATGCAAAGGCCCTGGGCTTTGTCGGCAGTGATGCACAGAAGGGAGTGAAGCCACCTCTGGGAGTTTATCATGGATCACTGATGCTAGGGCCTGAGGACACAAAGGTAGGGCAGTGGTCCCTGACCTCAAATAACTTATGATAGAGTGTGGAAAAGAGATAAGAAAGAAATGTAAGAGAGTAAGGAGTCCTGCACAGTATGGATCTAGGAATAACCAGACCACAGAAGAGGAAACAGTCTACTGTGTCAGGAAAGAATCCCAAGGGGAGATGATATGCCAGCTGAATACTGAAGAGTGAATAGAAATTTTCCAAAGTAGAAAAGGTGGAGAAGGGCATTCTCTGAAAGAGCATGGTACCTGCAGGGAGCTAGGAACAACAAACAGTTGGCCAAAGCACAAATGAAAAGTTGGAGGGCTTGGGAGACAGAGGGCTGGAAATGACATGAGACCAAATCATGAAGGCTGTGGAAGAGAATTTAGATGTTACTTTGTAGCTAATGTAGATTTGTTAAAGGGTTTTAAGCAGTGAAGTAATATGGTTAGAGTCATACTTTAGAAAGACAACTCCGTTAGCAACCAAAGTGATGTTTTAAAACCTAAATCAGATGCCATTCTTCTGCCTAAATCTTTCCAGAGGCACAGTGTCTCACTCGGAATGGAAGTCACATCCCTCCAATGCCTTCAGAGAAGTGGCCCCCAGTAAATGCTCGGACCTTTGTTTTCTTTTCCACAGTACTTAACTGGAGTTTTGTCTGTACTGTTCACTGCCATTTCCTGGTGCCAGAAGGCACGGGGCACGTGCCTGACAAACACCGTTAAATAAAGGAACGGCAGTGCTGTGGAGACTGGATGGAACAGGAAAACTCTAATCAAAGTGTGGTCCGCACACCAGTGCCGGAACGAAATCACATCCTCACAGCAGTAGTGCTAGTTTTTTCTTTCAAGAACAATGATTCCAATTAGAGCTTCATATTACTTTACATCATTACCTTACTACCAATGAGGAAAAAAAGATTAAAATTTTCTCATCTTAACTACTAGAGAAATGGAAATACACAGGTTGATATCGTAGGTTAGGACCATGCTGTTAAAAGAGGCAAAGAAAAAACTTAAAATATACTCAAGTGACCAGTGTTAAAAATTAACTCCACTTCCAATTCCCTTCAACAGCATTCATATATATTTCATCTTTCTAACTAAAATTTATGATCCGTGAATCTTGCCTGAATGTTCATAAACAGTCTATTTTCATCACACCACATGTGGAAACAACTTATGCTAGCAATAGAAAAATTTCCAGCTTGAAAAAGATGAAACAGAAACACATACTTCACTTCCATTTATCCTCACAAACACATTGTATGTGAATGTGTAACAAGAATTTTCATCATCATACACGAGTTCTGGTTCATTTCCATTTTCAGTAATGAAAGGGTGAAATATATCAACAATGATTTGGTCTTCCTTCTTTCTGATATCCAGTTTAGGTGGTCCAATTTTCCCTGGGGAAGGGACAAAAAAGAAGCAGAATTTGTACCAGCCCTGGAATGTCACAGCGTATTACATAACATTACCAAAATCAGTCAATCAATGTACTCTTTTTGTTGTTGTTGTTGTAAAGCAGGACTATATTTAAACCATTCCACAAATATCTAGAAGATATTCTAACTGTCCTTAATAAAGAAATTTTAATAAATCTCAGGCAACAAGTATTCTTATCTCATCCAAGCTCCTCTTTAACAGTTTAAATTCATTTCTTGTCCTAAAGAAAAATAGTTGGTCATGAATCTTGGTAAAAAGCCTTGACATAATAGAAGCTCTATTATTTTTCCTTTATCTTTGATTCCTTAGATTAAAAAACATTAAATGGAAGATCTGTTTTCTAAAACACATTTCAGAAAAGGCATTGTACTTATCTTTGAATCCTCATCAAAACTCTATACTTCCAACGCCTATGGGTGTCTGGCATGAAGGCTCTATAAAAGCTTGCTAGATACATTCAACTTTTACTTTGAAAATCAGAACTCGATATTCACTGATTCAACAACTATTTATTATGTGTGTTTGATGTCTGGAACTTCGTAGGTGAACCACGGTAGAGTATCTATTCTTCACATACTGATCACACACCTGTGTGCCAGGCAGGTCTGTTTTTACTCACCAATGTATCCACAGGGCCTAGCATACTTCCTGGCACATAGTATACCCTTGATACGTTTGTGTGGGGAAAAGCTGACATATACAGACAGTATAATTATCAGATGACAAAGGCGTGGACCACACAGAATAAAACTACCTCAAGGGCAGGTAGAGGAGGGGCCTGTAGAAGAGAACAGGTGGGCACAACCCTAAAAGAAGGAGTGGAACCAAGGCAGTGGTTGAAGTAACAAAGCACAGAAGCAGAACAGGCATGAAGGTGAAGCTGGCAGGCCAGGCACGAAGGGGCCAGCAGACCAGGGAGGAGTCCAGTGACCAACGGCTTCTTTCAGCCAGGAGCGAGGGTGTGAGCGCTACAAGGCTGAGGTTAGCCGGGGGGGAGGACTTGGCACTGAAGAGGCCAGAGTTCGAGGTGACAACAAAGACCAGGTACACCACGGGGACGGCACCATGGATGCCTGAAGCGTGAAGAGCTGGAAATCACTGCGGCTGAAGAGATTATGGAACTCTTATTATTTTAATGTATTAAATCGGTATTCAAATCCCCACAGGCCTTGAGGACTTATGGTAGAGGGGAAGACTGCAAACAGCTCTCGAAGTCCTTAGCGAATGTAATTAGGAGGGACTGACAGAAGACAGCGGGGAGGTGGTGCCGCGTCCAGACAGTGGAAATGCAGCGGTGTACAAGGAGCAGAGTGAGGGGACCCTATTTTGTGGGACTTGGGAGAAGAGGAAGACACGAACTCCCTAAATCCCTCCAAATGTTTCTGGGGCACTGTGATCATTTTAACTGCTAACAAAAGCATATATATACAGAAGACATGGGTAAAGCACTTTTCAAATGTAAAATTTAGACATGTATACGTTCTACTCACCGTGTCTGCATAAAATAAACTCTTTTGACTCTGCATAAGCTGATTCTTTTTGTCCAAGCCTAGCTTTAACTCTAGCCCAGAGAGAACCTGATGGATCATTAATTAAGGAAGAGATATCACAAGAATGAAGAGAGGTATTGCAGGCATCAATCCATACTGGGTCCCTAAAATGAAGACCGAAGAAACACAAAGGTAACTTTTATTGTTAATACATAAACTTGAACCATCACTGTCTGCATCTTGCTTTTCATTCACAGCAGAGTAAGAATAGGATCGAGAAGCTAGGCAAAGTAGGAAGCCTTTACTCTGCAAAGAAGGTCTATAAATTCTCTTACAATAATAAAGAGGCTCAATTCAAAATAAGACCTGTACAAACCACATTCCACATGTAATTTTTAAAAATCTCCTCTTTAAACAAATCTAGACTCCATGCATAGTCATTACTTAATTACAGAATCCAGCACATTACAATGAGTCCTAACATTGTCAACAAAGTTTGTCATTTTTCTTTCTACTCCACAATACATACACTATAGGAAGTAAGATGACTTCACTATTTTTAATACAAAACTGTGAGCTTTATTTGTCATATATTAAAATGTCAGAAGTTAGTGCTACTCCTCTACTTCAATTTTGACAGGAAGAAGAACTAAGAGGCAGGAAGTATTCTGAAAAGAACTAATTTGCATCCTTATTAGTTCTGGAAGTCTAAAAGCAGCTCAGGAGGTTCTGCTACGGGGGAATGAACAGTGACAGAAGGAGGCAGTTATGAAATGTGCAAGGACCTAGACAAAAGCAGAATGAAAAAGATAAAAGACTGACACTCACTCATAGGCCTTCACCTGTACAGTAAACACAGGGGTCCATGGCATGATCGGGTAATCCCAGAGTAGAACAGCATTCAAGTTATAGGCCTCAAAGGTCAGATTGGCTGGAACTGGCACTGTAACAGATTCAAAAAGTGGGACAGATGATAGTAAGAAACTAACATTAACATTAGAAAACCTTAACATAAGACGCCACGTTAGCCAAATATGTATTTGAAGGAAAGCAGTCACTAGAATAAATACATTTATTTAAATTAAGATATTTCTAAAAATTAATTTTATGGAAAACTGTATAGAAGTATTCTAATTTATTTTGAATTACTGAAACAACATTATACCTAAGGGAAACACAAATACAGTACGAACAATAAATTCCTATAGTGTTCTAGGAATTTTTATAAATAATTGTACTGCCTGTTGCGATAACAATCCTCAATTATTTAGTCACTAGAATTTTCTATATTTGAAACCACAGATTGTATGCAATGTCTAGAGAAGAACTGGTTACACTAGGGATGGCCACTCTCACTGTGTAATACTACCCAGGCTCCCACCCCTCACCGAGTACCATCACACACCTTCACTGCCTTTTCTCCAGGAAGGAATAGATGTCTAGTGATTGCCTGATGCGGCCATTAACCACTCCAGTTTCATCAACATTTTGTTCTCTAGGGTGTGCAGTTTTTTTTTTTTTTTCCAAAACATATCCTGTATTTCTTCCTGCCTTTGCTCTTTCAAACCATTTTTGAAAATGTTTGTTGATGAGACGTGAAAGTGTCACAGGAGAGAATAAGCAGAAGTCACTTTAACATCTTATAATCACACACTACCAAAACCATAATCTCGTTACTGAAAGCAGCCATTTTTCCCCCTGCTCAGTGTAAATGTGTTGTCCACCATCCCTTAGAAAAGTGACCGCACACACATCTCCTCCCTTCCTCCTTTCCTCTCTCTCCCTCCTTCTTTCCCTTCTTTCCTTCCCTTCTTTATGAATGAACATGAAGGTATATAATGAGCAATATGACCCAAAATTTAAGATTATTCTATCCTACCTATCTGGAAAACACCATTAAACATCATTTGCTTATACAACTGAAATAAATAAATGAATAGCAATGTGGTCAGGTACAGTGGCTTCCAAACTAACTTACTCTAAAAAATTCGAAGGGAGCCAGAAGTCTATACTTTTTAAAAGCACAGATGATACCAATGATCACTGAGGTTTATGTCTAGTGGACAGTTCTAATAAGATATTCCCTGGGCTGGACATTGAGAAATCTGGGTTCTTTCCTTGCTATACTACTAAAGAGTTATTTCAGATTTTCTCATCTGTCAAGTAAGATGTTAATTTCACATACACAGGATATTTGCTTACTGTTAAAGAAAACACCAATATTTTTTTCCCAAACCCAAAATTCCAATATTTGAACCCAAGCTGGTACATTGTCTTAATTTACAATTACTTATCACCTGCATTATCTTTCCCAGGCAGAATATGGATCGAGAGTTATTTAGGTAAAAAATCTGGACTCATGGACAATTAGATTCTACTGCCATCCCCCCTCCTTTTTTCTGATTATTTTCTCCTTTCTGTCAGTGGTATTCCACAAGAGGTGATTTTGTCCCCCAGGGGAAATCTGGCACTGTCTAGAGACATTTTCGGTTCTCATAACTCAGTGGTAGTGATGGGGAAGCTACTGGCATCTAGAGGACAGAGGCTACAGATGCTGCTAAATAGCCTGTAAAGCACAGGACAGTTTCCACGTCTCAGCAGTTCAAAACACCAACAGTGCCAAATACTCAGAAATCCTGCTTTACACATTCATAATTTTAGGAATCTTTTTTTTTTCTTTTTTTTACTGAGGAGGAAAAACTAATTTAAAAACAGAATGCAATGAAATATCACCTCACACCCATCAGAATGGCTATCATCAAAGTCTATAAATAATAAATGCTGGCGAGGATGTGGAGAAAAGGTAACCCTCGTGCACTTGGTGGGAATGTAAACTGGTGCAGCCACTATGGAAAACAGGATGGAGGTTCCTCAAAAAAACTAAAAATAGAACTACCATGTGATCCAGCAATTCCAATCCTGGGTATATAGCTGAAGAAACCAAAAACATTCATTCAAAAAGATACATACACCTCAGTGTTCACAGCAGCATTATTTACAACAGCCAAGATATGGAAGCAGACGAAGTGTCCATCAACAGATGAATGGATAAAGATGTGGTATATATACACAACAGAATATTACTCAGTCATAAAAAAGAATGAAATTTTGCCATTTGCAACAACACAGATGGACCTGGAGGGTATTATGCTTCACAAAATAAACCAAACAGAAAGACAAATATTGTATGCTATCACTTATTTGTGGAATCTAACAACAAATGGATGACTATAACAAAACAGGAACAGACTCACAGATACATAACAAACTAGTGGTTACCAGGGGCAAGACAGGTGTAGGGGATTAAGATACACAAACTATTATGTATAAAATAAATAAGCTACAAGGATATATTGTACAGCCCAGGGAATATAGCCAATATTTTATAATAACGTTAAATGGAGTATAATCTGTAAAAATACTGAATCATTATGTTATACACCTGAAACTAATATAATATTGTAAGTCAACTATACTTCAATAAAAGAAATAAAATAGATAAATCAAATGAAATAGAATGTTTTTTGATAAGCCAATACATTTTATGGCTTCCTGCTCAACGAACAGCTTTGGTTCCTGCCAAAATGTCTAACTTCCATATTATTTACAAAAGCAGTAGAACAGTCTGTGCCTAAAGGTTGAGATTATGAAGCTGGAAGATGTCTCAGATTCAAATACTCACTACATACAATACGTCCTTTCTGCAGTCAGTGATCAGACATCTACCATTTCTCTACCTGATCTTTCTGGAATACTGCTCATGGCTGTTGGCACCTATCATCTTTGATTCCCTAAGCAGTTTCCTTGCAGATGAGCCAGGAAGCACTGGTCTTGCCAGATTTAGCCCTCAAACTTCTCTTTTGTTTTTGGTAGAGTTCCCAGGGCCATACACAGCAGAGGAGATTGAGGCTTCTTAATAGGGTTCCTTTTTATCCTTTTTCTTGTTATATATTCAGATGAAAATAGTTGAGGCTTAAAGAAAACTTCTCTTCATAATAAATTTACCTTATGTCAATAAAAATATATGTAGAAGTAGTAAGAGAGTATTATCTATAGAGTTTAAGATCCTAAGAGAATATTTCATGAAGTAGAATAATTTTACAGATTTCCTAATCTCTTAAAAATGCCCAAATAGTTTTTGGTAACACATGTTGTTTTTGGAAGTGGATTTGGAAGTGCAGTCAGTTATGTGGAGTGTTGTATCTGCATACCACCCAGAGTAAATATTAGCTCTTTTCAGATCTACTTCCAAGAACTCCTCTAGAACTAGCAGCTGGGGATTAAATAAAACCAAACAAAGGAGAGAAGAATCACTTTTCATAACACTCTAATTACAATGCAGAAAAAAGGGAGAGTTCTGTTTATAACCAACTGTTTCCTCATGATAAATAAGAAAAAAGAGCAAGGATATGAAAAAAGAGCAAGGGTTAGATGCAGATCAGCAAGTGGTCAAGCAGAGCCACTAGATGGGGTAATGGAGGCATCACCGAGGCCCCAACCCAGCGGCCAGGACAGCTCTGCCATCGTTACTGGGGAAGGTAGTAGGATGAGAGATTTCCTCTGAATGGAAGGTGACAGGAGCATGGGCTGCCACCTGCGCTCCATCCCATAACCACCGAAGGTGTCTGTGCCTCTATGAAAAGAGGGACAGCCACAGTAGTCCTTCACCAGTTTTTACACAATAGACATGAAGACTGAATCAAGGATGCACACACTGATGGCAGAACAGAGCTTCTACTCTGTGGGCACCATTCGACAATCTGCTTACCAACCTCTCTATGAAGGACAAACTGAGAAGCACAGAGAAGTAAGGATACAGGGGCCAGTACTAAAATTGTCTGGGGGGATTCTAAGTCATCTGACACTAAAACTCAAAAACAAATGCTCCAAATTTAAGCATCTAGACCCTTTTCTGAATGAACAACTCTTAGAGAAAAGATCTAACACCTTCCCCATGTTAAAGGTGTGGGGCCATGGATGTTTTCACAAAAGTTTCTGCTTATACTGCAAAATGAGAAATGGCATGAGAAATTTAGGCAGAAAAAGTGAAAAACATCAAACCAAGACTTTTTCATTTTTTTCAGAATAATTATGATTACAATTTATCTCCTGAGTGGTTTTATAGTGACTTTTTCTTAATGCCTTCCAACTTTTTCTCTTAGCAAATAACAGTATCCTCTAGATTTAAGATGAATAAAGACTTTTGAGAATTTTTGTACATGATGTTTCAAGTGTTCATAAAAGTTTTAAAATGGAAACATTGCAATATTTGGGGGCTTTGAAAGGAATCATATCCATTACTTTGTGAAACCAATGGAAAAAGAGTCCTTCTTCTACTTCCTTCTATTACTTTCTTGTACTTTCAGAAAAAGAGTATCAGAACTAAGGGTTTAAGTGAGGACATTTAAAATATTTGAGGTCTATCTCACCGTCCATGTAAGAGTTCCTTAGCTGGGTCAAGACCCTTACCTGGGTCACAGTCTTGCCATCTTCCCTTCTTGTCTGTCTTCAGGTTTTATCATTGACTTTCTCTTAAAACGTAGAGCCCAGAAGTAATGCAATTAATGTGAATGAAATACTTTTCCTTTTCTTTTTTTTAAAGAGATGGGCATGTCAAACAGTGGCTTATGCTGAACTTGTAATTAACTAAAATCCCCCAGATCTTTTATTCAAACCCACCACCAAGTTAGGGCTTATCCAGTAAACATCTCCTCAGCCACTTTTCTGACCTGAAATTTAGGGTTTTATTATTGCTTCTGTTTATTCAGTTTCATCTGGTTGGGTTTGCTTGGTATGCCAATAAATTCTAATTTAACCAGACCGACCAAGTCCCTGAGAAAAGTCATTTCTCAAGATTAATTCCCTTTTGGACTAATTAATTCAAAGTTGGAAAAACTAAAGGTCTTTTCAGTCTATGAAGAACAGGAAAAAGGTGGGAGGAGTGAGCTGCTGAACTTAGTTCAAATTTCTTATACTGATCTAGATGAGTTTTTTAAAAACCCAACACAATTTCCCATACATAGCTAAAACAATATTTAAAAATTTGTGAAAATAATGATGCACATTATTGAATGATAATAACCAATATATATTAAACATTTACTACAGGACAAGCTATGAGCTCAACTTTGTTATGTATTATCTCAGTTAAGCACCAAACTATGAGGGAAGTAATAGTTACGTACATACATATTTTTGCCAAAGAGAAAAAAGGCTTATAGAAACTATTTAAAGACTTGATGATGTGTATAGTTTTGTTGGTTTTAATTAACATAAGCTGCCTGAGCATCATTTTTATGACAGTTTAATGAAATAAGGGGGGAAAAATCATATATAAATAGGAATTGGAGATGACTGTTTTCTGATGACTTCACAAGTATCTGCTTTGAGTAATTTTGCCTTATTTATTACACTAACCCAACCACATGAATGCCACAGCAAAATCTGAACAATGTATTAAGTTAAATCATGTATTTAGAATGGACAGGACTGAAATGAATATCCAGTATTCTGATTATTATGTATTGAGATAATTTAAAATAGTCTCCCTTAATAAGAAAATTACTGGTAAACTGATTCCTTCCTGTCAGGAACTCATTTAATTCTGGTTCAGTTCTCATTCTGATTCTTTATCCAATTAAAATGGAACCATTAATTATTCATTTAGTTCCCAAAACAACTGCACTATTGCTGTGTGCTGCTAAATTTTATAAGACAGTTCTTTAAAGGGTTATTTTTCTCTTCAATTCTTTAGGTTTTCTTTTATATAGAACCAAAATGAGGATCTTTCAAAATCCAAAATCTGAATCATGAATCAGAATAACGTGAAAAAGAAAACTATTATTAATATCCCATTCAATAAATATAACTGGAATGCACTGATTTAAGTATTCTGAATCTCTGAAATAAATATAAAATCTAAAGAAAATAAAGGAAAATTTCAACACACCCAGAGCACTATCCTAAAGTCAGAGAGTAAACAGACCCATAGCTGAGAAGCGGAGAAGGGGAGTTAAGAGCCCCGCATCTCTGCTAAAGCAGCCTTCTCTTCAGGTGGTACCCAGAGTGCAAGAACAAACTGGAAGAAGGTAGCGGACACCTGTGTTTGCAAATGCTGGAATGCAGAAGGCCACAGAACATCTCTCTATGGGGGGCAGGCAGGCAATTCTCCTCCCAGGGCCGGCTTTAAGGACTTACAAACTATGTAGTCACAAGGGCCCTGATGCTCGAGAGGGCTCTGTGCTCAGCAGGAAGGGTCTTGCACTGGGTTTAATGCTCTGCTCTAGCCAGGAACCTCAGTCCTCCTCTTCCTCTCTTCCCACGTCCAGTTAGTCACCGAGTCCTGCTGACTCTGCCTTCTAATTTCTTCTTCTCCATTTAAACTGCCTCTTCTCAGCTCCTCCCAGACTTTAGCAGCAGCCTCCAAATTGGCCTCCCTCCTTTGAGTCTACTCCTGAATTATTTTGTAACGGTCTTTCTAAATGGCATGTCAGATCCTGCCTAAAATCATTTACCTCAAGATAATCCAATGGCTGCCCACTGACTGGAGCACGGAGAGTGAGCATATTACTTTGTTGGCTCAGCACCTGTACTTCTTTCAGAAGCATGATTTCTTCTGGGAAGTCTCTGACAGCCACTCCCTGCAAAAGGATATCCTTCCCTTGCGAGCTGGTGCCTGGCCCAAGCTGGGTGAATCAGAGCCTTCTTCAGGGATTTTAAGGTGGAGGAAGCTGCAAGATGTCAAAACTCAAAAGCTGTCAACATCCATGATTCCTGCCAAGTAGGGAAGGCTGTCAACAGCCAGAATCAGCAATAAGAAATGGATGGTCTTGGCAGTTTGAATTTCTGGTTCAGCTTCCTAAGGCCCTGCTGGCATCTTTACCTTTCTGTTCAACTCTCGCTTTGGCTTCTCTGAGCCAATAAATTCCTCTTTGTGCCTAAGTTAGCCAGTTTGCTGTTACACATGACAAGGCACATCATTTATTGGTTCCCACCTCTCCAAGTAACACAATTATCCTTACATTCTCACATACATATTCTAAGTAAAATGCTTAATATTCTGCTAATTCAACATGCTGTTTCATAGCCCTTCCTCTGCACATGCAGGTCTCTTTGTACCTCCCATTCCAACTCTGGGGTCAACTTCTCTGTAAAGTCTTTCCTCACTCCCTTGCTCAGAGCTAGGCACCCATTTCTTGCTTTCCAGTAACCTACGTGTAACTTCAAGCTCTTATCACAATGGACTGCAAGTGCCCTTGTGGGTGACTAACTTGCCCTAGGTAATGGCAGAATGCAGAGTTAAGAACTTGGACTCTGGAACCAAATTGCTAAGCTCCCCACTGAGTAGCAGCAACCTCTATACAATCTGGATACACCTCCCTGTGTCTCAATTTCTCATCCATAAGTGGAAACACAACAGCGCCTGCTTTATAGGGCTTTGGGGAAACAAGCTGTGATAAGAACTTTCGACAGTGCCTAATAGCTTTTAGCTTTACAGTCATGATCCTTGAAGGCAGAAATGGAATAACTCCCATTTTTTGTATTCCAAACACCTGGCAGAATGCCTCTTCCAAGGAATGACTATTTGCTTGACCTCTAAGGAGTAAGCCAAAGGAGAGCTGAGATGAATGGGAAGCACAGCTAGCAAGTGTCAAAGAGGAAGTCATAATACAGAGGTGCAGACCCAGAGTTTGATAAGGGTGGAGGCTTCGTCTCCCTGACCTCTTCCAGGCAGCTGCTAACTGCGTGCATTGAGGAGACACTCAAGACTGCAGGGCTTTCTGATAATCGAAGTTTATCCCTCTTGCAGAAAAGGTTTACTGATTTCCCTGGAGCCCCTAATCACCATTACACCGAGCTTTAGAAAAACGTTATTCTCAGCATTTGTTTCCTGGGACATCTCAATAAACAGGCGGAGATAAACAAGGAACTAAGCTCTGTGAAGAGACCTACTGCCTGACACATGGGCTCGTGAGTGCACGCATTGCACCACTTCCAGACTAGCACGTAAGACGGCCAGTTACTGCCTTTCAACAATTCTCAGCTGGCGAAAGAACGTCTAAGGCTACGGGGACTACCCTACGAATATTTTAATCCTGAGTTGCGGCCACTGTCCACATGTTGACCAGAAAACTCCACCTATTTAAAACTGAATTAAGAGAACTGCTAGGCGTGTTTTGCTGTTTCGGCAACAACGGAAAAGGCGAGAGGAAGGGAACTGAAGGTGCCAAACCGCGGAGACCTGGCGTCGCCCCTTAGGACCCGAAGCCCCGGGGCGCTGAGGACGAACGCAGGCGCGGCCCCCCGGGAGGAGCGTCAGGCCAGCACGGCTCCTCGCTCTCCTCCTGCCCCCGTCCCCGTCCCCACCCGGCCGCGGCCCTGCCGCGGGCGACAGTACCCGAGGACAGCTCTGGATCCGCGGTGCTCATCTCAGCCAGGCTTCCGGCCTGAAGGTTAAGGGCAAGGAAAAGGAGAAGAGCCATGATGCTCGGTACCGACTCCGGTGCGGCCCTGAACAACTGCGGCCGTCGCCAGACGCGGCCCCGGGGCCTAGGCCTTGCGTCACATCCGCCACCGCGGACCAGCCCTCCGACGGGAGGCGGAGCGTGGACGGGAAAGTAAGATGTGGACAGTGAAGTGGAGACCAAGACGGGGAGGCGGGGCTAGGCCTGAGAGGCCGGCTTTGACGGGGAGGCGGAGCCAGAACGGGTGACGGAGCCAGGGCTGGGAGGCGGGACCAGAGCGGAAGGCGGGGCCAGAGCGGAAGGCGGAGTCAGAGCGAGGGGCGGAGTTAGAGCGGGTTGCGGAGCCAGGGCGGGGAGGTGGGGCTCGCTGGGGGGAACTCGGACTTTTGCCGGGAGGCGGAGGCGGCCTGAGAAGTGGGGTGTGGTAAGAGAGGCAAAACTACAATGGGAAGGCCGAGAGGGGCCGCCTCCAAGGAAGCTCGGCGTCAGGGCCATGCAATCTGTGGTCGCGCGACCTTGGCTCGCAGGTTTGTAAGCAACTTGTGTCCAAAGGTTATGTTCTTTCAGCTTGGTATTACCTGCCCAGTTTCATCTTCCTCTTTTTGCAGTGTTTTGGGGTTGCAGAATTTTGCCCTAGGCCACAACCCAGCCACGGTCTTTATCTTACAGTACATTAGACTTCTGCATCAAGGTGTATGGAAACTTGAGAGTTTAGGATAGAAAGAGAGCTTAGGTGCCTTCTCCAGTCCCTGCATTTGTATTTGAGAATCCCGAAGTTTCGCCGGTGAAATGGTTTGTGCAAACTTCCCCAGCCCAAATCGAATTGGTTCAGCCAAGAACTACTTATTCTTGGAGGAAAAACGACTTGAATTACCTTTTCAGCAATTAAATATCGAATAGCGGTTTATTCAACAGCCTCTCACCACGAGATCTGCCCTCTTTCCTCTCTGACCACATCTCATGTTACTCTGCGTCTCACCTATTCTGCTCCAGCCACACTGGCCTCTGCTCTTCCTAGAACACTCCTGGCTTGTGCTCAGATACAAATGTAGCTAAAGACCTCACCTCTTCAAGTCTCTGCTTATCATGGCCTTAGGAAAACTTTGATATTACAACGCATCTCCCCTGCTTTTTTTTTCATGGCACTTATCACCTTCCCTCACACTCTACAATATGCATATTGATGTTTATCCCACCCCGGCTTCTAGAATGTAAGCTCTGTAGGGCTGAAATCTTTGGCACTCATTTAGTGTTTGTTGCATGAAAGAAGGCATGATTACACTAGCACTCAGCAAAATTTCAGAGAGAAAAACCTTATGAAGATGCTGTACAAACAAGAGAGGACATATTAGCAAGATCATTTTATTTATATTAATAAACCCCTTAGCTCAGTATTTCAGAAAATAAATAAACATGTGAACTGCCTGGGATCTTGTAAAAATGGAGATTTGGATTCAGTTGGTCTGATTCAGTTTGGGCCTTAAGAGCCTGCATTTGCAACAAAATACACCAAGAATGCCAATACCACTGGCTCTAAGACCACACTTTGATTAGGAAGGCTTTAGCTCAAACTAAGTTTTGGGGCCTATTTTGTTTGATGTGTTTATCTAAGTTTGTCTTAGTTTGGGTTGTTTGTCTTAGTCTGGGTTGCTATGGCAAAATATCACAGACCCAAGTAGCTTACAAACAATGGAATTCTATCTCTCATCGTCTGGAGGCTAAAGGTCCAAGCTCAGAGTGCCAGCATGGTCAGGTGAGGGCTCTCCTCTGGGGAGCAGATTTGTAGTTGTTTCCTCACATGACAGAAGAGGGAGGGACGTCTCTTTTATAAGGTGTTAATCCCATTCATGAGGGTTCCACCTTCATGATTTAAGCACCTCCCAAAGGCCACACCACTTAATATCATCACCTTTGGGAATTAGAATTTCAACGTATGAATTTGGGGGCACATAAATGTTCATACCATAACACTCACTATATAAAATCACCTTCTACTCATTGCAAGGATGCAAGGATAAATAAGAAGTGAACTTTGCGGTTTAGGAGTTTATGGAGTGGGACAGAACATAATATTCAATTCAGTTCAGTAAATTATTTTGTAGTAGCCATCACAGGTTGGGTTACCCATGAAGTAGACTCTGAAGGGGAGATTAGTCTGCAAGACATGCTCTTGGAATTGACCCCTATGAAAAAGAGGTGGAAGAAACAGGATTGAGCAGAGGGAGAAGATGGTCTATAATGCCATCCTAACAAAGCCTTCAGCTGGCCTTCAGAGCTGGGATGGACTTTTAGAGGTATCTTTGAGTTAGCTTGAATGGCTGGAACTTCAACTCCCAAAGATGATTAATCATTAGATGCAAACCACCCAGAGAGAAGACATGATTTGGGGCTGCCTGTTTCTTTAACCGAGGCATTCTCTGAAGAGGACTGGTTGCTGAGGGTGCCTGCCAGTAACACTCCCAGAAGCAGGGAGAAGATGGGGCTAAATCTTCTATTGCTGGGCAGAGCTTCACAATCATTGTCCACCACAGTACCTATTTTTCTGAGGCACTGTGCTGGTTACTTGGAGACAAAAGATATTTATTAATTCGTTAAATATTATTGATTGCCACGGTGTGTGTCCAACACTGTTGTATGCTGAAGTATAGACCCGAGCGAGACAGGTATGGCCCCTGCCTTCATGGAGTTTAGTCTACTGAGGGATTTGACAGGCGTTAATCAAGCTATTACACAAACAAGTACTGAAATTGTGGGAATTGTTATCAAGGAGAGCGATGAATTAACAGGAACATAAACAGGAGCTTAGTCTAAGTTCTAAGGAAGTTCTTTCTTGAGGCAGTTACAATTATGTTATGGCCTGAAAGATAAAAAGGGAATTAGCCAGAATAAAGCCAGGGGGATGCGGGGGTCAAAGGCTAGTAAGAGAGAGAAGACAAAAGTAAAAGATATTTAAAAATCCAATATATAAATCTTATATAGCCACACACACAGAAGTCAAATGAGCAGTGCCAGTGTCCTTGGTAAACATCTAATGCCTCATGACTAGAGAAAATTCAAGTATATGTTGGTCCCTGCTACATCCTCAGGTGAGGTTTTATATAAGACCAAGAAAGCCAATGTGGGGTGAGGGGTGGATACATCCAAGGCCAAGTGTAAAGGGACGTACCGCTCAGGAAATAGGCTACTTTTTGTAGGCCACACTCGACGTGGCCTAGAGGAAGTTAAATAAAGGCCAAATAACATAATTTAAGAAATCAAAACTATGTTCTAATGAGAACAGAGACTGGCTGTGCAGCACGCACTGTGCACTCGTGGCTCCTGGCACTGTGCATTTCCTTCCTTTTTTCTCTAGAGCGGAAAATGCCCGCCCATGTCCCTGTAAAGGAGACAAATGGAAAAAATCTGTGGCTAAAGCATTTAGCTCCAAATTCTGATTGTTCTAGAAATTCAAGCAGACCCTCTGCTACCTTCTACCTTCACATTCTTTGCCTCCACCCTGCCTCTTAACTATGTTTTTGCCACTGTGTGTCTGCAAACACGTAAGTACTGAAATTGTGGTAATCATGACAAAGAAAAGAACAGGATTATTGGGGCATCAGTCCTCTCTTCCGCTAGAAAGCAAACTCCTTATTTTCTTCACTGCTGTATCCCCTGCATCTAGGCCAAATGCCTATCATTCCATTAATGTGTATTGAATAAATATGTGAACTGACAAAACAAGCTATGAACAAAGCTAGCTTGTAGGATTGTAGCAGGTATAGTTAAACTTATGGTTGATCAAGCTATGATTGGGTCACTGATGAGAATTTAGACATGTTTGGATATCATACTGGTACCAAACCAAGTCCTCTCCGTTTTTATCCTGCACGCAGCCCGCTTTTGAGGAAAGCTGTCGTGCTGACATCTGATCATATCAGATCAACCCCTGACTCAAAGGCAGTTATTCATAGTCTGCAGAGTCTTCGAGTAGATGTCTTGTCTTGGAGCCCTGCCTAAGATAGATGCCACACACTCGATGGTGACGGTGGCAGACATCGTTCATTGGCTGACTGCTAAGAACGTTTCTCCTTGCTTCCTTCTCACTGTAGAGGCTATAAAAGCTCAATAGTCACTTCCCCAACCTTCATGGCAGCTAAGCATATTCATATGACATAATTTTGGTCAGTGAGACATAAATAGAAGTCTCTGTGCATGTGTGTGTGACGGATGCAACAGGAGAACTTGTTGGCCTTGACCTTTCTCTAGTCTTCCTGCCTTAAATGTAGACATAAGATGCCTGGGTCTGCAGCAGCTATCTTGCAACCAGGAGGCAACACAATTAAGGATGAAAAACCAACAGCTAAAAATGGAAGAATACAGAGATGGAAAGCCTGAGATGTCGATGTTTGCACTGAATGGCCGAACACATGTCTGCAACCAGCTACCTCTGGACTCTTGTCAAAGGAGAAAAAATAAGGCCCTATTGATTTAAACCATTGCCAGTTTGGTTTTCTGTTGTTAAACTGACATTTTTTTTTTTCTCACTCAGTGTCAGACCAACCTAAATAAATTCCCTTTCAGAGAGCTGGGGTGTAAACCACAATGGACGGGAAGATGGGCGTGGGAGGAGGGAAGAAAGAAAAAAGAAGAAGCAACAGACTCCGGGACAGAAAGTACAGCACTAGCATAGTAAGCAAAGAAGTTCCCTCGCTGAGGGGAGAAGAGGAGGCCTGAGACTTGGAGCTGCTGCGGCAGCCCCGGGCTTCGTAGCACTGCTGTGTACCCTGAACACGGCTCCCTCCTGGCGGCCCCAGAGGACACCTCACTGGTGACTGTTTCCCCTTTTGACTTTCCTGCACATCTTCACCAGAATTCCTTGTCACTAGAGGACATCTGAGTGTCTCTGTCCTTGCAACTGAAAGAGCTCACCTAACATAGTCTCTTGCCGTCTGTGGTCAGTCCCATAGAGGACAGGCTACCATGTGTTTTTAGAAAATATTTCTCAGTATCACCCAAAACACTGGGCTGGATAAGCTGTTGCTGAGAAGAACCAAGCAATGTAAAGGAGCATACATGGTGCCTCGCGGTTCCTCTTTCAGTGCTTCTTCCTCTCCAGGTGCTTTCCCACGTCACGCCAATGCCCTCTTGTTGCTTTTCAGATACCGAGAGTCCTTCAGCCTTGAGAATATCTAGGATTGCCCTGGTTCACAGGGCTTCAGCTAAGGTTTCTCTCCACCTTAACCTCTGATCGCCATTTAGGTAAATGGTTCCATAATCTGCAGGCAGATCCTCTTAGCTGGCTCTGGGTAAAGATGGGTAAACAGAGTAATTGATAGACATCAGCATTTGATAACCAATTTTGTGTAAGCACACCTACGTATCTTAGCATTATAACTAGCAAAACAGTGGATTTGCAGTAGTGACATTGGAGGTCTTGACAAGAACATAAAGAATAAGATATTTTGCTCTGAAAGAGGGTTTTTTTTGGTAACTCTGATTATAACAGCCCATTTTCTGAAATACAGGGCACACTTGGTATAGGTTACTGCAAACTAGCAGTTCATGTACTAAAGTCAGCCAGTAGACATGTTTTACTTGGTCAGAAGAGATGATTTTGTATTCATTGGCTCTAGGCAGAGTATAGATTCCTTTTAAGTTTTCAATATCTACACTAATTAATATTATCCTATACACCAACACTGGGTTTCTAGAGCAAAACAAATTATTATTGACTTACGCAAAAGTCATCCCATCTCCTCTTTGTCCCCGTTCTTACCCCTGGGGCTATGCAATGAAAGCCAGATGTCATCCTACATGTAACAGTGTCTACTGCAGCTGAGCAGCTCACTCCCTCTCAAAGCAATCTGCACATCTGTCTCTCCCTTTTCTGAGAAGCTAAGTGAAATCTGCTTCCTATTGTAGACAAATACTCCTTGAGGACGCAAAGAAGGGAAATGGATTCTTACCTTTGGGATGTAAATAAATATATCCCCATGGAAAATAAGATGAGAGCCTCCAGCTTTACATCACAGGAGATGTCTGCATGGTCCCACGGGGGTGGGGGCTTCATTGCTCCTTGACATTAAAAAACCTACTTGGCTCTAGGGAGGAAAATCTCTCTGGAATTCTCATGAGGGAATCACTCATAAATTTACTTTCAGGCTTGTTCTTTTAGCTCAGATCCCAATTGTCAGTAACATTTGCTCAGAAAATAGTTAACTGTACAGAAGCATACAAATTTTCTCTACAGCCTACTGTTCCCCAGTTGAACCACAGGCTCACTCTCTCGAATCACCTGATGCATTGCTTGATTTATGCTACCTTCTGGATTCTTGTAGGTATTTGAGTTTGCGATCTCTACTTTACATCATTCTTTAATTTAAATCAACCCTTAATGAAAGCTTTCCACCAAGCTGTCATAATCAATACTTTGATCAAAGAATGTATATGTGCTACCATTCAGACCTCTAAAAAGAGAATTGAAATACATTAAGTTTGTGTGAAAGGAGAATTTATAATATGATTCTTTGTACTAGAAATCAAACCAAAATGAAAAGATAATTTCTTACTGCTTACTATATAGATTGAATATCTGTGTCCCCCCACCACCCTGAGTTTATATGTTAAATCCCAACCCTTAGTGTGACGGTACGGGGGTGGGGGGGGCTTTGGGATGTGATTAGGTCATGAGGGTGAAGCCTTCAACAATGAGATTAGTGCCCTTATAAAAGAGACCCCACAGAGCAGACTTGCCCCTCCCACCATGTGAGGACACAGCAAGCTGATGACAGTCTGTGAACCACGAAGAGGACCCTCACCAAGTTTGCCAGTGCCCTGGTCTTGGACTTCCTGGCCTCCAAAACTGACAGAAATAAATGTCTGTTGTTTATAAGCCACTCAGTCTATGGTATTCTGTTACAGCAACCGGATCAGACTAAGATACTCCTCCAGATTGTGTAGAGAACAATCTTTTCTACATGTATCCCAGCTGCTGGTTAGGAGTGAGCAAGACAGTCTTTTCTTCAGTCAGTCCGTCATCAGATGGACAGTTGATGAGAGAGACAGTACAGTGCCATGACCACGCATGAAGCCTCTGAAGCTGGTCTACCTGGGTTCATCACCATTGAATAACCCACGTGGCCTTGGGCAAATTACTTAACTTCTCTGTGCCTTGGTTTCATTATCTGTAAAGCGGAGATAGAATTATGTATGCCACATAGGATCATTGTGATGGTTCAATGAGACAGTTGTCAACAGTGCTTAGGCCCATGCCTGCTGGGTAAGTAAATGTTAGCTGTGTATTATTATTTGCTAGATACTCCCCCCCACCCTCCACCCAACCACAGTTATTTAAATAAGAATGAGCTATAAGGGGGGAGGGTATAGCCCAGTGGTAGAATGTGTGCTTGGCATGCATGAGGTCTCAAGTTCAATACCCTGTACCTCCATTAAAAAAAATAAATAAATCTAATTACCTGTCCCCCTCCTCCAAAAAAAGAAGCTATAATTTCTTTTCTGAAGGAACTTATTTTATGAGAGATTATTGTAAATTGAAAATGGCATTCCAGCTTTGTTTTGTAATAGAAATTTGTAACAGCTCTCATGAGAACACAGCAGGGAGTGGTTAGTTCTACTCAAAATGGTGAAAAATAATCAGGAAATTTTTTACAGGAGGAAGGCATCTTTGAACTAAATCTTGAACCCAGTGTTCATTCTCACCTTGATCTCCTAGCAACCACCAAATGGTAGAAAAAATAAAATAGATAATTTTAACAGTACGTATTTTCCTATTGCCTACTAAGAAATGACTCTATCTTGGACAAAAAAAAATGCTTACTACCTTAGATTTCAAAGATACAAGTAACAAATCTGTAAGCACCATCAGTTTACATTTCCTCTGTTTTTGCCCTCTATAACTCCTGCACTTACAAGCTCACAAACTCTGCACCACCACCACACCCCATTCCTTAGTCATTCCTTAAGAACTTTGGCAGTCTGGTCGAAAGTCATAACAAGAATTTGCTTTTTATTTTTTAATTGAGGCATAATTGACATACAACATTTTATTAGTTTCAGATGGACAACATAATGATTCAATATTTGTATATGTTGTGAAATGATCAGCACAGTAAGTCCAGTTAACATCTATCACTATACATAATTAAAAAATTTTTTTTCTTGTGATAAAAACTTTTAAGATCTTAGCAACCTGCAAATATGCAATACGTATTACTAACTGGAGTCACTGTGCTGAACATTACATCTTCATGACTTAACCTCTTTTGTAACTAGAAGTTGGTACATTTTGACCCGTTTCGCTTACTCCCACTCCCCACCTTTGGCAACTACCAATTGTTTTCTGTTATCTATGAAGGGCCTTGCTTATTAAAATCAATATATAATGAAATTAACACTATTCCTTAGGCCGCAGGAAGAAGGAACGATTTAATCGTGACCTAAGTGAAGATGTTAGCATCATTTTAAAAATCTGCATCAAAAGAAGAATAGTTACGATGGAAACACAGAAAAAACATGGAGTTCAGGGCAGCAAAACTGTTAGTGGGCCCCAGCCAAGTCCCAGAGAGAAAGGTTGTCATTTCCTGATCATACACGTCTCTAGACACTTTGCAAAAGAATACTGCGGTTAATTAAGAGTGTGGTAAACCAGACTGCCTGGTGCTGAAATCCCAGCCCCGTCAGTTAGTAACTTGGTGAACTTGTGTAAGTTATTATACCGCTGTGTGCCTCATTTTCCTCATCTGTGAAATGTGGGTAATGGTCATACTCACCTCAGTAGGGCAGATGTGAGAATTCAGCCAATATGTGTAAGAATGTTAGTGCAATGCCTGGCACAGAGTAAGTGCTTGAGAAATCATAGCTGGTATTTCTCTTTTCTCAGCATCATCTGGTCATAGTTTCACCATCTTTCCTCTGGCCCCAAATCCCAGCACATTCTATACACAAACTCACTCCATTTTGGCATCCCTGACATTAACATTGATTATTTAGTGAGGCTGAAGCTGAGATTCTGGCTGTGGTGTTAGGTGTGATGGAAGACATTTTCACATATTGATGCATGTGGACGTCACTCTGGCTTACACATGATTTGGCTTGAACTTTACACTCACTAAAACAACCTGTCTTCTGGCCTTCAAACATGCATTGTACATCTGCTTTAATCATTAAAAGCAAGAATGTATCTAAAAATAAAAAATGGAGTAAGTATGGTTCAGGCATCCAAAATGGAGCCAGGTGGCCATCAAGGATGTGGTTTCAGACACGTTCCTGGATTACTGAGAACTTGAGTTTTCTGAACTGTATCCAACTCAAGGACACCACCAGCCATTCTCAAAATACTGTCTGCTAGCAGCTGCCAGCTGCAGCCTCATGGTCGCAAGGTAACTATGCAACCATTTTGAACCTCAACCAATCCTTGCTTAACAAGCACCCTTATTTCTTGCCAGCTCCGATTAGAATTCTTGACAAACAATTTATGTAATTTTGTGGTTATTACCTCTATAAGCCTGCCCTATTTTTCAGTCTAGGGGAACACAATTCAAGTGTTTCTTGAATCCATGTCTCCTGAGCCATATGGTCCTCAGTTTGGCTCAAACAAGACTCTTTTCTATTCCTATTATAGATTGTTCATTGATTATTTCTGTTGACAGGTGAAAACTTGCTACAACTCCTCAGAGTGCATAGAACAAGCTGAGGATGGTCACAGAATACTGAGGACTTGCTGACTATCTGAAATGTTCAGGAGCCTTTGAAACAGGTGCTGAGCCACATGCACTGTTTCTCTGACTGGGAACCTCTTGAGATGACCTTGGACCTGCCTGCAACTGGGACTCAGGAACATAGACCCTGATAGGAAGGACGGCAGGGAGAGGCAGCTGGCCTCTGAGAGAAAATCTCCATGAGAAGGAAGTCTGGTGGGAGACAGATGAGGGGCAGCAGGGCTGGGCCGCTAGTGAGGGCCTCATCTAATCAGTTGAAAGTCTTAGTAGAACAGTGACTGACCTCCCTCTCCAAGAAGGAATTCTGCCAGCAGACAGCTTTCAGACTTGGACTGTGACATTGGCACCTAGGTCTCCAGCCTGGCAGCCCACTCAGCAAATCTTAGACTTACCAGCCTCCATAATCATGTGAGCCAATGCCTTAAAATAAATCTCTCCCGACTTATGCAACCGTGTATAGTGTTGCACAAGTTTAGTCGCTTTTTTTTATAGACTGTGCAGCTAGTACTTTCTTTGCAAGCCTGGGAGAGTGTAGGGTCTGCTCTGAACATTATGGTTGTGTCTTGCAACCCCCACTCTGCCCTCCCCTACTATACAGCAGTTACAGGTTTGGGGTTGAGTTGCCCCACCCTACCTGCTAGGCCCACCGACATGATGCCATGATGCAGGGCAATTTGCTTTACTCAAAGTCCACCAACTTAAATGTAAATCTCATCCAAAAATATTCTCATAATAGCATCCAGAATAATGTTTGACCAAATATCTCAGCACTATGGCCCAACCAAGTTGACACATAAAATTAACCATAGGTATTAAATATAAAGTTGGACTCTGAGCACTTTCTCAGGATAGTATAATCTACTGGCTCATTAGGTTTTTTTTCCCCCCATGCACTCGGGTATTGGTTTATAATATGGGCAGAATTGAGTCTTCCTATTGCAGTTAATGGTACTTATCTCTGAGTGGGCTGAGGAAGAAGGTAAGGGCTGACATAAAACTAAATTCCCAGAAGCAGGCCTGGGAGAGTAAGGAAAGACCCGACTTCCAGGCTGTACAGCTGCACTTGGACTTAACTCCCTCTAAGAAGCAAAACATCCACAAAAATGCGAATTAGCAGAACGTGCTTCAGGAAGAAGACAGTTGGTGTCCAGTACAGTTTTCGCATACATTCCTGGGCATTGACCTCAGGAAAATGGGAAATCTGAGTGGGAGGAGAAATGAGGGAAGTGAACAAAATCCTGCCCTCGCCTCGACGGACCGGGGGCCCCATTTCTGACTGGGTGAGGGTGGCGCTGAAACACCCGGTTCTTAAAATTTCCAGCACGGTCATTGCAGAACGGTTATTGAGATGAAGACTGTACTGAGTTATTATTTAAGATATTTTTATGTTTCTTTTAGGTAAACAAATGAAAGTACAGAAATAACAGTCTTTGGATGGTTAAAACCTGCTTGTCATTTTCTCTGTCGAAAAACATTGAGGAGACTTTGAATTAGAGCCTAGAAGTTTATGTAGCTTAAGCGCGAGCAAAGAGTTTCCTTTTTAGAAGGTGTTAAATTCTAATCATTACTTCATTATCACTTCAAAAGATTTGTGTTTTTCAACTCTGTGGTTTAAAATGTATGTGTTAATGTGTCAGCAGTGAAGAGGAGCAGCAGAGTTCGTTGAGCGCCACCGACCACTGGAGTTTTTAGCTTGATCACCCACTGTATACACGTTGCTCTGGTCCAAATTTATGTGAACGAACACTTCCCTTTTACATGGATGAGTTTTGGAACAAAAAGGAAAAATGGATTGGGCATACAATCTATTTTTAAAAGATGAAGATTTGGATTTAAAAATCTGTAAACACAGTGTGGTTTGGAGATTAGGAAATGAGAAAGAGTTAAACACCTAAAGATGTTTGAGAGCCTAGACTTGCCACCAGCTACCTGTGGCTGTGGAATATTTTTAATGTGGTTGTTCCAAACAGAGGTGTACAAAATGCTGACTGGATTAGGAGTCAGTACAAAAGAAAAAAGTAAGATATATCATTAATATTTTTTAATATTGATTATATATCAAATGATCATATTTTGAATATATTGGATTAAATACAACATACTGTCAAAATTGATTTCACCCATTTCTTTATGCCTTTTTATACTTATCTAATGTGATTACTGGAGAATTTTAAATGATGTATGTGACTTGCATTAAAATCCACCGAGCTAGAAAATGATGTCCTTTGTTTCTGCCTTTTTCTTTACATATCTGTTGTCACCATGGTGGTCTCAGGCTCTTTTGCTTGGTAACAGCAACAGCCTGCCATCTGCCACCACATCACTTTCCCTTGACTCCATCATCCTTTCTTGCTGCTCCAATCTTCCTCAATAAGCATGTCACCTTGTGCTTAAGACTGACAGTAACTCCCCACTGCTAAGCCTAAGGTTCCAAGTCTTCTTTCTGCCTGGACTTCCTTGGCATCAGGCTTTTGCGGAAATTATATATTTTTTAGTCTGCAAAATAAAATTTGTTGGAAGGATACTGGTGCATCTCTGGGGGTTCAAAGACTGGGTCTTGGGAAAGGAACAGGGATGAGAGCCCCGTGGGCTACTCAAGAGAGTCATTTTAATGGTTTTCTGTTTCTTGTGGCTTTCTGTTTCTTGCACTTGGTTAAAGAAGCCATTGGATGGGTTTTGATGTTTACCCATGAATCTGTTTCAGCTGTAGGTGGAGAATGGCACATGTCACACTCTGATTCTAAAGTGGAGATGTCTAGCTTGGGTCCATGGTCTGGTGACTCTATCCAAAACTTCTTTTAATCTTCCTCATTGCAGTTGGCCTGAGCACATGGGCCCTCTCTCCAGTACTGACTGACTGATAATGACAATAGGAACAGGAACTTATTGTTTGCTTTACACTGTAGGAGGCACTTTCAAAGAGCCATTGTATTATTGGGGTCCCACAACTGTGAGCTGTAGGTGGCACCAGTATTGTTTATCACCATTTTGTAGACCTGGTTACAGAGGTGCAGACCACCTAACTGACTTCCCCAGGGTCCCAAGCCAGGCTCCTCGCTTGGCTCATCCTAAAGGCTGGGCTCGTGGCCAAGTATCAGGACTCTCCATTCTTGCACATTTCCTGTTGCTGAATTTTCTCAAGAAACTCCCTTCGGCTCTGAGCTCTGCAAGAAACTTTATCTTTAAAAGCTACCAAGTAACCTGATCTGCGTCCTACTGAATGCACTTTGGCTCATGAGAAGAGGAAAGTGGTGCACAGTGCTGACTAGATGAGTCATTGTCCAAGACTGAGGAAGCAAAAGATTTATATCTTGGGGATTTTTGGGAGGATGATGGGAGTTTCTTGATGTTAAAAACAAATAAGCGGAGAGAGGAGAAACTAGACTCAGGCTCTTATTTTCCCTTCCCTCTTTTCATGTAGTCTTCCTAGTACATTTCTTAGTTGCCACACATCTTACTAATTTTAACAACTTTTTGTTAAAAATGTTAAAATTATTTTTATTTCCCACCATTGTAGTTTGCTTTCTATACTCTGTCCTTCACTGACTCTGTGTGGATGCTGATTATAAGCTTCACAAGGCAGTTAGTTTTTTAAGAATCCTTTCCTGTTAGTTTCCTATAGCTTCATTAGTGGCCTTAATGAAATAAACCTCTCTGAGGTTTATCACTCCTTTCCTCCATTTCTGCTTGGCTGTTCTCATCCTCTGCCAGCATTGTACCCATTTGCAAGGGAGGGTTGTGAAAGGTGACTTTGCCTCTTTGACAGGAAGGAAAAGCAATATGTTTTCTCACCAGTAGAAACACATAGATGAGTCATGTTCATAGCGTAATTCTTCTCTGCATGAAATATTCCTGAAATGTTTTCTTGCCAGCCTTTAAATGCTTTTCTGTGTTCCAGTATTATCTGTGAGCATCTGGAGGATTAGTTAGCGTTAAGGTCTGAATTGCTTGTTTTTTTTGTTTTTGTTTTTGTTTTTTTTTAGCTTAGTTACTTGCCATGGTGAAATGAATGAAATTCTCTACTGAGAAAACAGACGAATTGAACAATGTTATGTTTGAGCATAGTTTTATGAAGACTTGACTACTGTTAGTCTTTAAGCTTGTGCTAATTGAAGCATCCTCTGTACATTATACCTTGGGACTACACAGACTCTTCTTTTGCACTTTAACTTAATATAGCAGAAGCTTGACACGGAGCACACTAATTAATTAAAGACAATTCTCTTTAAGATTTTATTTCTTGCTCCTGGAACTCAGTGATGTTTGTTTTGATAATTCTGTGTAGAGAAATCTAACTTTGAATGACCAATTTTGACTCCTAGCTTAAGCAGTTTGAATAGAAAATTCTGCAGTTATATGCAAAGGTTAACTTGTTCTATGTTCTTTTAGACTCCCAATCAATTAAAAAATGTATTGGATTGTGAGTTTTCTTCTTTTATTTTGTATCTGTATTCTCTCAACCAGAAGTGTATATGGTTTCTTAATCCTTGTTGTGTTTCAGTAATTGGAAAGAGGGATATATGGGCCACAGATTCTAAGACATAAACCTTTCTTCTCTGCTCCAAACCATAAAAGAAATTTGAAATCAAATGTTTAATAAATTAGGGCTCTAAGACCAGCTACTATTTCCAGAATTTTTATATTAGAAAATCTAAAGAATGTTCAGCCTAAAATCTAGAGTTAGATCTTCCTTTTTTCCTTCTTTCTCTTTCTGTCCTTTCTTCATTTCTTCCTTCTTTCCCTCCTCCCTCCCTCCCTTCTTTCCTTCCATCTTCCCTCCTTCCTTCCTTCATTCTCTCATTCTTATATTCCTTCCTTTCTATAAATACTTACTATGTGCCAGATGCTAAGGATAAAGCAGTAAATAAAACAAAGTTCTTACACTCATGAAACTTTCTTTCTAAAATCAAGTTTATTGATATATTATTTACATACAGTAAAATTTCCCATTTTGAGGTGTGCAATTCTATTGGTTTGTTAAATCTATACACTCATAATTACCAGCACAATCAAGTTACAGTATATTTTCTATCATTGAAAAAAGTTCCCTCAGGCTTCTTTGTATTCAGACCCTCCAACCACCACCAGCCCCTGGTAAACACTGAACTGTTTTCTGTCTCTTTAACATTTCCCTGAATGCCATATAAATGGAATCAATTATGTAGACTTTTGTGTCTGGCTTTTTCTACTTAGCATAATGCCTTTGGGACTCATCCATGTTGTTGCACGCACCAGAAGTTTGTTCTTTTTATTCCTAAGTAAGATTCCATTTTATGGATGTCCAACAGTTTGTTTATCTGTTCACCATTTGATGGCCATTCGGGTTGTTTCCAGTTTGGGGTGATTATAAGTAAAACTGCTATAAATATTCACTTATGGGCTTTTTGTGTGTGGATATGTGTTTTAGTTTCTTTTGGGTAAATACCTAGGAGTGGATATTTAACTTTATAAGGAACTGCCAAACCATTTTCCAAAGTAGCCAAGTTGTTTTGTACTCCCACAAGCAGTGAGTGAGTGTTCCAGCTGTTCTTTGCCCTTGTCAATATTTGGTGCTGTAAGATAGATTGTGTTTGTTTTTGTTTTGTTTTAGTTTTACTTTAACCATTCTACTAGGTGTGTGAGCTTGTATTTTATTGGAAAACATCAGTCCTTTGACCAATTTAATGAGCATTGGAATTTTTTAATTTCCCACACTTCCTTGTAGACTAAGAAAGTCCATCAAATTGTGGCAAACTGGACAACTATATGTATTGTTCCAATTGTACTAAAAGGATGAAATTAGAACACTTTCTAAGATCAAATACAAAAATAAACTCAAAATGGATTAAAGACCTAAGTGTAAGACCAGATACTATAAAATTCCTAGGGGAAAACATAGGGAGAACATTCTTTGACATCAATCACTGCAATATATTTTTTGGAACCGTCTTCTAGAGTAATGGGAACAAAAGCAAAAATAAACAAATGGGACCTAATTAGATTTAAAAGTTTTTGTACAGCAAAAGAAACCATTTTCAAAGGTGAAAAGACAACCTATGAAATGGGAGAAAATATTTGCAGATTATGCAACCAACAAGGACATAATTTTCAAAATACACAAATAGCTTATACAAATTAATATCAAAAAACCCAGTCCGACTGAAAAATAAGCAGAAGACCTAAACAGACATTTCTCCAAGGAAGACATACAGATAGCCAACAGGCACATGAAAATATGCACAACATCACTAATTATTAGAGAAATGCAAATCAAAACTACAATGAGGTACCACCTCACACCAGTCAGAATGGCCATCACTAAAAAGTCTACAGATAGTAAATGCTGGAGAGAATGTGGAGAAAAGGGAACCCTCCTACACTGTTGGTGGGAATGTAAATTGGTGCAGCCACTATGCAAAAGAGTATAAAGATTCCTTGAAAAACTAAAAACAGAGTTACCATATGATCCAGCAATCCCACTCCTGGACATGTATCTGGGAAAGATAAAAAACTCTAATTCTGAAAGATACATGCACTCCAATATTCATAGCAGGAACATTTATAGTAGCCAAGACATGGAAGCAATCTAAATGTTCATCAACAGATGATTATCGGATAAAGAAGATACAGTGTGTGTGTGTATATATATATATATATATATATATGTATGTATGTATGTATGTATGTATGTATGTATACACACACCACCCTGGGCCAAGTCGCCTACACTTTAAGCCTCATTTTCTTCAGGGGGATAATAATAATAACGACATATCTCTTTCATAGAATTGTGCAAAGAATAAATGAAGTAATCCACCTAAAGTAGTACAGCATCTTGCACACAGTAAGCCCTAATAACAGTTATTTATTATTTCTGTAACTTACAGAAAAAGATATTCCACATCAAAAAACACACAAAGCTACATTTCAAAGAAAAAATTGTCTCTTTTCCCTGATCCCAACTTTGGAGCTACAATTTTCAGCTGCTCTTTTAATGACATGACTGCTTATGCTGTGACAGTTTGTGGTTTGGTGGAGGGAAGTTGCACAATGTACTTTATTTATGCGGACCACTTAAAAAATTTCTGGTTGTTACAAGGAATTGAATATTTCTGAATAACCTAAAACATGGCTTAAAAATGGGAATTTCTGGGTATTGAGAAGAACTCTCATGTTTCTGAATTACTGTTCAGCTGTTCTTTCTGTTTAGAGTAGAAGGGGAAAGGCTTTTGGTTGGCAGTCCATTCATTCTTCTGATTGTAGAGAGTAGAACGTGCAATATTTCTTGTCGCCTATATTTTGCCTCTAAAGTGAGGCTTCTACTCCTTGCACTGGATGTTCCTTTATTAAAAACTGGAAGATGGTTTTATTATCTATAATTTGATAAAGAAGCCCATTTAGGGAGAAACTTTTTGATTTTTTAATTAGCCATGGGTATTGAGAAAGAGAGGTTATACATGCTCTAATTCAAACTCCCTTAACCTTTTTATTCCAGAAGCCATGAGGTTTAGATTTTGGAAAGATGTCCCACATAAATATTCTTTTGGTCACTAAAAAAGTCTTAATTACTGACTCATTATCCCTAGGACATGGGTTGTTTTTCTGATCATGATTAAACAAAAAAAGAATGTTTCGAACCCAAGCTTTCTGTTAATTCTTCTTGTGAAAACCGATCGCCATTAGGAGAGGCTAACCAGGATGTGAGACAAAGACTCTAGCTACAGAAAGGGAAGCTAACCAGCCATGAAAGAGCTTTGCATCCAACTGGAGACGACAATGTGGGACTTGTTTATTCTCACAGCATCTAGTGTGCATTAGTCAAATATGTGAGGGAACAAACCAGAGAACTGTGTTGGCTTCTTGGAAGTTCTTTTTGCTCGTGGATTGTCTTGACAGGCTGTGACAATTGCTGTCATTGTGTGTTCGCTAGAATTGCCCAGCTCAGTGCTGGAAATATGCAGATGTTGAAATAAGGATGTGTCAGAATTAATTGAGCCTTGGTTTGTGGTCCAAATGAGGAGTCATCGTATTAGAGATAAGATTCAGATATGAACTCTGCCTTTTTCCCTTTATGTGCTTCTAGGGAAATCATGAAGCTTTAGGCATGAGCATAATTGTTGGTCCCTGACTGAAAAATATAATTAATACAAGAATCAAAGAAATATAGGTGCTTAAATATAATGAACATGATCTTCTCTGTTTCATAAACACTGGTTAATCATTCATTCTTCATTGAAAAAATGATTCTTTAGTTTCCAGATGTCACATCTCTTTCACGTTTTGCACAGTTTCAGGGCTTTGGGAGTTCAACTTAATTTGCAGATCAAAATCCCTAACATTTTTCTTGGAACTTTCTGACTGCCGAGTATTAAAATTCTTGCCGATTTTTCCAGCCTTTCCTCAAGATAATTCTCAGAGTTTCTCATTCCTTTTCATGGAGATTTTTTTCCCCCTCCCTTCCATAGGGAAGTAAAAGAGAGATTGTACCTTTCCATGAGGGCTTTACAGTTACTTGGATAAGCCCTGTGGATATTACTTAACTCATCAGGAAATGCTTTCTCTCTTCTTTCAACCGTAGTTCCAGCTTTATTATTTTCCAAATGTGTACTAAAGAATCTTTTCACAGCCACCCCTCTCAGAGGTTGCAGTGACAGAAAACACAGTTATAACAAGTTCTAACTTTTAAGAAGTATATGTAAGCGCTTCTTTTTAAACGGCAATATTTAAAAAATATATATAAGGCTTATCCCCATACTGGCTTATTTTATCATAAGTACCATAAAGGCAGATATAGTATTATATGTTTTACTAATGAATTTATTATTGTCTTTCTTTCCCTCCCTGCCCCATCTGCCCAGTTTTGTCTGTTTTTATTAACTTCTGTAATCTCAGCACCTAGAATAGTGCCTGGCACTACGAGATATTAAAATATTTGTTCAGTGAAAGAATTAATGTCTTTTCCTTCCTTGATGGCTCCTATAGATATTAAGGGTCTTATTATATTGTATTATGTTTAAAAGATGCATTTGAATAATAGGTAAGTGGTTCCAAACAAGAAACTCATATATTTTGGTTATTACTCACAAAAAGATATAATTATGTGATAGACACATCTTAGCTTCTGAGAATTCTGTGTAGGAAAGCTGAATAAGGTATATTTACTTTATATCTCATACAAATAATAACATGTTATCACATAAAAGACATTGGTGCAAGGGTTAGAAGTTCTGGATTTTGGTCTCAATCTTTTCCTTAATTATGTCTGGGACCATAAGAAAATTCACTTTTACCATTCTGGACTTATTTCTGTTAACTGTGCCTACCAGATTGGATTAAAAATCACCATTATCTTCACTTTGCCATGTTCTCGTTGCACCCTAGTCATCAAACACACGTGATTCTCCCCATTTATCACATTACATTGAACATATCTCCTTACAGGGGTTTCCGGTACGAGATTTGAGAAACTTGGACTCTAACTCATAAAAATAATTGCTACTATTTTTTAGTACTTTCAAGTGTCAAATGCCACCTAATTGAATATTTTAAAGAAAACCATTGAAGAGTGTATCTAACTCCATTTTGCCAAAGAAATAATTTAAGAATTTGAGAATTTAACCATCATGTCCCAGGTCTATAAACATCTGTGATTCCAACCTCTGTTTTGATCCCAAAGTCTCTGCTCTTAACCACCTTACACTAAATCTTACTGCTCCTCTAAAAGATGGCCACTATGTACTGAACACCTACTAAATGTCAAATATATATATATATTTCTTTTCCTTTGAAGTATAATTTATTTACATTACTATGTTAGTTTCAGTTATACAGCAAAGTGATCCAGTTAGACACACACACACATATATATATATATTTAGATTCTTTTCCATTATAAGCTATGACAAGGTATTGACAATAATTCCCTGTGCTATATACAGTAGGTCCTTGTTGCTTATCTACTTTATATACAGTAATGTGTGTCTTTTAATCCCATACCACTAATTTATCCATCCCCCACTTCCTCTTCGGTAGTCACATTTGTTTTCTATGTCTGTGAGTCTATTTCTGTTTTCTAAATAAATGCATTTGAATTATTTTATAGATTCACATACAAGTAATATTATATAATGTTTGTCTTCCTCTGTCTGACTTCACTCAGTATGATAATATCTAGGTCCATCCATGTTACTACAAATGGTAATATTTTATTCTTTTTTTATTCCTAAGTAATATTCTGCACATATATACCATATCTTCTTTATCCATTTATCTGTTGGTGGACATTAGGTTTCTTCTATGTCTTTGATATTGTAAACAGTGCTACTATGAACATTGGGGTGCATTTACCTTTTAGAATTAGAGTTTTTGTACTTTTCTGGATATATGCCCACAAGTGGGGTTGCTGGATCAGATGGTAAGTCTGTTTTTATTTTTTTAAGGAATATCCATACTCTTTTCCATAGTGGCTGCACCAATTTACATTCCTACCAAGAGTGTAGGAGGTTCCCTTTTCTCCACATCCTCTCCAGCATTTATCTTTTGTGGATTTTTTAATGATGGCCATTCTGAATGGTGTGAGGTGATCCCTCATTGTAGTTTTGATTTGCATCTCTCTGATAATTAGTGATGTGTGCATCTTTTCATGTGCCTGTTGGCCATCTGTATTCTTTCTTTGGGGGAAATGTCTATTTAGGTATTTTGCCCATTTTTTGATTGGGTTGTTTGTTTTTTTGATATTAAGTTGTATGAGCTGTTTGTATATTTTGGAAATTAAGCCCTTATCGCATTTTTTGCAAATATTTTCTCCCAGCCTGTAGGTAGTAAATACATATTGATTTTGGTTCAGAAAACAACCCTGCACAGTAGATATGATTATCTTCAGCTCAGGATAAACCTGTAGGCTGGTAATTAATGCTCAGAGATGACATGCAATTAGTACAACTATGAGACTTGTACACGCTGATTAGTCTCTTTTAACTTATTTCCGCAAATTATCACAAGGCTAGTTGACAGTTATACTTTAATCCATCCTCTACTCACTAATTCTCTCTTTGCCTCTAACCAGCAGCTTAGCTGGTTGGAATTTTCTACATGGTTAGATGATTTTTTTACTTGGTTGAGTTTTTGAAACCTACATTCCTGAAAGGTCTAAGCCCTCAGTGGTCCTACCTCTATTGAGTTGTTCTGGACACAAAAGTTATCACTTCATATGAAAGTCCTGAAAGATGGTCCCTGTCCCCAATGATTTTCTGGGATTGAGTTGAGTTGATTTGCTTCAGGAAAGAGACCAGACATGTAAAAATACATTAACTTGGAGTTGCCCAACTTGTGATTACATTTACAGTCAGTAATTAACAGTCATTCCCAAGACATGCATCTCCTTCATGGGCCAGACAAGTGGATTAAGTGGGAACATCATAGAAGTCATCTTCCAACCCCGAAGTTGTCCACATCTTTGAGGGTGGGTAGCACTGTTCTCTGTGATTCCTTTATGGATGTGCTATTATTTTGTTTGATATTTTGGAAAGAAGGGGCAGTCAGAGGGGTTCCCACTTAGTCTTTTCTACCATAATAACATTAATTCCATCACTGAAGGATTTTTATTACAATTTTTCCAGGAAATAGAGAAACAGTCACAAGTTGAGTTTGCAGACTGAGGCCAATTCAGGCCAAGACTTCATTATTATCTGCCTCCTGGATCTCCACCACTAGGCTCCACTCTGACAGGTGGACCTGAGCAGGATTCTAGTTCCACAGTGGTTAGGGTCAGCTCAAATCCAGTGTCTAATTATATCCCCAAAGTCTGGGAGTTTTCTTTTCCCCAGTGCTTGGTTACCTTAATAAAGGACCTCATGTTTATTTGTTGGAGAGTTTGGAAAAAGATTTATGGTACACAATTATGACAATGATAAATGGTCCTTCCTTAAGGGAACTCTAACATTCAAGGGACTCTGCCTGTATAAATGGCCCAAATCTGGCAGCTGGATGAAAGACCACAATTCTTCATTGCAGTGGCTGAAGTTAGGTTCTGATTCACTGGTCTTAGAGGTTTTTTTTTTTTTTTTAAAATACATGAATATAGATGTATTGAGATATATATATATCCTGCAAGAGATACTTTGATGCTTGTATATAAACATGTCTTTAATTTAATAATATTTACCATGATTTTTCTCCTTACTTTTAAAACTCAATACTCTGTTTCTAAGGTTGTATTCATGTTCCTTCCGACCGCTGCATTAACAGTCCTATACCAGATTTTACTCATCTGTTCCTCCAGTAATGCCGTTAGCTTCCTGCTCTGTAAAGGAATTCCTGTGTGCAGGCCTCGGTCTGTGGAACTCTGCGGAGGCCACTCTGGGAATATACCCAGGGGTAGGAATCCTGTTCATGGGACCTGCTGATGATGACCACCCGTGTGCGCTCCTGAGCTGCTGAAACACTACATTCCCACCTGGAGTGCATAATCATTTTCATTTCCCCGTTTTTACTAAAACTTAACATTTTTCGATTACCTAAGCATTCTCTATCTAATATTTAGTCTACCTAAATTTACCTAAAGTTTAATCTTTTTAGTTTGCATTTTTCTAATTAATAGTAGGGTTGAGTATCTATTTATATACTTGTTAATCTTTGTATTTCCTCTTCTGTAAATTGTATCATATCCTTTGTCCATTTTTTTTATTGTTTCCCGTCTTCTGTTGATTTATGTCTCTGTTCTAGAAATAAATCCTTTTTAGATATTAGGTATCACAAGTATTTTCTCTCCATCTGTCACCAATGAAGTTATCTTGTTGGAAAGAAATCCTTAATTTCAGTGTAAATTAATCTACCATTTTTTTTAACCTTATGACTTGTAGTATTTGGGTCTCATTTAAAATATTCCTTCCCATCTTAAGTCTGCAAAAATATTCTACATTTCTTCTGTTACCTTTATAGTGTTCCTTGTACATTCAGTTCTTTAAAACATGTAGTGTTAACCCTAATGTATGATGTGAAGTAGAAATCTATTTTTCTCTTTGTAGTAAGCTAATTTTACCAAATCATTTACTAAACAATCTATCATTTACTGGTTACATGTGAATGTATAGAAAGGACTGCTTCCGAGCTTTCTATTCTGTTGCTATGATATTTTTAAAAAGTTGTTACCATGGCTTTGCAGTATGCTTAATACCTATTAACAGGAAACCCCTCGCTTTGCTATTCTTTTTCAAAATTATTTTAGATATGCATAATTTTTAATTTTTCATATATTTTTTTGAAATCTGTTTGCTGTATTCCTTAAAAAAAAAAATCCAGCTGGAACTTTCATTGAAATTGCATTCAGTCAGTTTGAGGAGAAATTACATCTTAATAATGTTAAATTGCTTATCTGTGGTGTCCTTAAATAGGGTTTTAAAATTTTCTCCAAAAAAACACTTCCTTTGCTATTTTTATCGCTTTGATATTTTCAATCGTACTTCTCTTTGGTCATTGCTGGCATAGAGAAATGTAAATTGACCTTGTTTCTGGCAATCTTGCTAAATCCTTTCGTTATTTTCTGGAGTTCACCTCTTGATTCTGTATGTTTTTATTTTTGCTAGTTGATATCAGTTGCAAATAATGACAGTTTTGCCTCTTCCCTTCTAATCATTAAATCTTCGTTCCTTATTTATGTATGTTGGCCAAGGCTTTCAGTACCGAATCAAATAGAGCTGTGATAGAAGGTCTGGCTCCTGATGGTAAATTAGAAGCATACAAAGTTTCTCCATTAAGTAGGGTATTTTTTAAAGGATTTTTCCTAGATGATCTTTCATCACTTAAGGAAATTCTCTCTATTCTTAATGTTCTGAGATTTTTAAAAATAATAAATAGGTGCTGGATATTTGAGATTCATCCACATGGCCCCTGCTGCATGACATTCCGTCCTGCACACCCAACACACTTCATCCATCTATCCCACCAGGAACGGACACCTGTGGTGCCTCTAGTTCTGTGACACCGTCAGCAGAGCTGCAAGGTGCATTCTTGGTCAGGTCTTCTAAGAGCCTGTGCAGAAGTTTTCCCAAAAGTCTTTTTTAGGAAGTTAACTTAGGAATTTATTCAAAATTTTTTTAAAATTTTAATATTTTATCATTGTTTTTTGCTCTATTTCATTTATTTCTAAATATATCCTTATTGTTTCCTTCCTTATTTTTTTCTTCCCTTTATTCGCTTGTGTTCACAATTTTCCTCCTTGGCTTTTCTTAAATTTGAGATAGTCTGTCTTTTGATAAGTGAATTTAGTTTGTTTTCATTTACTGTAATTATTGTTACATTAAGATTTTTTTTTTGTGATGTTTTGCAAAGCAGTATAACTTTATCATACAAAGTTAAACAGTTGTACAGCCTATGCCCCAGCCATTTCACTCTAGTTACATGCACATGAGAAACTTCTGCACCAATGAATCAGGAGAGAAGCAGAAAAATATTAATAGAAGCTTGGGTTATTATAGCAAATAATTTGTAAACAACTCAAATGCTCACATACCAGACAATGGATAAATAAACTATGTCACATGTTCATAATAGAATAGTATATTACAAGGGAAATGAATCAAATATGTCATGTGGTGATGTGAATTAATGACATTAAGAATATAATGTTGAATCAACGGTTCAAAGCCAAAAAGACAACACATAATATAAATATTCTTTTTTATAAAGTTTAAAAGCACATAAAATTGCATAGTAGAGTATTTATGTATCTGCATATTTTTAGCTCATATATATTTATTGTAAAATAAAGGGAAGCATGAATGTAAAATTCAGGATGACTATTCCTCCTGAGGGAAGAGGGGTATAAGACAAAAGAAGAGAAAATAGAAGATTATTTGTAATGTTCTCATTTGTGGGTGATGGGTTCATGGGTATTCATTATAGTCTTTAAAACTTTATGTATACATTTTAAAAAAATTAAGGAGGGTAATATAGATTGATGAGACTGTGTCATGATTTAATCCAATTAAATATACCTGACATCCTAAAATAAAGCAACAAAGCCCCCCAACCTCACACCCCTGTCCAAGTATATCTCTAGCAATCCTGAACACAAATGTTAGATAAAACAAATGTGGTGAGAAGTCGTAAGATGTGATGAATAGAACCAGAAGGAGATAAGACTGCCTCAATTAAGGGGAACAAATAGATCTTGACAAGGAAATCTGAAAGGGAAAAAAATAAACATAATAAACATAAGCACAAATATGCATCTTAGTAAATAAGTGGTGCTCACTGGATTGACAAAAATAAGTAAATCTCAAGATAGAGAAGTGTGAACTATCCAGTAGAAAATACAAAAGGAAAAGAAACAAAAAGAAAGTATGGGCAATTGAAAATATGAAGTACAATCACAGAAAAAGTCCTAATTACAATAGTAACTAAAAATCTATTTAAAGGGATCAAACTTATTGATCAAAACCCACACAGTTTATAGGCTTTAACATATTTGGCTGTAGTTTGAAGTTTGTCATTTCAAAAATATTTTAACTTCTCGATTTTGACCAAAATGCCACCAGTTGCCTGTGAGGGAGCTTGCAAAATTGAATGCAGAAGTTTTGATTGTGTGACAAAAATTCTCTCACCCTGTTTTAAATAAAATTCGCACGCCTTTCTTGGTAATACTCTAGAAATAAAAAGGAGAAATGCTCTGGGTGAGTTAATTTTCACTACCCTTGTTTTCCACCTCCTTGCAAGAGTGAAACAAGTCCTCGTCTATTTGGCAAGCAAAACATTCTCCATAATTTCCAAATTAGGGTTTGCTATGTACACCTCTGGTACCCTAAATCCACGGAGCTAGTTTCAGTTAACAACAAAGATTTGTGTCCAAAGAATATTTGTATATTGAATGAACTCACCAGAAACCTCTGTCTAATTAAATCCCCCCAAAAGTGCTATTGAGGTATCATATTTGACAACAGTTTAAGTAAAATATTAACTCTTTATCCTTTGGAAGACTTCAGTTCTAGCCCTTCATCAGGTTAGATCACCAGAAATTAAACTATCTGGTCTGAATTAGTGTAGCTCTTGTTAAATTGCTTATAGTAATGTAACTTAATATTGCTGTCTCTGTCAGTCTTGAACATTGATGTAAGAAATAGTCCTTGCCATTCTTACCTTAGAATTAAAGTTTCTGCACCTTTCTAGAAGTCTCTGTCACAAAGATTAATAATGTAGCAAGAGCTACCATTCAGAAAGTACACCATATGTTCCAGGCACATGCTTTAGTGAGTATCATTCTCACTGTAATCTTGCTAAGTGGATATAATAATCCTCTCCTTGAAGATGAGGAAACCGAGGCCAAATTAAACAACTTGTCTGCAGGTAATTAATGCTTGACACTTATTATATTCAAATCTAGGTCTATCTGATGTCAAAGGCCGTGATGTTAGCCAATGTTTTGCATTGTTACTGTGCTATTCATGGTTACTGTGCTCCTCTAAGATGGGATTTAAGTAGCCAATTATTTGTAAAATGGCATGAGGTGCTCTGCAGAAGGGAGGTTACAGACACTATAGAGTCAGAAGTCTGGTTGGGGTGGTAAGCCACAACCAGGATGATCGGTGGTGCTGGAAAGAAAGGATTTTCCTCTATCTTTCAAAGGTTCTTTCAGCTGGCCTAATAATCAAATCAACATGAGACAAACTTATGGGAGAAAAAAAAATTTGAATTTATACATACAGGAACCCCACATACATGAGAGGTTGTAAGACCGAAGGATAAAGTGGGGTATGTATGTCCTCCTGAGCTGAGAAATAGGAAAGGGAGCTGGGGCTTCAAAGGAGAGGAAGGTGATTCTTGGACAATAAGAAGAAGAGCAGATGTTGGGTAATTGGATGTTTGTCCTGCCATGGAGATGAGTCACTCAGATAAAATTGATCTCTGGCAATAATTCTCATTCTGGAAAAGACTTCAGTTTAAGTTCTTCTAGGTAGTTAAAAGAAGGGAAGAAGTTTCTCTTGAGTCCTCAGGGTCTCCATTGCCTTTAGCTCAAAATAATCCACATGGCAAAGTGGCACATTTTGAGGATGTTGGTTCTGAACCGATTCAGTGGACCTTGTAAGTTTGTCTGGAAATTCCTAGATCTCTTCTGCAAGGCAGCTAAAAGAACTTGGACTTTGGTCACTCAAGTAGGCTGGTGACTCAGACTATTTGTGACTTGGACGTCAAAGGGGAAACTTGACTTCACAGACAAGGATATCTGGGACACTTAGGTGACATACATGCACAAGAGTTTACCTATGATTTCAGAGCATCAATGAATCATAGGTTAGATACAATCGCAGCGTCAATATTTCCCAGTTTTTCTTGGCTTTCAGCAAACCTACTGTTGGGGCTCAAGACAAGCTGCCTCAAATATGCCACAATGGTACATTGATTATTTTTGACCCAGACCTCTGTGTATACCCAAATCCATGGATGATCAAGTCCATTTGATAAAATGGCATAATATTTGCATATAACCTACACACATCTTCCCCATATACTTTACATCATCTTTAGATTACTTTTAAGGCCTAATACAATGTAAATGCTATGTAACTAGTTGTAAATACAATGTAAGTGTTACATAAATAGTTGCTGTCACAGCAAATTCAAGTTCTGCTTTTTGGAACTTTCTAGAATTTTTTTTTCCCTTAATATTTCCAATCTGCAGTTGGTTAAATCATCAGATGCCAAACCTGTGGATATGGAGGGCTGACAGTACTTCAGAAGTTCCTCAGTGCTGTTCTGTTGTTGGCAAACTCTGTCTTTATCTGTAATATTCTTAAAAGATAGTTTCACTGGGTATGAAATTCTCTCAGCACTTTGAAGATGGAGATAAATATCTTTTTCTTTTGGCTACTTTTGGATCTTTTTGTTGTTCTTTTGTTTCAACACATTTCAATAGATAGATTTATTTTTATTTATCTTGCTTGGAGTTCTTTGGATTCACTGAATCTGAGAGTTGCTATTCTCCATCAGTTCCAAACATTTCTCAACCAATATCTCTTAAAATTTTTTTCTCTCTCATTCTATTGGCTCCTTCTGGAAAACTGATTAGGTATATTTTACATTTCCTCATTCTATAACCCGAAACTTTCAACCTCTTTTCTAATTTCCATCTCATCACTTTCTGACTGTGTTTTGGTAATCTCTTCTTTACTTTTGTCTAATCTGCTGTTTGACTGAAAGACAAGTGCATGATGTAAGGGTTCTGAGTTTCAGTTTTATTCAGGGAACTTACTGAGGACTAGAGCCCCAGAAACAGCCTTTCAGTAGCTCTGGGGGAATTGCTCTGCAGAGGCAGGGGAGAAGTCAGAAGAGACACGATTTTTGGTTAGAGAATACGTGCAGTCAAGCATACATTTCCGTAAAAGATTACTGCTAGTCACAAGGACCTGATATCTCAGTTAATGATTTTAGTGCTTTTCTGTGCGTGGGGAGATGCAAGAATCTTTCTGAGATATACATCTATCTAGAAACATACAGGGCCTCATCCTGTTTCTCACCCGAATTCTTCTCAGGGTGCACTGTCGGTCAGTGTCTGCCGTGGCTAATGACTCAATCTTTGTGAAACTGGTTGATGAGCAACACTCTTTGTTTTTAACACGTCCATTGTGCTTCTAACTGCAAATATTGCCTTTTTTATTTTACATTTTCTATTTGATTGTTTTCAATTCTGATTGGTCATTTTTGTTTGCTTCCTGTTCCTTGATTGTGTGTTCAATTCTATTATTTCTTTAAAACACATTTATCTGACAACCTGTATCTGGGAATTCCATTATGTCTCATCCTGCAGTTTGTTATTCCTGCTCACTCTTGCTGACAATGGCTTTCTTGATGGGTTGAGATCATGACTGTTAAATCATGTCCCTTGGAAAAGATTTTTGTGGGAATTCCTTGATGTCTGGATTTAAAATGCCTTCTCTGAGAGCATATTTATACTTAGTTCTGCTAAGCACCTTAGTGTCCTACCAACTGAGAGATTTTAAACTCAGTTTTCAGGTTAGGTGACTGTGAACACAGATTACTTGAATTTTAATTCTCAAACTCACATAAGGATCAGTTTAGGTTGGAATTTTCTGAAGAGACTCTTTCTTCTTCCCCTTCCCTCCCTCCCTTCATTTCTTCTTTCTCTCTCCCTACATTCTCTTTTTCCTTATATCTTTAAACCCTCTCTCTCTTTCCCTCTCTCCCTTCCTCTGTTCCTTCCCTCTTTCTTTTTCTTTCCTGCTCCATGGCTATGATGGGCAACCTGTCCCAGCACCTACCTCTGCAGAATGGGTTTTCATTTCTCCTGTTAGCCTCTTTATGCTTTATGCAGGCGGCTTCAATCTGACTGATTCTGTTACCGAGGCTTTTGCCCTCAAGATCATACCCTTGCTCCTCCCTGGAATAGAAACCAATTACCCTTACCTAAGTTTTAGGAGGAAGCTGCAAAGAGGAAAAAACAAGGATAAATTGGAAACAACTGAGTCCAAGATGGTGGAGGATGTGACTTACAGTGGACCTTGAGCCTCATTATACGCTCATTGTAATTCATTAGCATGCTAACTGACACACCCACTAGCGCCATGAAGGTTGACAATTGCCATGACAGCAACCAGAAAAGCCCATGCAAGGAGTGAAAAGGAGAGTTATATCAGCTCTGGATCCAATCCACACCACGTTCTCGGATAACTCATGGATGTTCCTCCCTGTCTTTCCAATTCCTTCTCTTTTACCTCTATATTTTTGGTGTCTCCACCTGCATTGGGTTGAGAAGTCGATTTGTGAGCTCGGTTTCTGCTTCTCCATTCTTTGACCATTAAATACGGCCTGTTCTTTTCCAGTCTCAGCATTGGTTTTATTATTGGCTGTGTGAATCTGATCAGAAAAGAAACCTTCCTGGCAGAGACAGAGGGTGGTCTCTGCCCAGGCTGGGACCCCTGGGAGGTCTGGTCGACCAATTCTGTAATAATTTGAACCCCAGACTATATGCCCTGGACCACCAGGATTAAAAATATGCTTTTAGCATAAGTACCACTTTAACCCTATTGTTTGGGGCCTCTAAGAACTGCCTTATTGTCCCACAAGTTCAATCATGCATTTAAAAATATTTTAGTGCAATTTTAACGTAAGTGTTTTGCACTGGGAGATTTTTCGATACAGTGAAGGGGAGCAGAATATCCCACCCCAAAATATGCCTCTTTGGCATGAAGATTATTTGAGCTGGTTATTTTTAAGAAACAACAGACACTGGAGAAGCTCTGAAAACCAAAGTTACCCTTTTGTAAAGGAAATTTACATTTGTAAAGGAAATCTCATTTGTAAGCATGTTTTTCTCCCTTCCCTGTACCAGGAAGAGGAAGATAACTAAAACTCTAGAAATTTTTTATAATGGAGAAGGAAAGGGGTTAATCTTCATAATCACACCCTTGTTTGCTGTGCTCTTTCTGGTAACTTCTTATAACTGGCTCCCCACCCCTGCCCCCCAACATCCCCCTTTATTTTAGCTGAAGATGGCATTTAGGGTGATGGCTTGAGCCATTCTGAGAGTTACTGAGTTTTCCTGGGTACCTCCCATAAATACAGGGGGCAAACATGTTATTAACTTCTGTTTGTTTTTCTGCTGTTAATCTGTCTTTTATTACAGAGGGGGTTTCAGTCAAGAAGCTGGAAAAAAAGAGGGAAAATTATTTTTCCTTCCCTGCAATAGGCCAAATGCCATTGGATCAAAACTGAAGTGGAATAAATAATGGGGTATTTTTAAACCTTTAGTAAAAGCAGTGAATTGGGTTTAAATATTTTGATTTAAACATCTGAAATAATTTCAACCATTTTTCTGTAGTGAAATGAAGAATGTGTCTTCAAAAATCTCAGTTTATCTGTCATAGTTAGAAGCCCATAGTCCTGCTCATGTTGGTTCTTCAGAAAAGAGAGAGGGTTTATACCTGCATGGGATTTCAGGGTTGGGTTCTGTGCGGGTAAAACAGCAGCGGGAATTATTTCTCACACAATTTTTCTAAAACTGCACTGAATTAATAGCAAAATTCTGTGAGGTGAGCATAGGTGTCATATTGATGGTTTCACTTCCCACATTTTGTTCCTTAATCTTAATGACAATGTCTTTTAGAATGAAAGCTGAAACAAAAATTGTTAAATTATAGACGTAAATCCCCCTGTTGATAGTAATAATCTGTCCTTTTATCCCTTATTTGATAAGAAAAAAGGCTCCCAAATTCTCATAGCAATGGTCTTTTCAGCAAAAGGGCAAGTATTTAGTAAGTATAATTTTCTAAGCTGGTGATACTAACAAATGATAACACCCTCCATCTATGGAGAAATATTACTACTCTCTGGGAAAATTCTGACAAAGATTCATTTTTCTTGAGACTGTTATGTATTGTTTTACAGTTTCCTTTAAAAAGAGGTCATAGAACCCACAGAGTATTAAACTACTGCACATCAGTTGTAATAACAACTTCTGTAGGTCAGGTGCTTTATGTATAACTGTATTTATATATTTATAACTCTGCAGAGTAGATATTATTATATTGGTGTTTCAGAAAGGTTGAGTCATTTGTAGCACAGCTATTAAGCAGCAGATCTGGGATGAGAACAATGTAATACTCTGCTTTATTTTTTTTTATTATACTGTGCCAATGCTCCTTCAAGTCTTAAAAACCTAAACACACATAAACATAAAAGACTTAGAGCAGGGAGGAACTTCAGCAGGAGTCTATGGTCTTCCTTCCTTCGTAATTTTACAAATCAAGAAATCAAGGCTCAGAGAGGTCAAGTGAATAACCAAGATCACACAGTAGTTAGAACCTAGATCTTTTGATTCTTGGGCCACTCCTGTTTCTTCATACATATCTGCAAATTAATATACATGAATTGTGAATTAAGTGTTTAAAAAATTCACTTTGGATGCTGTTTTAATGTAGGGATATTTGCCACCTGATATTCATACTGATGTTGCGAAGAAGCGGGCAAGCGGCCGCAGAGAGTGAGACGTGCAAGGCCTTGACTTTCTTTCCTGGAGGCCAGCCTGCTCTAGGAGAGGATGCCAATCATTTCTTCTTTCCTTTTCCATCCTGGCTCAGGGTCTTTGCATGTGTTGTTCTTTCTGTTCTGGATGCTTTTCCACCGCCTCACTGGGTTAACCTCCATTGTTCTTTCAGAACTCAGCTCACAGCATCACTTCCTAAGAGATATCTCCCTGGACCTCCCTGCTTTGGCAACGCCTTTACTAGGGACTCACAGCACCACACCTTGCCTTTGGATTGCAAATCACAACTGAAATTACACTTGCATCTGTGATGTTTTGATTAATTCTGTGCTGCCAGGAACCTGGACGTTCCATGAGGGTGGGATCCGTGCATATTTGGCTTCCTGTTGTATTCCCACTGTCTCACACAGTACCCTGCATAGAGGAGGCACTTCAACATCTATTTATGATGAAAGGAATGAAGGAACTCAACAAGCACTTTCTGAGCACTTACTAGGTCCTTTGTGATAGGTGTTATGGCAAGCAACAAGGACCTATGAAAAAGATCCTTTGCCTTAAGTAGTTTATGTGCAGTGGAGGGGGCTGGGGGAAGAAATCCATTGCACAGCTGGATGTTACATGCACACAGTTCTGGGAAGTTCAGACATTGCCTACTGTAGAAATGGGATTAGATGGTGGAATTAGAGATGATGGGATTAGAAAGTATAGATGAAGCTTTTTTGAGCTGGTATAATGGATCTATTTCAAAATCTGCCTTTGAAAACTCTCCTGTCAATTACCTAAGATGGCACTTACATTAGGTGCAAGATCAGTTTTTTTTAAATTATTGACATATAGTCAATTTACAATGTTGTGTTAATTTCCAGTATACAGCATAGTGATTCATTTATATATATATATGTACATTCTTTTTCATATTCTTTTTCATTATAGGTCATTACAAGGTATTCAATATAGTTCCCTGGGCTATACAGTAAGATTTTGTTGTTTATTTATTTTACATATAGTAATTAGTATCTGCAAATCCAGAATTCCCAATGTATGCCTTCCCACAGTTTTTTTAATTGAGATACAATTGACATATAACAGTATATTAATTTCAAATGTACAACACAGTAATTCATTATTTGTATGTACAGGTTTCCCCACCATTGGAAAGTAGAGCATTCCTATGAAAACTTCAGTAAGCTGAAATGGTCTAAAGTGAAGAAGCAATTACCTTAGGACATATCTTGCTGATGGATGCACAAAATAAACTGAGACAAAGCACAGATGCTCACAGACATGGTCTGAAGCTGTGATAGCTTTATGCTGAGATGCTGAGTGTAGTGCCCAGGGAAGAGCGTGGGGGTGCCACTCACACCGTGTGGCATGCTCACTGCCTCTATAAGGGCTCACTGAAAAACAAACTCTGAACATGACCTTTTGCTTTCCACTTTTTTCCACAAAAGCGAAAATCCTCTTCAGAGTTCCATTGGCTAGTGAAAACAGGTATTCATGTAGATCTTTCATAAAAGCAAAGTGATTTAAAGAGAACCTTCAAAAAGTGGGGTATCTTTTTCCATTGTGAAATGATCACTACAATATGTAAGTCTAGTTAATATCCATCACCACGTAGTTGCAATTTTTTTCTTGTGATGAGAACTTTTAAGATCTATTCTCTCAGCAACTTTCAAATATAAAATACGATGTTATTTACTTTAGTTGCCATGCTGTACATTACATCCCCGTGACTTGTCTTACTTTGTTTGACTTTGTCATTTTCCCATGGAATTTTAATTCTTTTATTGTGATTTAATTGCACAATATACAAGTAATTTGTCAGAAAGAGCAAATTCAAATGAGGAGGTGGAATCCTGCCTTACTTTTAGTCTCTCTGGTATAATTTTAACTTTAGACTTTTTAATTGAGTAAATTTAGGAGGGTATCTTGGACTTAGAGGGATGTCTCTGCTCTTCTATGTCTCTGACATTCCTTCTCAGAATCTTTTGTGAGCTCATCTTCTTTCTCTTCATTTTCATTTTCCATATTCTCCCTGGTGACCTTCTTTGTTACCTTTGTCTTAATTTGAAATCTGTATTTTGGATGAATTTAAAAAAAAAAAGAATATATATCTTTAATGATGATGAGGAGAATGATAATGATGATAAAGATTGTTGTCTAGTATCCAAGTGAGTACTTTTTTGGATTTGCATCCCGGCTTTATCATTTGCAAACATTGTGATCTGAGGAGACTAAGTTACTTAACGTCTCTGAGCATTTGCTTTTTCAGCAATAAAATGTGATAGCAATTTGTACACCATGGGGTTGTTGTAGAGATTCATTCAATAGTGAATACAAAGTCCTCCTCACGGTTCCCAGTCCTTAAGAAGCAATAACTGATAGATGTAATTATGCAGAGTACGTCTTGAATGATGCATATTTATTGGCACCTCCCCAGTCAATAGCTTTAATCTCAGGCTCTCTGCTGAGCTTCAGGCACAGATATCTGACTGCTGATAGGATGCTCTACCAGGGCGCTCGGGCACCTCTGTGGCTCAACCTGTTTACCGTCGAGCTTTTCCTATCTCAGTGGCATCTCCACCACCTGTCATTCACACAAAAAACCTTGCCCTTGCTGTCCCTATGCAAACTGATAACCATGTTCTGGGACTTTTGCTCATACTACATCTCACTGACATCTCTAGCATGTGATTTCCCTCCATCCATGTGAATTCTGCCGTCATGGACATGGTCTCCTCTCACCACGCAGCCTTCTCTTGGGTGGTGACTGTCAGCTTGCCCTTCCTAATGTGCAAATCTAATCGTGGTGCTTCTGTGCTTAAAACCCTTCAGGGTTCCTGATTGCAGCATGGAATATGGTGCCCCTCCCAGACTTGCTCCTCGTCTTCCTTCTAAGCTCTCTCCTCACCTCCCTCCCTTCCTTCACGTTCGCTCTGACCCTGCAGAGTGGAATGACTGTAGTTTCCTGAATTAGCCAGGCCCAGAATCACAGTACAGGCTGACACTTGCCCACCACGCCACCCTCCTCCTCGTATTCCTGGCGCCACCCCTACCCCACCTTCTTCACCTGGCAGACATCTACTTGTCCTTCAAGATGTGGCTTAATCATCACTTCCCGATAAGTTGCAAACTTTCCCCAAGGGTAGGGGTGACCATGGCGCCCTTCACGTCCTCATAACTTCTGTCAAGACACTGCTAACACTTTACAGCTCTATTCTCACTGCTAGACTGTGACCAGGCTTCCCATCTCTGCGTCCAAAAGAATGGCTCCTGGAATAAAAGATATTAGTTAGATAAATGTCTTTTCAAAAGAAAATAATAAAAATCACTGAAAACTCTTCAATTCATATTGAAACTCCAATTGGGAAATAGATTGCAAATATTTATAGTTTCTCTGAATAGAAGCTTCTCCATTGCATGCAGCGATAGAGTTATAACATAACTTACACTGTTTACACTGTATAAAATAAAATTTCCACTGTGAAGCTATACTGTATTTTTGTTTTTTTCAATGGCGGTACTGGGGATTGAAACCAGGACCTAATGCATGCTAAGCATGCACTTTACCACCGAACTCCAAAAAATACCACACCCTCCAAAAAAAAGTCTTTTGTATGCCATATTGTATTTGTTTAATTCATGCAATGGGCTGACAACTTGTGCACTTTCAGAAAGTATTTGGTCATTTTCTGTGCTCTCAAAGAGGTTGAAGTCAAGACTAGGTGTCAGCAATGTTGGGTCTTTTAAGAGAAACTATCTTCCCACCTATAATATAGTCACCAGCTCCAGGGGCTGGTGTAACCCCTCCTCACACTTGACAGCGCTTCTCAGAATAAAGCGCGAGCCCAGAATGCATCCTCTCTGCCTTGGGGTCAGTGATGGTGTCCCCGTTGTGCAGCGTGAGGCCTTCTCCCTGTGTTGGATCCCAGGATCGCACGGCTGAGAAGTTCTCCAGTTAAATACATTTTCTTTCTGTATTAACACCCTTCCCTTCCTAATGCCTCTAGGTGCATTTCCTTTGGGTGTTCTCACAAATTACTACAAACATAGCAGCTTAAAGAAGAGCAAATGTATTTTTTTACAGTTCTGGAGGCCAGAAGTCTGAAAACGGGATTAAAAGCAAGGAGTAGGCAGGCTGTGTTCCTTTCTGGAGTCTCTAGGGGACAATCTGTTTTCTTGCCTTTCCAGCCTCTAGAGATCACACACATTCCTTGACTCTTGGCCTTCTTCTTCCTCGGCAAAGCCAGCGACAGCAGATGGAATGCTTCTCACGTTGCATTACTCTGATCCTCTCTTCTGCCTCCTTCCACTTGTAAGGATTACATTGTGATTACATTAGCCACCTGGATAATGCCTAACCATCACCCTATATCAAAAAATTTAAGTTTATCAACATCTGTAAAGCCTCTTTTGCCATATCACATAACATACCCAAAGGTCCTGAGTAACGGGATGCGGACATCTTTGGGGCGGAGGTTGGGGGGGAATTACGTTGCCTACTCATTGGGAATGTTGCCACCATTTCCATGATTTCTCTCATTTTTCATCCTTATGTACATAGCAATCTGATTTTTCTCCATCCTTTATCTATTAATTTAATAGATATTTATTGATTGCTTTGATTACAACAATGAGTTAAAATATCTCTGTTCACAGTCTAATCTACAATTACACAGCCAAGCAAAGAATTACAAAATCATGTGAAAAGTGCTATATTAAAAGAATTTCTGAGTACAAAGGGTTCAGAGAGGAAACTGTGTTCAGGTTGTCCCTGACTGAGACAGGAGATTAGAAAGTTAGGGAAAATCTCTTTAAAAAAAATTTTATTATTCTTATGGTTTTAACTTGAAGGCTCCTAAGGGGAAGCTTCTTCAGAGACTCTTGAAGAATGTGTGGAATTTACCAAACAGACCACAGAGAGGAGAAGACGCTACATGGAAAGGACAGGGGACAGCATGTGCAGAGACTAGACTGTGAGAAAGCGGGTGGGGTTTGGGGAACTGCAGTTAATTTCACATCTCTAGAGCAGCACCGTCCAACAGAACTTTCCACAGCAGTGGAAATAAGCTGTATCTGTGATGTCCATCCTGGCTGCCACTGGCTACTTGTGGTTCCTGAGCACTCGTGATGTGGCCAGTTGTCAGCGGGACTGGATTTTTAATTTAATTTACATTAAATTAATTCAGGTCTAAAGAGTGGCATGTGACTAGTGACTGCCATCTTGTTAGCACAGCTACAGAGCACAGGGCATCTCTGAGAGAAGGATGGAAGAAGATGAAGCTGGGGAGGAGATGTGGTTTCCATGGATACCACTGGTGCTTGGAGGCTACTCAGAGCTGCTGCCAGGCGGGCGGGAAAGGTGGGGGAGATCCAGGAAGGCTGAGTGGGTGCATGGAGCTCTGTTCCTCATCTTTCCATCACCCCTCTCATGAGTCTCCTTCAGCTGAGCAGCTCCAGTTTTGTCAATTTAATATATTAGGGTTTTGTGCACAATATTATGAGGGGAAATGACTGCTGTAGGGGACAGTGAGAAAAGGGATGACAGATCTGCATTTCTGATAAATCGCTCTGGCTAGAGGTTAGATTTCAACGGTAAGGAAGGGACTGCAGGCAGAGAGCATTGGGAGTTGGTCTCAATACTCTGGACAAGAGATGGTGCTGTCTAAATGAAGCAGCTGCAGTACCATGGAGAGTAGGGGCAGATTTAAAGGGGACTCGAGGGAGATTAGACAGGCCTTGGTGGGTGACTGTATGTTGGGAATAAGAAGGAGGAAAGAATCTATGAACACTGCTAGGTTTCAGCTATGAGAGATGTGCTCAGGGAATGCAGCAAGAGAAAAAGTTTAGAAGAAAAAAAGATGATAATTCAGGACCCTGTGCATTTACACCTCAGTCTACTCACTCCTGAGGACATTTTTATCACGGCTAATAAGCCAAGAGCTGGAGCCCGGTGAGCTGCTGGTTCCAAACCGAGCCTTCCCAGGCTGAGATGGATGGTGGACAGCACCCTGCTATAAGAGGGAAGTTACGGAAATGATTGAGGACATGTTGTGGATGCTTCAGACAGGCCGACACCCTCCAAATCAACAGTAGACCAGACACATGTTTTCCAGGTGACCTGTGGACCTGCAACACCAGAAATTCAACTGAGAGAACTGGGTGGAGGTCAGGGGTCTGCATTTTCAACAACTCACCAGGTGATCCTCATGCACCCTGGAATTGGAAACCCAGATCTCTAGAGATGCGTTGCATAGACTTCCTGCCTTTAGAAAACCATCTAGAAATTCAGATCAAGGGAGAGAGTTTGAGAGTTAAGTACCAAGATCATTTCAGGTAACTGGCCATCCTCAACCCGGTGGGCACTCTTGTATTCACTGGAGAAGCCACAGCAGGGCCAGATCTGGAAGCAAGAGAACAGATCAGAGCTCATAGGGCAGCATGGAGGAGGGACAGTGCCCTTGATGGTATGTGAGCAACTAATTTGTTTGCAAGTAAGCACATGTGAGACACACCTGCAGGCACGTGGGGCAGATGAACTTACAGGGAAAGAGAAATCCTGTGTAAGCTGGAGGGGACAATCGCTGAGAGAGTATGTGTCATTATGGTTAATGTGACCTCAGCTGTGTGTCCAGCTGGTGTGGCCTGGATGAAGTCAGATTACAAGAACAGATGAGGAAGCTGAGATTCACAGACTTGATGTGTGTACGTTTGTTTTGTTTGTTTTGTATTGTGTAAGATAACACAGCAACTTAGTGGAATTCTAACCCCGGTCTGCCTAACTTAAAAACTTCAGATTTTTGCTACTGTGCTTCTGTGTGATGAAGAGGTTCAAAGCTCTCCTGATGGTTTTGAAAATAATTGGAAAGTGGGACATTCTCCAGAGTTTGAACTCATTGCGTTGTTTATTCCTGTAAAGCTTCCTCTATTGTAACTCAGGAAGTTTTGACAGCTGGGTTTGGCATAATGTTTTCAAAAGGGGTGAGGAAAAGGCTATTCATTATTGATACAGAATTAAGTACCAATACACTTCGCTTAAATTACTTTTACTAATTTTTCCCCCAATATTCTTGGAAATTATTTATTAATGTACTTCTTATGTAAAAGGAAGAGATAAGCAAAAAGTATATAGCCAGGAAGTCAAATTTTTTTTTTCCCAAACACTTCATAAAATTTAAATGCTCAAATATAGAGCTACTGTATGGGTTTGCAGTGCAGCCTGAATAATTAAAAAAAAAAAAAAAAAAGGAAAGCCTTTGTGCCTTCAATGGTAAGAAGCTAAGTCTTTTCAATTCTATATCAATAATTTACCACTTCCCTGAAAAAGTTTTAAGATTTCTCTAGAGTCAAGGTGAATCATGCCAAGAACCCTGAGTACACTTTAGTTTTGAGTAAGTGAATAGCTCGAGGCAAAGTGGTGGTTTTACTAAAGTGAAAAAAGAAGAAGTGATCAAGAAAGAGACTTGTCAAGAACTGATGGGTACAGACTTCTTTTGGTGGTTATGAAAATGTTCTGAAATTAGACATTATGGAATTAAGTGGTTGCATAGCTATGACTCTACTAAAAACCACTGAGTTTTACATTTTAACAGGATGGATTTTATGTATGTGAATTACATCTCAGGAAAGCTATCATTAAATAAAATAGTAATAAGAGGACATAAGAAGATTTAGTCACAAAGCACCCCTTCTCCCAAAAAAACTTTCTGGAACTAAAACAGTTTTAACTAAAAAAATTAAAAGGTAAGATAGTCACTGTTGATACTAAAACTAATTGCCTGGGAGAATTTTTCTAAATCTTAAGAGATGGAAAATAGATGAAGAAAAAGAAATCACAACTGAAAAAAATGAAAAGCTTGGAAGATATAACTAAAAATAGCATGTTAATAACAAATTTCTAGAATAACAAAATGTATGGGTTTTAAAATTCATGTGGAAACTCAAGGGACCCAGAAGAGCCAAAACAATCTTGAAAAAGAAGAAGAAAGTTGGAAAGTTTACACTTACTTCAAAACTTACTAAAAAGCTACAGTAATCAAGATAATATTGTACTGGTCTGAGGAAAGACATAGAGATCAATGGAAAACAACTGAGAGTTCAGAAATGAACCTATTTAAGGCCAACTGGTTTCAGACAAGAATGTCAAGACAATTTGATGGGGGAAAGAGTAGTTTTCCCCCAAATGGTGTTAAGATTATGGAATGTCTACACGTAAAAGAATGAACTTGGACCTCTATTTCATACTAAACACAAAAATTAACTCAAAATGGACCACAGACATAAATGAAAGCACTAAAATTGTAAAACTCTTAAAAGAAAACATAGGATTAAGTCTTTGTGACTTTGGGCTAACCAATGATTTCTTAAATATGACACAAAAAACACAGCGACACAAAAAATAGATAAACTGTATTACATCAAAATCAAAACTTTCTGTGCTGCAAATGATAACATCAAGAGAGCGAAAAGACAACCTACAGAATGGAGAAGGTATTTACAAATCATATATCTGATAAGGGACTTTTATCCAGAATATATAAAGAACTCTAATAACACAACAATAAAAAGGAAAATAACCCAGTAAAAAAGGGCAAAGGATTTGAATAGACACTTCTCCAAGGAAGATATACAAATGGCTAATAAACACATGAAAAGATACTCAACATTATTAGTCATTAGGGATATGCAAAGTAAAATCACATCTACTAGGATGGCCTTTTTAAAAAAAGACAGTAACAAGTGTTAGTGGAGATGTGGAAAAATTGGAACCTTCATACAGTCCTTCTGGGAAAGTAAAACGACACAGCCACTTTGTAAAATAGTTTTAAAGTTCTTCATAAAGTTAAACATAGAGTTACCAGATTATCCAGAAATTCTATTCTCAGATATATATGTGTGTGTATATATATGTATGTATATGTGTGTGTATATATATGTATATGAGAAATGGAAACACATGTCCACACAAAAATTTGTGCATTCATGTTCACAGCAGCTTTATTTATAATAGCCAAAAATTGGAAACCACTCAAATGTCCATCAACTGACCAATGGATGAACAAAAGGTGGGTTAGATGTACAATGGAATAGTATTTGACAATAAAGGAATTAAGTACTGATACACACTTGAACATGGACTAACCTTGAAAACACTATGCTAAATGAAGGAAGCCAGTCACAGAAGACCATCTATTGTACGATTTCATTTATGTGAAATATCCAGAATAGGCAAATCTATAGAGACAGAAAAATAGATTAGTGGTTGTCTAGGGCTAAGACCAGGGAGCTTGGAGAGTGATCACAAATGAATACAGAGTTTTGCGGGGAAGGATGATGAAAATGCTCTAAAGTTAGATTATGAAGATGGTTGAGAAAAATCTGTGAATTAAAAATACTGAATCATAAACTTTATGTAATAGTAAATTCATAAGTACTTTTGAATCTTGTGGTATGTTCTAGCTCTCAGCGAAGACATTAAAAAAAAAAATTCAAGAAAATTACACAGTTACTTCACTTCCCAGAATCCCATTAATGAAAACTCCTCTGTGACTTGTTAATTCTCTAGATTTCTAGGCCAGATGGTAATAAACTTACGCTTAACTAGGAATTTCCTGGACACACTCCAGATGGGAATGCCTTAGCTGGGTGGGGAGTCTGAGAAATTCTGATAGGCACGAACAATCTTCTGATTAACAAAATTGGTCAAGAATTAATTATCACTTCAAAAATACTGACTTTCTGCCAGACAGACTCTTTCAAAATTTACTATTAGTAGGGGAAATTAGTAACAGGGATTTTTGGTAGTGGGAGCATTGTAAAAGTTAGCAAGGACTGTAGGAGATAGTACCAGAGCACACATGATTTGGCAGGCACTAATTAAGCACCTACTATTTACCTGGAGTTGTTAAGGCACTGGAAAGAAACACCTATAGGCTGGGTCCCTACCCTAAAGGTGCTTACAGTCTAGGAAAAGAAAAAAACACATTTAAGATTATATGTCCGGGGCTGTAGGGAGAGTATGTGAGGAAACTGTAGATAGAGAGGAGAGCTGGAAAAACTCTTCAGAGGGGTTTCCAGGGAGGAATCTGGATTGACTGGGGCGAGAGTAGGGCTGCCAGGCACAGGCATCAGCCAGGTGCATCCGGGAAGAAAGACGCCCAACAGGGAGAGCCAGTGTCTGAAAAACCACACAAACAATCGTTCTCTTCTGTGATGCTGTGTTTAAGTTTCTCTGAGGAAGGTACTGTTTTAAGAGGCAAAGTATCTGAGACTAAGAGGAAAATGCCTTGACTCATGTGATTTCCTCCTTAAGAAACACCATCTCAGAGGACTGCTAAAATATGAATAGAGGAGAAGCAACATTGGCTCTCTTTTTCTCTTCTTTCCTTATCTCTTTCCACGTTTGGGAAAATTAAAAAAACCAAAGTTCTTTATCATAGTAGCAGCAATATTTATTTTATGTGTATGTATAAATATGTATACACACACACAGAGACATATAAAACTTCACACAAAATTTTCTTTAAAAAGTCTCTTTATTTCAAATATACACAGAGAGAGCAGTGTAGTGAGACCCCATATTCCTACTCAAAAGGGGAAAATACTTTATATATACTTTATAACTATACATTCTATGTCAGTATTTGTTTTCTGCTTCTTAAATTGAATTTCTGTTTACCATGACCAATGCTATATTTATTTCATGTATTTTCACAGTTCTTGAAATGTTTCTGACAAATGTACTTTCTCTTTGCCTCAGTCTCGGCTGAAAAATGACTGGATTCAACTCGAGATGATCTTTACGTGCCTTTCAGCTTTAACATCATTGAATTCAGAGCTATCTTCAATCTTGTAATAACTGTTTGAATCCACCAGATGTCAATGCAACATAGCAACCTACTTTTTGGTCATTCAAGCCTCTTAGATCCTAGACTTAAAATCAGAACAGTAATAGCAATAGTAATTTTCATATATGTTATTTGTTTTTGTTAAACATTAAATGGAAAATAATCTTGTTAAAAAAAGACCATAAATAAACCTGTTTAACTTGAAAGGCTACAAGCTTAACTCTACTAGAGGTAGTATTTTTTTCAGAGGTTTCCTCTTCTCATTGTTTAAGTTTACAAGTTCAGTTCCTCTTCTAAAATCAGCACTTCCAGACTCTTTTCTATCAGATAAACAAGTGGTGTAAAACTCTGAAAATCAATTATTCGTTCACTAAATAACAGTCTAACATTTGGTCTGCCTAGGAGAAATCATGTCAACAGAACCAGAATTAATGGTCTTGCCAACAAAGTATCATGTCTAGAGTTATATATTATATGATACCAAAAATTATAGAATACTAAGGGCTACATTTAATTAATATTATCCTAAGGGCAGATTACTGGAGTTTATTGACTGAGAATAAATTTGCAAGCACTTAGAGAAAATTCTGAATGAGCAATATTCGGAGAGATTCTTAAACATATCCCTGCAAAAAGGGCACATAATAGTAAGTCATTTTGTATTATTTCTTGATGAACTGTGTAAGAAAGAGTGCTCTAATAAAATGGTAAAATAAAAATAATTCTAGATGAATTGATTCATGAATGTAAATTTCAGGGTAGGATTTCTGCATACTTCAACAATGTAAAAATGATAGAATTCTTACTCTTCTGATTGCTTAGTCATCACACTTTTTGTAGCAAAAATGTTTCATGCACATTTTTATCATATTTTTCATCTTAAGCAGTGTTGGTAAAAGGTATTGCTGTTTATTTAATAATATGCAAACATTTCTATATTGGTGTATTCTTTGGTGTAAAATATATTTTTTACATTTCTGATAAAGTATTGAAGGGATTTCCAGCCTTTTGGTTACTGGGTTTTTAGACACTGAGATCACTGTTAATTACTAGGGCTAAAAATAAAAATTAAAAAAATACCCTGCATTTGTCATCCTTCCAGTAAAAGAAAGCTAAGTGTTTATTTGCACAGAAACACAGAGCCAATTAGCTTGCATTCAGTTTGGAGATACTTCACACAATCGTAAATCTCTTAGATAAAACCCTAATGGTGCTACATTTCACACAAAGTAGTTTTAGCGATTATTATCAGCACTTAATAGGTAATTTTAAGTGATTTTCATTTTGGATAGTGTCTATATGTTAATATATATTCTATCTATAACATGTTACATACAATAATAGTAAAGTATATTGAGATACAGTGAAATAAAATTTATCTTAAAATATGAATAACTGAGCAAAGACATACTCCAAATAGGTAAAAAAAACAGAGTTCTTATTTTAATTAAAATCTATCCCATGGGTGAGATCAAACATCAAATTACTCCAATTATATTTGAATACATACCATGCATTCTAAATTCATATCATGGAATTTAAATTCACAGCCATGAATTTAAATGCATATCACTATATTTAAGATTTATTTTCAAGAGGTCTAAATTACTACAAAAAGTTTTTATAGTTAATTAAATAAAGGGAAAACATAAATAAATTACTTTTACATCAACATGCTCTTAATCTAATCTATGGCTCAAGAATTTAAAAATAATTCTTTAAAATTTTATTTTTGTATATGCCATTTAAACTCACAAGATTTTGTTTGCTTGTTTCTTTGGCTTGTGTTTTTTGTTCATCGATTTATAAGCAGTTTTTATTTAAAGGGTTATCAGAAATGTAGTGAACTTTATTTATCACTTAATTTATAGCAATGCATGATATTTAATACAGTAAATAAACACATCAGATGCAGAATAGTGCTTTAGAAGGGTCAACCCTTCAGAACAGAGATCTGAGTTCTAGATTGGCTGAGAGACTTTGGACAAGTCACTTAATATGAGTCTCAGTATATATATATGTAATATATATAAACATGTATATGATGGTAGACAATTACTAGGATAACATATATATACATATATATATTTTAGACAATTACTAAAATAACTTCCATCTACAGTTCTACAAATTTTAGAAGACTTACTTACCTTTTGTCCTTGAAAAATATCATAACATTGAGCTAATATCATTTCTTCTTTTACTGAGAATCTTGAAGTAAGTGTCCAATTAGGAGCACGCCTTTAGGTGAGGGTCTGCATTTATTCTCAGAAGAAATTTGAAGGGTTTGACCTTGGAAGGTTGCCAGTTTATTAACCTATTCTCTAAAGGACCCTGGAATTATCCATGGGTTGGAGGGTTTTTTGGGTGCTTGAGAGTTACTGTGAAGGAAAGGTCAGGAGAGACGGGATGACAGTAACAGATGAGCCTCAGGACTAAATTGCCTGGTTAGTGACTATATAGCAAGGATTGACTGAAAAGACATTACAGAATCTTTGTGGGGAACATAAAACTGATTCCATATGGCAGGCTGACTGAGCCTGTTCATAGCAATCTAAAAAAGCCGAACACACAAAACTTAAATATCTATTTAGATTGAAAAATACGTGTACATTGCAACTTTGCAGCGTTCTGTAACTTTCTGGTTGGGCTCGTTTTAGCACTCAAACGAGCTGGGATTTAGAGCTATTGATTTTTCTATCTGTAGTATCTACTAGTCTTCCAAATCTAACAGCCTGTGAGCAGAATAGAAAATGTTTTCCCATAAAATCAGCCATGAATTTTCAACTAATTAACCCTTAAGCTTCCCCACACCTCTAAAAGTCCATTGTGAATATGCGGGAATGTTGTTGACCGCTGCTTCTCTGAAATACACAGTTCCCTCAGGGAAAACTCTAAATCTGAACTCTTGTAGAACATCTATACCATTTTTGTTTTAATGAAGAGGCATCAACTTTTGGAAATTATTATACTGTATAATTTCTTTCTCTCTTAAAAACAATTTTATTATATTAGTTTAGAGAACGCCTGACGAGTTTTAGCTACTTTCCCTGCTGTGATTTCCTTCTTAAGTACAAATCACGTCTCATGCAGTGTTGGTTTTGTAAGACTCATGGACGCCAGCCTTCCAGAACGTGTTTTAGAAAGTAGCTAAATGGGGTTCTTCTTGCATAGGCTTAAAATGCATGTTCAGGACACGCAAATAAATTGTGGTCCAATTAACTACTGGGGGAAAAAAAACAGCCCTAAATATCCTGTTAATGAACAGCATGCAGGCACTAAAAAGACATTCCGTCACGATGGAATTATAAAGATCCTGCCCTTAATTATGAGTTATAAAAGCCACTTTCAGGTAGAAATAAAGAGGGTAACAGTTGTTCAATTAGAGGTGAACATTCATCTAGGAGGGGAAAAAAGCCTTTCTATGATAAGACCCTGAAATCTTGTTTTTCTGCTAATGCGATTTCATACATTTTTGTTGCACGGTGGGCCGAGCAGCATTCCTGCTCTGTTGCCTCGGATGGGAATTGTTCAGCGCCGTGTCACACATAGCCAAGCCCTGAGTCCTCATGCTGAGCGGTGAACTGATCCCATGGCTGTAGTGACAGTTGCTGGAGAAAGCAGTGCACGCTGATTCATTCTCAGCCTCCTCTTCCCATCTCTGCCTCCAGCCTTGAATCCTTTTCAGGTTTATTCATGAGCTCACCGCTCGGGGAGAAAAAAAAAACTTTATTTGTATTGTAACATTACATTGAAAAGCTATAAATTATATGGAGCTATAAATACTACCCCCTGGTAAACATCACCCTCGTAAAATCTGTGTATGTTTGTGCAGGCACACGCGTGGAAATGTTCTTTGGATTTGTCTTCCTACTCACTGCATCTTACGACTCTATTTAGTCTTTAACATTCTGAAACCTAGCAGTTAAAACAGTGATCACTTTGCTTTACTTTCTTTAAATGGGTAGGGGAGAATTTGGACTTGTTTAAAAGGAGCTATGATTCTGTGTGAGGCATGGCCCCAGGTTCACTCCAAATAAAGTCTGTCATCATTCTACGATAAAAGTGTTGCAGTACAATATATCTGGAAGGTTAAAAAACAGAAGACCATTTTTGCTCTGAGTTGTACAGCAGAAGCATAGGCAACTGAACTGATAAATAATTTTTTCACCAGCCTTGCCACCTTGGAGTATTTGTGTAAGCACTTACTACTCCAGTAAGTCTTTTAATCATCAAAATTATAATTACTGTTGGTCAAATATGTTGAGGAATTGAGGAGTTTAGAATTTGAGAAAAGCCTAAAGTCTTTTCTCAGGTTGAATACAAGCGTAGTCATGACTCCCTAACTCTCCTCTCACTGTAAGATGTGCACACAAACTTGAAGTTGCAGAGAACTCTTGTGCCCTTGCATCCAGTGGCCTGAGCACTGGAGGTGCTGTGCCTGAGTCAGGGGTTAGCTGTTAGACTGCCCTGTGTTGGAACCACCTGAGTCGGTGGTATAGGTGGAAATGAACCAAGGTGAAGTTGATCCAGACTTCTTTCTTCCTAGAAAGTACATATCGTGCACTGGCTTGATTTATTAATTTTAATCCATCATGGACCAATATCTGAACTACTCCTGAAAGAGTATTGGCCAATCTTTTTGTTTCCAGATGACAGACACATGTCCTCTTTCTGGTGTTGTCCTTATCATCCAGAGAATCTCCCTCAAGTCCAACGGGAATCCTTCCTATTTCATTTTAAGTCCGTTTCTTCCTGCCTGGTCTCAAGTGAAAATCAATGGTGAATTCAGATTGCTCATATTTTGTCCCTCCCAAACCCCAGAGTTTGTAATCAAGTGCTCCTCAGTTTATATGTGGAGGAGAAGGAGGTGTAAGTATGAACCTCAGTCTACAACAAGCACATAGGAAGCTTATCTGTAACTGAAACAAATTTTATTGAAAATGCCCATTCCTTGGGTGGCAGAAGGTAAATCCAGCCAGTTCAGGGCTTCCACAAGGTCCTTTAGTGTTGTCCACACCTTGCTTTTCTTCAGTGCACAAAGAAAACGTCCTCCACTCACACTGCATCCTGGAAGCAGGAAGTCGTTCTTGCCTTTCTGTACCCCCATTCCTCAGAAAATACTGAGGACCTGCTGTATGCCAAGCATGGCTCAGAAATGAACTAAATACATAAACATCCTGCCCTCATGGGTTTTTATCTACTGCATTATTACTAGAACAATGGAGGAGGCATTTCAGGAAGTGCGAGGAAAATCCAGCCACTGCTGACCAATGGAGAGATGGCTGCGGGGCTGGGAGGGAGGGAGAAGGGAGAAGGAAGGGCAGTGCCCTAGGAAGGTCTGCGGTGATCCTAAGTTGCCTGGCCACCTGGCGAGAGTGACCGTACTAAGCAAATGGGCCCACCCATTCCATGAGGCCAGGGGATGAAATCAATCTCCTGCCATTGCCTCTCCCTCCCATTCCCAACAAAACATAAAAATAAAAATAAAAGGGAAGCAGTCCCTGTCTCCCGAGAGCTTTCATAGGGGCTGAGTTTCAAGGTAGTCATAGTGAAAGCTACCTGAGAGTAAATATTGGAGGACTTGGGTTCTAGTGTAAATTAATTGCTAACTAACCATTTACTGGTGTGTAAAATGAGAAGTTTAGTTACTTAGTCAGTAAGGTCTCTCTAAGTCTGCACTTATATCTGTGGTTGTGTAGCTCACCAGAAGCAGGAATAAAGGTCATCTCTGGCTTATGTACACACATTCCTTGATCCAAACTCAAATCTTTACATAATGGCTACTGATAGAATAAACAATTGGGGCATGGGAAGTCCTGTTTATAATAGAATGCCTGATATTCCTATATAGAAGAGTATACATTGAAATGCCCTTATGAAAATTTTATTTCTAATACTGAAACTCTATGGTATGAAAGTCAAAATAATTTTTTAATCTAAAACCAATTCACCAATTTGCCATTCTTTTTTCTTTTCTGTAAGATATCCATCTTCTCCGCCTTTTGAAACTGTCTTAGATTGTTTCTGAAAAATTAACTTACCGAAGAAGTTCCTAATATCCTCCGTTAGAATACATTCTTTCTTTTCTCTTCTCTCTTCTCTTTTGTCCCTCCATGGAATCACTTGGCACACCCTGACTGGTATTCGGGCTGTGTGTGTGTGTGTGTGTGCACTTGCGTGCATCTGCACACGTATAGTCCACAAACAGATTGTGAGTTCTCTGAGGGTAGGACTTGCATCTTACTCATCTTTCTGTCCAAACAATTAACTCAGCCTCTTGCGTAAAGTCAGTGCCTGGTACGTGTTTGTTGGTTGCGCTTCTCTGTCCTCTGACACATTGTGCCAACTGTTCTGGCTCATGTAATTTCTCAACCTCCTGAATTCCTAGGAAACTCAGCTCATGGAGGATTAAAACCCACAGACTTCAGGAAGCAGATGAGGTAAAACATAGACTGTCTGAGTCCTGGAAAGGACAGTATTACAGATGGAAAGATGGAATTGACGTTGGCAAAACACCAGGTAACAGAATTGATTAATTCTGTCCAGTTAGGCATAGACCTATTATCCATCATTCAAGAAGGATTAAAGACTTGCAGGCTCCTCAGGTGATAGGGAGAACCATTTGATCAGAGAGGCCCAGAAAAAGCTTTTCTGAAGGTATTTGCTGCTACCTGAAACGACCCAGTTTACGGAATGGAGAAGAAGGGCCTCATTTGGGAGAGTTCCCATTTCTCTGTCTTGAGAGAGAGAAACACTCTCCTTCTGTTTCTGTTTTTATTTATTTTTTGCTGTTGGGAGGAGGACGGGTGGGCAATGGTAGGAAACTGATCTTATCACCAAGTGTCATAGGTGGTTTTCTTTGCTTAGTAAAGAAGGGAGCCCCGCCAAGCAGAGATTTTAGGCCACCAAGTCAGAAGGTGCTCTTGGTATTGGATTCACTATTTATCTTTCAGTGTAATCAAATTTCTCATTTAAAGAAAAACTTGGTATTGGCTTGAGTATTTGGCGACGTCATGGGGGAGGTAGGATTTGAAGTGGGTCTTGGAGAAAGTAAAGGCTTACAGCAGGGAGAGGGTCCCAAGAAACAGCTGACCCGCGAGCATCATAGTCATATTGTGAAAAATCTTTTCGACTCTACTGTGATCATTGGTTCTTGGGAAGCCTGTGCATTCAAAAATGTTTTGTAAAATATTGATTTCAAGGTGGTAGTTGAGTAAAAGGGGGTTAGAAAATAGTGAGTTTCAGAAACTCACTAAAAAGCTATTTTCCCTGCAGAAAACTCAATTATAAGGGTTTTTACATGTGTATTTTCCTATAATAAGTGAAAATAATAAAGTTGTTAATCAAAATTTAGAAAATAATCAAACATTACAGAGACTAATAGGAATAGCACCTTAAGACCAGAACAAAATCAATGAATTTCTAGATTACTATTATTTATAATCCATTTTTTTTGTAAAATCCAAAATGAAAATAACCTTGATTTTTTAAAAAAAAGCACAAAATTGAGGATGTGGCCAAGAGGGCCAGAATAAGAAGAACTGAAGTCTCCTCCCCCCATGAGCACACCAAAATTACAACTAGTTACAGAGTAACTGTCTGTGAGAACAACCTGAAGACTAGCAGAAAAGATTTTCCACAACTAAAGACATTAAGAAGGAGCCACAGTGAGACAGATAGCAGGGGCAGAGACGTGACATAGTAAAACCCACAGCCCTGGGTGGGGACCCACACCCAGGAAGATAATCACATATTGCAGGGCTTCTCCCCAAGGAGCTGGTTGTCTGAGCCCCACATTGGGCTCCCCAGCCCAGGGATCCTGTACTGGAAAGATGAGCCCCAGAATGCCTCGCTTTGAATGCCAGTGGGGCTTGCACACAGGAGAGGCAGAGGGCTGTGGGAAACTGAGACTCTGTCCTTCTAAGGACACATAAAAAAATCTCACATCCTCTGAGACCTGGGGAAGAGCAGTAATTTGAAAGAAGCCTGGATCCACTTGATAATCTTGGGGAACATCCCAGAGAGGTAGGAGGCAACCAGGACTCCTGCTGCAGCCATTTCTGGAAGCTCATTCTACCACGAGGTCACTGGAGCTGGCAAGCATCATTTTGGAGTCCTCTCTCCAGTCTATTAGCAATGGGGGTTTATCCTCCCACCAGTGGACCAGCATCAGTCCCAGGACCCCCAGAGGTGAATGGCCAGCCATTCAGGGACCTTGTTCTGCCCACCAACAGCTGGCACCATCCCTGGGGACCCTGGAGGCTCCCACTCCGCCCATCAGTGGGCTGGCACTACTGCACAATGCAGAGCCTGGCAGCTGGCCAGCATGCCCACAGCAGTGGGCCCACCACAACAGAAGAGCCCGTGTAGGAGACACCCCTAGGGCTTATAGCTCTGGTGACCAGAGGAATGTGTGTTGCTGGACCCGATAGGATGTCTTCTACATAATGCCACTTGTCCAAGATCAAGAAACATAACTGACCTACCTAATACATAGAAATAAACACATAGAATTAGGCAAAATGAAGAAACAGAAGAACATTTTCCAAAGGAAGAAACAAGACAAAACCCACAGAAGAAGAACTAAGTGGAGGTATGCAATCTACCTGACAGAGTTCAGGGTAATGATCACAAAGATGCCCAGTGAACTCGGAGAAGAAGGGGTGCACACGGTGAGAAGTTTAACAAAGAGTCAGAAGACATAAAGAAGAACCAAACAGAGATGAAGAATACAATCATTGAAATGAAAAATACATTAGAAGAAATTAACAGCAGATCAGATGATACAGAGGAATCAATTAGTGAGCTGAAAGACAGAATAGTAGAAATCACCCAAGCTGAATGGAAAAAAGAAAAAGAGAATTTTAAAATATAAGGATAGTTTAAGGGACCTCTGGGACAACATCAAGCATATTAACATTCACATTATAGGGGTCTCAGACGGAGAATAGAGAGAGAAAGGTGCAGAGAACTTTTTTGAAGGAATAATAGCTGAAAATTTCCTTAGCCTGGGAAAGGAAACAGACAACCAGGTCCAGGAAGCACAGGGAGTCCCAAACAGGATGAACTGGAAAAACTCCACACCAAGACACATTGTAATTAAAACAAGCACAAGGGAACTCCCGTAAGACCATCATCTGACTTTTCAGCAGAAACTCTGCAGGCCACAAAGGAGTGGCAGAATATATTCAAAGTGATGAAAGGGAAAAACCGACAACTAAGAACACTCTATCTGGCAAGGCTCTCACCCAGATTTGAAGGAGGAGAGATCAAGGGTTTTACAGACAAGCAAAAGCTAAAAGAGCTCAGCACCACTAAAACAGGTTTGTAAGAAATATTAAAGGGACTTCTCTAAGCAGAAAAGGAAAGATTGCAACTAGAAGTACAAAAATTATGAAAAGGAAAAGTTTTGTGGGTGAAGACAAACGTAGGGTGCTAAAAGCTAGTAGGAAGGTTAAAAGATAAATTAGTAAAACCATCTGTAGCCACAATAAGTAGTTAATGGAAACACAAAACAAAAAAATGTAAACTATGATGTCAAAACATTAAAAGCTGGCGGAGGGGAGTAAAAATGCAGGGTTGTCGGAATATGTTTGAACTTGAAATCAGCAACTTAAAACAATCACACGTATATAGGTTATTTTATATGAACTTCTTGGTGACCACGAAGTTACATTAGGTAACTAGTGTTCAGTAGTACAGAGTAGCCAGGCTGGAATGACTGTGGCCATGTGTCACCGATCCCTCACACTAGTGCTCTTCCACGCCAGGGTGGCACACCTGGACTTTCTGACAGCGGCAATCCCTCTCGTCACTTCTCTTCCCTCTTTATCCTTCAGTGCTCAGCCCAAGCCAGTTTCCCCTGGGGACATCTTTCTCTGTCCCACGTGAGTCACCTGTACTTCTGTGGGGAGCACTGGGAGATTCTGCGGTGCTATTATTTGGATTAAACTCTTCTCACCTAGTCTGGTGGCCGTTAAGCACCATACAGTTGCACTGTCAGGAGACAGTAGGGAGATGGGGGTGCTGAGACCAAAAGTTCCAGGATCAGGCACTCCTAGGCTCACATCTTCACTATAACCTTTAATGGCTATTTGAAATGTTACTACATGCCTCTGAATATCATTTCTACCTCTGAAAACAGAGGTAAAAGAAATCTCTCTTTTAAAGTGTTATGAAGATCAAGTCGGGTACACATACATCCCTGACACACACTCAAGTGCTGGGCTCCCTTTGCTCCTGTCTGTCCTTAACGGAGCTAAAGGCACCTACATATCTGGCTCTAAGAAGCACAAGCATGTTGGACCAGTCTGAACATTTTCAAAGTTATAATTTTTAAAAATTTAACTTATGCTCCCTCTGAGTTCATCTTTTATCCTGAACAATAATTTCTCTAAGCAGTTGAAACTGGATAGATATCGAATGAGCCCCATATCTCTAATCTTTAAGGAGCGTGCCGATACCTTCATGCCATGATGGTAAACCCTATGGAAAATTAAGACCTTGCTCTAAATAGGAGTATAGAATGTACTGATGAAGGATGTGGGCTCTGAATTCAGGCTTCCTGGATTTAATTCTCTCTCCAAATTCTAGCTTTATGAACTTGAATTTTGTCATTTGAAAAATGAATATAGTAATGGTACCCGTTCACAGGGGGCTGTGGTGAGGAGTAAATGAATTCAACCTTATTATTTGTTTAGTACAGGACCTTTAGCACAGGGAGCACTTTATAAATATTAGGCTTTGTTAGTTTCACTGAGGATTTTGGAGGAGGGGAATAAACAGCCAGCTTCTGACATTATCTAATGCAGAAGTCCAAAAGAAAAACTGCACTCGTGAAGAGAAGTTTTGTTTTTTAAGGTGTATTCAGTGTGCATATTTTACCATTTCTCATGAAAGTAAATTAGTTTGTCTAGACAGATTTTAATGGGTCTCATTCAAGGCTTCAGAAGTGCAGATGTGATTGGACCAATCAGACTTCAAGGGCTTAATGAAATCGTATCTTATTTAAGAATTGAATTTAATCAAGACTCTTGCCCACGAACTTCTAATCCCGATGTAATCAACCAAACTCATCAGAAATAGGTAAGCTTTTAAAGTCCAATTTATGAAAAATAGCTCTTTAGGTTTTTTTTTTCCCCTTGCTTTCTGAGAAACAGTCCTAAGAAGCCCCGAGAAAAGTTTTTCTTCATTAAAAGTGTTTCTTTTGTCACAGGAAGGAAATGTTGAGTTATTCCTGTTGATCGCAGCTCTAGAAGGAAGGAATCCAGTAGCTTTTCCTGAGATGCAGGGCCTGCCCAGCAGGAAGAGTAAAACTGATAAACCTGCAGTTCAGCCTCCTTTGTCAGCGGTCAGCCCCTGGCCTTGGGAACTGACTGGCGGCAGTTTGCAAATGGATGTGCTTGACGGGGGAAGCCTGCCCTTCTCTTTGTCCTTGAACCATGGGAGGCCTGCTAGGGAAGCCGGAGTGTGTCATCCCCGACTACCCTAGTTTCCAAGCAGGACCATGATGGGTAGCTTTTCAGACAATATCCAAAGTGAGCATTCAGCGTTTAACCTATTCTTCTTCTAGGTACAAATAATAACTATTTCTATAGGCTTGCCTACAGAACTACTGCTCCGATAGTGGAAATACAGATGTTTTACCAGGTTTGAAGCCTGCATTTCTGCAGGGTATGAATTAAGAGTTTTTAATCCTTTTTTGTCACCTCCCACCTCCCCTACTCTTACAATCCAATATTTATTCCTCTCAACCGGCTTTCTCAAGTAAATCAATCAATAAATAAAGTGATCAAATCAAAACTATTATTTTTACTCAATCCTAAATGACTAGAAATTATAGACTTTTTCAGCCAAATTCTTTTATATGTGTGTTTCCCTCTGTCTAAGAGCGTAGGAAGTATACTTATGGAAAAAGAGACAAAATTATCTCCCATTAATGGATTCAGTTTCATGCTGTAGGATACATCTTTCATGACATAGATGATCCCCAAAAGAGTCATTTCGGAGGCTTCTTCTAATTTTACTTTGTTTTTAACTCAGTTGTGAGTGATACTCTTTTCTTTTCCAACCCTCACTGAGTTAGACATTATAAGTGTTCATCAATTCCTGACTATTTTCCAACTCTGGGCATGTAGAAATGAGGTAATTTTCCACCTTCTTGAGTTTAGGTGTGGCCATATAATTTACTTAGGAAAATAAAATGTGAACTGAAATAAATGTGTGTTGAAAGTGTTGGGAGGAAAACTTTTCCTCCATCACATTAAGTGCAAGCATTGGGGGCCTGCAAATTAACTGGCAATAGCCCAATTAACAAGACAAAAGGAAAGGTTTATTTGCACCTGCACAAATGCACAGGGAGTACTCAGTAATAAGTAACTTTCTGAATAGCCAGAAGTCAAGATTTATACACCAACTTAAAAAGAAAATAGAAGGAGAGCAGGTTAGGGCTTCATAGAAAGTATGGAAGTTTCTATTGGGCTTCCAAACACTATTAAGCAGCTGAATTCACACTTTGCAGTGCTAAAGGTAAGTCTTCTTCCAAACAGGAAACTCCTTTGAGAGAGGTCAATGGCAGCTGTACTTTAGGGAGTATCTGCCTTAGTTTAGATAATGTTTCTTTCTGTGGCTACTGATTGATAAGATGGTTTCAGTTAAAAGTAATTTTAATCCCTTTAAAAGCATTTAATTGCCAGGACAAGAATCTCCATGCTCTCTTCACCTGCAATAGGGAACGTGGGAACACCTACTGATATATAGGTGCACAGCCAAGCCATCACTTGGCACAGAAACTGTGGAACATCTCTGGGCTGCAGCAGACGCGATATGGACAAAAGTAATCCTGGGTTAGTTTAGGCCACTGAGGTGTGTTGTTGGCAACTTATCTGAACACACCTACCAATGAAGTGTTAGTTCTTAAAGTTTATATTTGGTAAATTTAATCCTGCAATTCAATTTGACACTTTCCAGATTTTAAGAAAAAGTTCTGAGTGACCATGTGACTAGTACTGTTTTTGATTACTGTCTTCCTCAGGCTAAAATATTCAAACATTTAAAGGAGTGTTATCATGTAAATAAAGTGACCCCTCTTCTTTAGGAATTATGAAACGTACTGATACATTTGTAAGCTGGTTCTCAAAATATGTATTTAAAAATGTATTATTTGTTGATATGTGGGTATAATAAATCCTTATACTACAGGTAACCTTTGTTCACCATTTCATAAGTTGGAAATAAGCCCACCCTGCCTGAAATAGGGCTTGTTATTTTCGCCACCAGAGGTCTGATCCTTTGTCTTGAAGCCTCTGCTTCTCTGGGCCTTCTGTTCACTTGCGAATGAGCTCAGTGACTGCATTATTCATTCATTCCCTCATTTATTCACTCCACAAACAGTTCTTTGACTTCTCACTGTGTGCCAGGCATCCTATTAGGGTATTGGTTATTTGTAAATAGTAAGACTTTCAGTCATTCAAAATGTAGGCAGGGAAACTGAGATGGGGACTGGTAATAATTATACAGGGTAGTGATCCCCCAGTGTTCATAGCAGCACCATTTACAATAGCCAAGACATGGAAGCAAACTTAAATGTCCATTGACAGATGATTGGATAAAGAAGTTGCGATATATATATATGTGATATATAAGTTGCGATATATATATATGTTGTGCCATATGGAATACTACTCAGTCATAAAAAAGAATGAAATAATGCCATTGCAGCAACATGGATGGACCTAGAGATTATCATACTAAGTGAAGTAAGTCAGAGAAAGACAAATATTATATGATATCATTTATATGTGGATGGACATTATATTATATGATATCATTTATATGTGGAATCTAAAAAAAATGACACAAATGAGCTCATTTACAAAACAGAAACAGACTCACAGATATAGAAAACAAACTTACGGTTATCAAAGAGGAAAGGCAGGGAGGGATAAATTAGAAGTTTGGGATTAGCAGATACAAAATACTATATACAAAATAGATAAACAACAAGGTTTATATAGCACAGGGAACTATATTCAATAACTTATAATAACCTATAATGAAAAAATATGAAAAAATATGTACAGCTAAATACCATATAACAGAAACACAACATTGTAAATCAGCTATATTTCCATAAAAACAAAATACAGAGTGGTGGTAAGCTCAGTGACAGCAGATTGCACTTGGAATTGTGGAAGAGCAAAAATTAACAGCTATCCTCACAAAGGAGACTTCCTAGAGGACATGACACCTACCTGGAAAAAAGGGAAACCATTGGTGAAGAGAGCAGGGTAGGCTGGGTGGGCAGAGGAAATTCTCGAGCCATTATGGATGGACCCACATTAGTGTGGGCACAAGATCTTGGGAAGGGGTTAGCACAAGAAGAAGGGCAGGAGGAATGATGAGAGCAGAAGTAAGAGAATGATGAGATAAATTTTGCTAACTCCATGAATTGCCAAAGATCCAAAAAGGATTAAACAGAAAGGTCAATAGTTTGCACGCATTCCGGCTGGTAGTGGGGGCACTAGAAGGCAAGGGGAAAAAGAGAAGGTACAAACCCCCAGGGATAGCTTCGCTCTTCAAAATGATTAGAGCAGTTTGCTTTCACTTTTCGTGGGCTGGCTGGTGTCTGGGGTGAGTAGCATTGGTAGCCTTTCCAGGCTTCTGTAGTTTAGAGGATCACAGTTAGAAATTAATTATTGGGCAGAACCTAGCGTTCCTGCAAACTGATGGTGGTCCTTAACACAGTAGATTGCCCTGGCTTGGCCAATGTGCTGGAAGGTAGCTCTCTAAGGATCTCTCACGTTTCCTGTGACTCCTGAGCAGGGCACTGACAGCTTGTTCTTGGTCTAGACTATCTTTTCAGCTTGTTGAGCAAATAGCTTTAAAAGATGACGTCAGTGTCTCTCTCCAAAGCAGAGGGCAGATTTGTTTGCTGTCCACTATTTCCCTCTCTCTGGGGCCGAGATTGGGCAAGTGTGCTTATAGCCCATCAAAAACATTGGATTTCCTAAGCTGAGGATTCTTTAGCTGTGACGCAAACCCACCCCGTGCGCTGCGTATACCCTGGCCACCTTCATCACGTCAGTGAGACTTCGGGGAATGGTGTGAACACAAAATCCATGCTGCCTGCTGTGCTGGGAATGATAGAGTCCTTTGTCTCTAACCCGGGGTCTCATGTCTTTTGCCATCATTTGGGGAACTGGGGCACCCTAAATGGTTGGCTGGCACGTAGGACAAAAATCTCAGACCCTGTGCGGTTCTTGACAGGCAGGATATTGCAACAGGGCCGCAAACTGCCGCAGGCTCATTATAAGGGTACCTTTGACCGATACGCCTGGAGTTAGGCATTGTCTGGGTGGAGTGGACTTACCGGCTTCCCCACTGCCAAATACACACTGATGATAAACCTGACGAGCTTCTATCACTCAAATCACTCAGAAAATCATTGTCTGTGAAAATGATTACATGGGGGAATATAATTTTATTTATAGTATATAAATTTTGAAAAACATTGGGACATAAACTAAAGATCTAATTACATTCAATGTCCAAATTCCTTTTGAACTGAATTTTTTTATCCACTTCCATTCAAAGTTAAGATGATCAGATAAATAAGGTAATCATTAAGATATATGTAAATTTGGCATTTTGTTTTTAATACCCTAAGGTGAAAGGATAGATTGAATTAAGATCGGGCTAGAGATCTTTTAAGAGCAGATTTCCCTGCAACATTAGTCTTTGTAAGTTGACCAAAGAGAATATGCAACACTGAACCTTATGAGCCTTGGCATGAACTGCTGTGGTTTTCCCTGGGAGAAATTCCAGTCTTAACAAGAGAGAATTCTGGCTCTATCATTTACTAGCTGTGTGCCCTTAATCAAGTTATTTAACCTTTCTATGCCTCAGTTTTCTCATCTGTAAGATGGGGATGATAGTACTTACCTCAGAGGATCTTTGTGAGAATTAACATGAGTATTTACACATACACGTGCTTAGAACAGTGCTGGCACATGTATGCTCTGCGTTTGGTATTATTATACATTTATATTAATGGTGCATAAATTAAGACCATTATTTCATATCATAATACTGAGAATAGCATCTGAAATAACCATTATTTGTTTTTCCCGTCTCACTAAAAATTGTTGCTTGCCAATAACGCTTGCTTGTAAATAATTACCAGTTTGGAATCTTTGATGTTACTGTAATTATTCCATGCCATAAATGTTGGGCCAAATATATAAAACAGGAGTCAGTTTTCCTTTACAGAGATGAGGGTTTTTTAACCCTAACAATCTATCATTCAACACATTTCTACTGAGTAACTTTTGAAAAATTACACGCAGGACATGTTTTTAATTCAAAAAGATGGTTCCCTACTGAATCCAAGTCTAGCAGAAATTCCCTATAAAACTTTGTTAGCCATAAAGGTTGAAAAAAAATGTTGGATTGATAGCATAAATAATTATCTCCTGATTCATTATTATGGTTTTTTTCGTCTGGTTCTCCTTGTATTTTAAGACTACTTATTGCTCTCTCTTTAGCTGGTAAATTAAGAGTCAGCATGTTCTTATTTATTTTTAAGATTTGAGGAACCTTGTGATCAGAAACCTTGTTTTCTTCATTTTGCAACCTAACTTCCTCTTTGGGTCTTGTATGGCATGGTTTATTTTCTAACACTGACTTCCTTCCTTTCTGCATTATAAAGTGTTTGACTTTACAGGACTCTCTACCCAATAAAGGTTGTTAACTGATGGATAACCTATGATCTCAGTTATTTTGGATCAAATTTAGAACCACCTGCATTACTAAGCCTCTACAACAGATCTAGCATGAAAATGCTAATGATTCTTTAACATATACATAAAAATATATATAATGTGCCAAATATTTTGTAAGCAAAATGTTATTTAATGACGTCAAATTGTACATAAAGCACCCAGTTAATTAGGATTCATATTGCTGTAAAAGCAACTCTACTGTTAAACCCGAGAACTGTGACTATTACATATTATGTTTTATGTTGGTTAGGTCCAAAGTCATACATAGATAATGCTACCCTAATATTTCCCCCAAGGCAAAGCATAGCAACTGGACCAAATTGCGAAGTTTAATTCTGTTGGCGTATGGAGCAAGGATTAAGGCATTAAATATTTGGAATTTGCATTCATAGAAAAATAAGTCCACAGGAAATTACATTTCTCAACCATTTTTTATGTCAAAAATAATTTTAACTATTTTCTTTCTTATAAGAGGAGGAGTTTATCTATGGTTTAAAAAGAATATATTCTCTCTTTCAATCAATGTCATGATATATACATGTGATATATAGTATACAAAATGGCATGATCTATAGACATCTTTCCCTTGAATCTTATACCTCCTCTTACAACCCAGACTGCGAGGTCATCCTCTAATGTCCTGTGGTCCTGGTGGGGTCTCTTTTACTACTTCCAAGCTTTCAGGTGCTTTGAAAATCATCTGGTTTCATTTCTTTGCTTTTGAGATAATGAAAGGAAGTCTCAGAAGAGATAAAATTAACCCAATCTAAGTCATTGAAGACTAGGAAAGAATAGTGTAAAATCACACTACTAGGAAACATCTTCCTTCATAATTAATTTGAAAATTCCATGTCTAATCTGGAACGAAATATATCCTGTAAAGGAAAATTCCTTGAATACCATGGATAATGCATTCTAATACCTAACAACCTCTCCAGTCAGAAGTGTCATTCTTGAGTGTGATAACCTCTTTTCATGCAAATTAAGCTTATTTCCACTTGTTAGCTGCTTAATAGAGATGGATGATAGTCACTTTAATAATTATAATCACACACATGTGTATTAAAATACTTCTCAGTTTTAACTTACTCTCCATTATTTTCTTTGCATCCCCTAAAGAACCCGGCACCTTTAATTTTTGAACAGAGGTCTTTGCTTCCCTTCTCTAGTTGCTGAGCCAGAAATGTAACTATCATGATTCATTCCTTTACTTTTTTCATTTCCCTCTGCAATTTTTTTTTGGTTTCACTTCCTAAATGGCCCTCAACTTTTGATCCTCAATGTCACTGCTGTAATTTATGCCACAGTCGTTCCTCACCTGGATTATCATAATTTTTACCTGATTGGTTAGTCAACAATTATTGAGACAACGAGCAACCCCCAAATCTTAGTAGTTTAACAAAACATTCATCTCATGTGCTCATTGCTTGAGGACTACAGGTCAACCTTGGGCTCTGTTGTGCTCAGCTGAGTTTGGCTGAACATGGCTGGGCTTTATGGATCTCCTCACTCTGGGACCTAGGCTGAAGGAGCAGCTTTATCTGGGGTTTACTAGTCTCATGGCCAAGGGCAGAAATTCAAGGGGAACAGAGCCATATCACATACACTTAAAGATTCTGCTTGGAGGTGGCATATATTGTATCCAGTAAGATTCTGTCAGCCAAAGTGAGACTCTTGGCCAAGCTCAAAGTCGTTGGGGGAGGGACGTGTACTATGCTGGTCAGTGAACGTGGCAAGGGTAGGGAGGGAATAAACAAGCATGAACAAATAATGGCATCCACCACACTCGGGAGTTCTGTTCCTCTCCAGTTCAGTTTTGCACAATTTACCTCACAAACAGGCTCACTACAGCCGCTCAGTAGTTTCAGGATTATTAAGAGCTGGGGTGGGGGAAGAATTAGTGACCTCCTCAGAAACACGAGTCTAGAAAGAGAAATAGAATTTCCTATTAGAGGAGAGGAAAGGCCAAGCATACTCGGCCCGGAGAGCTCCAGAGAACAGTACGCTGGGAGTCCCTCTGAATGACGAGTTCCCTGTTTCTCTAGTATCACAGGACATCGGAGTGTCTCAACTGCAGTACAGTGGTTTGCTTCATGGTCGCCTCCACCTGTCCCCATACAACTGCGAACTTCCTGATGGCCGGTATCGTGTCTCTTTCATCTTCAATTCCCAGCTCCTGGCCCAGTGCCTGGAACAGAGGAGGCGCTCAAAACGCTTCCAGGGCATGTGCTCATGCTCAACAGGGACTGATGTAGATATTTGGGTCCCCTTGATCATTCTGCAGGGCTGAGACTGATGGACTTGAACTGGCAAATGGACTGTCGCTTTCTAATCCCCATTCCATGCATGTTCTGGAGACATTCCTTCTGTTAGCCCTTCTCTCAATGTCCTTACTTTGTCTTCACTTATTTCCTCTCCTCACCTGTCTTTACTGGCTGCTTTTTAATCAGTGCTTCTCCAACTCATCAAGACAATGAAAGTGTTAGCCTGTTTTCCTGATCTGGCGGCATCTGTAAACCTAAAGGGACTCATTATTCAATGATTCATATGAACCATTTTTTTGGAAGTATAGTTGATTTACAATGTTGTGTTAGTTTGTGGTGTACAGCGAAGTTATTCAGTTGTGTGTATATATATATATATATATATATATATATATATACACACATATTCTTTTTCATCATAGGTTATTATAATGTATTGACTATAGCTCTCTGTGTTATACAGTAGGACCTTGTTGTTTATCTGGGTTTTTTTTTTTTGCTCTCCTTTCCTTTTTTTAAAATTTCAAGTATAGTCAATTTACAATGTTGTTTTAGTTTCTGGCGTACAACATAGTGATTCAGTTACACATGTGTAAATATACATTCCTTCCCATATTCTTTTTCACTAGAGGCCATTACAAGATATTGAATACAGTTCCCTGTGTGAACATAGATACTGAATATACAGTAGGACTTTATCTGTTTTATAGATGGTAGCTAGTATCTGCAAATCCCAAACTCCTAATTTATCCCTCCAACCCACCTCCCCTTTTGATAAACATGTTTGTTTTCTATGTCTGTGACTCTGTTTCTGTTTTGCAAATAAATTCATTCATCTCTTCTTTTTTCTAGATCCCACATACAAGTGATAGCATCTGATATTTGTCTTTCTCCGTATGCATATTTCATACCGCATCCAAGGCGGACTTTTTATTTGCACACTAGATGTACATTGAATTCAGCTTTAGAAGTGAATCCCCACTTTCTCCATTTCCTACAAGGAAAAGGCCGAGTCCCTTACTAAGATTTTCATTCTAGCTTCTTCACACCCATTGCCCTTCAGGTCTGTGGCCCCTTCTCCCTGCACCTCCCTCCCCCGACCAGAGCCTCATCCAATTACGGCTTTCTGCTGTTCTCCAAACACATTCTGCTTTCCATGACCCTGGACTTGGCGTTCCTTGATCCCTTTGCTAGGAAGCTGACCTTCTTTGCCTCTTCTAGGAAAATCCTCCTCACATTTCAAGGCTCTGCTCTATGAGGAGGTCACTAATTCTGCCGCTAACTCTTTATAAGTGCCAGATGAATGAATGAATGAAAGAATAAACAGCTTACTCGACAGTTCCGATTTATTTGATATCAATGTACAACATCTCTCCTCTATAAGAGTTGGAAATTTAAGTTGTTTTGATTTGATATTTCTGATTAACCAATTCTATTTGTCCTTTTTTATATTTTAACTTGGAATCAGTAATTCTTTAGTCTCCTTTTCCAATATCATAATAAGGATTTAATAATACATTCCTTTGTAGATAGTCTTTATTTTCCCAATATGTGGGCTGTTGGTTTGATCAATTTGCAAGCCCAGTGCTGGCTGAGGCTTTAGTCTTTATTTTTGTGCACGTTTAAGTTTCTGCCTTCTGAAAACCCAGAATCTAAAATGGACATCATTCTCTCTGACAAATCTTGATATGATAGGTATGCCTGCTATAGTGTGAACTTCATGAAAATACAGAATGTGTTTTTCTTTTAAAGGACAGGTGGGTTATTATTATGGAAATAAAAGAAAAAATGGAATTGTATCTTTCAAGAAGATGAAGTGAAAGGAAGAAATTACTATCCAACTTACAGTTTATCAGAGAGGTTTAATGACCCAGCAGAAAAGAGAGTGTATTGGGAAGTCTCAGTTTTAGCGGGAATGTCTTACGCCTGGCCTCTGGAACCAAGTGCTTTGGTCTGAATCCCAGTTCCAGCAACTTAGCTTGAGCGAGTCACTGAAGCGCCCTGTGCTTCAGTTTCCTCATCTATAAGATTGGGGGTAATAACAGTTATGCATATCACGGGGTTGTTATGAGGGTGAAATGAATTAATATACATAAAACACTGAGAACAGTGCTGGGCAAGTGCTTTAAAATGTTATTTCTGCTTTGGAATTTCTTCCACTTTTTTTAAGCTGGAGAGAAAAAAATCCTTGCTCTCACATTTCTGGATTTCAATTGGAAAATCGGTAAACAGTATGAGGCTTTGAATTTCTAAATAGGTGCAGCTAGCCATCATAAATTCCATCCCAGTCGCCTCCCTCCCCCAACAACCTAGTCGCCTCCCTCCACCCATAACCATTGGAGGATGCTGCCCTCTGGTGGTCACTCAGAACTGCTGTATCGCGCAGTCAGACACACGCCAGAATTTTCTTTTGTCTCCCTTCACTTTCCTGTAACTCAAAGGTTAATTTATCAGAAGTTAAAGTATTTCCCTCTAGGCATTACTTGAAACATAACTGCTAAATCATAGAAACATGTATATTTCAAAACTGGACTGATAATTAATATAATTTGTATTTGAATAGTTAGAAACAGAAGATAATGTTTGCAATTGTAAAATGTATTGCCTAGGTCTTTTTATTGACTTGTTTGAAAATCAGATAAATAACAGCCAAGTACTTAAGCTATTCTTTGATATCTAAATATTCTTTTAGGAAAAAAGTATGAACGTTAGTATAGGTATAATATTTCGTATTAAAACTTAAATTTTTATATTAAAATTTTATTATTCTGGAAAAATGTTTTCCAGATTTGGGGAAGCAAAACCATAGTTATTAAAATGGGAATTTATGCATGCATATAAAGTCTATTAGTATTGTAAGTTTTATGCTTTTCATCTTCAAAAAGCATCTTTAGTCAATGCCCCAACTTTTGGAGCCCTTTTTCTTTAGGAATCTCATATTCAAACATTTACTTTCAAGTGAAATTATGAAAAAATGTTTCTTTGCTAACTCTTTTGAAAACTTGCATCGCTCTGGAACACAATTTGATGCAGTCAGCTCACCTCTGCTGGGTGAACTGTTACGTAATTCCCAGCACCAAGAAAGGGCACATCAGAAGATCAGGGACTATTTATTTACACATTTGTTATCGGTTCTACTTGAGAGTAAAGAATGAGTTTGAACTCTAAAAGCTGCCCCTGCAGGAAGCCCCATCAGTCTCTCCACACTTCTGCTGTCACTCCTATTGTAGGGCAAACATTATTCAAACCGCAGGCTCCAAACTCCCAGGTAACTGAAGCCAGCAGGAAGCTCTGTTTGATATCAAGTATGTTCTTCATCAACCTTTTTGTTGTGATGGGAAGAAATGAGCTAACTTTACTTTTATCTTGCCCTGTTTTAACATAACCCAGTAGGTGAATGCTTTATTGGTGCGCCTTGGCCAAACTCTTTGATATATACTGACTTCGTGGTCATAAATTTTCCATATGGAAAAAAATCAATGTTTTTTTAATATATCCATATCAGCCAGAAAGTAGTACATGTTCATATATTTTTTATTAGAAGTATGTTTAAAATTTTGCTTACAGGAATTGACACATGGAAAACACAACTTGATTTATCTTATTAGATTCTGGGAGACAGAAGCCCTTCTGCTGTTAACCAAGAATCAAACATAACAAAGCAATCCTGAACTTTGAGGTCAACGTTATAGACTCTGCTGAACTCTTAGTCTCAGTGCTGTTTTGTATTCGAAAGACTCCTATAAGCTAAGAAATGAAATGAAGCGTCTTTATATTTTTCCCTCCACGAGTAGTTGGTTTTCAATGAGCAAGCTGGCGGTGCTTGTGTGGTGGAGTTCATTAACGAGTGTACTTCTAATGCTCATTCTGATTTGGACACACTACTAAACCCTGTATTAAATCTATTCTTTTTTCTCTGTACATGATTATTTGTGTAATCTTGTTTGGATTCAGTATCTGTGTTTTACAAGGAAGAAGCAAATTGCATAAAATACAGAAGCTTTAAGCAACACATGTTTAAATCTTAAACATTTATTAAGATTTAGGATGATCTTAAACTCAAGCCTTTACCTTTCCGGCATCGTCTTCTGTGATGCATGGTCTATTTTAGATGCCGAGTTTGTTCCAAATCCCTAGAATCCAAATAATCAAAGGCAAGGAATTCAGAATCTCCTAAAAGAAAGAAATAAAAATAACATGAGAAAATTTTACTATTTTTATTTTAGCCCAACATTTAAGATTTTATAGTACCTTTTGCAATTTAAAAATGTATAAATAATTCGAATACCAGTTATTTCAAGGCTGTCTTCATTCCAGGATTAGAGACATCACGTATATTTAAGCACTTAATACTCTCACCCAGAACCATTGTGATCTCACCATTCAGAATTTGTAAATTGAGCAAATGTCCCCCTGACATTTCTGCCAGAATAAATAGTGAAAGACTGTTAGGAAAAGGAATCATGACAAAGGAAGAAGACTGATTTTCTGTTTGGATTTTTCATTTTAAGCCAGGGACTCAACCCCGGTACTATGGGCATCTGGGGCTGGATAACTCTCTGTTGTAGGCGGCAGGCAGTCCTGTGCATTGTAGGATGCTTAGCTGCATCCCTGGCCTCTCCCTCCAGGTGACAGTAATGCCTCTTCCTCCCTTGTTACAACCCAAAATGTGTCTAGACACTGCCAGGATGCCCTCTGAGGGACTCAGTTTTCCCCAGCCCTGTCAGAACCATTGTTTTCAATCAGTACACTGGGTACCCCGTTACTTTTCTCCCAGCATCTCCAATCAGGCTTTGCCATTTTGCATGGCTTCTAAGACCAGATGTAGGATAAATGGTCACAAGTATAGTTCTCTGCCTCTTTTCTATTCCTCGCCTCTACCTTTAGCATACTTCCCCATAAACACACGAAAGTTGTAGCTAAATCTTCATCTTATCATGGTGGCCACCAGGGGAGGAACAAAGATGGAATGGGGAAATGGAAAAAGCATAGATGGAAGGCCAGCAGCCCTGTGTTTGTTCTCTGATTACTCTGCCTATGCTTAAGTTAGTTCATTCTTAAAAGGTTGATTGCCCCTGCGCTGCAGGTGTTGTCGAATTATACAAGGAACTGCACGGAAAGGAAAACACTTTGCAGATTACTTTTGGAGGGGCAAGGATGGGATAGGGGCTGTATTTTGATCTTCTCACTGTACACTCCCAGCATCAAAGTTCCCATTTTACGTATGGAGAATCTGAGGTTCTGACAAAATAACTCTGCAAGGGCACACTGGTGTTAAGTAGAGAAGTCAAGTTGTCTGAGCTTTCAAGGTACCAACCATATATCACACTGTTCCTGAAACAAGGTGAGTTCTCAAATATTATTTATTTACTTGTCTTAGGGAGGGACAAAGTATAATCTGTTAAAATTTTGTTCCATCAAAAGACAAACTGAACGAAGTACTAACCTTGTCTATGATAATCCAAAATATGTTGGTAAATTTAAAATGATTGTCAAGAGTCCCTATCTTTTTGGGAAGGTTCATACTATTCAATGAACTGGGAGGTTTATGCTGTTGGGAGTTAGTTCAGCATTTTTGCTAAAATATGTGCTTGTTCCTGTGGCTCCTGCTTACTCCTTCTCCCCTTGGTTACTTTTACTCTTAACGTTGTTTCGAGTCACTAGCAGCATGAAGATGACCGAGGCAAAAGCAGATTTGTCAGAGAATCCTCGAGCTGTTGGACGTGAACTTTTGGCAAATCTGTTTTTGAAGGAAAGAGGTACACGTAGCTCTAGGAGTCAAAAGAAAATTATTTTTCAGATTAAAAAAAATATTTTCTGGTGGAAAGGAACTCAGAGTAGGAGAGTGAGATAAAACAACAAAACTTAAAGATGGCTGTATTTTTCTCAGGGAAATTTTTATTTTGATCATTTCTACTGGAACATGTGAAAATTTCAGAGCAGAGGGAGAAGCCGGACTCCCCATCACAACGGTCCCCTGGCTGTAGGCGTCCTCACAGTCCCACCGGCATTCTTTCTGGGCAGCATCTCAGGCCCACGTGTCTGTGGCCAGAGGAAGAGGACGAATGATTACTCCAGCAACAAATGACAGAACCCATTGAGGGGAGGGTGCAGAGATGGCCAAGTCTGTCCCCGAGGCTTTCTTTCTGCCTGTTCTCCTCTGTCTCCGCCTTCCTTCGGCTCTTTAGAAGCACAATTTCATTCCTAGACTTATGTAATCTCAGAGCTGGAAGGCTTCTCTAGTCAGAGGTTTTTTTAAATAAACCAACCAACAAAAAAAGAACCTCTTTAAAATCTAGGGAATCCCCTTAAAAAACTAAAAAATAGTCTTACCACATGACCCAGCAATCCCATTCCTGAACATACATCTGGAGAGAACTCCAACTCAAAAAGCTACATGGACCCCAGTGTTCAGAGTAGCACTATTTACAATAGCCAAGACAGGGAAGCAACCTAAATGTCCATTGACAGATGACAGGATAAAGAAGTTGTTGTATATATGTATGTGTGTGTGTGTATACACACACACACACACGCACGCATACAATGGAATATTACTCATCCATAAAAAAAGAATAAGATAATGCCATTTGCAGCGACATGAATGGACCTGGAGATCATCATTCTAAGTGAGGTAAGCCAGAAAGAAAGAAAAATACTGTATGATATCACTTATATGTGGAATCAAAAAATGACACAAATGAACTTATTTATAAAACCAAGACAAATTCACAGACATAGAAAACAAACTTCTGGTTATCGGGGAGAAGGGGAAATGGAGAGTTAACTTAGAAGTTTGGGATTTGCAGATACTAACTACTATATACAGAATAGATAAACAACAAGGTCCTGCTGTATAGCACAGGGAACTATATTCAATATCTTGTAATAACCTGTAGTGAAAAAGAATATTAAAAGGAATATATATATATATAACTGAATCACTATGCTGTACACAAAATTAACACAACATTGTAAATTGACTGTACTTTAATTAAAAACAAACAAACAAACAAAAGACATGGAATCCTTTGTCCTGGAGAAAAACCTCATGCAGAAAAGAACTAAGCAGTGTGGATCCAGCATGGGCAAAACTGGGCATGCCAGACTGCAGCTCACTGATGTGCCTGCCCCAGAGTTCTTGCCTGAGATGTGTACTCCTTGAACAGCACAGGGGCTCCTAGGAACACTGCATCCGAACCTCTCGCTGATGAGGAAACCGCTGCTGCCAAGTCTGGGTGGGACATCTGTGGCCACATGGGTCTCCTGACCCGCAGTATCTCTACACAGAATTAGCCAGAAGGTCTTTGGCTGCCAGACCCCCTCTGCTAGGGTTTCAGACCTCCTTCAGACAGAGAGGGTCAGGGTGAGGAGCGTGGGGTGTGAAAGACTCTATTCTAGTGGTTTTCATTCTGATTACAGGGGCTTCTGAAAAGGCTTCTCCAGATTTTGGTTCCAGCCACACCAGTAAAAAGTCGTACCAGGGACTTTTAGAAATATTTGCTACTTTTCATTTTGAAAAATGATGCCGGTAATTTATGCAATTCTCATAATATTGTTTCTGTGGGGCAACACTGGACATCATAGACCCATTCTAGAGAAAGGAAGGCCTAGATGCAAAAGGATAAAAGTCATCCACAAACGGAGGCTGTGTCGGACTGTGAATTCCTGAGTGGTTTTCTAATGTTAGGTTCAAACAGCATTTATGAACATTCTTAATTTATGAAAAACAATTATGCTGTCAGTTTACACTGGTAACTGTGGAGACCAAAATTTAATAAGATGGAGAATATACCAAACAAGAGAGGAAAATGTGTGAAAAATTAAAATGACAAACCGAGGTTGGAGGGTATTGTAAAGACCATTATGTATTCTACGATGGAGCCAAAAGAAATATGGGCTCAACTTGCCAGAAAATAATTTCAAATTTTTATAGAAAACCACTTCATAAATATAAAATTATACTTTTATATTTATATGTGTCATTTTTCTATAAATTTTAATATTTGTTGTCTGTGTTTTCAACTATCATTTATTTATATTTGAATTTTCATGGCTATGGATGTAGCATAGTTGTCCGATTTCAAAAGTTCTGAGTAAGTTTCCTTCATTTCCAATTAAACTCATCACTCTGTATGGTATTTCTGGCAAAAGGTAAAAGACAGATACCAGCTTGCCTTTTAATAGTGATAATTCCTCAGATGTGTTAGCAGCGACTTAGAGGCCAGTCACAATGGGAAGCACTTCAGTGTCTATAATATTTCTGATTTCAGGTCTGTTAATTCTGAAATCCCTCCTGTTCATGCATAAAGTGAGAAAATATATTTCCACCCCCAGCAGGAACCATATATGTTCCTCTAAGGACGCTGCTGACTCTGAAGCGCAGTGTGTGCCTATGTGAGTGTGATTTGCCTTATACCTTCCCTTAAAGATTATCCCGAACATATCAGGGGATTTGGAGAGACTGATGGAGTGAGAGGCCGTGAACATCCTGTGGGGATGGTCAGCATGCACTCCGAGAAGCGGATTAACAGATTGACTGGACAGCCGTTGGCACCCACAGCAAGTGGCTCTGGCCGCAGCCCTCAGGCGTGAGAAGTGGGTTCTTCCAAAAGCAAACAACCTTCGACCCACGGGCTTCATCTGGGCCCATCAGGTCAACAGTTGTTTCACAGAACATCGGCAATTGTCTTTCTCCTTGTGTCAGGAGCCTCTTGAAACATTATACGAGGATAATTAAGTGGTGAATAAGGGTCAATGTGGACAAATAAATCAAACTGATAGTTTGAACACAGACTGATTGAGCAAAAACAAGGACCTCTGCCATGCCTGTTACTGCATGCTTGATGTTAACGGACTTCGTTACCATTACATCCAAAGGCAGCAAGTGGGAAACAAAAGCTGAGCAAAGAGACATGGGATTTAATTGTTCAGCTTTATTTTTGAAATAAAGACACGCGGCGCATCCATTTAGTTGACTTTAGTGGAACACAAAACCAAACCCATTCTTAAGCATGCTAACTGAGTTAGAAGATGCTTGCTTTCTTCTTGTATAATAGAGATGCACGAAATACCAGTGGAATCATCAGACTTTTAGAAGTTCAGAGTTAAAAAATACGATGAGAAGTGAAGTCCCTCTATCTGTTGAGACAGATGAAATATACCTGTACCTGTAATACAACCTTGTAAACATTTTAAAGCATGTGTTTCTAATCTGCTAGTGGTAAACGTTTATACAATATGAAACAGTTGAAATCAAATACATTAACTTATGAAGGAGAATTTGTTAGCAGAAAGGCAGCCTAGAAATCAGGAAAAGAACAGGAAAGAGGAAGAGAAAGACAGAGAAAAGTCTTAAAAAGGCTGCTGTGTATCCACAGGATTGTTCTAAGTGGAAACATTATTAGAAAATACTTGCAAAGAAGAAATCTGTCTTTTACTAAGAATGAAGAACTTTTTTTCCCTACAAACATGCGTCTGGACTATTTTATTTGGATATTGGCATTCAACTTTTCCTAATGGTCAAAATTTAATATCACTATTCCCCTCTAAACGTGTAGAAATAAATATGTAGTTTAAATTATTAACTGGGGATGTTAATTATCTCAGTTATGCTCTAACACTTTTGTCTCAACTCACCACGTGGTGCTTGTATCAGATTGTGTAGGACCCTGGATTTAATAGCTTATGTCTTCACACGTGAACAGCATTAACCTTACAAACAGTGATAAGTAATAGTCTCTTATAAAAAGTGAAAGAAATTAAGTTATGTCAATACAATCAAGCAATTAGTAAATTTTACCATTAAAAAACCATTATTTTACAACCTCATTGAGTAGAAAAATTCATAGAGAGGAATGAGAAATTAATCACTTTCCACCCTTCTGTGCATTTGTTTTTTCTGTTTAGATCCCTTGAAGACGTTGGCAAGGTGGAGACTAGTGATTGCAAACAGTAATTTATGAATTTAAAGACAATTAAATGATATTTGTTTGGAAGCATTGATTACACATCCATTCCCCTATCTGGGCGTCTGTCTTATTTTTAATTTAAGTACAGCCATCAATACCAATATGCTTAGATTAATGAAAATAACACGATTTGTCATTAATGCTGTCTTTGAACCATGTTAATCTCAAGTAACTACCAAGAATAAGATCTGTGGGGGGGAGGCAGTCACTCACTGCAGTGCTCCTGGGTCTCCTCTCCCCCAGAAATAATTTCACATAAAGAATTAAAGAGAAGCCCGTCTAGGAGCAGCCTGCCCTGAGAAAGTGGGCTGAGAAAGGTGTAATGGGTTATGGAGGGAGATGAAGGCGAGTTTACACCATATCCAATCAGGCTTTTTCTTAAAGGTCAGGACATTCTGTCTGGGTCCATTTGTGTTTTTGATTCTGCCGTTGCACTATTCAGGAACACAATGTAACTGTCAGTCTCAACAACGGTTCCTGGCTCCGCTGGCTCCACGGCTCTCGGGGTAACGTACAATATTTCACATCCACAAAACAATTCGGCGTCTGCGTGGGCAAACCATATGATGACCACTGGGGAGCAATATGGTCACACCCTACTGAGCACTCTTAAGGAGACTCTGTAAAGAACTACATCTAAAAAGAAAGAAAGTTGCGTCCTCTGCTCTTTTGCTTACTTGCCAAATAGCATTTTAATGTTTCGTTTCCATCAGCGGACATCAAATGAAAATGTCTGTCCCTCCACTCCAACTCAGGAGGTAAAGGCAGCTTTACTGCTATGCAAAGCAAGCGTAGTCCTGGACGTAGGAGGGTGATAGATATTAGAAATAATTTAGCACATTAATGATGGCTGTATTGGATCTCACTCGTGTGTTTTTTGTTAAGACTGTTTCTTTCTCTTCCCAAACAAAACCAGACACTAGCCCAAATTTATAAAGGCAAAGGATGGGTTCTGACAGTCTAAGGAGAGCTGGGAACCAATACTCTGTATAACATAATTTTTAACCAGTGGAGTCTGAACTGAGCTCTGGAGAATTAATGCATATGGTACATTTTCAAAGAATTTGGCCCAGAATACAACTTTTTGGCCCACATGATTGATTTAAATTACACTTCAGTCTGTCGCTTTGCTCAGAGGAAAACTGGATAAAGAAATTATTTACATAAAACAACAGCAAAGAGAAGAAACAATAAAGAAAAGAAGAAAGCTTATCTTTTTAGGTGCACGGTTAGCCTGTCTCCTGCCTAGTCAGTATTTCTTCTTAGGGAAGGATTTTTAATTTCTATTCTTTATCCAGATTTCATTGAGAATTCACTTTGTGTCAGTGAATTTATTTTTAGAGATTTTTAAAACTTCCTTGAATTTTTCTAACAACAAAAATATTTTAAAATGAAATAATTGTGTGTTCCCTTCCCATCCTTTTCAACATTTTACCTGTGCTTCTGATTTCTTCACGTTCATAACACTAAACGCAGGAGATACATGATTTATTGCCGACTAGGCGGGGGAATTAAATGAAAGAGAAATCCGCTTTTAATAGTGAAGAGGAAGCAAGCCTGGGAAAGGCTAAATCCTGTTGAGAGTAGCTACCCCACTTCCCTACTCTCTGCAGTGGCGTTTCCTGCCACCACAGTTGAAGCTGAACCCTAGGTTTGAGTGGATTGGCCACATTGTGTATGCTCCAGGGCTTAAGAATCCGAATGTGTTTAAGGGTCAGGCCAGAGCAGTATGGGTGCAAGTTAGGAGGTTGTTCTGGGGACTGTGGTGAGCTCAGCACCTGTCCCAGCTGCCAGGTGGAAACGACAGTCTTGTATTTTGGCCAGAATTCCCTTTTTGTTGTTGTTGCTCAGGAAAAGTTATATACTGTGTCATACTAACGGACTATGCCTGGGAGCTGCTGGTAACCTGCAAGATGCCAGCGTGTGATCTGGGGTAGACCAGATCTGGCTTCTTAGATCTTCACCATGTCACTGATGCTATCAAGTCTTGGGTTGGGCTGCAAATTAGATGACAGAACGGTGAATTATTTTAACACAGGACTTGATTGCTTCCTTTAAGTTTAGAAGAATGTAGTCTCTTCCCTAGAAGGTAATAAAGAAACCGGGCTGTTTAGTAACTTCTTTGAGATCTTTACATTGCAGCTTCCTAAGAGCTATGATTTCTTATAATAGCAGCATGATGCCGTCTGCCGGTTATCACCTCAAACTCCCTCCCCCTTTTCCCCGGGTCTGTGACTGTGTAGCTAGAGACCGCCCTTCCCAGTCTCCCGTGCAGTTAGATGTGACCAAATGCTCCCTGTTAGAATGTGAGAGGATGTGATGTGTGCCGTCTCTGGGTCTGGAGCTCTAGGCATTGGGCTGCTTCCTCCACATCCTCTCTTCCTTGCCTATGGGCTGAATTGAGAATCGAGACTTGGTGGTGATCCAGCTTTGACCGTGATAACCATGCCCTAGGGGTGATGAAGTGACTTGGCGGATCCTGACCATCTGAAACTGGCTGGGAGCAGGGCTGCCCCACAGACTTGGACCACTCACTGCAGAAGGATTATGACAGAGAAATAAGCTTCTACGTTTTGGGAACCCCTTCTGTATTTTGGCATTGCTTGGTTAACAGCAGCTTGGCATTACTCCAAGGAATACACTCTAGTACATCCACCTTAAAGAAAATTACAAAAATACATTTTAAGGGCAAAATAGAAATAACGTGTGGCCAATCTACATCACCCTTCTCCTCCATGGTCATGTGTAATCGAAAGGTCATTGCAGTCCATCAGCGAGGAGGAAGTCCTCCAAGTGGGCGACTCCCTGTTGCCAAATGCAGAGCATCTACACTAGTATTTGTCCAATGTGAGTCACATTTGTTTTCTTGCAACTTTCATAATGTAATGTTATAATTATTGTATCTATCCTTTATTTAAATAAAAATGAACAATTTACTTAAGCTATTTCTCCATAGGAACTGTCAAATAGAAGCTAAGCACAAACTTACTTAGCTATTTTTAATAACTGGCTTTTTTCCCCGCTCTGGCAAAAAAGTTGAAGAAATGCCCCACAATGTTGTTGTCTATCCTCATATAATGTCGCTGATGGGAAGTTTTCACTGATGTGAACGCTTTCCTCTACCCAAACAGCTTCATCACCGTCTCCCCCAAGACCTGGAGCTTTTATTTTCTTCTTGACCTTTACTCATTTACTCTGTTTGTCTAGCAAAAGTGACTTGACTCCTCTCTCTGCTGAGATGATCCTACTGAGCTGGCTTGTAATTTGTGGCTCACATCTTTGCTTCCTTTGTGACATTCTTTCTAATTTTGCACCTAGAGTGACCTCAAGTTCTCGTCTGCTCCCAAAATGCTTATGGCTCTTTGTTATTCACTTGATATTTATTTTAGCATTTGCGTCTCCTATTAAACTAGTGGAGTGTGGCAGAAAAGTCCTAGCCTAGGTGTCAGCAGACCAAAGTCCTGGACCCAACACAGCATATGACTCACTCATTGTAATCTCGGTTTCCTTGTCTATAAAACCGGGATAATAATACTCAGGTGAATTGCTGGACAACCAAAAGAAACATTAAAACATTTTATAAGCAATAAAATGTTACATAAAAGAAGGCATTATTACTATCACAAGCACATATGTTTTACTGCTTTTTTCCCCAAAATATCAAGTACAGGGCCCTGAATATAGTATTAAATGAAAGCACCAACTCAGAATCTGAAGACCTGAGTTCTGGGGTCTGCTCAGTCAGCTGCACACCCTTTGGGTTGGCATCTGAATTCTGTTCATGTTTCATAAAATGAGCAAGTTTGTCTAGAGTCTAGACCAATGGGTCTAACCCTGGCTGCACATTAGAAATCCCTGGGGAGCTTTTAAAAAAAAAGTCATGCCTGGGTCCCACCTCAATTCTATACAGATTCTCTGAAGACAAGACTCAGGCCTAGGTTTTAAAACCTTTTGGTTTTAATTTGGAAAACTACAAACTTACAGAAAAGTTGGAAGCACAAAATTAAAACAATTTTTTTTCTTCTGAACCATTTAGAGTCAGTTGCCCACCTAATGATCCTCCATCCCTGAATTCTTTAGTGGGAATGAACTATAAACAAGGACAATCTTCAACACAGATGCCACAGACCCATCAACTTCCGATGGTTAACAGATACATTCAAGATCTTGTCCATGTTTCACCCTTGCCTCAAAAACGGCTGTTTAGAATCACATCTTGCACTTAGTTCATTTCTCTTTAGCCTCCTTTAGCCTGGAACAGTTTCTCGGTATTCTTGCACAACTTGGCACTTTTGAAGATTACAGACCATTGATTTTGTAGAACGTCCTTCAGTCTGGGTTGGTCTGATGCTTCTTCAGGGTTAGTTTCAGACGTGGCATGTTAGACAAGACTATCACAGAACATTTTCTGTGATAGATAGGTAGTTTAGAGAACTCTTTCATGGTTTTAAGTGTAAAATTAGAAACTTATCAATGAAAAGGTTCTTCCTACTGAGTCGCGTGACTTCAGTTTGTCCCATCACTGATGAGGCTCACTTTGCCTTGGGTGATGTTGGCCAGTCTTCTCAACTATTAAGTTAGTCTTGTCTCTCTTTGTAATAAATAAGAATTTAGTGAAGGATATTGTGTAAACATCTTGTACCTTACAAACTTCAAATGTATTCATTTATTTCTATCTATATATTTTCATGATTTTCTAATTTAATTCAATGGGCTTTAATATGTTACAATCATTGTTTATTTTGATGATCAAATTGTCCCCAGTTTGGCCAGTGGGATCTCTGTCAAGTTGGCTCCTGTGTCTTTTTCATATGTCTCCATCATTCTTTGAGTGCTTCCTGCTTTCTGGTACAACATGATATTCCAGGGTCATCTGGTCCCTTCCTTGCCCCAGCCCTAGAATCAGTGCTCTCTCTCTGACTCCTTTTAGTGGAGAATGGAATTTGAAGCCAAGCTCCAGGTTTTAGGCATGCTCACTGCCACTGGGCTATTGTGACCTTTCGGCCCTCTCAGTGGATAGTCAGGAAATCCATAAATGTATGAATATGTGTATACACACACTTTTATATCTGTATTTATTTCTATTCCTCTGTGTGTTCTTTGAAACCATGAGTTTACACTAATTCCAATTCTAATCTTACACCACAAGGTTTATCTTAGTTTTATCCTTTTCGAAATTTGTAACTCCTTCTCATCTTCAGGAGTTCAGAAATGTGAAACAAACACTAATAAAGGAACCCCTCTGGAGATTTTCTTCACTTTCATTGCCTGCCAAACATAAAATTAAAGTCACAAATTACTAAATAAAGTGCATCTCTTTTTGTAGCTCTACTATATGAAGGTACTTTAAAAACACACATGCATTCACATGCATACACCTCATAACTACACATTTTTTAAGCTAAAAAAAAGTACATTCTACCAGACATTTTAATATTGTTTTTATACAGGTTCATGGAACTGTGCTGTCCCTTACAGCCATTTAATTGTAATTAAAGTATTGTTTTCCTAGTTTTTTAACATCATAGGAAAAATTGTCTTTCTGCATTTCAAAAACAGAAGCAGGATGCATAAATAGACTTGTCTCTTGTCAGGAGTAGTGGAATGGAAGTCTACAAGATGGGAAAAGTTGTGCGTTCAGCATCCGGGATGAGCACACATTGAGCCAGACAGCACCATGCTGGAGCTCTGCCTGCCTGATGGACACAAAGAGATGGGATTGTTTGTGTTGGTAAAGCTCAAATCAGTCACAGTGGAAAAGAGGTGAGTACTATGGATGAAAATAGCCATTTGGGAGTGTTTGTATCATGTTAGCTGCACTTTGCTTCATGTGTCCTTTGTTTCCAACATCCCCCTTGGTTGGGAGACCATATTTCCAGAGGTATCACACGTCTCATTCACAACCCATACAGTTATGGGAGAGGGAGAGGGATGGTCTAAATATTGACATTTTCTGTTGAAGTAAGTGATATCTTTGGGGTGTTGGACTGCCAATGGAAAGTTGTGGTTGAAAAGTAAAAGAAAAATTAAAATTCTCTTCCAGTGAAAATTTTTAAAACTGCTATGATCATACCTATTATGCTGGGTTGCCAATTTGGGTCCATTCTTTTTTTTCTTTAATCCCTTAACAGAGGCACTGGGGATTCAACCCTGCACACCAAGCATGTGCTCTACTACTGAGCTATACCCTCCATCCCTTGGGTTCATTCTTTTCACCCCAACACTCATCACCTTTTTGTTTTTTCATTGAAGTATACTTGATCTACAGTGTTGTGGTAGTTTCTGATGTACAGCATAGTTATTCAGTCATATATATATACACACACACACACAGTCTTTTTCACTATAGGTTATTACAAGATATTAAATATAGTTCCCTGTGCTATACAGTAAGACCTTGCTGTTCATGTATTTCATATATAGTAGTTAGTATCTACAAATTGTGAACTTCCAATTTTTCCCTCCACTCCTCTTCTTTTCCCCTTGGTAACCATAAGTTTGTTTCCTATGTCTGTGAGTCTGTTTCTCTTTTGTAAATAAGTTTATTTGTGTCTTTTTTTTTTTTAGATTCCACATGTAAGTGATATCATATGGTATTTTTCTTTCTCTTTCTGGCTTACTTCACTTAGAATGATGATCTCCAAGTCCATCTATGTCGCTACAAATGGCATTATCTTATTCTTTTTTATGGCTGAGTAGTATTTCATTGTATAAATATACCACAACTTCTTTATCCAGTCATCTGATGATGGACATTTAAGTTGCTTCCTTTGTAAACAGTGCTATTGTAAATAGTGCTGCTGTGAACATTGGGGTGCATGTACCTTTTCAAATCGGAGTTTTCTCTGGATATTTGCCCAGGAGCAAACACTCCTCACCTTTTAATAGTTCCATTCCTCTTACTGCTACAATTCTAAGTGTCTAGTTGTTTGTTTCCTTTTTCATCACTTCACGCTCTTCCTTTATAGGTGGTTCTACATTTAGGGTCCATGCCACAAGGGTGCAGGTATAGTCATGTGTTTACTGTCTTACGTAAACAATTATTGCTTTAGCTGCTATGTCTTTCCTGGACATTCAGTTATTCATTAATTACTATCCCACTATATTATTCAATCATCCATCAATTAATCAATCAGAGTATTTTAACCTATTAGCTTTTTATTAGATGGAAATCAGCCATCACTTAGAACTTTTTTTAATAACTCTAACCAAAATTTTCTTTTTAAAGATTGAGGTCAAATAGCATAAATGCAGCTTTAGTTTTAGATTTTAAAGTAGATAATTGCCCAATTACAAGGCCTTAAAATATCTATAAATCATATGATTTAGTCAGCATAACCCAGTTGTTAATTGGCTGTATTGGCTCACTTGCTTAAAATACCTGTGTTTCTCTTGGGGGGAGACGAGGTAGGAATAGATGTTGAGAGATTGTTATAGAAAAAGGAGTCAGCAGTGTATGAAGATATAAATGAGCCATCTTTTCAAGAGATTGAACCATGGAAGACCAAATAAATTTTAAAGTAAATAAATGAAAAATGTGGGGAAAATATGTTACAAAAGGAAAGAATGAGAGTAGAATTTCTCTAAAAGGAAAATATTTTCTGAAAATGAAACTAGAGTGTTACTCCTTAAGAGTATTTTTTTTAATGTAATGAACCATTTCTTGTTCATACTTAAAATCTGTTGGAAGCAGTTTATCTTTCTATCAAGTCAGCTGAATGGTTTAAACTACACAGAATTATACTGTTCTGATGATCTACAATGAAGAGAGCTAATCTAACAGCTTGATATGTTTCAGAAATTTCTAAGCATGCCTTTGAACTAAGCCCAGTCTACCCCAAATAGATGATGCTCCATTTGAGACTTGAAAAAAAATTAGACATTTCTACTAAATTTTAAAATATCTGAGGGATTGGCCCTTCTCTGAGGGTATTTTCTGACCCATTTAGGAAAAGAGGAGGGTATGAAAAAAAAAAAGTAGCTCTGTTTATAATAAAACCTCTTTTTGGTATAAAACCAGTTAAGTAGAGACATTGCATCACGCATGAGAGAATCTTCCCCAGGGTACGTCTAAAACCCCGTACAGAGCGCCATGCGCAGACTTTAACAGATGCCCAACAGAGGAGATCCAGGCCCTAACCTCCCTCTAGTCTCTTGTGTTAATGAGGACTCTTGATGCGGTTTAAGGCACACTAGTGAGCGGCTCTAAATCAGAGCTCGTCCTGTGGAAGGAAACTTTACAACGGGTGCCGCGGCCGGTCGGTTAGAATTCCAGATGTGGGGCCTGCACCCTGCCTCTGACCAGCATCCATTTCTGCGCTCCACAGCTGGTCCATGTAAATGTGCCATATTGCCGTCCATCTGCTCAGAGAGTGCACAGTGGCACATCTCTCTCTGACAGTGGACCGTTTTATTGACTGCTATAAATATTGAAATTCATAGGCATGAAGCAGCAGATTTTTAATGTTACTTAGAGAGACATTTGAGCCACAACCTTTGGCAGCAGTGTACACTGTTAGTATCTCAGTACACTGTGCACCATTTGGTCCAGACTCATGAACAACTTTTCTGGGGATTTCATGGCTCTCCAATCCCAGGTAAAATGGAGTACAGACCCTGAGGGATGACATTTAGTGTGAATGTCACCCTGCATACAATGTGCATTTGGGATATGGACTTTCCAGCCCTGTGCTGTGTTAAACCATATGTTAATGTTTTTATACTCAGAAAAGATTAGATTGGGGACCAATAAAGTTTCAAAACTACAAATAATAGGCTAACCATTGCAAAACGGGAAGCATTCCTTCAGCTGATTTTTTTCCAAAGACCCTGCAATTTTCATTTTTGAAATGGCAGGGCTATATTTGGTTATAGGGAACCAGATTATCCATATTTTATAAGCTAATATGTGCGAATTTTGTACCAGCAAGTAAACATCCCCATTAATTTGAAATTACTGGCTTGTGATCTGGATAAGAACATAGAAAATTGCGTTCTTGTGTTTTCCCCGTCTTGACCAAATAATCCTAAGCAAACTTTGAGGCAAAAAGGAAGTAAATCAAAGCCCAGGAATGAAAAGGATGCTGGTTACCTTGTGTGGTTTCGGCTTCTGGGGTAATACTCTTTGTCCTTAAAGACCCAAGAGGCAAGGCGAAGCTGTTTAAAACAAAAATGGACACAGTTTCTACAGGAAGCCCCCTTTACTTTTCCTTCAGTTCGATTGTGAAAATGCTAAAGAAACAGAACACGTCCTTCAAGCAATCGTCAGAGATTTAACAACAGAAGCGAATCATTCATTTAGAACAGAAAGGAGTTGGAAAAGGACACGGTCATGCTCCCAGTTTGGCATTTGTTTACATCCGAGCTGTTTAACAAATGTGGCAACTATTAAAATATGAAATACTTTTCCTGCCTAATTGATATAAAGAATTGAAGATGATCAAAATCTAAACTGAATTTCAATGACTCCTCTGGCATGTACATTTCTCAATGCCGTGATGCTTTTTTGCTTCATTATCCTTTTCCAATTGCTCTATGGTCTTTGTAAGTTTCTTTCTTTCTTTCTTTTTTTTTTTTTTTGGTAAAGTAACAACTTGCATCTTTATTACTGAAGTTGTACCACTGCAACAATAAGCTGTGTCATTGCTCAAACATTTCCCCGAGTTCCCAATCAGCAGAGTTATGTAAGGTGGCAGGTTAATAAATGCGACACCCTGAAATCATTTGTACCAGATTATCTCTCCTTCCAAACTCTGACAGATGCTAAGTCCAGCTGGTAAAAAAAGTTTATAGGCGAGTTGGATCTGGGGTCTTCACACACTCCACAATGTTGGCTACCAATGCTTGTTTTAATGAGTCACGGATTGCCTGTTTATCTTCTGCTCCCTGCTGTTTCTGCATTTTCTCTTCCAGAACAATCCTAGAAACACATGCTGCTACAGACGCTGGAGCAATGTGTGTAGACATTTGAGCCAAATTATTATAAAGAACTCTTTCTTCTCTGATATTAAAAAAAGGAGCGAGAATTGCACATTGCCTAGCAAATCGGTCTCTCAGACGTTCACTGTGACATGCTCAATATGGCCTACCAGAAAAAGTTGGAGACATTTGAAACCTTAACAACTACACAAAATGACACTGTAATTGGCAGGTTTTGTTGTTCATGTTCTGGCTCAGCTAAAACTGCTCTAAACACTTTGTTTAATGATGTTACATTATGACAACACATGGCTTCTAGACACCAAGTCATCATGTTTAACATGCAACTACACAGGAAAAGGAGCAAGTGGCCAGGAAACAATACCAGGAGTCACCCTTCAAAGTTCTTGCTGCAAACCAAAAATGATTAGGCATGATGTCTCCAAATAATGCCTCTTTTCACTAAAGGCTCACTTAAGTCAGGTTTCCAATCCCTGGTTTTTAAGGTATCTTTTCCAGGAAGGCTATTGGTTAGAGTGTGTGTGTGCGTGACTTCAGAAATGGCTTAAAAAGGAAAAAGAGAAACATACAGGCAAGAGCATTGCTTTAAGCAAATTGCTTGCTGAAATTCAGATATTTTCCTTTGAATGTCAACAGTTTTTTTTTAACATAACAAGGAAGTACAAGTTGTCCCACAAATAGATTTGTTATTACTATATTCCTCTCCGTTTTAATACAGGCTTGGTCACCTCCTAAATGTCTAGATTTTGCTGTCTTAGAAACATATAATAAAATTTGGTGCAGCCTTGATCCTCAGATATTTTGATTTATTCTATTGTAGGGAGATGACATATAAACAAATGTAATGTACATCTATTTACAGGAAAAATACAGACTTAAAATGGCTTTGATGGAAGAGTTCAGTTAAAGATTGTGATGGCAGATTGGAAAATATTTGGAACGTGACATTTGGGGAAAGCATTTTATATTGGTATAATTAGATTTAGGTGAGGAAGGGTGAGATAAAGACGTATACAATTGCGTTTGGATGTTTGGGATATTCAGGGAGAAGCCCGGTGAGACAGACGCTGAGTCTGTGCATGAAAGCAGGACGTTCTGACAAGCTGATCTCAGTGTTTGAGGGGAGGCTTGGCGGTCGTTGCTGAGATAATCGTTTTGTCCAGGAGAAATCAGGAAACTGGTGGGTGGCATGCAGCAAGGATATGGTGCAGAACATCTTGCAGGACAAAAGAAGAAGGCCAGGCAATGTGAAGCCATCCAGAACTGACATCCTGCTTGAACATCATTTCATTATCTCAGAAAATCTGAAGGGATATTTTCCCCACATATCACTCAATGTACTTCATAGAAGTTTCCTTGTGATAAATCATCATTTATATTGAGTTCGGGAAAAAAATATTTTATTTCTTTAAGTAACTCTGTATTTTTATTTTTAATAATCAAGGATATGACACTATGTACTATATGAACATTTGAGATTTCAATAACTTATCACCCAGGGGTTGTTTAAGATTTGCTTGCTTTTGGCAGGAGTCTGAAATTTGCTCTTCCTGTGGTCTCTGTTGGGAGGTTTCTGCCTGGTTTCATCTTTAAGTCACCTCAGTTACTTCTGGAAGTAGAGAAACACAGAGTGGAGAAGATTCACAAATTTCCTCACACTTAGGACATTGGGCAGTGACAGTGCAGTTGCTTATTTATTTATTTATTATTCATGCTTCTTGATTTTTTTAAAAAAACAATTGATCTCATTTTCATTCCAATGACCTGATGGGTAGAGAGAAAAATCAACTATATTTTAGCAAACTTCAGTCTGTTTTCAATCATTTACACAGTTCTTTTTGTTGACTCTCGGTAAATATTCAATCGTGTGGCGTCCCTAGTGCTCCACTCCAACATGGCATCTGTGTATTTAACGAAGAGGGGCTCAGGTGCCCTCACGCTGGAAGGGGAGGAGGTATCCGGTCAGACTCCGCTTTTCCTCATACTGCCCAACATCTCTGCCTTTATCTGCTCTCCTGGGTGTCCCCGAAGACTGCCTCCTGCAGACTTTATATCCCAGCCTTCCTGGCTGAGTGGCTTCTGTTGGTTGGGTTAATAGGAGACACTAGCAGAAGATGCATGATTGGAAGGTGAAAAGTGAGGGCGTTTCTTCCCCGTGCCCTCCCTGCTTGGACACCACGTGTCTGACTGTGTGCCGCCATGATCACAGCTGGTACAATTCCGGCTCTCCATGGGCTCTGGCTCCCTTAGCTTTACAGGGAGGAAGACCATCCTGAAGTTGCTAGTCTCTGGGAGCCTCACCATCCACTGTGACTCCCTTAACTCTGCCCTTGCCTCTGGAGGTAGCATCTTTGCTGAGAGCCTACATTTGTACCATCTCTGTTCCCTGCCGGGGCCTTGGCAGACTCAACATGTCCTTGCACCGACCTCCTTTCCTCCTTCATGGGAGCCTTTGTTCTTGGGCTGCTGGTCCCCCCTGTATTTGTGTCTGAAGCCTGAACCAGAAATTACTCTCTCTCAGTTTACTCAGGACCCAGTGGCCCTCCCTAGCCAACAAAGACTGGCTCTTGGCATTTCAGACCCCACTGATCTTCTACTTCCTGCATCCCTAGCTCCTGGCTTATGCTGTGAGTATCAGTTCCTAACACTAAACTAAACATTCTCTGTGTTTCACTTGTTCATCATCCCCCTCCCCTAGTCCCTAGTAACCACTGATCTTTTTACTGTCTCCATAGTTTTGCCTTTTCCAGAAGGAATCATACAGTATATAGCCTTTTAAAATTGTATTATTTAATTGTTTTATTTTGGCCATGGTGGTGGGAGGGGGAGGTAATTAGGTTTATTTATTTTTAGAGGAGGTACTGGGGATTGAACCTAGGACCTCGTGTACACTAAGCATGCCCTCTACCACTTGAGCTGTACCCTTCCCCTTCAGTATGTAGCCTTTTCAGATTACTTCTTTCACTCAGGAATATGTGTTTGTTTCTTCCACATATTTCTTCTTCTTTTCATGGCTTTATAGCTCATTTCCTTTTAGATTTAAATAACATTCCAATGTGTGGATGTACCACAGTTTGCTTATCTCTTCACCTATTGAAGGACATCTTGGTTGCTTCCAAGTTTTGGCAATTATGAAGAAAGCTGCTATAAACTTTAATGTGTAGACAGTTTAACATAAAGGAAACCATAGGGACTGAGCCAGTCACTCCTTGTACTAAAGAAAGTGCACTCTGTCAGGTTTTCACCTTTATCTTATGACTTTCAAATACTGATAGAACATGACTTGTGAGGAAGGTTGTCCATGACTGTGTTCAAAAGGGAAAATCTGCATATGAACCAACGTGTTTCCTCTATCTTGCTGACATCACGCTGCAAGTTAGATTTAAAGTCTTCTTGTGCACGTGGGAAAATTGTGTTGGGAGCTTCAACCTTATTTCCCAACTGTTTCACAAATAAGCCTCCCTTACATCCAAAAACATTATGTTGACTCTACTCAAGAACATTAGAGATCTTTCCATCACTCAATAGTGGAATTCTTCTTACTTCCAGTCTTCCCCGACTCAACCGAATGAAGACTGAGTAACAATCCCCAATTCCTTGAGTGGTTTAATAGCGTCTATGCACATGAGGCCTTCTGTGTTTAATTTTGTAAAGTCAACATTTCCTTTGTTCTACTCCTTGGCCCTGACATCATTATCTTTGCAGCTACTTAAAAAAAAAAAACAAACAAAAAAAAAACAAAAAAACTTCAGTACTTCATTTGTCATTTTGACCTTCTCTATAGACTTGAATTACTGCCACATTAAGGCACCTAGAGCAAGAATATGACCCATGGCCTCTAAACTTGGAGATGGCACTGTTCTCCAGGGACCAATAGAGCCCTGTGGTCATCTGAACAGGGGGCGAGGGCAGGGAACCGCTCATGTGCAGCACCTGGAACAACAGAGTCATCACTCCAAGCATTTCATGCACTTTTTTTTTTTTTTTTTGATCCTCACAACCACTCTGGAAAGATAAAAATTATTCCAAATTTTTGAGGAGAAAAGTTGACTCAGAGAAGTCACGTGGTAGCTTGACAATGGCAGAGCTGGAGTCAGTCCCCAGGTCCACCTGTTTCTAACCACTGTCTTCTTTCCTCTGCCCGACTCATCTGAGCAGCCCTTCCGGCAGCATGATGTGTGAGCACTGTATCTAGGCGGGGCAGGGACCTGGCGGTCCTCCTTTGCCAAGTGCCATTGGTTCTACAATAGGAGCCCAGGACTGAGAATGGAGAGCTAGAGCCAGTGCACGAGGTGGACCGGTGTCACACCAGAGCCGCTGCCTTCCGGGACCAACTGTTGTCTCCCGCTGCTGGAAGGTGTCAGCACTGAGTTAAAAGTCACTCGAATTCTTCCTTTTCCTGTATTTCTGGGTGGTTTCAGAGCAGCCTCATCCTTGGGATACACCTTTCCTGAGCATGGCTGTATAAATATGGCCAAGTTTCTCCTTTACACATAAAAGATCTTTGTGTTGCCCACAAATGATGCGTGCTGTGTAATATTTTCTGTATATAAAAAAAGGACAATCTATCAAAATGTCAAGGGTGCTGCTCCGTGAAGATGGAATTTCAAGTGTTTATTTCCCACATTTCTACATTTTCACAATCAAACAGACAAAAATATCTATGTTGATGTTTATTTGAGAAACAGTACATATGGAATAATGTAGATTGTGGAGTCAGGTGAATTGGGTTAAAGCTGTGCTCTGTGACAGTAGAATGAGTCAGTAGATTCCATGAACTTCCCAGCCTTATAAAGGAGAGATGACCTAGTCCTTATGGGACTTCTGGGACAATGACAAGTGATAATGTATGTAAAGCGCTTAGCATAATGCTGGCCCACAGCAATCATGCTTACCGATATTTGCAGTGTGACTCACATGTGCCACTTAACTCATTTAATGCTCACAGCGTCCCAGGTGGGGTAGTACATTATCAGTTTCCTGCCTCAGGTTTAACTGAAGAACAGAGAGGTTATGTACCCTGCTTAAGTCTTCACAGCGAGAAGTGGTGAAGCAGGCAGGTGAACACATGTAATTTTGTTCCTAAAGCTTCTGTTTTAATCACGAGGCAACAGTGCTGTCAAGTAACACTGTTCTCAGTAACCCTCCTCTCAGTAGGCACTTGGTAAGAGTTGGTGAGCATCTGCCCACATCCTCATCAGCAAGATGTTCTGTGTATATGGATTACTTATTTTTAGTATCATTGGTGTTTAAAAGTCAAAGGAAAACAGGATCCCCCTTACATAAATATTGACCTTAGTGTGACATCTCTTGTAAAGAAGAATTGAAAAGTAGCTACAACACCTTCCTCCTTCTGTTTTTAACTATTTTCAATTCATTTTATCATGGGTCTCCTATTTAAACAGGTGGCATCTGACCTTTATAAGAAGACACTCTATACAGTTTTCATTGTAATTAGGCCCAGAATCACACTGTTTGGTTAAAAAAAAAAAAAAAAAACACACACTCCTTGGCTGGAAATAATGAGTCATTTGCTATTCATGAAAAAAACTTCTTTAACATTGTCAGAATTTTAAAAGACCCATTTCTAGCCTACTGACTGATTCAATGTGCTGTGGTTTAATATAAGAAATACAAAGGAGAAGCATTTTTTCAACAATCTTACAATTATTTCTAGAAAACTTAATTTTTTCCCTTCTCCTTCAGCACAGGAAAATGTGCACTCTGGCAGATGTCAAAACATCAGATTTATGTCCATCCATTTTGACAATGGGTGTCCTACATTGTTTTAAAAAATGTTTGACAGGGGAGATAGTCCATCACCCTTACTGTGTATTTAACCAAGAGGAATTTTGTTCTAGGAATTCTGCCCATTCTCTTAAAGGAACCATCATTTATCTAGAAACTGACTTTATTCTCAACAATTTCTCTTATGAAAAAGCCTGTGTGTTTTCCATTAACACAGGAATAATTATTTAAAGCAATCCCCAATGATGTGTTCTCATTTTATTTAGCTGTTTTAACAGTATGCTAATGACAGGAAGAAAACATACATATAAAATATTGTAAGCATCAGGACCTGGTAGGAGAGAGTAAGTTGGGCTTCTGACCATGAAATCTTGTTCTGTGGTTGCCTTCTTAATGGCATCTCTTGAGGCCAGTGGCTTTACATTCCCCCAATTGTATGGGGTCACTCTGGCAGCACTGACCAAGTAGAAAACATTCAGCCAGAGAAAACAATAGCAGAAGTCACCCTTTAAGTGTCTTGCCTTCTCTATCACGCAATTGACTCCAAGGCTCCCCACTAAGATGTCACTGTTTGACCAGTTTGCTTTAAAACAGCTTAATTAGCTGAAAGGAAAGCTCTGTCTGAGCATGTTGGTGAGAAAAAAACAAAAAGATCTCTCCTTTCAGAAAGCTCATGCTCTATCTTGTGTTCTGAAACAAAACAACATTCCTTTCATACGCAATCAAGTCCCTGACAACAAATTTTCCTGGATCAGGAAAAAGCTGCTTTGGAGTCTTCACGTGGGCAGTTGGTTTCAGCTCTATATATGTGGGTCGGAGGGGAACCCAGACACAGTCGCCTCTGGCATTGCTAAAGGGATTCTTGCCAATAGCATGTGCTCATTTTCTTCACCCAGAAAAAATCTAAAACTGACTATGACATAAGACTATGTAGACTTTCTGATCAAAATCTACAAACTTTACCCTAATGGCAGCAATGTCAAAGTAACTCAAGTGCTAACATGGAAAAAAAAAAACTACCACTTGATTCATTTGCTCCTGGTTAAATTTTTTTTTAAATAATTCAAAAGAAACAACTCAGATTTTATTCCTGGGATGACCTGGCAAGAACACCTATGTCATAATACTTAAATATATTCCTGATTTAGCATGGATCTCCTACAAATGCATGCAGACCACCTGGTATCTCTGGACTTGGAGTCCTGCCATGAACATGGGAAGGCAGATTTGGGTCCCATCTTATAGTGCTTAATGCAAGAGGAAATGCACTGGCTAAGAGTGAATTACACTTGTTTTGTTTTTGTTGTTGATCTGTTGCACGTGTTTTTGTAGCGAACCTGTTTGAGAGACCCAAGAAACCCGTGTTTTCATTTTTTGAGGCAAATCATTAGGGAATTGTTTTCATTTTGATGGGGCTTGTGGAAGGAGCTACTGAAAACTCGAACCCGTGTACAGCAGCCCCACAGGCAAGCCAGTGAATTGTGCAAAAGAGAACCACTGGCCCCTTTACCATCTCTCTCTAGAAGGCTTTCTGGATTTGTCCTCTTTCATTTTCTTTCTTCCTCCCTCCCTCCCTCTCCCCCATCCCCATTTCTTTCTTTCTTTCGAGTGGAAGAAGAAAATTCCCATAGTCTAACAGTATCTAGCTATAATTATCAAACACTTCCCAACAATTAACTACTGTAGTCTGGCCTGGCTCCTTATCCAATTTCTTCTAGTCTCTACTCTCAATAGTCATTATCTGATGAACACATAAACTCCCAGGCAACTCAGGTTTCTCAGATCTGTTTTCATAACTTCTAAGTTATAATGAACACCAAATTCCAACCAAAGTACATTTGTCTCTTTATTGCACTGAGCTCTGTAATTTGGTATATCTCTGTAAAGTGTGTATGTGTGTGTGTGTGTGTGTGTGTGTGTGTGTGTGTGTGTGTGTGTGTGTTCAGTGTGTTGTGCGTTTTGTCAGTCTGACTTGAGAAAGTCTAAATGGTGGTTTGCAGAAATCCCTAAAATTGATGACATCCTTCCTAAAGTAACATTGGATTTTAACCTGGAACCGTGTTTCCTTTTTCTTTTTTTTTTCTAATGAAGAAAAGGATGACTAAATTCTGGGGGTGGGGGGGAAAGTCTATAATTAGCAATATAAATCTTTCACCGATTTCAGAAGGTCACCAGATGAACCGGTGCAGACTTCAGACACATCTGCTCTTTTGGCAACCACTGCCTCTTCCGAGCCTTCTCATTGGCTCCCGCTAATCAGATGCGAGGCCTCCTGGAAGCGGTCTGTGCCTCCCCGGGCTGAAGCCCGCACAGCCGACGAGGATGCTGCGTTGCTCAACGCCTGCGACCGCGCCGGCGCCGGCCGAGCTGCAGGCCGACAGTTGGGGCGCGGCCTGGCCGGGGGTGGGCCGCTAGGAGCAGCCCTGCGAGGCTCGGAGGAGCAAGTTTCCCAGGCCCGGGAAGGCTGGTCAGCAGCTCCCCGTGATGAACCGCTATTTTCAGGAACCGGAGGGGTGCCCACAAGGTGGCATCATTGGCGCCAACTGCAGAAAGAAGCCCTAGGCTAATCTTTGGAGGTGGGGGTGCTCTGTGGGTAGGGCAGGAGGAAGCCAGATAAAACCATCCGCGGGAAAAAAATTCAAACCTGAATGAAGTTGTTTCTTTAACATGCGTAAGCAACAGTGAGAAGAATGGACATAGTGTTGCTTCAAGTCCTTGGCTATTGTGCTTCAGACAAGAGGCCAAAGGCCAAGTGCCTTGGACAGAACTGGCTCTGAATTAGGAACAGACCTTAGATGCCGCACTGTCATCAGCACACTGTTAGAGAAACGATTGTGATGGTGAACGGCTCTCTTCAAGGCTAACGGTGTGATACACGTTAGGTTACGGGCTGAGGTTGGACTCTGCAGCTGCAAATTCGAACGAGGAATGGAACAAGAACAAGCTTCTTCCTGTTCTTAAAAAGCTGCAGAGTGTTGTCTGTAGGTCTAGTAACCCAGAGGAATAAGGCACTGGAGTCTTTTTGCATCCGTGCAGGGTTGAAGGGCAGAATATAATCCAAGTGCAATATTCTCCGTGTTCACAGCCAGTTTCTCACTTTTCACGTTCTGGTCAACTCCCTTTCCATTAAACAGTGATAGTTTTGTCTTATTTGTGAACTTTCTTCTGATTAGATAAGATCAGCAGCCTCCCCAAATTGTGCAGATACAGGATGTGAATATACTCATTTAGATCACAAACATACTCATAGAGTTCCCTAAAGTTAACAAAGTCCATTGCTGTATGTTATTTTCACTTCAATAACGGATCATTCAGAACCTATGCTTGTCATGTTACGTCCTCTTGCACCCAGAGATGCACATGTCTGTGCTGTGGAGTTGCTTGGGTTTACTGAAGCACGCTGGTCCAGCTCTGATGGTGAACAACACTCGTTGGCACACTGCATTTGGGAATGAGACTGGGAGAGGGGCAGAGGAAGGGGGTGGTGGAGAAAGTGTGGAGCCCTCCCAGCAGGAGAAACCTCAGAGTAGGGGTGATCCCTGGCCAAGCATCTGCTGAGGGAAGCCTGCAGAGTCTTTGTGCCTTGACACCATTCAAGGAGAAAAGAAAGAGGATAAAAAAAGAGCTACTATTTTCAAAGCTCCCCCTGCCATATTTTGTTATTTTGTTATATCCTCTCCCGCCTACTCTTATTTTCATCTCTCCAAAAAACATTAACAATTTATGGAGACAATATGGCTATTATGTGCTTCGAGTGTCCAGACCTTCTAGCATCTGACGGAGGCCCCTGCGGTAACTAGGTGTTTCACAAGGAAGTGTATTTAGGCCACGATAGATGCCGTCTCGCCATCTTTCATGTACCAGTAAAATGGTCTGTATGCTACTTTAGAACTGGATAATTACTATATGTGGGCTGTGTTTTTGGATTACCAAAATTAAACATTTCTAAAATTAATATGCTATCTGTTAATATTAAAGGTGCCCTATCATATATTCTGACCTCTGAGTTCTAGTATGCTCCTCAAATAATCTTAACATCTTAACTTTAATAAGTGATAACTTCCATGTCCTCATTCAGAATAGGTCCTGTTTTCATCACTCTGACTTGTAGATAATTAGAAAGAAAACTTAAAGGAACTATTAAGAAAATCATAGTGATGAAGAGGGAAAGGAGAAGTGTGTACTGAATTTTTTATTGACATTACTTAGATGTTATTTTTATTAAGATATTACTACTATGATTTTATATGCAGAGTTGTTTCTGATCTTAGACTGTCTACTTCAAAAGAAACTTAAAAAACTCTTTTTTCCCCCAGTTATGTTGAATTATAATTGATATACAGTGCTGTGTGAGTTTAAGGTGTGCAGCATAATGTATTGATGTATATATATTTTGTGAAACAATCAGGAAAGCTCAATCCCCAAAAAGAACACAAATGTGTGAAGGTTTAAAATTAAGTAACTGTGGCAATGGTTGTATTTTTATGGCTAATTTAAAGATGGTTATAACCAGCAGTTATATTTGTGAAATTGAAGTCATTGTTAAATGCATGCATGCCCATCTTTTCACTGGTGAAGTCTTAGCTATAAGAAATACATAGTAACATATATTTTACAGATAAAAAATGTATAGTGATACATATGTACAGTGTCTAGTTCATCTCTGTGGGGTCCTCAGAACCTGGGCGGGTGGCCAGTCTCCACCCTGGGAGCACCTGGGGTTGACGGCTTGCGACAGCATGAAGGCAGCTCAGGATCTAGGGTGAGGGAATTTGCTTGTCATAATTAGTCTTCCTTGAGGCACCCCCTCCACCCGATGCCGCAGATAGCAGGTTGGATCTCTCTGCAACTTACACAAAGGAAGCTCACTTCCCTGAGACCCTTCGTGCAGTTTAAACAAAGCAGAAGATCCACACCTACATTTCCATGTAATTTCTGTGGGATGGGACTGCACAGGGGATGGAGAACTGGTTTGCCAACCTGAGAACGCAGAAGGCAGTCAGGCAGGTGTCAGGGGACCCCTCTCATTCTTTTGGGCACATACCTTTCGTCTTCTGAATCGCTGGGGGAGGGTGGAAGTTTATACTTGAATGATACTCACATATATAACACTCGATAAACCACAAGTCAAAAGGAACTTGATAAAGGAGCCTGGTAGGAGAGAAAAGAAAGCCATCAAGGAACTTCCAAGGTATCAGTTTCTCTCCCCCAGGTATGTCATTCTTCAGTGTACAGAAGGCTTAAGGCATAATGCCTGGTACCGATACAGAGAAGCAGCGATTCTTCTTTGGGAGTATGGTGAAGACACTGACTGCGCTGAAATGACCTTGACAATATCTTCTGTGTTTTCTATGGAGAAAGGAGGAGTGGAAGATGAATTACTTACGCTGTCCCTTGTCTGTGGCAGAAAAGGAAGGTAATTTATTATCTTTTGATCTCAACCTATAGAAAGGTAAGAAAATAAATTTGATGAGGAATAACCTGGGGCATATACATGCAGTAGGTCTGTAACCTCCTACACGGATCCCCTAATGGATCTTTTTATGAAAATCCTCCTTGCATACCAGTGCAACCTCTCACAATAAGGCACGATTTCTAGTCAAAACCAATGTCCGCTGTGATGCTGACGGCCGCCCGGTGGGATGGGGTCATACAACAGCACCGCAGGCATCCAAGGGACATCGGTTCTCGACCTCTGTGTCAACCTCTGGAGTTCCCAGGGTCGGGTCAGCATCCTCAGGACGCCTGTGGTCTCATTCTGGGACACCTCTGGGCTATCCCACAGAACAGGGGCATTCTTTGCCAAAAGCATTCCCAGACCCACTTTGTGGCTCGCTTTGTAGAGCAATACTATGGAGCACGGAAACAAAAATGGGGAGTGGAGGTGGGGGCAGAGACTGTCAAATCACTGAGAAGCCTGGAAAAGACAGGCCTCCTCTCCAGTGTGGCTTTAATGGGAGTTATGGATTGATGCTGGAGAAGTCTGAGATAAAGAAACGATGCTTTCTTCATGCATCCCAGAAACTATGTGAACCACACACACATATTGCACATTTATATTGTGGATTTTTATTTTTCAACCATTTGGGAAACAGTGCATTATAATCCTTAAGGGATATGCAGACTCTGACATTAACACTCCACTCTTCTAGGGTCAGATTTAAGGAAACCTTGTGCTCGAGGACAGTACAAAGTAAGTAAGAGATGCCACTAGTCTGCAAAATCTCCATAACAAACCCCTTGCCCTAGAAGTATGCACTTTAGTTCTTTAGTAACTCACTTTAAGCCTCATTGCCTCTTTGTTTGGGTGCGTTTTCCTGGTCATAATAACATTGAGGAAAGGAACCGGAAGGGTGAGAACTATTAAAGGGAGGGGCGATGGGACAACTGACATTCTGCTCAGAAGGGGAATTCAGGACAGAGTTGTAATTCTGCACAAAAAATACTCTCGTTTCTAGGGGAAACTCTATCATAAGGACAGGTTCAACTGATGTCACCTGGTTCAATATCCTCTATTCTAAAAGATGAAGTGTATATTTAAAGCAAAATTCCATGAAAAGTAGGGGGAAAAGCAACTTTTTACATAAGTGGTAAAGTTTACATTATTGTACAATTTGCTTTTATAGACCTATTAATCTTTAAAGATGGCTAATAAGCAAAACACTGTACTTGGATACACATAGTTGGAAATTTTAATAGCTTATTATGCTTAAAAGTTTATTTTCAGAACGAGTTAATATATATTAACTAAAAATGATGGAAATGAACTTAGTAAATGGTGTATAGATAACTCTGCTTTTACAAGACTTATTTATACGAGGTAGAAAACAGAGTGGGTGTTTTTCTATGAGAGTAAATGCTTTTCTCCTGAGGGTGGCAGATGAGCTTTGTTTTCTTACTCTTTGGAAGGCCTGTGAGAACCCATGTACCAATCCTACCTGTAGAAAGAATGGCTCGAGGATGAAGCTCTCCCTCACCAAAGCTAATTTCAGTGTCTACTTGTGACTACTTGGAAAAGACCAATAAAAGCACACTATTAAAAAAATCAAATGGGAATGAGATCACTATCTCGAAAAGACATCTGCAGCCCCATGTTCATTGACCATGATTACCCATAGATAAGGCATGTCAACAGTCTACGTGCCCGTGATTGGATGAGTGGATAAAGAAGATGTGGTATAAATATATATATGAAATATTTACATAAATAAAATTTACATAAATATATGAAATCTTTACATGTTCAATATGAAACAAAATATTATTCAATCATAAAAGAAGGAAATCTTGCCATTTGGCAAACGATAAGGATGGACCTTGAGACCACTATGCTAAGCAAAATAAATCAGGCAGAGAAAGACAAAGACAGTATGATCTCACTTATATGTGGAACCTTAAAAAGAAAAAAAAACAAAAACTGAACTCATAGATACAGACAACAGATTGGTGGTTGCCAGAGGCAGAGGGTGGAGGGCTGGATGAAATAGATGAAGGTGGTCAAAAGGTACAGACCTCCAGTTATAAGACAACTACGTCCTCAGGTATAATGTATGGCATGGTGACTATAGTTAACAATACTGTATTGTATGTTTGAAAGTTGCTAACAGAGTAGATCCTAAAAGTTCTCATCAAACACACATCTGAAACTTGTAATTATGTAAGGTGATGGGTGTTAACTAAACTTATTCTGGTTGTCACTTCACAACATATATATAGATCAAATAATGATGTTGTACACCTAAAACTAAGGCAATTTATATATCAGTTGTATCTCAAAAATAAAATTAAAAGGTTGCAAAGACTCAAAAAATGAATCAAATGGTTAGAGAAATACAAGTTGATGTAAATTGCTGTTCTCTTTATCCATCCTGTCATAAACAATGGCTAAGGTATATGAAAAGAAAATGAAATTTCCTCACAATCTCCTAACCAGCTATGCTTTGCATATGGCAGGGATCTTAGGTGTGTAGGGCTATTTTTATCAAATCTGATTGCTTATGCCATGAAACATGATGTGGAATTTCACATTTAGACCTCTTGAACTACTCAAATACTATTAAACTAATAGTGCTCACCTACCCATGTTGGCTCATTTAACATAATTTTACTCTTTAAATTTTGATAATTTTCAGGAGACTATGAGAATCCATTGACTAGACTCAGTGCAATGTGCATATTTATTCATGTGAAATAAAATCACATTTAACCTGTCAGTGTGTCACATCTGTTAACAGCATTTACTGATTTCAGCTCTGGGCTTGGAATGTGATGTCTGGTTGTCATACATGATCTTAGGAAATTTATGAGAAAATGGGTGCATCAGGTGAGCCTAGGAGTGATCTTTTATACCAGATGTCAAAAACTCTAACCCCAAAACTTCAAAAAGCAATTAGAAAATGTTGTGTCACCTTGAAAATAGTAGTAATGTGAAAGTGACAAGCCAGCATGTAAATAAGGAGGAAAAATGAAGGAAAAAACTAAAATATTGATCTACGTGGTATTTAACACTGAGACTATTCATAGCAAACCCTTAGGTTGGCTTCTGATCCATGTGCATTACTTTACTGAACTGCATCTTCATCAGGTCTGCCCTCACTCTTGGGCAGCTTCATATCGATCATCAGAGGCAGCCCTAAGACTTCCCCAAACGCCCGTGTCAGACATTTTCTATGTAGTCATAGTCTTACGTCTAGGTGGTCTATGAATGCTCCTTTTTAACAGAAGCTTTTCCTTGACTTCCTAGTAACCAACCCCTGCACAACCAATCATAGGAGACCATGTGGCCGTGGGCATGTATTTTAGATCTGGCAATAATCTAAAGAGCACATTTGCTCTGGTCTCTGCTTTGGAGATATAGGATATACCCTTTTCACAGAGGAAGTTGGGACCCAGGGAGACAGAAAGGGAAAAATGGCAAAGTGGGCACATACTATACTTTAGACCTTGTCTCTGGGTTTGTGTCAATACTGATCTGTAAGAGATCTCCTTATTATTTTTAGAAATATTTTGAAATCATGGGGGTGATTTTTGTAAAATGGAAATAATAACTATATATGTCCAACAGTGCTGTTAAGAAGCCTCAAGAGAAGGTTTATGCATGGAAACAACCTAAATGTCCATTGACAGGTGACCAGGTAAAGAAGTTGTGATATGTGTGTGTGTCTGTACATACACACACACACACACACACACACACACACACACACACACACACAGGAATACTACTCAGCCATAAAAAGGAATGAAATAATGTCATCTGCAGCAACATGGATGGACCTAGAGATTATCATACTAAATGAAGTAAGTCAGACAAAGACAAATATCACATGCTATCACTTGTATGTGGAATCTAAAAAAATGACACAAACAAACTTATTTATAGGACAGAAACAGACTCACAGAAATAGAAAAAAACATGGTTACCATGGGGGAAAAGGGATGCGAAGGAATAAATTGGGATTTAGGGATTTGCAGATACAAACTACTATATACAGAAAAGATAAACAACAAGGTCCTACTGTATAGCACAGGGAGCTATATTCAATAGCTCATAGTAACCTGTAACAGAAAAGAATATATATATGTATGTATAACTGAATCATTATGCTGTACACCAGAAATTAATATGACATTGTAAATCAACTATACTTCAATTTTAAAAAATGGGAAAAAAAGAAAGGCTAAGGATAAAGCTCAGAGTTGGCCGTTATTCTAATGTTACTGTGTAGCCATGAGCCACACTTGTAGGGCAGAGAGAAACAATGTCATTTAGCTATTTAAAAAAATACAGAACCTTTTATTAGAAGGAACTTTAAAAGTAAAACTCCTACCTCATTGTTTTCTAAAAGCCTGAGAGGGGTGAAGTGACCTGCCAAATTTACCCAGCTAGTTAGGGGTGAGAATGAGAAGTGCACACAAATTCCCCCCTTCCTGGTTCAAGTCTTCTTTTCGCTGTGTTACAAGATGCTTGTTTTTCAGTCCAGCATTTTTAGCTTTGTAGATGCCTAAGACCCTTTGGGGGAATAAGTTGCATTCTTTAGAAAAGACATTAGCTTCCTAGGACCACAAGCACTTAATTTTCTAAAGTGCTTCTGCAGGAGTGTTCAATGCAGCCACTGTTTTTTGTTTGTTTGTTTTAATTTGATTGAGTGGGCCATTGTGTCCCAGAGAACCATGTACACGTTCTCTGCGTCAGAGACTGCAGCTCCCAGCTGGATACAGCCACCACTTCCCTAACTCTCCAGAAAAAGCTCTTAATCAGGATCATGTGCGTTTCCTAGTTAGGAAGACTAAGACTAAACATCATGTAGCAGTTGCATCTCTTCCACGTGGCACTGCGAAGTCTGCTTGCACATAGGCATCGGAAGAGTAAGGTGAGAGCGGATCCACTTGGGAAAGGGAAAATAGGCCAAACTGAAGAGGGTGAGAAAATGAGCTCATCTGATTTGATGTGAACATCTGCAGAAACTGTTAACGGGGCACTATGTCTAATTAAATCCATCAGACATATGCATGCCTGTTGTCTGTGGGACTGTGTTCTTCCTCACTCTGTACCTGTTGCTGGCAGGGCTGGACTCGCATTCTGTCATGTGCAATGTTGAAAGGGTTCAAGGGAGAGAAATTCGAGGTGCCAGGCCGATTCACTTAGAGATAAGCACATCACCAGGGGGAGACAACCACTCTCAGAACTCAAATACAGACAGAAACACTGGGATCTGATGATGCTCCAAACCACCAGTCCAGAGCCTCTCACAATTCTGATGGGAATGGTAGTCCTCTGGGCAGTGTAGATTTGAGAAACAAATTGATTCATTTCTTTGAGCATTCAACCTGTTCCACTGGGGGACAAAATGGTTAAGTTCACATCAGCCTCCACGTGTACACAAATGACTGCAGTGCAGATGATGAGTGATCTTTGCCCGTCCAAGCAGGTTTGTTTTGGACAGATGTTTCCTTGGTTATTCCACATTTGGTCAAGTGTTAGTTTGTGTCGAGTTATGTTCCAAGCCACTCCTTTGATAAGTCAGTCCCCACTCATTCAGACACAGCGTGCCCCCAAAGTAGTGGGTCTTGGCTTCCACCCAGTTCATTGGGTGGCTAGTGGGTACAAGTTGCCTTAAGAGAGCAGCAGGGCACAGTGATTAATAATGCAGTTTCTGGAGTCTCCCAGCTCCCCACTTGCTAGCTCGAGGACCTCTCAAGAAGTCTCTAGCCTCAGTTTCCTCACCTGTAAGGTGGATATAATAACATCTACCATATACAATACTCACGAGGTTTCAATGAAGCATGTCAAGTGCTGAGAGTTTCCCTGGCAAGGTGGGACTGCGCATCAACATTGGGTATTTTCATTCATTATTGCTGAACAAGCTGTCTCCAGCAAATATTAATTGTAGCTCAGTTCTTAGATTGGCCTAAAGAGGAGGGAAATGCAAATTAAAAACTCAGCCTGAGATTGAATAGCCCTATTTCAAGACCCATAATATTATTTAGACCTGTAATGTTACTTATCTCAGTTCTATATGCCACTAGTCACTTCATCACATCCATACCCTACCCCTCTGTTCATACCACATAGATACATGTCCATGGCTGATGTGGTCTGATGAATTAAAACTTAGGCTGACACAGAGAAAGACAAATATCATATGATATCATTTATATGTGAAATTTAAAAAAAATCTTATTTATAAACCAAAAATAAACTCATAAACATAGAAAACAAACTATGATTACCGAAGGGAAAGGGTAGGGGAGCGATAAATTAGAGGTTTGGGATTAACAGATACACACTACTATATAAAAAATAGATAAACAACAAGGACATACTGTATAGCATGAGGAACTATATTCAATTTCTTGTAATAACATATAATAGAAAAGAATCAGAAAAAAATATATGTATAGATATGTATAACAGAATTGCTTTGCTGTACACCTGAAACTAACCTTGTAAATCAACTACACTTCGGTGAAAAACAAAATTAAAAAAACTTAGGCTGAGAGACAGGAAAGTTGTGTTCTTAGCTAGATTTTCCAACTAAATCTATAAAAATGTACCTACTGCTTACTTAAGTTTTTAGCTAATGATATGATAAGGAAGGAATATTCCAAATCTATTCTCTCTCACTCATGGTCTAATGAGGAAATTCTAGAAAGTCAATGGTTGGGGGGAAGAGAAGGCTAGTGAGATTGGGATATCCAGTTTCTTCACCTACTGTATCTCTAGTTACTTACTTACCCTTTCCCCCTTCCTGATGTCCACACACACCAACCCAGGCTAACATAAACAAGATGACTGAGATCACGATGTGATGTATTCTGTGGTCTTAATAAGAGGCATGAAATATAAGTCTAAGGATGCCATGTGCATGGGATTAACTTGGTGGACAGCTTCTGCAGCAAAAATACAACAGCAGTGGGGAGATATTCTGTAGCAGGAGACACATGAGATCACTGAACTTGACATTGAATTCTCCATAGGACCTCTTAATGGATACTTTCTCATTTTTATCTGTTCCTCTGCTTTTATTTCAACTATATTGAGATCTGAGTGGTGATTAAAACAATTCTTTAAAGCACGATGTGCTCTTCCTGTTACAATGTATTTGAATTTTTATTTTCAATATGTACTTCAAAATTTTAATCTCTCACTTAACATAATGCATTCAATTAGACTTGTAAATAACATTTTGTGATGTTTTCAATGAATACATTAGTCTATTTTTGTGAGGCATTTGGAACATTTACAAAGTATAACGTCAGATAGGAAAAAAAAAACCAATACTAAGTAAACATTAACATTCATACTCACATCTTCATATCATGTCTGAGAAATGTCTTCTGAAATTAACCCCTGTGGAATAAAAGTCTGTGGAAACAGATGGACTTTGCACCTTGCCCTAAAGGTCAACTGGCTGGAGTGCTGTGAGCTTGGCAGCAAACCCCTTAGTCAAGGAGCTTCTCATAAGAAAAGCTTCGTTTTCATTTCAGTTCAAGTGACATGAGCGGGATTCAACTCCCATCATAGACTCAGCATTCAGCTAAGCCTCCGAAGGATTCTGTTAGCGATGATGGTGGTGCTGCTGCTCTGCTGCTTATGAGGGTGTGAAGCACGCTGTGTTTTCCAAGGCGCTTTCACACGCATCCTCACAATTGAAACTTAAGACATCACAGAGTGAGAAATGCGTATGCAAAATTTTTTTTTCCAGGTAGAGAAAAGACACAGAATTCAATCTGGGTTCTTGAATTTCTCGTGTCAGAAGAGATTTAAAATGTGTTGGAATAGATCTCAAAAGAATTCAATTTTCTCATTTTGCAGTGTGTGGTCTTGACTAGTAATAGTAACAGCAGCTCTGGTTTGGGGACCTCAGAACTCACAAAGCGTTTTCACCCCTTCACTGACTCTGCGCACAAGAATAACCAGCAGGGAAAATGGTCCTCAAAAATGACTGTTAGGCAATGATTCCTGCTGCAGCTGCTTCGTTTTGGAGGAATCTGAGTCTCCTGCATAAGAAAACTCAGGAATGTAGTTATTTCCTGTCCCCCTCTTCACTGAGTCCTCAGACAGCACCCACTTTATGTTCTTAGGCGGGAATGCTTGCGTAACTGGGTGTTCGACCGAGCACAAAATATGTTTCTGAACAGAGTGCCTACTGGATCTTCTCTATGACCATAGTGCAGCTCAAAACAACTTTGTTCAGGATCCAGCTAATTTTCTTTTTCTTTCTTTCTTTCTCTCCCCCCACCCCCTCCCGCCCATAACCATTGTTGGAGTGTTAAATGGGCATCTCTCTCATCTCCCAGATTGATGGCACCATCTAGGACTTCCCACATAGACAAGATAAACGAACGGCTTCCACGGACAGGTATGTAACTGTGGAGACAGCAGCGCTGCAGAAGGGGCCTCCTGATCAGAAAGAATGTCTGTCCCACAGTCAACTCTCTGGCTCTGCAGTCACCTTTGACATGACTTGCTGAATAGGAGTTTGTTTTCCAATTTCCATGGTTCAGCCATAGGCCATGCAAAGTAAATACTAGTAAATGAGCAACAGTAGGTTCAAAGGAACTTAAGACTAGAATCCCTCCTCCTTTGAAAGACAGTTTGGGTAGCATTCACATGTGAATCAATCTGTTTGGGGTCTTTGAAGTGACTTTGATTAAGAGTTGTGGCCTAATGGTAGTGAAATGGGTGGAGCCATCAAAAGAACTGGCAGCTTCAATATGGACACTGAGCCTGCACACCCCATCTAGAGAGGGCCCCAGGTAACTGGCCCTATGCACAGAATGCTTTTGGCCTCAGAAAAACAAACCAGGAACTCACTACCCATGGAGATCTGCATGGGAATGGGTTTTGTGTGAAGTAAAGGAAATATGCCATGCAATTTCCTATGGATCGGCTTTGAATTAAATTAATTCCCAGTCCATTAAAATCTTTTTTCAGTGCTCTTTAATGAACAGAAAGTAACAATTTCCTTTGAAAAAGCAAACAATTACATATATTTCCAATGGACGCAATTAATCTGTTTATGAATAAAATCTCAAATAATAATAGTTAATATCCAAAATTTCAGGAACCACATAAAATCAAATACAATCCACTAAACTCTCCTCGACTATATTAGAAGTGTCAAAATTAATGAATATTTAAATTTTGTAGGCTTACCAGAATTCAACAATCTTTTGGAACAGGAAGAAAAATAAAAATTTATTGAAAAGCTAAAATTTTGATCCACTCCACCTAAATAGAGGAATTTTGAAAATAATTTAAGAAACCATTCTTTTGCTTTTTGTCTTCCAATCACTGTAAAATTTGCATCTGAATAGTTCATGTTTTCCAATTTAACATATTTTCTTTACTTTAAAATACCCTTTACTGCCTACTACTACAAACTGTGGAATTAATTTAATTTTTAAAAAAACTTATTATTATTTTTTATTATTATTATCTTTTAATTCTCAAACAAACATTGATTAATTTTAGAAGCCAAATAGAAAGGAAATATTTGAGACCAGCAGTGTAGTTGGAATAGTGGTTTTGTAGTCAGAAAGAAATGAATAACTAAGTGACTTGGGTCAGTTGTCCCACATTTCGGAGCCTTAGTTTTACCATATGAAAAATGGGAACATAATAACTCTTGCTGAGTTGCTGCAAAGATTAGAGATAAAAAAAAGTGAACTATTAACTATGCAATTATTTGTTCAAAAATGGTAATCTTTATTATTACATTTTTAAGCCTATATTCTGATTTTTATCAGGTCTACTACCAGTTTCTATTAGTTGGTTCTGTTTTGTCTTGGAGAAGCACTTTATTTCATGCACATGTTTCCAGTTTTCATGGAATTTGAATCATAAATACACACATACACAGTTAATTTTAAAACTAATTTCTTTTAGGGTTGGTCTTTTTATACTATTAATAACTATGGTGTATGTATTCTAGAATAATGATTTAAAATAAACATGAAAAGTAGCACTACATAATTATTGGTTCAAAAGATAAGGACGAACAGATTCTATTCTAACAAGAATATTTGAATTGTTACCCAATTTGATTCACAAGGAATAATAAATCTCTAGTTAGCATGAAACTAAATTTAAAAAAAAGAAAATATGTTGGCAAACTGTTTAGTAATCTTCAGGAGATCCTGAGGGCCCCAAAGGAATATTTCTTTTTCTTTGGGTTTTTATTTTTATTTTTTTATTGAAATATAGTTGATTTACAAGGTTGTATTACTTTCTGGTGTACAGCTTAATGATTCAGTTATACATATACTTTTTTTCATATTCTTTTTCATTATAGGTTATTATAAGCCATTGAATATAGTTCCCTGTGCTATGTAGTAGGACCTTGTTGTTTATCGGAATACCCATATAACCACTGCGTGAGTCTTATGTATTCACTAACTATAGTCAGTCACTAACCATCTAGGTGCCAAAGCCTTGGTCCACTGAGTCTACCCAGGTGAGACCTAGCAGATGTTGGTGGCTGAGGTCTCTCTGTGCAGGTGTATGAATGAAACCTGGATCAAAAGTTTACTAGTTAGTTGTGTGTTAACACTGAATTTTTAAAGGGTGGAAACATTTAGGAAATTCAAGACTTTTCATAGAATAATATGCTAAGTAAACTGGTGATGGACCCCATATGGCAGGAGTGCCGCTAGGATCACTTCTCCATGTTTCAGCTGACCAGTTTGCCGTCATCGGTTCCACCAAAGCATAGCTGAATGCACATTGTGTCAAAGACTAGTTATCTTGGGCCCTAACACCACGCTTCTCCCCAAAATAAGTCTTTCCTCTAAGGGATTAAAAACACCTTCTGTAATTCACAAAACACCTCTTTTGTATTAGACTTTTGATTCATTAAACCTGGGACTAATGCTTGCTTTCTCCTCCATCCTGTTTCCATACTTCCACATGTTAAAATAAACAAACAACTCCGATTTCTTCTACCCCAACACTTCTTTTTAAAAAAGCAAAATATTTTATGTGGCTATTAAAAGTTCAGAAGGTAAGGATGAGACAATAAGGAGGAATCATCCTTTACACACTTTACTAATGAGAGGGGAAATTTCAGGAAACTCTACCTTTGACTTGGCAGAGACCAGAATTGGGGGGAGATTCATGTTGAGATAAAACCTAGCAAAGCAAGGATCAGAAGAAGAGACCCAAAGAGGTAATCAGTACTCAATCAGACAAGAAAAGAGAATAAGAAAAGAGATTTTTTTGGAGTGTGTAGCCTGCTGTCAGCTCCTAAAACCAGGAGCGTGGGGAAGGTTCCTACATAAAGAGGGAAAGAGAAGAGGGCACCTTTGCCAGGTAGGGCTGCGTCACAGTGATGAGCTTATCCAACCATTACCTCTAAAGAAGAAAAAAACTGCTTTATTTACTTGTGTCCATCTGCTTCAGCAGCTTAAAGAATATTTTCATGAGAGTTTTATTTGGCAATTCCCATTTATAACTCAGAATTATTCATACTGAGAGGAAACCTAATTAATGTTTGCTGCTAAAGCAAACATCACTAGAAAGTAGTCCCTGATTCTAAAGATCTTTAATAATCCTGGCTTTTTAAGATAATGTTTGTATACAAATATATTTTTTAAATTTAAGTATAGTCAGTTACAATGTGTCAATTTCTGGTGGACAGCATAATGTTTTAGTCATCTATATATACATACAGGTATTCGTGTTCATATTCTTTTTCATTATAGGTTACTAAGATAACGTTTGAATTTGAAATGTCTGACCGGGACCTACATCTTTTACCATGCAGCAGTGATTCCACTGGATTTGATCTATGATTCAGTGTGGCTACATCTTAATTTGTATAATACCTCTTTATAGTTTACAAAGTGACCTCACATGCATTATTTTTAAATAAGAGATAGCTCATATACTGATTTTATAGATGACTAAACCGAGGCACAAAACAAGTGGCAAAGGCAGGACTCAAGCCAGGCCTTCTAGAAGACTCCAAATTTAACACTACTTGCACCAACTAGTGTACAAATGAAATGCACTGGATTTGATACCCCCCTTCCATAAGTCTGCAAAAAGATGTCATGGTGACTGTTCCTGGTATTGAGCAGGCAGAATGACATAACATCATCCAGATGTCTTACTAAAGTTTATTCTAAAAACTGCTTAGAAACTTGGGAGGGCCACCATCCTTCAGCGTTTGAATGACGTGACAGCCCTGATTGACACACACCCAGCTCGGACCTCAGGAAGAGCCGGGGGGAAAACAAGCCAAGTCACAATCCAAATTAGTGCAGCCGCTCCTGCAGCAGGAGGAACACAATGTGATCTTTGACCAACCTTTCAAAGCCCCGTGTAGCTTGAGCTCTGATGGTGCTTGTTAAGAAGAACAGGGCGGGGCCGAGCTGACAGCCTGGAACACTGACCGGAACACTGCGACTGACGTGTAAATCACCCTCTGACTAGGGGTCCCGAACTTGGAAAAGGAAATGTCATCTCCAGGCTCTGCCTGTCATGTGTTTAGGCAGAAATGGGCCTTCCAGGTGCCTCTCTCCAACCTTTGCAGACAAGTGTCATGATGCTGGTAGAGACAACATTTTTGGAATTTATTCCCAAGACTGTAGTTTTTCAAAACATTCCTTTTATCTGAAATTCAATCACATTTTCCCCCCTTAAAACGCTGCATCTTTCTTTATTCAGAGGACATGTTTAATCAATGTATCAAATATCGTACCCACTCACCAGGCTGAAATTCCTCTTCACTGCCTTTGCAGCTGCCGCCCGCAGGGCTGACTCTCCCCATGTCCTTGTTCTACCTTCCAGTGTCTCTCGGCTGGACTCTTCCTCACACAGGTGATTTGGCCAAGATCTCAGAGCATCCTGAGATGTTTGATCTAAATGTGGGATTTATGAATGGCCTGTTCCTCCTCCTATCACTGATCATCGCTAGTGAGTGAAATGAAATTAAAAGCCAGTTGTTCCTCGTAGTAACTTAGCAGTTCTTGAAAATACTGACAAGGAAGAAGTTATGATGTATGTCTACAGACATGGTCAAAAGGTACAAACTTCCAGTTATAAAATAAATAGATCATGGGGATGTAATGTATAGCCTGACAGTAATACTGTATTGTTCACTGGAAAACTGCTAAGAGAGTAGATCTTAAAAGTTCTCATCACAAGAAAAAATTTGTGATAGATGAAACGAGACCTTTTGTGGTGAGCATTTCACAATATATATAAATATTGAATCATTATGTTGTACACCTGGAAACTAATACAACGTATCAGTTATACCTCAAAAAAGATGTATGTCTAATGTGAAGCCTTTTGTTTTTTCTATTTCCATTCTTATTAAAATGGCCAATCAAGAGTTGTCTCTATCAGTGGCTCTTCAATGTGCATATGAATTTCTGGGTACTTTTGATCCAGTAGGTCTGGGATGGGGCTTGAGATTCTTCATTTCTTAAGACATTGCCTGATGGTGCTGACGCTGTTGGTCCCTGGACCACAGTTTGGGTAGCAAGGACCTGTATGTTGCATATTGCTGAGCAGAGAGTGTGAGGGGTAGAGTATGATAAAAATAATACAGTTCGGAGTCTTTGAATAATTTATAAATATCTGGCGAAACAGAGCTTATACCACTGGAAATTCAATCGTATTTTAAAAATGCCTATCAGTTTATAATCAATAGAGTATCAAAATAAATAAAGTGCCAACTAAATTTTCCACTATCTCTTTCCTTAGTTTGCAAGACACAGATAATTCCCAATTCTCTTTGCGAACAAAATATCAGGATGATCTCTTAAAACGAATTGTTTACTGAACAGAATTCAGAATGGGATTGTGAAAGAGTAGGAGCTATATTGAGACCTAAGTCATCAGGGAGCTGAGTACAGTTATGGAACTTTCATCACAACTTGAAGGACCACCCCTACTATCCCTCAGGCCAAATCAGCTTGCCACCACCCTCAAGGGTGGAAGAGATTTTCCCTGATGGCAGGGAGTATTATTTAGAAAATCGAACACACCTAAGATGAAAAACAATTTCCAAAGAAAGAAGAATCCCCGTTGCTGCTGAGAAAAGCAATGCTCTAGGTTGAATGAAATCACCATATCTTATCATTGTCTTAGTATTATATTCAGTTTTCAGGGACTTGTATAGAATGCTTTGAAGTTCAGATTGTTTAACAAATATGCCAAGCCCTTTAGCTAAGGGATAGGAATATAGGGTCAACAAGACGATCAAAATTCTTGCCTACATTGAGATGTCAGTCTGTATTTGCCTTTTTTGTTTTCTATTAAGTATGTCCTCTTCTAACTTTGTAACACCCCTTCCCCAAAACTGCTTTAGTTTTTAAGTACAAAATTAAATCTAGAACCCTGAACCCAATTTTTTAAAGAAATGGGCAGCTGGAACATTTATACATGTTGCTACAACTGGAAAGATCATGGATCTTGTACTTACTTTTTGGCATATGTCTATGTAAATGTACATGCATAAGCTATGGCTTCTGCCACACAGTTCCTTGTGCGTACCTCCGATTTTTGTGTGTAATGTTGTATTGTAATTACTTGTTTAGTAGTCTGTCTCTGTCTTCTTAATGAGGCTTTCATTTTCTTGGTGGAACCACCACTACCTACTGAGTTGCCAAGCCAGAGATTGTCTGGGCTCGCTAAACCAGGTTGATTGGGTTTTGTAAACACCTCTCAAATCATCTTTTTTCAGGTCTTCAAAATCTCATTCAGGCAATTACGACAGCCTTTTCCCTTGCTTCTGCTTTGGGCTTACCCCTGACCACCCATCTTATGCTTCCAATCTGACGTCTGCAGTGCCAGAGGGAGCGCTCTAAAACGTCATGTCTGGCTGCAGTGGATTCTCATCAACTATCAGGATAAATCCAAGGCAGTATACAAGTTCCACGAACAAATGTGAAAAATGTTGCATTCTAGCTACCTCCTTTGATTCACGATGCATTTTGGTATGTGAAAGTTTCTGAGAAGACCTGCAGTTAAACAGACTTGTCTTGTTTCATTGAACCCAGAATGTTTCAAACTCCACTTGATTGTGGAGGGTTTTTTTCTTCCTAGTAATTCCTATCAGCACCCCTCAGGCCAGCATTCTCTGGGACATAGTTCAGGGAGTTCACCTGGTGACCTGAGGGCGAAGTTCTAACTGTGCACTGGAAACCAGAGTTGTCTTTCTGAGGGACCTTAAGCTGACCCTCCTCTGTGTGGCTGCATTTCACCTGCTGTTCTTGGTGTAACACAGCTGATTCAATAATATTTTAGAGCAAGATTTTAAAGTTTAGACTTTAAAAAAAATGGAGCACAACTCACTGATCTGACATTTAAAGGAAGCCAGAGTCAGGGAGGGAGACACTTACTCAAGATCACATGGGTAATAAACTAGACATTGAACTACACAAAAATAACTTAGTACAGAAAATAGCAACCATGGCATTTTGGGGAGGCAGGTGAGAAGAATGTACATAATGAGAAAATAAATTGGGAAAAAAACCCCCAAAATCAAGCAAGAAGCACTGCTTTCCAATAAAAATAGAACACAAATTACAAATGCAAGCCATGTAATTATATTTTTTCTCATAGTCAAAAAAGTAAACAAAACAAAACAAAACCAGATGAAGTTAATTTGAGTAATTTATTATATTTAACTCAACATATCTAAATTACCATTTTAACATGTAATCAATATTAAAAACACTTAATGTGAGGGGATGTATATAGCTCAGTGGCAGAGTGCATGCCTAGCATGCATGAGATCCTGGGTTCAATCCCCAGGACCTCTATTAAAAAATAAATAAATGAATAAACCTAATCACATCCCCTCCTCAATTTTTTTTAAAAGATTAATGTGATATTTTACATTCTTTATTTTTGAATAAAGTCACTGAAATCTGATGTGAATTTTACACAGATAGTATATCTCAATTCAAACTAGTCACATTTCAAGTGCTCAGTAGCAAAATGTACTTAGTGGCTATTGTATCAAACAGCACAGAAATAGAAAAATTCCATCATTTCAGAAAGTTCTACTGGACAACACCGATCTTGAGTGATGGTTCTCAACTGAGGGTGATTTTGCTCCCCAGGAAACATTTGGCACGGTCTGGAGACATTTTTAATGATCACAGTTGAGGAGGAGTATACTGGCATCTAGTGAGTAGAGACCAGGGGTGTTGCTAAACATCCTACCATACACAAAAGATTATCAGGTCCAAAATATCGAAAGTGCTGAGATGAGAAACCCTAATCTACAGAATTGGTGAGCAAATGAGAAATTATAACCTCTTCTTTATAAAGAATATAATTTATATATGCTATTCTTCTCTCATTCATGCATTCAACAAATATTAATAGAGTTGCAAATACCACTGGATACCGTGTTAGGACTGTAGACATAAGGACACATCAGACATCATCAAATATGGCCAATGAATAAGCAATAATTGTTCTACCAAACAAAATGTGGATATGGGGCAAAGGAAGGAGTAATCAACATGGCTGATGTTTTTCTCCACGACAGGGTTAACATAAGGTCTATACAAAGGTGAGTGGAAAAGGAAGATAAAGGAAGGAAACAAAAAATGAAATCAAGTCAGAACTAGAGAGAGCAGAAGGAAAAAGAATTTTTTGAAAGAAAATAAAGGTAAATAATAAGCTGAGAGGCTGGGAAGGAAGCTGAAAGGTGAAGCAGAGTGAAATGGAATCTAAGTTATACATGGAGAGAACTGGAGAAGGGCCAGTGACAGCACAACTGTCCAAATTCTAATATCTATTTGCCCAGAGTTGTCCTTCTCCGTGAACCATGGTCCTTCCTAAAAAATTCTCTCTATGGATACCTCTGACAATGAGTTTTCTTTTCTTTGCTTTTTTTTTTTTTTAACCTTTGAGGGTAAAAAGAGCTTACTTTCTGGAAGGATGTCAAGTTGCTGTATACTGGGACTGGAAGGCAGGCCGATTGGAGATACAACGGGGTCAGTGTCTGGACAGCAATCTGTCATGAAGCCAAGGCTGTCATAGACAGCCCTAGAGATGCAGACAAAGACGCAGGACCATTGTTTTCCAGAGAGAGCCTTTAAAGCACCTTGGGGTCGCCATTCTGCATGGGGCCCTGAGCTTCCGTGTCGGACCACCTGCCAGGAACTGCGCGTTGGGCTGACCTCTCCCAACCCAATGTGAATAACTTCCGAGAGGTAGCCCCACATAAGGGCAGGGGCTGCAAGCCGATGAAGAAAGGGAGGAGATTTATAGCTCGAGAATATCTCTGCCTTTTGAAAATGAAATGGCGCATTAGGGCAAAAAGGGGGCTTGGCTGAAAAGGCTTATCCCCGGGCATGACCAGTTCACCCTTCATTACCCAGTGCAGAAGCTTGGGTCGGTCCAGGCGAGTCTGTGGAGAAAAGAAGGGATTGGTGTGTTTAGCAACAGACAAGCAGAGGCTCCTTAAGGCTTCTTTGATCCATTTTTCAAAAGCTTTATCCCAAATAATTTTTTTTCCCCTCCAGATGACAGTGTTTGCCTGGGAGCCTTGGAGGGGCCATCTCCCCCTGGGAGGTGGGGAGCCCTCCTGCAGCATCTAGAAATAGTCTGGGTTCTACTCTAAAGCATCTTGAGATCTGGGAAAGAGCTCAGTAAGCCATTATAAAGCTCCTCAAAATAAAAAGAGAGCTAGATTTTGTGTCTTTGGCGGTCATTTTGATTTTTCTAACCTCTAAGAAAGTGTTGACATTCTTAAAAACCCTGATGAGTCTTTTAACCTCTGAAAAAGATCACTCTCTTTAAAAAGAGGATGATGGCAGTCTCCCTGACGTCATTCCCCCAAGGATGGACAGTTACTTAAACTCCCAGGTCATCTCTGCTTTCTGATGGCGAGCAGGGAAGGGAGGGAGTTTCACCATCAGAAAATACCACATTCTCAGAGGACGGGTGTCTTCCTCTGAGTTCTGAGGGACAAAGAGGTGCTCTGGGCAGAAAGACTGAAGTTCAATTTCAGAGTTCCACTGTGGACGTGTCTGAAGCTCTACCAGGGAAATCCATACACAATGAAAACACAGACAAGGGAGATTTGCACAGCCTTTAACTTAGGTCAAGAAAACGTGTAATTTGTTAAGTAAGAGGGCACTAACACGTGCCACTTCACGCTGGATTTTCTTGAAAAATAAAAAAAAAATCACAAAGTTAAACTTTCAGTCAACCTGAAAATATTAGCTTTTTGTGGGGGCAGGGCGGAACGAATGGAACAGCAGAGCTTTTTTTTTTTTTTTTGATTGCCCATTTTCTGAGTCTTCGCAGAGAAAGAATGATAGGGGAGTGAGGCAGACAGGAAACAGGGGTGGGGGAAAAATATTTAGGAAAGAATTAAAGATACAGCCCAAGTAGAAAAGGTAGACCTCTATGACTAGTGATCAAATTATATGGCAGGGCACAAGGATACATGTTGTTTTCCTAAGACGGAAATTTGGAATTTTTTACCTGAAGCAAGAAAAATGCAAATGAGCCCATAGCATATGGAATGATATAAAAAATGCAGATTGAAGAGGTATCTAACAGTCTCTGACTCTAAAGTGGCAAATACTTTGCAAGAAGTAGAAATCACACGGGTTTAGAAAGAAATTTTTAATTATTGAAAAGTTTCCTTTTTAAACTGTAAAACAACATCTTGGAGAAAAAAAAAAAAAAAGGGAAGAACTTGCCCACAGACTTGGTAAGATCAAAAATCACGATCAGTGGACCAGAATAGTGTTTATTAATAAAACTCTGACAGAAAGCCGGGTATATAAGATACTATGAGAGATTTCAGAATGAGTTTCACATCTGAATCTAGAAACCCAATGTTTTTAAAATGGTTTCCATTGAAATTTTTCTTTCTCTTATTAAATAAAAATTATGCCATCAAATTTATAAATTTTTCCCATCTGGTTTTTAATTATCTTGACTTCTTTCTTATCCTTGACTATGAGCATTTTGTCCTAATAATAAAGCCCTATCTCCTGTGTATGTCTCCCCGCTGACCTTTAGCCGACAGCCGTGTGCTTTCTAACATCGATTTTTAAGTGATGACCAGGAGGAGGATGATACTGGATAAGATGATAGGATGCTTAATGTCTTCTGAGCTGAGTGGATGCTAGTTTAAGTCTGAAACAAACTCTATTTCTCTATCATTAATTATCCTTCCATCACCATTTCAAATATTCCATTTGGTCTCTGAACAGAAAAACTGGTATCAAAAATACATTTGTTCTATTGATATCCTGGGTTTTATGTTAGGAGGACATAATTGGTAAGGAAATAGTGGACCCATTAACAAACCTACATTTCACCCCAAATGAAAATCCGGGAGGAGCTTACTGTACCTCCCCTCCCTCTGCTCCCTTCTCGTGGTCTAGGCAGGAATGTGGAGGGAGCACTGACCCCCAGCGTCCACACAAAGAGCATTGGACAATAAAGAAGGTCGACTCTTTCTATACAGACCTGTCTTTGTGCTCGGTTTGGGGCTTGATCCTTGCGGCCTGAGAGCTCAGTAGATGCCAGGGAGATAGATGTGCTGTGTTCGCCTCATCCAGCGCAGCAGCTGAGCCACTTTCACACAGGCAGGCAGGTACAGCCGAGCCTGGTAACAGATGAGAGCCCCTGGGGAGCCCTTGACTATGGAGAATGAAAAATCAAAAGAAACCATATTGGACACAGATACAAAGGGAGTCCCCTGCTCCTTTTCTCTCCTCCCTTGTTCCCTTTCTCCCCTTCCTTAAGAAATGTCCATGAATGTAGAAAGCTGTCTTTCCCCTGGAAACATTTGAGTGCTCTGGGACTCCAGATGCTATTCTATGCAAATGCTTTCCACCCTCTCCTGCCTGGGGAGATGCTTTCCATCCCATCTGCATATCCATTTTCTCTCTTTTCTGGGAGGGAGAGGCAAATGAAGAGATGAAAGAACTTTCCAGACAACTGTTTCTACTGCTTCACTCCGGCTGAGTGGAAATGTAGTCAGGGAAGTGTAGCCAGGTGTCCGCTTCAGGGTACCAAGGCCAGCATCTTGGCTAGGGTGGGGGAGATGTTAGGGAGCAAGGCTCAGAAGGGAGAGGTCAGTGAAGTACCAATGAAAAGCTTTAAAAATACCAAGTGTTTTTCTCAGGCTTGGAAGTAGGGGGTGAAGGTATGTGAAAAGACTTGGCACCAAAATTATGTAAGTACTCTCAATGTAATAAAATTAAATGTTTTATTTCACTATTAAAGATGCCCAAACTCTAATTTCCCTATTTGCTTTTGAAGTACTGTGGTGCGATTTTGTTGTTGTTTGTTTTACATGACCTCTTTAGGAGGTAAAACAAATTACATTATTCTAGTTGTATGACTTCGCACATACAACTAGTTGTATGTTTTTTGTAAGTACAAAGAATGATGACCCATGACCAGGATTTTGAGGCAATCCATTGTAATTGTGGGATAAACCATAATCAAAAGTTGTGTGTCAAAGTGGATTCCAGGAGTTTCAGAGTTTGGCACCTCAGTGCTGCTCAGCCCTTCAGCCCATATTGACACTGAATCAAACTTAGAACTAAAGCTCAGCTAATATTCAAACAAACTTGATATATGTTAGAATGTTCAAGGGCGATTTTAGAATTCTTATATGTTTGTGGAGCATATTTGCCTTGTATTAAATATGAATCTAACTAACACCCTGATGAAATGGGACACATTTATATTGTCTTTTAACATCTACTTTAGGATAATTACACTGAGTTTTGAAGCTTCTGGTAGCATTATTGCTCTGCCAGTCTAGGCTGATGTTACTTAAAATGAGTAAATAATTCACCATCAAGAAATAAATTAATCTTTGAAAGGGGATCAGGGCTTCCTTTACTACATTCATCTTAAAGGACACATGCATACACACACAGGACAGCCTATGTCTTGAAAACAATATTCTAATGGGGAGTTTGTGATACATAAAACTTCTTTGTGCTAAAGTTAAAACACATATGAGGCTTTTACTCTGGATCAACCAACACTCCCATCCACAGGCAGGTGGGATTCTGATATTAACATAGCAGTGTAGTGGCTTTTGTGGGTTTTTTTCCTTCTTAGAGAAGGAAAAATTATGGTTAAGAAGAGTGTACTTAAAATGGTGGTGAAAAAAATCTAAATTCAGGTCCTGGATCAAACAAAATAATAGTAGACTAAAGATACAAAGTGGGGAACATATGTGCTCCCTCTCACACTCACGGCAGACATCAATAATCAATCATGATACCTTGCACCCTGCTGCAGCCTCAGAATCGTTCTCAACAGGACTCCAAGGAATCACTTACTGTTAATAAAACTAGCATTTAGGGTAAGATGACCCTCTATGTGCTATCCTTGGATGAGTCCATTAATCTATTTGTGCCTCAGTTTCTCTATTAGGGAAATTATCACAAAGGTTAGAGTTCTGTGTAATACGGGGTTGTGAATTTTTGGAATAGATTATCAAGAGATGTTGTCTCTCTCTCTCTCTCTCTCTCTTTCAAGTAAAATTAAGACCAGTAATCTCAATTAGGAGAGCTTGGGTTGAGTCTATCTAAAAATAAGGAATTACATTATGCACAATATCTGAAAACCCATTCATTTTTAGAATTCTATAAATTTAGAATAGTAAATCAATGGATAGATGGATGGATAGCATTTTTAAAAAATAATTGTGGTAAGTGTTATAGAGGAAAATCCATCTCTATCTATCTACCTATCTATAGACTTATTTAGTAGTTATTTTCTCCAAAAGAGTAAGTACCATATATTTTTTTTTAATTCACCACCTAAAACCCTGACATATTCTGGAGAATCTGCATTAGTATTATCTATGCAGCTTTTAAAAAATCCTGATGCCTAGGCCAAACCTTAAAAGAATTCCATCAGAGAGAGGGAAACGCAGGCATCCGAGTGTTTTAAAGCTCTCTAACAATGTGCAGCTAAGACTGAGAACCCACTCTTACATAGGGAGAAACATCAGTGTAAATTGCCATGAAAAAGTCACATTTCTTCATGTTAAAATGCACTAAATAATTTAACAGTAATTTAATTACCCAGCAACACTGTAAGCAGCACGGTAAGTTATGAAAGCCATGGAAAATATTAGGATCCAATCCAGCACCATCAAAAAGGATCAGGATGTGGCAACATATATAGTGACTGTGCAAAACAATGTTTTTGCTCTCTGTGCCACCTTCCTGTATTGGCCTATGAATGGAATGAATTCAGAAACAAAACACTCCTCTTTTCAGTGAGCTTAGCAGTTTGCCAGTGATGAGTACAAAAGCTGGGGAAAAGTTTTATGCTCATTCACAATTGGAGCTAAGCTGGTGGGATCATATCTCTCAAAAGTGTGGCTAGCAGCAATGAAAAACAAGGGGGAGATTTAAAGCTTGACGCCTCCTAGACATTAACTGAAAGTGAGTGGGTGAGTCCACGCAAATGCAGCCGCCTGCCCCTAAGACGTGTATTTACAGAAAGGATTTATGCAAAGCATCTGATTATCTTTTGCTGTAGTTACCCACTGAGTCTCCAAAACAAGGAGTTGGTGAGCTTGGGCTGGACAGCCCAGAGCCTGGCCACAGTACTCTGTGGAGGAAGCAATGGTTGGGGGTGGTGGACACAGATTTGGGGTCAGAAGAGACTGATTTGAGATATTGCTGTGTCACTAGCCTTTTGGGTAACCATGTGCAAGTTACCTGTCCTCTGGGTCTTGGTCTCTCCCGTTTTATAACTAACAATACTTCCCTAGACGGATTGTCGTAAGGGTCAGCTGTGAGGCCCTATATAAATGCTGTTCATGATCATTGCTTTGTGCCTTACAACAGTCATCACTCTGCTCCAATTTCCCTTTTACGCAATGAAGGTGAGATTCATCTGCCTTACTGGAATTTGACATTGTTCTGCAGTTTTTGCTAAAAAACAACAACAACAACTTAGAAACACTACATTTTGTCAAATGATTCAATAAAGATCATTTCTGATTGGATCAAAATCATAAATGAAACACAAGCTCCAACCTTCCTTTCCTTCCTGAAACCCCCCAAATTACAAAATTAAAACAAAAAAAAAACACCTGGGAAACAAGAAGTGGTGTCTTAGGTGCATCAGAAGTTCTGAAAATTCCATTAAAAATAGAAAGAAAAAAAAACCCCTAGACAATAAAAATGGATTTAAAGAGAAAAAAAACCAAGGACCAGAAGTATATACAAAATGACTAGCCCACAATGTAAGAGCCACCTTGAGGGTGCCCTAAGCTTGGACCTAGCCAACTTAGGGAGCTGGATGGGGCCCTTGAGTGGCTGGTTGGCTATTACAACATAAGCAGCTGGAAGACTGGCCCCCTTCTCTCTCTCTGCTTCTTTCACGAAGGCGGCGAGGGGGACACCTTCCATAAGTAGGATCAGTGTGGATACCTGTGCCAGACGGAGGAAGTGGGGCCAGGGCTCAGGGTGGCTGGTAAATCACAAGGTGGGTAAGAAGCCCCAACATCAAGAAGACTGTAGGGGCAGCCCAGATAGTAGCACATTCAACCCTTCCAGCAAGATCACTGGAGGCTGGCTGAGATAGATTGTATGGTGTTTGTAGATACAGCATTTGTAGAAGGACTTCCAGACACCAAGAATCTCCAACTAAGACTCAACAAGTACTTGAATAAAACTTACACCAGGGAAGAGAAGCACCAAGGTCAGCAAACCACTGGAGACATTAGAACATATATTATTACAGTCCTCAAAGTTGATGGGGACCTAATGTAAGCATTAGGACTGTAGTTAATAATACAGTATTGTACACTTGAAATTGCTAAGAGAGTAGATCTTAAGTCTTCTCACCCTGCAAAAAAGTTTAAAAAAGTAAGAAAAAGTGTGCTAGAGATTCATTAAGGTTTTACTCATATAGTGAAGAATGGACAACAGTTTTATGATTAAATAATTTATGGCATATTCACATAGTGGAATATTATGTAGTCAGTAAAAGGTTTCTGGGACAATTTCAATGACATAGAAAAATGCTTTTATAAAATGTTAAATGATAAAAACAAGATAAAAACCTGTATATGCAGTTTAGTCCCAACTGAGTAAAAACAAATGAATAAATAGACAATTGTAAAAACAAAGGAAAACAACCAGACAGGAATGCCCTAAATCTTAGTCATTTAAAAAATCTCTAGGTTTGTCTTTCTAATATTTTATTGCGTTTAAAAGACACTTTTTTTAGTTAGTATGTGTCAGATTTACATTAAAAATATTCCATCCAAGCCCTAGAAATAAAAGAACAATGTTATTTTTGAAAGAAAAATAGTACTCCACCCAAGTCATCACAGACCATCACACCAGAGACTCGATCTCCCATTCACTTATTTGCTCACTCAATTGATGGGCAGTCACACAACACATAATTTTCTGAGCATTTCCTCGATGTCTTTGAGAAATTGATCACCAGGTTCCAAAGTACCTAAAACTCCATCGGGTCATGTGGAACGTGTCTTCTGTCTAGATTAACTTTACAGTACCATGACATGAATGTTTGGGATAACAAGCAAATGTCTGTCCCAGAGAGACAAGTTTTAATATTTTTACCACTTTCAGTCATTTAACTTTGTGTGTAAATAAGAACTTTCTGAAATTAAAAAAAATAAATTATATAGACCTTAGCCCAGGAGCTTTTGCTTATAAAATTAGCATCATTTGCAAAATCTGAAATGCTGACCTCCTGCTCCACTGAGGTGTTTTCCCAATTTCCTGAGGTCCTGTAATCCCAGGACCCAATACTTTGCTTTAAAAGCACCGCAAGAGAGAACTGAAGACAATGGAATGCAGCATAGTTAACCTGGGGGAGAAGTTCTTTACTAAGATGGTTCAGTTCTTTCCTGCATGGACCATCCAGAACCACAAAGATCACATGACTTCTGAAAGGCAACATTTGACTCAGAAAACTTCCCCAGGATATCCTTTTGGCTTGGATCCTTAGCATCCTCTCCCCATGGGGAGTGCCTACTGTAGCTGCATCCAGTAATCCAAGCCCTACACCTCCCTCACCTAACACACATAACAGTCAAATCCAGAAAGTGAGTCAGATGCTCCTGTTGTCCTTAAGATCGCGCTCAGGTACCACCACGATGTTTATTCTTCTCCGGCCCCAATTTTGAGGGAATTTGCATGTCATAGCACTTCTACATCCCAAGGGTCAGCCTTTTCTATACTATTTATAATTTTCTTTTAGCATAATTCCTTTACAATGAGTCCCTGGTCAATTCTGATTATGAATTTAGTCCACACTAATCTGATGCAGCATTTCAATAGGGATGGCTAAGAAGAGGACGAACATGACAGCTGTCCTTGTCCCAGCCCAAGTGATCACCCAGGTCTAGCAGCTGCAGAGAGGCTAATGAAATTCTCTTTTGTATAATAATCTTATCCTTGGCATTATCTTGTTTTCCTTCATCTAATTTCCCTTTGTCTTAATTTACACATCCATTTGTTTTTAATACATTTTAAATTATTTATGAGATATTTCAAATATTTTAAGGAAAAAGGAAAGTATATGAACATTTATTTAATGACAGAAAAGTTTCATCCAAGTCACTGGACAGAAGCCAGCGTTTCATGGTACCTTTTGTGATGGTTGGCATCAATCCAACAAATGAGACTGCTGTATACTTATAGAAAGAAAATAGATTGCAGTTTCAGAGGGAAATGGTTTGAATGCTGTCTCCTCGCTGTGCAAATCTGGAAGCACATATTTTGTTTGAGGATTAATTAATAGACACAATACAAGCTGGGTAAAATAATGCATCTCTGATTAAAAATAATTTTGAAATATTAACCTGTTGATTTCTTCAGAAATTTCTTTCTAATCTTGGCCTCCCCATCTCTGCCCTCTACCAGCACTGAGGGTGTTCTATGCTTACTTCTTTGGGGGTAATACTGTGGCAAAATGGAAAGAGAAAGTAAAAAATCAGCTCTCAGCTTTTGAGTTTCAAAGTGAATTTTGTAACACATGGCAGAGGTAAAAGTAGGAGAGAAAGGGATTTGGAGACACAAAACGCAAGGCCATAATGAGCCAGGATAATATTTTTGCCATAAATCACAGATTAGGAAAATGTAAATGGTACAATCATGAACGTTCTTTCCAGAAGAGATGAAGGTCATCACGATCAGAAGAAGAGAAGAAGCAAAGTGGGAAAGCAAGATTGAGAGCATGGGGAGCACCTGTAATAGGAAACTCTGTCCTGGACAGAACAAGTGCCATGGCAAGGGCAAGATGGAACCTCTGTTTGTGGGATCCGAAGAGCCCACGACGGTACCCCGCCAGAGTCCCTCCATCTCCTCTCTGTACTGGAGCAGCAGAAACTCCATATCTAGAAACCAGGCAGAGAGAGCCCAAGGCAGCCCCATTGAGAGCATCTAAAGGACTCCTCCCCCACCTTGAGAGAAGTTCCAAGTGGGCAATGAGGGTTGGTGGACCTGGAGAGGTCTTGTGGCCAAATTAAGGAAGGCCCAGGTTCACATGGATATCACTTAAAGGTGAAATCTTAAAAAAAAAAAAAAAAAAAAAAAAAGAAGACACGAATGAACTTATTTACAAATCAGAAACAGACTCACAGACATAGAAAACAAACTCATGGTTACCAGTAGGGAAGGGGGTGGGAAGGGATAAAACGGGAGTTCGAGATTTGCAGATACTAACTACTATATATAAAATAGATAAACTACTGTATAGCACTGGGAACTATATTCAATATCTTGTAGTAACCTATAATGAAAAAGAATATGAAAAGGAACATATGTACACGTATGACAAACATTATGCTGCACACCAGAAACTGACACAACGTTGTAAACTGACTATAGTTTAATTTAAGAAAAAAAAAAAAAGAGGAAGGCCCAGGTTGATCTTTTCTTCGTGTTATGCACCCACTACCTTGAGGCTCTTAATAACTCCCAGGATATGCTAATAATAATAAGAAGAAGAAGAAGAAGGAGGAGGAGGAGAAGAAGAAGAAGGAGAAGGAGAAGGAGAAGAAGAAGCAGCTGTGTAGTGTAGTGATTAAAAGCGTGAGTGTCTTTAGATGAGTCTGCCTGGTCTAAATCCTAGCCCTGCCTTGAATAGCCAGGAGACATTAGAAGACATTCTTTGCCTCTCTGTGCCTTGGTTTTCTCACCTATATAATTCGGAAAAACAAAAACACCTACCTCATATGGCTGTTGAGAGAATGAAATAAGTTATTCTATCTAAAACCTTAGAACAGTGCCAAGCCCAGAATAAGTACCTTGTATGTTAAGAAAAGTAGCAGTTATTAGCACTCCATTATTACTACTATTATTCAATATTTTCTGTTGTACAACCTCCTTTTCTTTCCCGACTTCTTTACTTGATAAACTTCGATATATCCTTCCAAACTGTAATTGCATCTGCCTCCAGTTGGCAGCCCTCACCAGAGCCACAATGACAAGAGAAGCAAGTCTCTAAAAGATGGCAGAGGCTGCTGTTTGGGGCAGACACAATTTGTAGTTGTGGTCCAGGGATGAGCATGTGGCTTAAGCTGGGTCAGTTGAAGGACTGTTTTAAACATAAAATATCCATGGGTGGGAAATAGGGAAGCTTACAAAGATTTTTATTAGCAAGAGCAACATTACTGGAGAAAAGGTAATGGCACATAAACCATTACCAGTTTGTGTTCGGGATTGAATGAGAGGAAACTGTGGAAACAGCATGTGTAGATTCAAGATGTGTCATTGTAAAGGAGAAGTGAGATCAGGTCCTTGCGGTCGTGGAGACAGAGGAATTGGGAAACTGTGATTTCATGGATTGTGCATGTGGCTGTTAAATTTACCCTGGACGATGGAAAGAATCCAAGTCCTTGATGAATATGTGAAAACAGCCAGGACATCAGGGGTCCAACCAGATGAGAGAATTCTGTGAAAGAGAGAAAATTTTTGCATAAATATAGAGTGTTGTGGAAGGAACAGAGTTCACCTTCAAAGGCGGTTCCTGAGCCAGATGGAGCTTCAGTTCTCCGTCCAACTAGCAGAGTCGAGGCAGAAGTGCAGTCAGTCCACATGAGCAGGTGCAGTGTTATGAGGTGAATTCTGCCCCACCCCAAGTTCATGTGTTGAAGCCCTAACCCTCAGTACCCCAGAAGGTGACCTTTAAAGGGGTACTTAAGTTAAAATAGGTTCATGAGGGTGGGTCCTCATCCACTATGACTCACGCCCTTTCAAGGAAAGAACCGGATGCTGACAGCACGGAGAGAGGACACACCATCACTGCCTGACGTGTGCTTTGAGTTCTAAACCATGTCCTGAAATTCCCAGATACCCTGCAATCTGGAGTGCCCGGGCCCACTTGGACCTTAAGAGGCCCCACCAGGTCCAGCACCCTGATCCATGCTGACCACTTCCCAGTAAGGGTGGGTAGCACTCACTCCAGGAAACTTCCCTAAGGACCTGAGTCAGATCATTTGCGTTGGGCCATCACCATCACTTGGTGTCCCCCTCTCACTCTGATGTAAGAGTGCAGAACAGGGCTTGATTAATAGAGGAAATGTAATTACCAATGCTGACCAAGTCTTATAAGTCTCCAAGACCCTCAGGGTACCTGTATCATTATAAAACCATAATCACAGGAAGGGAAAGAGAAGGACACGAGAGATCTCTGATGCCAGGAACCAGTCGGCCGCTGTGTCAGTCTCTGTTGATCTGTGACTCAATCTAAGCAGGTATTTTGAGGATTTTTCTCCTCACGACGGCCAACTCACTCATTCCCATGCACTCTTGGTTTCTGGTTGGAAAACATCTAATTTTTTTCTCCACTGTCAGTTTTCCCCATTCTTAATTTGATCAAATTGTTTTACACTTTCTCATCAGTATGTGACATCTTAGAGTTTGGGTACTGATTAAGGGGCTTGTAATCTTCCAAATATTTCTACTCCATCAACTCAATAAATCATCAAAAAGAGAGTCAGATTTGTCTTTTTTTTAAAGAGTCTGTCCTTTTCAGTAAGGTCAAAGTTAAACCATAATTCAACTTAAAAATATTTAGAGTACAATAGGGCAGTTCTTCCTGGTACTTCCCTTCCCCTTCATTGCTGCTGATAGTCCTTTATTTTACAGAGTTTTACAGAAAGAATTTGAAGAAAATGTGAACCAGAGCTCCTGCTTGTGGTCTCACTGCCTTGTTCATCTCCTCAATGTGCTGAGACAGAAGGGAATGCAGGCGATGGGTGGGGAGAAGACAGAAGAGGTGAGGAGAGTCATAGACAGAAGCAGAGGACAGACAAGGAGAGAGAGAGAGAGAAGCTTAATGGAGAGGGAACACATATATAAAGGAGTAACATATGGGAACCAAAAGAGACAGAAATCAGGCATTAAAACTTTTATTTTATCTCATATTTACTTCCTAAAATATAAGCATAGAGATTAGGTGCTCTTAATGGGGGAGTGTGTGTGCTATTTCCAGCCAGGATAGATAAGTCTTTGGAGCGCTTAGCAGCAGGCTAAACAAATTGTCTTAACTGCCTTGAATGCACTGAGCAAACCTGCCATTTTTATTCATGGGCCTCTGAGCCATGGCTCCCAGTGGATCCATGAAGATTAAATAAATTATGTCTCTAATCATTAGAGAGCCCCACTCTCTTTTTCATGGCCAAGGTAGAGCCCGCATGCTGTGGACAGAATCTCTGCTTTTTCTTGGGCAAGAAAAGATTTTGTCTTCACTTGTATTTTCACGCAAGGGGGCCTAGGCAGAGGATTGAAGATGGTGCCTAAGCCCAGCGCAGCCCATCCAGCTGATGGAGCAGTGACCAGGGGGTGGGATAGGGGGCCACCTTATCCGCTGGGGTCCTCTAGCTGAAACGGTGACTTCAAGTGGTCATGCTCATTCCCTTCTAGAAGCCAAGGCTCTGCTTAACCTGCCAAAGGAGAGAGAAGTGGAGGGAGCGCTTCCACGGAACCTCGTGGGACACACTTCCCTAAAGATGAGAACAACGAAAGCTTGCTTAATGTCCCCAGGAAAGATGTCCAACTCCTTCAAGAACCCAAAGTGCCTTTCCTTGCAGTGTACTGCAGCTTTATTATCACTCCAGACCAAACCCCTCCGTGTGTCTGCCTCCTCCTTCTGGTCTGGGGATGACCTCAAGCCTGGACCAACCATGGAGGTCAGCAGGGAAATGGGAAATCTGTTCTGAAAACTGCCACTTTCCTCCACTCTCCCCCCTACCTCCATCCTCCTCCCAAAGGTTTGTTCTCCTGTTAGATGTCAAGTTGATGATTCTAAATCCCAGATGTGTCATGCTCAGTTAGTGAATAACAGACTGTCAAACCGAGTAATAAATCTTCTCGCTCAGTGACCGCAGTGCAGAGCTGCCATGGATCAGCACTCACAGACCCACTAATTCTGTGTGTTGAGTGAGGCTGGCGGCAGCCCCGTGTTCCCCGGGGACTGGTACCAAGGTGCAAACATATTGAGATGGGATGATTGCTGGATCAGTCCTGCTTTTCCAGGCCCCTCAGTTCATGACTGGAAATCCAAAGGCAATCTGCCCTGGGAGCACTGCTAATTACATTGGCCCACTGCCTCTTTGGAATCTGTCTCCTTCCTGAGATTCTGACAACTTTCACAGAGATTGGCATGGTCCTGGCAAACTGGTGGTTTGGATGGTTGTGTGAGGCTGTCTTTTAATGCTGGCATTCCTTCATTTTTCCTCATTAGGTGGTAAGAGGGGGGGCTTTTCTATAACCCCCTCCCCAGGGGTGCACCATTCGGAACATGGGGTGTTTCTCTTTCACCCTGTGAGCTTTATTCCCTTAGCCACTGCTCTGGAGAGAAAGCATTGAATTGGCTTTCATACGGGCCAGGGACTGGAATAGAATGAATTCAAGAGATCCAGCCAAAAATATTGCTAGCTTCATAGCTGTTCTAGACCAGTTGTATTTTTTTTCCTTATTTTGGGTGAGATGGTCTCCAGGGAGGGGAAACAAAAGTTGCCTACTCCCACATTTCTGCAAAGTGAACAGGACGCAGAGTGGTGACAGGATGGGAACTCTGCATATCTGTGCTGTAAGATATAGTTAGAGCTAGTATCTGAATGCCCCTAAGGGTATGATATCTTTCACTCAATGGCTAAGAGCAGAGATTGGAAACAGACTGCCAAGGTTTGAATCCTGCCTCTTTTGCATGACCCTGATCATGTTATTTAAATACTCCGTGCCTCAATTTCCACAGCATAATAATTAGCACTCACTCCATAAAACCTGTAGCAAATCAAGTGATAAAATGCCTGTGAAGTGCTAACATTAGTCTGGGATGTATTAAGTGTTCAGAATGTGATAGGAATTATTAGTACAATAACACTGATGACCAGGGTTCCAATATTTAAGGTTCACTGATGCTCCTGGCTTATTATTTTACCTTTGACAATCGTTTACTACTCCTCTGGTGTGCGTTCTGTTCTGTTTATAAAACCAGCATTTCTATCTGAATTGTGAGATATAAAACTGGGGTCTGACTGCCTGTGCTCACTTTTGGAGAAATTCAATGACCTGACCATGTCTAGGCATTGTTTAGCTGGAGGCAAGTGTGAAGAAATCCCTTTAGGTCCTCCTAGTCTATTTTTTCTCCAACTCCTAAAATAAGAGAACCCTATCATGGGAAGGATGTAGAGGCAAAAATATTTAGAAAAAGCATTGATATTTATCTCATCCAGTGAGGTAGAAGTTTTGGTGTAGATAGGGAAATTAACACCCAAGTACAGGCTTTTCTAATCATCGATTTCTTAATTTACTTGGGTCCCACGGAAGCTACTACAAATGAACCAAGATGTAGTTAACCCTCTCAGTTTGACGACCCCTCAAATCCCTGGTGATTCACTTTGTAACTGGGCCCAGAATTTGTCCTCTTCAGGTGAAACTCTTCAGTTCCCACATAGGAACTATGAGATTGCCAATACATCCCCATCTCCAGCTCAAGTATTGTGTGTTGCTTCTAAAACATAGACTATTTGCTCCTTGCAAAACTTTATTTGCCCCCATAAACTCTTTCATAGTTAACAATCCAGAATATACCTTCTGTAGATTCCATCGTGAATTGATGACTGAAAGGAATTAATTAAATGCAAAATCGCAAAGATGTCATCCACTTTGTGTTTTTCTTGAAAGCATAGATTCTCTCCTAGCTTTTGATCTTCTATTATGACAGTCTATGGAAAAGCAATTATTTAATAAAAGATGCATCAGTGCAGGCCACACTATCTCTATCTGCCCAGTGGAATTCAATGCTGGCACTTGTTTGTGGGTGGCTTGCAAATGAGATCACAGAATTAAATAATTCTTACACCAAAAGAACTATTAGTGTGACTTCTTTTAGAGGAGGCCTGAAAAGTGACAGAAAAGAGTTCTGACTCTTTGGCTGACAGCTGTGTGACCCTGGAAAGTCACTTAACTTCTCTGAACCTCAATTTTTATCTTTGTGAGATGAAGTGATAAAATGTAGCAATGAACCAAGCTAATACGCATCACTTCCAGGCATAGAGTAGTAACTCAAAAAATAATAACTATTCTGAGGCTTATTATTCAGTAAACAGGTTAGTTACTTCAGAGAGATAGAAAAAGCTATATCAAGACAATAACTTTGTAATAAATGAAGCAATTCATTCATTCAGTTATTCAGTGTTCAGGTAAGCACGTGTGAATTGCTTATTTAATGTGTTTGTAAGGTTTATGTTGAATATGGGCCCTCTTTGAACATATTTGATCAGGGTGAAAAGGCATTACAAAATGTTGCATTTAGCAACATACCTCTTCCAAGACCAAGATCTCCAAATTTTTAGAAGCTACTTTACTGAAGAGAGGGACTTCTCCTTACCTAAGGTGTAAACTATTCCTTGTGTTGGTCTTTTGGTACTCACAGTAAGCTAAGTTCCCTGCTTGCCAGGGATCTTAATATAACAACAAAATATTAGAAGCAACATGAATATCCACCAGCAAGAGAATGAATAAATACATTGTGGTTAGTTAATATAGTGGAACAGTATAGAGCAGTTCAAAATTAATGAGCTAGATCTACATGAATAAAGCAAGCTGCAGAGAATTAGGTAAAGAAAAATATGATTCATACAAAGATTAAAAAAGAAAAGGCTGTGTGTTATTTATGGATGCATAATTATGTAGTAAAGAGAAAAAACATGCCTTGAAAGATATAGTGAAAATATGAAAACATACCAGGGAAGGGCCATCATCAACTTGAGGAGACTGGTTACCCATGGGGAGAGATAATGGACCATCATTGGGGATGTTACAGATTGGGCCTTAATTATATTTCTAGTATTTTGTTTCCTTAAAGGAAAGTTTTAATGTGCAAATAAATGTGTAAATCAGGGACTTGAAAATAAAAGAAATAATTTTATGACAGTTTTTAGATTATTTTTGAAGATTTGTTTTATAAGGAGAAGTAACACTCTAATTCTGCTAAAAGTAATCACATTCTGTCTAAGAGTGTTTTAGACACTTAACATTCCAGTTTTAGTTTGGTTTTGCACCTTCAGGTCCCAAATAATGAAATGGATCTATAAGAAGCGCTCATTCCTTCCTCGGGTCATGTGACACCCAGCTGCTTTCACAGAAATTGGATAAGAACAGTTTGTTTTGCTTTCACTCCTGTTCTTTCCTCTCCTTTGGATTCTGGTTTGTCCTCCACTCGTGAGTTTCCTCCTTGGATTTGTCATTTCAATGAAGATGGATATGGGTTTTGTTTTTGACCCTGGGTGTGACTTATAGATAGCACCTGAGCTCTTACTTGCTGCTGGAGACTTTCCTTCTCCAGTCCCTCTGGGTCAGTGCTCCCAGCTCCCATCTCAGGGCCACAGAAGGCAGAGGTTCCCAGGACTCCCCCTTGCCAGTCCCCACAGATCTCAACTAGAACAGCAGTCTGTCAGAGCAGTTTGTGAGCAGAATAATTCCAAGTAGATAAGCCAGAGACATGAGAACACACACACAGATCAATTTACAAGCTACTTGTAAAGACTATGAATTAGAGAAAAGACGATTGTTAACATTTCCTCACAGATCAGACCTGCAGAACTTCCGCCTTCTACTTTTAGGAGACAGTTGGGGGAGAAGATAGAAATGACATAGGAGGAGAGCTAACCCTCTTTGGATCAGAGAGACAATCAAAGGCAAGAGAAAAGTCCATTTCAAAGCCATTTAGTGCCAAGCTAACCAGAGCTCTGAGGCCAAAGATGAGTCCTGAATATAACATGAATGTTTTACAGTGAATTGTTGTTATGTATTATAATCAAGAAGGGACTTCTAAAAAACCAAGATAAAATTGTACCTAGGAATTTCTACACACCTATAAATTTTATTCTAAATTGTGTTCCGTATTTAGAATACATTAATTGGTCATCAGTACATCTTTATTCACAGATATTTAAACAAAGATTTCTATTGACTGAAACAAACTGTCCAATTCTATGTCTGACGATTAATTGCTCAATGAATGAATAATTCAGCGGTTCAAGTCCGTAAGGACATACTCAAAGTACTATCTCTGCTTGGCAGCAATGTGCCCCAATTGTATCTCAGTCTCACCAGCGCTGTTACTCTGATAAATTAAAACCAATAGAGAAATAATCAGAAACCTGCAACAACTCTTCACAACCAAGGTGGAGAAGCAAATGCCAGCCATTGAAAGTCTCTAAACCACCTGATCGTCGCTGTCTTCCTGAGCTACTGCCAGGTCTAGCCAGTCTTCATTGTTTACCTTGACTAAGAAATTGTTTGCTTCATTGTGGTACAGCCAGAAGACACAGCAAATATTCAGTCCATATATACTTTAAAAATCAACTAAGGAACCTATTTTTAGCTTGACATCAACCCTTTTGGGCTCTGGCTTGACTTTTCCTCTTTTCAAGTCACAGCATCTGCAGAGTCTTACTGCACTCTCCCGTCTACCTTCTCTGAGACTCCTCCAACCAGTGCGCTGCAATTCTTTGCAGCCTTTTTTTTTCATTCTATTTTTTGAAGAGTTAATTGTTTATGTGTCAATATCCTCCTCTAATCCTTGAATCCAGGACAAGCTGAGAATTCAGGGGCTACAGAGGAGCCCAGACCCTGGTGAGCATGAATTACGGTCATCATGTCAATACCTTTATTTAATTTAAAATGTGACACCCAGTCAAATGGCATCAATCTCTTCACTCTTCATGGAGGTGAAAGTCCTTGTGTGTGTGTGTGTGTGTGTGTGTGTGTGTGTGTGTGTGTGTGTGTGTGTTTTATTCCCCTCCACCACACCACTTAACCCCTTCATGCTATGGGATGCCAAGCTATCACAACACTGGCATGACTAATTCCTACCCATTAGTGATATATGTTTGTACGAGGATCAATGGGCATTGTTTTAAAAAATCAGCTTTTTTGTTTAGTATATAGTTTTTAGATTTCTATTTCATTCAGATTTCAGCAGATTTGTAGAGAATCCTGCCAGTCTGTAATCCCATGTGAAAAAATCTCATAGGCAGGTTTATAATATTAAACATTTGGGGAATCTAGAAGTTCACAAAGAACAATGCAGATTTCTGTGATTTAAAATTTTTAAATATGTTAAAATTAGAGCAATTTTATCCTCTGTATGCTTGCTTTTTTAAGATTGTGGAAATAAAGAGTGGAAATCTCTGTATGTGCAATGTCATTCCCTTGGAAATTTAACTTGAAACTATATGACAACCCACAGGTCACTCACTTTCTCAATTCTGGCTCCATTTCAGCCTTGATGACTTGCCCAGATTTATACAATTTCTACTTTATGGATTCTTGTTTATTCAACATTGTGGCTTCTTCTTGCCTTTGGAGAAAATCAGAAGTAAAAGGAAGATGGGCTCTCAAGAAGTAATCACTTTAAATGGAGAAAGCCAAAACAATTATCTTTCTGAATTCTGATTGCAACCAGTGTTTATAACCTTCTCTCCCTCAAAGTCTATTACTAAATCTAAATATTGCAAAAACTGGTTTGCTTAAGTTTAATCTTCTCTTAGTTCCCTTGGCCTTATAAGACAACTGGAATAAAAGAATTCATTCAATTATTAATTGTGAATGTAAATAATTGGAGGGAAAACAAAACTTCCATTAAGAGAAAACTCATCAAATAAGTCCCTATTATTCAATGCCATTGTGGAGGGAGGGTATAGCTCAGTGGTAGAGTGCATGCTTAGTATGCACTAGGTCATGGGTTTGATCCCCATTACCTCCAGTTAAATAAAAAAAAATTATAAATAAACCTAAATACACCCCCTCAAAAAATAAACAAACAAAAATGTGACCTAAGTTTTGGTATGGAAGGTGACTGTAATATATTTTCTACCTCTGACATCATCTTTCACCACACTCTCCATTGCTCTTGGTGCTTAGGTCACACTAATCTTCTTTCTGCCTTAAACATGCTACACTTGTTGCTACCTCAGGACCTTTGCACCTGCTCTCCCCTCTGTTTGGGATACTCTTCCCTAAGATTGTCATATGATTGCCTTTTCCTCATCATTCTGATATTTGCAGAAATGTGACTTCCTTTACCTAATGCAATCACTTCCCTAACCACCAAAAACACCCATATCTCTTCACCCCACACCCAGCAATCTCATTAGCTTTCTACACTTTCTTCACAGCATTTCCTATTCTGAAATTATTTTTAATGTATTCTCACTTATAAACTGTATTGAATGTTTCCTATCTTTAGAATAAGTTATCCATGATGAGAGCCTTGGTCAACTTTGTCCACAACTCTATCCCCAGTGCTTGGAAAAACCATCTGGTGGGAAATAGGCACTTGATTGATACTTGTGGATACATTAATAAAGGAATCAATGATGATGACCTTGGACAGGGTGCTTCAGCTTCTTCTGTTTCCTCATCACGGAACTGAGGATAAATAGCACCTATACATGATGATGTTGTAAGAATTAAATAAGAAAGTGACTATGAAATCTAGGACAGTGCTTAGAACATAGCAGCTGTTCAATAGATGTTAGTTCCCTTCCTGCTTCCTCTCCTGATTTCTCAGTGGGTCCCCATAGTTTTGCACGATATAGAAGTGATCCTCCCTCCCTCCATCCCAAAGTTACTCTTGTAATAAATTTAAACCTCATTCCACAAGTTTAAGTATGAAAAAATATAAGGTATTTTCAATATTTGATTTAAATTCAACCTTAAAACTCAGTATAATTTTTACTCAGAGCCTACATTTCTGCTGGTGGCATAGATTTATCTCAGTCAATTGAGGTTTTATTTAATTAATTTATTAATGATCTACTAAACAGTCCATCTTCTTCCTGCTTATTTGTTGTGCCTTATGTTCACAGGTCACTGTCTGAGCTCTTGTTTCAGTTCTATTGGTCTATTAGTCTGTTCTTGAACCAATACCATATATCTTAGAATGAGTTCATTAGATCCCAACTGAGATTTTCAACTCTCCTTTTTCCTTGAGCTGTGTATAAATTTCAGGGAACTTAGAGTGCTAAAACTGGTAGAGGGGAAATCAATCCCTGGTATTATCATTATCCACTTCTTTCCCGCCTACAGCAAAGGAAGTGGAAAGATTCCAGGGGCATTTGGGAAGAGGAACAGACAAGGGAAGCCAACAGATTCATATGAGGGATTATGGAAGGGGAAGAATACAGAATGATTCCTTTATTTAGCTTTAGTAACTCAAAGGATGATGCTGTCATTTGCTATAATGGGAAAGAAAGAAGAAGGAAAAATAAGGAATTTAACTCTGGATATATTAAGTTAAAAATGCTTCCGTGACAGCCAAGTAGAGCTATCTGGTAGGTGATTGGTGCTGCACAGTAGAGTCTGGGGCTCCTGAAAGAGATGCAGGCTGGACAGGTACCACCAAGAGGAAAGATGCATATGAGAGAATCAACAACTAAGTCAATAGCGACAGGTATAATATTTAGATGGATTTTAGAAATAAATACTTGTATGATTTTCCAAATCACCCAAAGCAAGAGACCCTATTGATGACCCACTTCTATTTGTCTTCTGCTACTACCTGGCGGCTCTCTGCCCAGCTTCTGACTCAGGCTTGTCTTTGCTTCCCCTGAAGACAAGTAGGGACCATCACTGAGCCCTACAGCACCCACCTCCATTCATCAGGTGTATGCTTCTCAACCCAACCCAAATCCTCACGTCCATGATCTACATTGTTGACGTGTGTTCTGACACCAGAATCAAATAAAGTACAGAATGTTAAAGTTGCCAAATGCCAGATATCTAAAATCTAGTTTTCCAGACCTACTTCAAAGTGACAAGTCAGGAAACATCCTGCGTGCCCAGTATCTGGAGGTCCAGGCAAGAGGAAAATGGAGGAAGCTCTAATCTCAGGGTTAGGATCCCCTTAAGACTTAAACTCGGAGAAGCCCTTCACAAAGCTCAGAGGAGAGTAGAGACTTTTTCCACCCTATGACTTCTGTAGATCAGAGAAATGGGCTCTTTGTGCATAAGCTAAGGAACATGGGCATATTATGGGCTGTCTACAGTTCTCTGCATTCTAACAAACCAAGGGCTGAGTCTTTTGCCCTTTCCCAGGCCACATGCTCCCCCACCTCTTTCTAGAAGAAGGGCTTTCCTGGAGAGTGATCACAGTTTTTGCTTTGGAAAGAATTCATCTTACAAATGGAATCCTGGTGCCAAGAGTACACGGGCAGGCATTTTTCTTCTATTTCTCTCTCATTCAATCAGCCTAGGATAAGAATTATAATAGATGGATGACAACATACATTGGTTTACAGTCAATTCAGATGCAATCTGTTAGTATAAATAATGGCTAAAATGTGATGGCAAAGCCATCTGTCACTTTAAGGCAAACATACAGTTACTTTTAAGAAAAGAGATTCAGGAAGAATAAATTGATCCCAAGACTCTAAAGCTTGAAATGCATTTGAGGAAAAGGGGCTGAGTTTTTCGCACCCAGAGGATAAATCATGTTGTCATAATTCCAGGTCTTTGTCTTGTTTAGTTCAGGGCATTCAGTTTAGGGCTTGTACCCTTGTGATTCTTCTGGTTTCACCAGGATATTTGAGTAAGTATCATTTCGAGTGAGGCAGCATATGGCCAGGTACGTTGCTTGCTATTGTGTGCCTATGAATATGTGTGTTTGCTGTATGTAATACACACACACACACATATCTTTTCTGTTCTGAATCCAACTCCCTCCCCTTCAATTAAGAGGGCCTAGAGAGTTGGAAACACAACAGCAGCAAAAGGCAGGAGCTTGCAGGAACTGTTTCAAGCCGCATGTGACATAAAACTGGATTAGAATGTCATTCCCTAACTGACAGATCACTTAGCGTCTTGGAAGAGACTGTTTTCACACCGCGGAAGCTCTCACGGGGGAATGCCGTGTGGGCTCCTTATTGTCAGAGCTATTTTTCACCCAATTTGTTTCCAAATGATGTCTAACCTGAGGTCTTCCCACTGAGAGAGGTTTAAGCCATGATTAATGAGGAGTGTTTGGCCAGACCCACCTGGGAAATGGCCCATCTGCAAACTCAGGTAAGACGGGGAGGCCTACAAGGCATCAGCTTGTGAGCGGCAGGCGGCTTCCCGGGCTCGGGGCTGTCGCCCAGCGGTGACAAGGTGTTTGGTGTTAGCTGCGTAATGTTTCAAAAGGCGCTGGAGAGAAGTGTCACTCTGGCTATTTTTTCCCTGAGATATTCAGTGGGGTAAAGTGCTCTCAGTCTTGGTATGAAAAGAAACGTTTCCTTTTCCTCAAGTTCATTTATTCTCCTCCAAGCTTTCACACATATAACCAAAGAGACGTGCACAGAGATGGGGCAGTGTCCCAAAGGACGAGATTATAGAGCTAGCAGGAGTTAGATCTGTAGTACCCTGGCCTCCTTGGACCTATATGATCATTTTTAAATTTCACATACCTAAAATAAACTGCTCTTTGTTATATTGTTATATTTGTTATCTATGGACCTGGTATTTATTTTCAAATGAATCTTTTTCTTTGAGAAATAATTACTGGAACGTACTTGTTTTTTACCAGGTCAGTGGGAAGTATCAGTTTTCTAATAATTTGAATAATTTAGGATCTTTGGAAAGGGAGATCCTTTCACTAAAGGAATAGAATAATAAAAATATGCAGAATATAAAGCCATATCGGTTCTAAGACAAAATTTTATGATACTCGTTATGAATAAGGAATTCCAAAATTTTAAAAAATGGCCAGCTGAGAAAATGAACCAGTGGATAGAACATAGTCCTTCTTCGTAACCAAGCCCATTCCTTCTCTGATTTAATACGCACATTCTAGGCTCTCTCCAGACTGTCATTAAATATGACATCCCACAATTCTGTCTGTCAGGACTAAAATCTAACAGATCCAACTGTCTCCAAATAAAACAGATTGTTTGCTAGGAACATTTATGACCCATAAAGAGTGAGAGTTTATCCTGGCAAAACATTCCTTCTTGTAAACAACCAACATTCCCGGAATCTCACCAGCTGACTTTGCAGCCATCTATTTCTCGCTTGGCGTTTGGCTTCATCCAAAGCTTCTTTGATGGCATTTTGTACCCAACTGTTGTGCAAAAGATGCTTTCCATTGAGTTGGTTCTATATTCAGACACCAAAACAATCCCCCACTTTCTTTAACTACTTCTGCTGCCAGCAACATGTTTACCATGATTTAGATGTCTATTATACGCATGAATGACTTGTCTACTTAATTTCATCACAAAAATGAACCCTCATAAGTGGCACAGATGCTGGTATGATGGTAATCAAATTAGTTTTTGGACAGGTTTATGGCCACTTGCTGTCAGTTAAGCTCTCTTTGGCTATCTTCACTCCTAATACAGTTTTGATGGTGATTAATGGCTCCATTAATACACAGTTTGTGTTACGATAGACCTAACATTATGGTCTCATTTGCTGACCACAGATTTGCTAAGATTCAGGTCCACAACATACTAGTTATGCATCTAGTGTCTGAGACTTACTTTCCTGGGCCTAGTATATATATACTAGTAAATATAAATTTAGGCCCAGTTACTCTAGGATAGCACTCTTTTCATGCCAAAACTCTTTTTTTTAAGTTAATATTTCTTTCAATGATCTTTCTCTTTCCTTTTCTTTGTAACAAGGATGTTGTCCCCCGAAGTTATTCTTGCTAATGCAATGCCCTATCCATATCCTTTTCACTCCTTCTCTTACTTGCTTCAGCTTTTAAGTTCTTGAAATCTTTGCTGTATATAAACTTTTAAATATTTTGTTCAAATTATTTTTTTATTTGACTGCTTGAATTATTTTTCCCCAAATCTCTAATTTTATCTTTTGATAATCATCGCCTTTAACCTTTTTCTTCCAGTCAGCATCCATCATTCTATTTTAGCTTTTCCATCCTATTTCTTATACTTTTCTAAGAGTACATTTTAAATTGAAGTCTCTTGTGAGCAGCACAAGTTATTTGAATTTGCTCAACTGGGCTGCTAAAAAGACAGGAACAAAATGGGAGCCTTGTAGGCTAAACTACAGTAAACACATTTGGATTGTTTACACAGCTTTTTTATGTTTAAACAAACATGGTTTTTTTATAATGAAATTGAGTTTCCTCCTGCCCATATTTGATTTTTATGTTCATCTGTGCACTTGCCTAAACTCCACCCACTTGCTGCTATGCAAATACAGATTATGCAAATTTTTGTTTTGAATTGGGTGAGCTGAGCAGATGCCCATTTCAGCATAAACGGTCTTCAGAAAAACGGCTTGAATAGACAAGTATCATTGTAAAAATATCTAAATGGATATAAAGATTAATGTTTCTTTTCGCACAGACAAAAATGTTTAAGGGTGTCTTATCCTTACAAGGAAAATCTAAAGTCATTTTATAATAAGGCTAAATGCTGAAATTCAATTCCTCATTTAATAGCAAGTCTCCAGACTAGACTCTGTCTACTGTGGTGGATCTTTGAACCTATTAATTTATTGTAATCCCTCCTTCACTTAAGTAAATGTGAATCCAGCTGTCTAGTAAATTGCCTTTATCACTGGCATCTCTGCTGGCTGGCTTTTTTTTTGTTTGTTTTTTGTCATCATCACATAGATTTACCAATATAGAAATGGTTTCATATGTATTTATTGATTTGTTTATCTATTTATTTTTTAAACCACTTTAAAGGGAGTGATTGTCATACAAAAAGTGGTATGTGTTTATTGTATACAGTTTGATGAACTGGAGATAACTATACATCCCTGAAACTGTCACCACGATCTGTCCCTATTCATCACCTCCAAGAGCTTCCTCCTGCCCTCTTATTTATTACAATTATTTTTGTGTGATAAGAACATGTAACATAAGCGAATGAGTTTCACAACCTGATAGCAATGCAGGATAACGGACCAGAGAAGTGCTTGTCTTCCTAACTCACTGTCCCACTAAGAACTAGGTAACAACATCAGGGCAGAGGCTGTAGCTTATATGTCTTCTTTACCCTCCAGATCCCCTTACCATGCCTTAACAGGGACTGATGCTTTGATCTAGAGTTTCTGGTGCTCAAAGGTTATAATAAGCCTAGTAGAAGAACTGAACAGCAGTTCAGTTAAGCCTAGTGAGAATCAATTGAAAAGTGAAGTGAAAATTTTCTTTCCATTTTAAAAGTCCATTTATGTAAAGTGCTATTGTTACAAAAAAGAGCTCTGATAACCTTGTGAAACCAGTACTATAAGAGTGAGTAGGCTGTGAGTCAGAGGGTTATGGAAAAAACTGCTGCTTCCTTTCGGAATAAAGGTAGAAATATCACAACTGATCACTTATGTGTGTTAACGCATCATGTTTCATCCAAAGGTACAATCTGGAGGATTAAGAGGACACATTTTCTTCCCCATCTCACTTCATATGCACATACCAAGGACATGATGATACACAGCCTTGTTTCTTCTCTTTCTGCCCATCTAAAAAAGAATACATTTGTTCTGAAGTCTTATTAGTGTTTATTAATTTGTATTCCATCAAGGCAACAAAAAGGTGTTTTGCCATGTTATTAATTATTTGCCATTTGATCAATCGGTGGCTAGATCTCAACCTACTTACTCTATTATGTTATTTCTGCCTTTGATTCATCCCCTGGGAGAATGATTTGTATGTAGGTAGTTTGGAATTTAGCTTGGACATGACACTAAATTCTTCTTATTAAAATCTACAGAGCAGTGGGAGATCTTGTTAAGATGTCACAAAATTGACTTTAGGTCAATTATTCTTAGGGAAGCTGAATGAGGGTCAGTATCAAGCAAGAATGAGAAAACCTTATCATCCTATGATAGATACATTCACAGATTCCAGAAACTCTTTGAGATAGCTACACTGGGAAGTGTTGAGGAACTGCCACTGTTGGAGAGCAATGTGATATCTTGCTTCAGCTAAATCTAGTGATCTAGTCCATTACTTACCATTCTTGTGTCTGGCTGTGTCTTTAGGTGCTGTACCAATGTGACGAAACTCATCTATTAGTGACTTGAAAAACAAACCAACTCAGCAGGCTTCCGGGGCTTCCTGGAAGGATAATCAGCAACCATCTAAAGGTGGGTGTCTAGCCTACAGAAAGACAAAGTGACAGAGCAGTCCTCTGGACCCCAAGAGAAACAAATAGCATCTTATTTATATAGAATCTTATAGCCCGCATGAAAGGCTCTATGATAACAGATCATGTGTGACATCATCATGACCTGAGGACATTGATGAGTGGATTTTCCTTATCAAGGAAGATGGCATGGAGAGTGCATGAGAGTATGAAGCTTCTAAGAGGTGCAGAAGTTCCCTTTAGCCCTTTATACCTGTGGTGGTTCACCCACACCTGCAGCCAGCCAATGAGGAAATGTAAGTCAAGGTAACTGGAGTTAGTTAAATATTTATCTCATTATACTCCTTATGACTTACATCAGTGTCCCCTTCTTGACTATGGAACAGTTCTGTCCACTACCACTCCATTTTAAAGGCACAAAGATCATTATCTTTTCTAGAAGAAGAGTAAATGACTAGACATTGGCACCTCCGTGTGGTCCTATTCCTGTATCATGGGTGGCAGCTCAACCCAGCTGAGAGTCTGCTCCTAAACCACAAGACGAGGAACATGGAGCAGCACTGGATTTATTATCCAGAGACTCCCAGGACATTGCAGAGAAATGACACTCATACCTTAATATGTGGTAAGGATACAGAATAAACCGCACCAACAGCTTTTTAACCAAAAGATTCATTGAGTCTAATTCACAGAGTGCTTAGAAATTAGGGTGTTTCTGCCATGTGGTACCCCAGGATCTGCTTCAGGATTGGCAAATCCTGCGGCTTAATCCTTAGTCCTTGACCTTCTCTTCACACATTCTCACCATCCTCCAAACAGTCCTTTCCTTCCATCATTCTTCTTTCTAGCAGAGCCCTCCACATTCTTCCAACAAATCCATTCCTCTATTCAAAACCAAGTCAAAATCTCATCCATTTCATATAGTCTTCCTTGGTTTTGCTCACCTGATCTCTCTTTTTTCAGAACTCCAGGGTATTTTTTTTTCTTCTGTGCCTCATTTGGCATTTATCATACATTCCTGGACTATTTTTATGATTTCTAGAGTTGTATAAGCTTTATACCTACTCTCCCCAATGATATGGTGAATTCTTTGAGGTCAAGACTAAATCTTTATTGGTACCCTTCCTCCCCTGAGCAATGATTACCCCTCGCAAAGTCCAAACTACATGTTGATTGGCATATACTGTGGCCACATGTGTATAGTTCAACTTCCAAAAGCATTTAATAACATTAGGAGGTTGGTCTTTGGCAGCTTTTAAGGAAATGTGGCCACCCAGAGAGACTGACTCAGATCCTGAACCTGGTCCTCCATGATGTGCCAGCTGTGTCAGAATTAATATTCTATTTAATTCATTCTCTGTCACCAAAAAAATTACTTCTGGGCTAGGGATTAGGTTCAGTTTGATTAACTCTACCTTATGAAGCCAGGCTCTAGGATGCAACAGGGATCTAGAAGCTAGCATTGAACTCCTTCAGGACAGTATTCCAATGTGACACTCTCTGAGTCCCATTCAAGTACCTGAAATAGACTGATTCCTGGACTCTCTAAAGATACAGTTAATAAATCATGTTAGAGATTATACATAAGTTTCAGACCCATCACAGTTAGGAGCTAGTGATTAACCTAAAGGAATCAACCTGCAGTCGGAGAAACCTTTATTCAACAGAAGTTTTCCCCTTGGAATACAAAACTAAAACCTGCTACTTTGGCAGTACCCTACCAAGCAATTCCAAAGGCAACCAAGAAAAGAGAAAAAATTCACAGCTGGGCATTCTGTTTGGTCAGGTGTCATAGCAACAGTGGAGCAGCCAGCAGCAAAATAAACCAAAGACATATCCAGCAATGGCAGTGGCTTCCTTAGTTTGGGGGACCAGGTCTTGGACCTGTTATATATGACTGAAGTTTGCAATACCAAGGTCCTAGACTATAGTTAACCTACCAACCCTCAGATGATGGCTGCTGCCATTCTCTGCTCACCTGAATCTGTCTAAGTAACATCAGGAAACCCGTAGTGGCATTTTGGGGAGCACTTGAATGAGAAGAGAGCAGGGCTCTTAACAAGCACTGTTTCACTAACCTTATCACAGATGACAAGATTCCTAAGAGTTCAATGATTACAAAAGATCTGAGTTCCCCTGGTGGGCAAGCTGGCTTCAGCTGGGTTTGAGGGTTAAGATACTGCTGACTCTGAGGTTGAATAGCAGAATCAAGGGAAGTTGGAGAGACCAAATTCAAAAATGAAGCCAAAGGTCAAGGACTCAACAGTCAAGGCAAGGCATCTTTCTGAAAGAGTCATACTAGGAGTGAAGCTACAGGAGAGCAGACAGAGATATGAGGGAAGCAAGTAGGCACTAATGCATGGGTAGCAGGGGGCTTGAACAGTGCCCTGAGTCTCTAGAATGTAGTCTCAGAGCACTTTTCATGGGAATCCAGTGACTCACTCACCAGCGAGAAGGGGATTATTAAAGGTGCCAAGTCAATGAGGATAAAGTATTGATTTTGCTTTCTGATGTATTTCCAACTCTCTGCTCACACCCCTTCTTTCTCGTCTTTAGAAAACTCAAGTTCAGAGACTCATTTGGACCCCAATTCCTTCTGTCACCTTTTTAAAAATAAATGTTCCTTTATCTTCCAGACGTTGCCAAGAAAGTTCACTTATAATTTAACTTTGGAGAAAAGACATTTTTCTTCAAATGTATCACATTTTATTTATTATTTCATTCATCCACTCTTTTCAAAGCACTTATTAAGCACCCTCTACTTCCTGCATTTGCAGAATAGAGCATTTTGGGAAGATCTGAAAAGGCCCTTTGACTAATAATAGTGTAGGAATCTATGTGTATAGTGTTTTGTAGGACGTTTTGTTAGCCTTAATCCTGAAGTGTCCTCCTCTTGCATCAAAATTATGCGCTATATCACATGGAAAATGATCCATTAACTTATCTTAGCATACAGTAATTTTTTTATTATTGCTAAAATCTGTGTTCTTAATCATACAATTTGAACACGCAGCCCAATTGTTGTTACATACAAATAATTCTTTAAAACTTAAATAAAATTTAAAAAACCCTCTAATCCTTTCAGAACATGAGTTATAAAGTTTCCATGATCTAAACCATTATTTATTCTAATTTTTTACAATTATCCTTTACTTTTAAATCCCTCTTTTCATTCTTCAAGTTAGAAATAATATTTAATTCTGTGATCTGTCTATAATGACTTACTTCAAAACAATTATTAATAGCATTAATCTGATGTATGTATATAGGGTTATACTTAAAATAGTAACATTTTAAAAGTGTTCCTAATATAAATTTGCTTTTAATTAAAATATTAGACATTTTGCTGACATTATGTTTACTGAGTTTTAGATTAAGAGCTTACTCATTTTAATTTACACTCAGTCAGAAAAATGTTGATTTTTATTTTAAACACTACTTGCTTAAAACAATAATGAAGCTACCTAGGCTCCGTTGCTGTTTGGGTTGCTTTCTTTAACTTGAAGAGAACTAAAGTTTGGAAGTCTTTTTCAAATTACTTCCAGAGATAATATTAGTACATCTATTGTCCTCAAAGAGCCCATGGAAGTATCTGATGGCCTTTAAATTTTTGTTTTGTTTTCCACGGAGTATTCTAATCATTATCTGATTAACACTTGGGAATTTGAGCTCTTTCCAGGGCCAAAAGAAGTCAGTGTGCATTATTTTGAAATTCCATGAGTATATGCCTGATTGGTCAATGTTAATCTATTAGTAGGAGATAAATGATCCTCAGATCCTGGTCTGGGTTCAGGAATGGGAGCCAGTGAATGAATTCCTGAGCCACGTCTGATGGGAAGGCAGACAGCCTCCGTTACTCAGAACTCTCTCCCATTGAATTAGCCAGGCTGCCAGGAAATGAGGTGCGTGGCAAGAGAGGAAAAGTCTTCAAGATATTTGGTGCCTCTTTGTTGAACTGCTGGGGACATGTATAAAGGACATCTTCATTTATCTTTAGCAATGTTTGATGTGTCCTATAATCTCCATATTTGGATAGCAGATTTTAAGTTTTGCCTTTTATAAAAGCATCCCCTTTTAGCATATTTGTGTACCTTCTGTATATCTTAAATGTACTTGAATATTATGATGTGAAAAAAATCCTTCCTGCATTTTCTGTTTTCTTTTTGTTTTTAACATGAAAAGTAAAAAAAAGCTACTCTTCAAACAGCTAACAGATCTCGTTTGTTACGATCCTTCTTTTTTTTTTCTTGAACGTGTAATTTAACATTATGTAAGTCAAGAGTAGCAATCGATATTATCCCTTCATACTTCAGGAGGTGAGTGGTGGGAGAAATTTATATATTTAGACTTGAGTCTGTACTGACTCCCAGAGTTGTCCCTTTTCCTAAAGACGATGATTGCGGAGGAACCAGATTTTAAAATGTATTTTGATACATCATTAATGTCCAGATCTGTTTTTAACCAAATGAAACAATCAAAACATTTATTAAAGTCCAGAAAAACCCATCTCAAATTGCAATTTGACAACAAAAGCTTTAACTTTTATCATGCCAAAGATTAGTTTTTGCCTCTTCCACTGTTGACCCTAGTGATTCCATCTATAATATGTGTAGTGATTGTCTGCAGCCCGGCAACAGCTCGAAGGAGTGAGGGGGGCTGGAAAACTACAGCCCCTTGTTAGTTGCAGTCCCAACTTCAAAGGCTTTGAGAACATTGAACAGACAGGTTTCAGCAGCCGATAAAGCAGCCAGGCAAACAAAAGGCAGCTTCCCTCTCACCGAGGTGTCTCCAGATCCAGGGTGATTTTCAGCCCACTTTTTTCCTTTTATTTGTGATGCAACTCCTGGCAATGAGAAAGACTCATTCTGCCCACGATTGTGTGCCCCCTTGATTCGGCATCAGAGGGAGAGATGGGCATTTATGGCACCATAAATCAAGGGATAAACCATACATGAGCAGCTGGCACATGTGCTAATAACTATAATTATTAATCATGTCAATTTCACACCCTTCAAATTTATGCTATGCGCTTTCTCTAGGAAAGCCATCCCTGGCGCCTTGAGCTGTTTATGGTATGAAAATATGATGTGCTGATGGTCTTTGATAATTGTCTTATGACAGTATTGATCTGCCTACAATTGGGTTTGTGGGGCATCGAAGCCCTGCAAAGTGGTTGTCCTTGTCTCCTGGTATATATCATTGTCACACATCCCCCATTGTTAGTGAGTGGCGTGAATTATTTTCAGCATTTGGCCAAGTCTCTAGCTGCTAGGTCACCATTATTCTATCCTTATGTCACTGTGAGGACATTTACTTTGATGTTTCCTTTGTACCTCTTCGAAGGCAAAATCCTTTAACTTCAGAACGGTAGCCTGCAGCAGGGTTTCAGAGAGAGAGAGAAAAAAAAGAAACCCTACAGGTTCAGGGTGGGTGGAGGCCAAAATTATGGAAAAATGTGCTGCCTGCAAGAAAGGCAACGTTTTACTTTCCCTTCCTTGCCCTGCCAAGGCTTGTCTGCATCAGAGGAGGTGTGGCGAATGGGGAGCTGGAGACTACTGTCCATACCTAAGTCTCGTGCTCATTCAATAGCCCCTTTCAGGACACCCCAAAGTCGCTGCCACACACCAAATTATGAATCTCAGCTTGTGGCACAGATGGTCAAGATCAGAAGTCAGCCTGGCCTTGAGCACACTGTTATGTGGGGCCACAGTGGACAGTTGATTCCATGCCATTCATCCTTCATGAAACCATAATGTATCTTAAAAACAAACGCCTCCAAGACCCAGAGCAAAGCAGCACCTTGCTGGTTGATCTGCATATAAATTTGACCTTGCAGCCAATCATCTCTGAGAGGCCGACAAGAGTGCAGAGTGCATGGGACTCTGCCCACTTGTTTGGAACTCGGCACACCCCTCATTGGGCAGTGTCAAACTCACTCCTGCTGTCTCTACAGCTGCTCTGTTCCAATGACCCCCGGAAGGTTCTGGGGATTGTTAGAAGAGATTTCTATTAATCAACCACAAACCGACTGTTACAATTTCACACTTTTTTTCCCATCATTTCACACATTTAATGAATTTGGGTGTCTTTTACATTCAAAACATTTACAATCGGGCCAAAAAAAACCCCCTCCCCCCCACCCCGAAAACCGCTCTTTAACACAATAGGCAGCAGCAAGACAGCAAACGCCCTTCAAGACTGAGATCCTGAAACTGGCCGTTTAACTGAGTGTGGCCTCCGTTCTGCGGATGGCTGGCTGGGACGATTACCAGGCAGCTGCGGCCCCTGCAGCATTTGATGAAATCATCAGGGAGAAAAATGCAGCGCTTGTCTGAAGTTTCCATTTGTTCGTGGTTACCAGGAATATTTCAGCCAGTTCTTTTCTTGGCTAGACTAGGGTTCAAAATGAAATCTAGCCATCTTCAAAAACAGGCTCAAAGAAAACACAAACTTCACCCCCTTACAAGCAGCCTGAGACTCAGTATTTCAACAGGAGAAGGGCTTCAGTCTCCCTTAGGAGAGTGGAGAGTCAGTCACACTCCTGCCCCTTCCCATCCAGACTTTCCCAGGTCATCGTTCGACAGGAGCAGCCAGTCTTACTGGGGCTCTAAGATCTCCCGTCCAGGTGTGACTCACCAAGACATAGAACCTCCCCAAACAAGCACAACCATTTATGTTTGTTCCTTTCCTTTTTTTTTTTTTTTTTAATTTCTGTTGTTGTTTTTCAGGGGTGGAGAGAGGAAATTGGGTTTATTTACTTATTTATTTAATGGAGGTACTGGGGATTGAACCCAGGACCTTGTGCATGTTAAGGATGCACTCTACCACTGAGCTAAACCCTATTCCCGCCCCAATGTTTGTTTCTTAATATCTAAACCCAGAGTGGCTGACTTCTCCGCTGTTAGACTTCCTGTATTGTATGGGGCCTCGAAGCCCTGACTGCCAGCGCAGGCTTTAGTCTTCTCAGAGGGTTCACCCTGCAGTTTGTCCACTTCCTCAGTGGAGACATGGGGCCTGAATTGTTCTCTAGCAACCCCTGCTGGTCGGCACTGAACACCAGCCACTGACCCAGAGGAGTGAGTTCATCCCCCCTGGAAGGGAAATCAAGGATTCTGGGGTGTAGGGAGAGCTAGGAGCAGAGAAAAAGATGGATGATGTGATGGGGTAGGAAGACTCCATGTGGATTTATTCTAAGCTAAGAAAAGAAGAGTCAAATTAGATTCATATTCACATTTGGTGTCAAAAATGAAAATATTTGAAAATGATAGTTTATCAACCTGTGCAAACCGGAACTGTTTTTCCATAAGTCATTAGATTTCGTTGATTATAAATTACTAAATACAATATTCCACTTAAAAGTGTACTGATTTTATCTTCCTTCGTTTTTATATTCTGTGTTTAAAGTTGGCCACATGATTACTTCCATGGCCCTGGGGCACTTTGCCTCTGTGGTCCCGATCAAAATAATACCAACAGATTATTAGAGAACTTTTAATATGTCAACTTTATTTTTTCTTTTAGGAAAAATGTAATCGATTTTTGTGGGCCCCTAAAAGAATCACAGGCACCGTGCTTGCAAAGGCGAAGACAACCCTTCCCTCTTAAACGTTTTCCCAAGGGGCCTGGAGCCCTTTTCCTCTTCAAATTGCCTTTGGGTCAAAAGGCATTTGAATGCTGCTTTACTTGTTAACCTGGGTCTTACATATAGTTTTATAATCATTTCTTCCCACAGCATATTGTATAGTTTTACACAAAACATGGCTGACTGGGGAGGAAGCCGCTGTCGGGGAAGAAAAAGTTTTCCTCAGCCTTCTTAGGGTTTCTGGTTGGGTCTGAAAATTAAACTAACAGAGACAGATTGACAGAGAAAAGCACACACATTTATTTAATAGAAGTTCTGTGTGACACACGAGCTGTCCTCAGGAGATGGAGACCCAGAGAAACAGACTTGTGTATTTCCAAACTGGGTTTGGTGAAGGGTGGACGGCCGTGGAGTGATGTGATAGGTTAAGGAGTATGAAGTCAGTGTAGCGAACTGAGGGGAAGCTTAGCAAGGCCTCTTTGTGAGGACACTTGTCTTTGGAGATGCAAATGCTCCTCTCCTCTGGGTACAGAGAGGGCACCTCTCCCACGAGGGTTTTACCATCTGCTTCAGGGGGAAGGTCAGAAGGACCTCTGGCTTCTGCCGTTTTCTCAAGCTCTTTCAGCTCAAAGTAGTCAATATACCAAGGCGCCATTTTGGGGGTACCGTGTCCTGAGTCCCCATCACCACCCAACTGGCTATGTTCACAGGCTCTGGATTTCATCCTGCTCCGTGAAGACCCAGACTTCATTCCCTGCAAGCATTTCACTGTATCTGGAAGTGTTCAGACAAAGTTGCCAGCACGTCCCCACACCCACTTCTGTCCATTAATTTGTTCTGGAAAAAAAGAACAAAAACACCTAGTTCTTCTTTTAATTTTCCCTGAAGCCCCACATTGAGGATTTAAGAAATGAAAGCAGGCATATGATTTCTGAGGAAATTTTTCCAAGGGCAAATCAAGAAAACAGCATCCCTAGTCATCTGAGGAGCTGGTGTCCTAGGGCTGAAACAAGCCCATTGAAGAGAAAAGCGGCCAAGTTACCCATTTTCCACGAGCCTGGACTAGGCATCCGCACTGCCATTCAGCAGAAAGCGGGCTCAGGGGCTGTGGGGGCAGAGCCATTTTGCCCCTAGAAATGAGACGTCCAAATTCCACAGGGACTTTTTTCTTTTTCTCTTTCAGTTTTGTTTTTTTTTTTTTTTCTTCCTTTTGACGATGCTTCTCCCTGACAGGAAGTATCAGAGAAAAGCACAGCTTCCCTCAGCTGTCCCTCTCTGTGGGTTTTCCCACATGAAACTATGGCCAGCCTGCCGCTCTGTACTTTGTTATTATGACAGGAAAAAATGAATTTCTAATGTGCTACCTCTACCAGCTGCAAGGAGCTTGTGGCTCTTCGGTCACCAGGCACCCTGAGGGTCAAGAGCCTGCATCAGGCCAGAGGGCCAGCTCGGAGAGCAGAATATCCAAGTTAAAAAAAAAATCTATCCTCTCTGCCTCTGAAATCAGCCTGGAGATGTTAAGGACAAACAAATGTGTTGGATGGAAAGGGGTGCATGTCACTGTCCCTTACTGAGCACCTGACTTCCACACAGGTTCCTTCATTAGTTCGCATGACACTTTCAGATAGTGTTACTTCCCTGTTTCTATAGTAAGAAACTGCAGCTTGGAGAGACCAAGATCCTGCCCAGGGCTGCGCAGTTCGTAAATGGCTGAGCTCCGGCATTTCCCACTCTGACAACACTGCACTGCAATTCCGTAGCGCATAGGAAATAGCAGAGACTGGATGCTCCCTACCCTGTCATGTGACAGGAGTGGCTTTGTCCATTCTCCTGGCAGCATTTGGTGTTTTATTCACATCCACCGAGTGTGTGTGTGTGCGGGTAGACTCATTTTTTAAAAATGCACTGGGACCCAGGCAATGAGTAAGCTATTCATAACAGAGATGATGGATTCAAAGAGTGGAAAAAGGTCTTCGAGGTCATGCAGTTTAACTCTTTTCATTTTATTTCTGAGGAACCCTTAGTTCAGACCTTCAGCATTTCCTACTTGCGTGATTGCAGCAGCTTCTTAGCTGGTGAGTCTCTTACTGCAGGCCTCTTTTCACACCCAAGGGAAAGTTTTTAAACCTGAATCTGATCATTTCCTGCTATTCCTTTCTTTACCCAATAATTCCACCAGATTTTTTAGCGTCTGTGGCAAACTGCTTTTTGCTTCTCAAATCCATTTTCTCCTTCTTCCTGGATATACACGCCCCACCTGAACTAGAGTCCACATTTCCTAGCCTCCCTTGGGGGTGTGTGGTCATAGGACTCCATTTGTACCAATGGAGTGAGCTGGAGGGGTGACATGTACACTTACCGAAAAGGAAATTGCTGCCCTGGCCCTTCTCTTTTTCTACTCCGTGAGCTGAAACATGGATATGGCCATGACCCAGCTTCAACCGTGCACGTGAGGTCAGTGCCCCAGGGAACGCAAAACAGCAAAAAGGAAAAGGACTCAATCTCTGAACAACCACATGGAGAAATGCCATCATTTTCCTCAGGGCTGCTACTGGAATCAGAAATAATTTCTGTCTTCTTTGGACCACTACGGTTTGGGGGCTCTTTGTTTCAGCAGTTTGGTGTTTACCTTAACTAATCCAGCATTACCCTTTTCAGTGGGGATCCTGCCTCCCTTTCATGGTCATCAGAGGTTACACTTCTCATGCTGCCTACTGTCCAATTACAAATTATAAATCTTCCAATTATATGATAAGATCACACCTAAAAACACTTTCCAGCCCTTTTAAAAGGAATATTGTTAACTACCTCCCCATCGTCCATCTGTCTTTTCCTGCCAACAATATTTTGACATCCCTTTGAGGAACTTAACTCTTCCTCGTTCTTAGCCATGTGATTAGAATAGGATTGGCCTCCTTCCAGTTTTAGGGATAGTTCCAGATTGGCTGAAGTCATAGCTCCTTTCCACCAATTAAATAATAAATTCAGAGATGAGTGTATAACCCAAGCAAGTCTAATGAAAAAAAATGAATCCTAAGACTTTTGTCACATTTCTCCTGGTTGGTGGTGGGTGCAGATATGAGGTCTGGAACTGTGGTTGTCATTTTGATTCCATGAGCAGGCCCAACCTGAAGATGAAAGAATGTAGACCCGACAGAGTCATAGAGAAATGGAGCCAAAATCCTGATAACATTGTTTGAGCCCTAGATCAAACTATACTTAAAGACAGTCCTACCCATCTTTTGATTCAAGACAACTTGAGTTACGTGGTCTGTGATCGTCAATATAAAGAATTCTAAAATATGTTGGAATGATCTTCCTTTGGACCAATTTGTTCTGAACACTATTCTTCATCTGCAAAAGTCCTATTCACTCTTCATTCTCACCTTCTGTGAAAACTTCCCTGCCTCTCCACTAGCCCTACCTTCCTTAGCCAGAGTTAGTTGCTTTTCTTAATGTTTTTGGAATACTTCATATGATTTTATCATGCACTGCAATTATTCATTTAAGACTTAATGTCTCTGAGCAATTTAAGGTAGGAGATCATGTCTAATTTTATCATAAATTCTAATCTAGCAGAATGCTTAGACTATCAGCACTCAATGCATTTGTTATTCTTTAACAGATGAAGAAGACAACAGAGTTAATTTTAATTAGTAGTAAGAAAATAATTACTTGAAATTAAATCTTTTTGCTATTAGAATTTGTGAGGTAGTGAACTGCCCATCCCTGAAGGGGCTGGAGCAGACCCTGAAGGCCCTGCTTACTATTGTAAATTCAAGGCCTGGTTATACTTTCAATCCTAAGATTTCCTGAGTGATTTCTTATTTCAATCCACTTGATTCTGTCTGGATGGTGATTGGAGTAAAATCAAAGTGGCCACAAAATCAGAAATCCAAAAGGCTAGAGGAAAATTTGGTTAAAGCTATTACATGTTCAAAATATTACACATCACTCAGATTTACCACAAAAATAATGTTTCCTTGCATTCATATATTCTCTCATTTTATGAGAATATCTGGTTCTTTATATGAATCTTGAAATTTTTATTGTGTTCCAAACAATTAATATCTCTCATCTAAGATCATTTAAGGACAGTGCATCTTGAAGACAAGGGTCTTGGCACAATGCCTTCTGAGGTTTTATTTCTTCAGCCTGGGTTCCATAATTAAATCACTAAAGTGTGTGTGAGTGTTTCAAGACTTTGGTGTGCTTGGCCTCAAGGCAGGCTGGGGCTTTGGCAATCCCAAGGCCAAGGAACAGGTGGAAATATGTTTACTAGGCATGAGACAGATCAGAGATTGGTCCTGGAAAGAATAACTGGGCATGTCAATGTGAAGTTGCTCAACATGATCTAGTCCCTACCAGGTGGTCCAGTTGCCCAGTCCAGCAGAGCAGAGCAAAACCAAGATGGAGGATACAGTCCCAAGCCAAGTCACTCTGGCAGTTCTGCCAGGATGCAAGCCGGCTTCAACGAGAAGGCAGGATGCTGACATAGGAAAGATGAAGGCAAGAACTGGACCTCCCTCAGGGTTCAAGGTCACAGGGTGCTCAGAACTCCAGGGAGACTGGGCAGGCCACAGTGGGGCCGCCAGAGAGAAGCCCAAGCGTGAGTGTTGGACCAACTCAGGAATTGAAAGTGATGCAACTTGAGGACAATTAGGCCCTAAGCCTTATCTCTACGAAACTGGATTGCCTGGTTGGTGCTGGAGTCTCAGAGCTGGGCCGACCAATTATATTGGGTCTAGTGAGTATAACTTAATTCAGACTCCCATGGACTCTGGGGTAAAGGCTACTGTATGCGTTTCAAAATCTTTCAGGACTGAATTAAAAAATAGGGTAGGCCAGTTTCTTCATGAGGTATATGACAGTCAAAACTATAGATTTATGGAGCTAAGTTAAGACCAAGGCAGAAAAAACATAAAAGCAGAGGCCTACAGAACCCATTCTGATGGAGAAATGAAGATCTTTCCTAAATATCAATTGATAATGACATTGGCAGTCAGCTGAGCACCCCTCATGGGCACCATGATCATGGTTCACCCTGATACTCGCAATGATTTTAACTTTAGTATTAAGTGTCCGTACTAGAACTCAATTTCCATATGCCTTGTCCAAAGAGTTCATATAGTAACTTAAAATAAATATGCAATGTCCTGCTTTTTGCTTCCCCTTCTATGAAAAAGACTAAGATCCTGTTTAAGTGTTTGCTGTCTGAAGAGGGCTCCTGGACCCAATTCCAACCTGTGTTTGAATTGGGCTTCCTCACACGAACAAGCAATTCTTGGAAGCTGCAAGGTGTCTGAGAATTCATCTCAATTCCGACAATATCTACCTGAAGATAGAATCAGACTCCACAGGTAAAGGGCTCAGTTCCTCGAGACCAGCACTCCCTCCACTTCAGATGTTGGCCCTAAGCTCAGGATGTTACCTGTGCTTTTGACCCACAGGCTGCAAATCAGAGGTTCCCACAGTCCCCTTCTTGGGCTTAATTAATCTGCTAGAATGGCTCATAGAACTCAGGAAAACCCATTTACTCAATAGATTACCAATTTATTGTCAAAGGATATTAAAAACACAGCCAGATGAGGAGACACATAGGGCAAGATCCCCAGCAAAAGAGCTCCTGTCTTTGTGGAGCCTGGGGCCCAGTATGGTGGCCTGCAGAAGACTTCTGGTTCCCTGGTGTAGAAACTCTCTGAAAAAGGGCAAAAAACTGTCCTTTCAGGCTTTTATGGAAGCTTCATGACATAGTCATGATCGACTAAATCATTGGCCATTGGCAGTTGGTTCAACCTCCAGCCCCTCTCCTTTTCCCAGAAATCAGGGGGTAAGTCTGAAGGTTCCAACATGGTTGGTTCTTGTGGCAACCAGCTCCCACTCAAAAGTCACCTTCCCTAAACTGTTTTCAGAAACTGAGGACGTGAGACCACAAATTTTGCTCTTATCACTCAGGAAAATCCCAAGGGTTTTGGGAGCTATGGCCCAGAAACTGTGGGTAAAGGCCAACTACATATGAGAAACATACTTGGTCAACTGAGTGACCAAATATGTATTTTTCCTAGAAATCACAATGTCACACTGTCTAATAAAGGAGATAAAATACTCACAAGTGACCTTAATATAGACTATTATGAGATATGTGATTGGAAAAGCAGCATATAATCTGTACTGTGATCTGGGGATGCTTCTAGTCACTTCTACATACGTGAAAAGCCATGGCACTAAATACCTAAGATTGTAAACTTTATTTTATATTGATGTATGATTGATATTTCTCATTTTAAAAAGGAGGCATTACTTTTTAAGTGTTCCGGGAGAGAGTTTATGACAAAGAGACAGCTTAACTCATTTTATCTAGTTAGGCAGCTGGTTGCCATGATTTAGCCTGGATTTGTTTGATGTGGAAGGATCAATAAATATGCTTAAAAACAAAACAAAACAATGTATGTCTTTGCCATTCATGAAAGTCCCTGCTATGTTTGCCTGAACTGTCCAATGCTGGATTTTAAAAGTTGATCCGCCATTATTTTAAGTAAATACAGAGCAAATATCACCTTCATTTGGCCTGACCCTGACCAGCTGTGGTGCAGTGAGCAAAATCACCAATATCTTTAGTATTTTTGAAAATGGAAATCTTCCTAGAACCTACTAGTCTTAGCAAAAAGAGCCAGTAGCTAATACCTTTGTAGCCCAGAGCATAGCCCCCACCAGGGACTGATGGCCAGCTGTCAGGCCTGAGTGACTGACTGACCATTGGCTAGGTCCCCGCAGGTGGTGGTGGCATTGATGGAGGATGATGGATGACTCTGACACAGCCCCACCCCACCCACTTAACCATATGCATGACAGAAGGGCTCCCAGCCTAGACGCCCTGGCTGACAAAGCCTCCAAGTAGGCATTCAGAGGTGTAAAAACAATGCGTTCACATCCAGCCGGGATTCAGCTACAAATATGGAGGCATTTAATGAGTTGCTAATGTGAAAATAATTTTCTTTTCTGACTTTTGAACCATAGGAATAAAGACCAAGGGAAGCCATACAACTGTTAATGACACTGATGAAAAAAGCAAGCAGCTTTCAGGAACTTAACAAAGGTGGACCCAGGCCTGTCAGAGGTTGATGGGAGTGTATTGATACATTCCTCCTTTACTTTTCTCTTTCCTCTCTCTTCCCAGCCCAACCCACCCTGCTTTGTGCATGTGTATTCACTACCTCATCATCTCCCCATCTGAGCTGAATTCTCTCCACCTCTGATGTATGTTGCCTCCCTCCCTCCAATCCTCAATCCTTCACTTCCTTCTCCACTACCCTCCCCTCTTCTCAGTTCTCTCCTTATCCTTATTCCCTCCCACCCGACCCCTCTCTCAGATGAGATTGCTTTCCTTCCTTCATTTCATATTTTCATATTTCATCATCATTTTGGCAAGGATTTCAGGGCAGGTGTGTCTTTAGAAATAAAATTCAGGACATTTGTAGAATGAAAAGAACAAGAAACACGAAGAAAGGATTTTTCAACTTAAAAGCCACCTTGGGGAGGTGGATGAGGATGAGTTGGTTACCTGGGATTGTGCTTTCTGTTGCACCTAGGAGGCCTGATGGTGGAAGCATCTCGGGATGAGCCAGCTAACTGGATGATGTGAATAATGGGATGTGACTTGCACAGACACCGATACGTTCAGACCAGAAACCTGCTTATGTAACAGCAAGCCTCACCACCAAGAGCTCATTTTCTGCAAAGTTCTGGCTAAACTAAGGGAGAGTCTGGATTATAAAGCCCCTTTAAAGAAATGAACCTTTATTATTTTCAAGGATACCCAGTTAAAAAAAGTAGAATCTTTTCTAGTTTTATTGACTAGAGGATAACGAGTTAGCAAAAGATAAACACTGGTTGTACCACATCAATTGTACATCAGTGAACATTTCTGCTAAGGTTATTAGAAAATAATTTACTTTCATCATCAACTGGAAAATGCTCCCTTGAGTTTTGCTTACACTATTAATGATTGTGGTAAACTTTCCTTTGAAAGGAAGTGTCAGGTTAAACTTTATCCCATGCATGATTTCAAACAATCACAAGCTCTAATTTTCTGAGGCCCATATTAATAAGTCCTTATTATCTTTAAATAATCTTGGATGCAAACACTTACAGACCAGAAGTATTGGTTGAAAATGTCTGTAACTTCTTTATAGCTCTAAGTTACTGGAAAATAAATGGAACCAATTATGTATTACAAATATTATGTGAGAACCAGCACTATATTTTTGAATTTCCTGATTACTTGACAGCCATAGTTGAATGGTTGCTCTGTATGACATAGGACTTGGGCAATACTTTCAGGATAACTGACAAAGTGCTACCAACTGACTATGTCTTCAGGGACACCCAAGGACATGTTTTCTTGTCTAAGTATTAGACATCCACTCTTGCACTGGATCATAGGGATTTATCTGCTCAGCTCGCATCTCCAGTTCACTCTAACAAGTCACTGGGAGTCCCTGAAGGAAACAGAATACTCAGGGAAGAAAGGCACTGCCTAATTAGGCCATCAGACAAGGAAGAGGGGACAACATAAGAGAGACTTTTGGGGTCCTTGAGGTCTAGCTTTAAAGCCTTTTCTTATTGGTAGGAGATGAGGACAGAGGACATAGAAAGGATGTGGCATGAGTGAGAAAGAACCTAGTTTTATAACCCCCAAAACGCTACAGTGGAGTGGGGAGGGTAAAGCTCAGTGGTAGAGTGTATGCTTAGTATTCATAAGGTCCTGAGTTCAGTCCCCAGTACCTCCATTTAAAAATAAAAGTAGTAAAATAAATAAATAAATAAACCTAATTACCCAAACTCAAGAATGGACCCACAGAAGCCATTCTTTGTAACAGTGGCTACTGGCTGCTGAGGGTTTCCCTGCATATATGGATGCAAAGCTACTGAGACATCCAGGGGTCAGATTATGGGCTGGATGGGGACTGGAAACAAAGCCATTTTAGAGGTTGAATTAATACTCTATAAATAAGATGATGGGAAACTACATCAGGACACTGAGAGTGAGAAGAAAGAGAAACTAACAGGAGAAACAGAGACAGAAAGAGTGTCCAAATCAAGACTATCTTTTGTAGACAGACTGAATGTAAGGGCTGAGAAAGAGACAGAAGCACATAGTGACTTCAAAGTGTTAGGTCAAGATAAGTAGGAGAATGATGCTGGCCTTCAAGTCTGTAGGACAAGTGTGTAATATGCAGGGCTGGGGATGGCTTGGTGGGAAAGAATGGGTTTGGTTCTCTAGGGGAGTAAAAAAGTTTTCTGTGGCCCCTTTAGGGTCCCTGGCTGGAAAATTTGGCTGTCAAAGACAGAGTAACAGGACAAAGTATCCACATTTGTTTAGTGTAAGTTTTGCATGCCATTGGAGCCTTCGTAAGGAAATGAAGACCCAAAGAAATGGTTAAACCTGAGTGTCTTTATGCTAGGTTTGACGAAGGGTGGACGGCTGTGGAGAAACACATTAGGCTGGGGAGTATGAGGTATGTTGCAAATTGGGGGAAACAAAACCTGTTTTTTGGACTCTTCTCAGGGTCCCACTATGTTTGTAGTAAAGATGATCCTTTTTTCCAGATATAGCGATGCCATCTCTCATATGAAGGCTTACAACCTGCTTCAAGGGGAAGATTGGGGTGGGGTGGGAAAGATCAGAGAAACTTTCGTGATTCTGCTGTTTCTCAGACTCCTTCAGCTTTAAATATTCAATATGTTAAGATGCCATTTCCTGAATCCCATTAGTTCCTATGAACTAGGTTTGTGATACTTTAGAATATCCATGGAGAATTCGTCAGGAAGACCAACAGAAATGAGAATTGGGTTCATCACTGGGGTCCCTTTAAAATAATTTTAATACATGTGGCTGGAGATGAGGTAGAGAAAAGGGAACCCTCCTACACTGTTGGTGGGAATGTAGTTTGTGCAGCTATCATGGAAAACAGTATGGAGATTCCTTAAGTAACTAAAAATAAACTTACCATATGATCCAGCAATCCCACTCCTGGGCATATATCCAGAGGGAACCTTAATTCAAAAAGTTACATGCACCCCGATGTTCATAGCAGCACTATTTGCAATAGTCAAGTCATGGAAACAACCTAAATGTCCATCAACAAATGACTGGATAAAGATGATGTGGTGAATACACACACACACACACACACGCACGCACACAAGTGCATGCACACAATGGAATACTACTCAGCCATAAAAAGAATAAAATGCCATTTGCAGCAACATGAATGGACCTAGAGGTTGTCATTCTAAGTGAAGTAAGCCAGAAAAAAGAAAGAAAAATACCATATTATATCACTCATATGTGGAATCTAAAAGAAAAAAAGACAAATGAACTTATTTACAAAACAGAAACAGACTCACAGACATAGAAAACAAATTTATGGTTACCAAGAGGGGAAAGGAGGTAGGAAGGGATAAACTGGGAGTTTGAGATTTGCAGACACTAGCTACTATATATAAAACAAGTTTCTACTCTATAGCACAGGGAACTATATTTCATTATAGTAACCTATAATGAAAAAGAATACAAAAACAAACATATGTATGTATATGTATGCCTGAACTATTATACTGTACACCAGAAATTGACACAACATTGTAAACTGACTATAATTTTTAAAAAGTGAAAAAAATTTCATGTTTTAAGATATATCTACTTGAAGTTGAGGGTCATCAGAATAAATAAAATGGAGAAAAATAAAAGAACTAATTAAGAAAGTTCTTCCTGGTACATCAATGCTGAATACAATTGAATTAAGAAAGAAATTTAATTCTGAAAAATATGCTTATAGATAATAAATTGAATTGTGTCTGCGCTTGTGTAATAGACACTTCCAGATTGTCTGCCCCCGCCCCCGTATCCACTCTGTCTCTTTTACACACATACATGCACACACACACACACACACACATAGAGTTTTCCCTGTTCGTCAACATAGCAAAAAGAAACCATAGTGCTGAGGAAGGAGTAGATGATCACACCCAGCCTCCTGGTTTGATTAATAAGGAACAGAATCATGTTCCTGTTTTCAGGGAGCTCTCCTGTCATGGCTGTAGTCTCTGGAGAGCTCAAGCCTACAAAGCGATAACATCTGGTGCCCATTATTTCCCCAGATCTGTTGTGATTAGTCCATATGATAAGCCTGGCCAATTGCTATGGGCAAGGGATTGCGACATTCCTCCCATCAGGGTACTGGAGCTGTCACTTCTGGTTTGTGGCCCCTGCTAATTTGCCACCACAATTTCCAATATCTGCTAGAATTCCACAAGGACATCTCAATGCCTCGCAGGGGCAGTAGGCTGTGTGGCTGTAGACAGAAGGCTAGCACTGATAATGAAAAGGAGAGGTTTATCAATTAACTCACGCAGCCCTGGGTAGACTGTGGCTGGCCGTCCACCCCACTTCCGTTGTGGCGTGCTGATGAGACAGTCCAGGAGAACTGCAGATTTGCTGATGACAGGAGCAGTGAAGTATCTGAAAATTAGAAGAAAATAAAGGATCAGAATATATAAATAAATTCATTTATCCTTTTTGCTCTTCTATAAAGTGAATTTTCTTTATGATTTTCTTTCTCCCTCCTTCAAACTCCTTCACAAGCAATGAAACACAAGAATAATAGTTGGGGGCCTTCCAGGTGGTAGAACAGCTTCTCATTTCAGATGGTGGAAGAAGATTCAAGGCCCTAAGAAGGCAGTTATGTTATTTGATAGAACTCGTTAGTACCAGAGTTGACTACTGAGTTATGTGTCCCATTAAAACCTTTTACATAAGGTTTGCAAATTTATTAGGATCAACTATGGACTAATTGTAAAAAGTAAAAAAGAATTCAGTCAATTAAATAATTGTAATTTTTACAGAATACTAATAATAATTAACAACTTTTTCTCCAAAATCAATGTTAATTTTGTAATTAAATCAATTCTGAAGATGCAATGTGGAAAGACATTTCACCAAATGGATATGAAGTGATAGATAAAGTTAGCTCTTTCTATATGTTTTTCTGGGAAATTTTTTTTTAATTAAAGTATAGTCAGTTTACAACATGTCAGTGTCTGGTGTACAGCATACATATGCATACATATATTCACTTTCATATTCTTTTTCATTATAGGTTACTGCAAGATACTGAATATAGTTCCCTGTGCTATACAGTAGAAATTGTTTTTTATATAGTAGCTAGTATCTGCAAACCTCAAACCCCCAATTTATCCCTTCTTACCTCCTTTCCTTTCCCCCTTGGTAACCATAGTTTGTTTTCTATGTCTGTGAGTCTGTTTCTGTTTTGTAAATTAGTTCATTTGTCTTTTTTTTTTTTTTTTTTTTTTTTAGTTTCCACATATAAGTGATATAATATGGTCTTTTTCTTTCTCTCTCTGGCTTACTTCACTTATAATGACAGTCTCCAGATCCATCTATCCATGTTGTTGCAAATGGCATTATTTTATTCTTTTTTATGGCTGAATAGTATTCCAATGTATAAATATACCACATCTTCTTTGTCCAGTCATGTGTTGATGGACATTTAGGTTGCTTCCATGTCTTGGATATTGTATATAGTACTGCTATTAACACCGGGATGCATGTGTCTTCTTGAATTAGAGTTTCCTCTGAATATATGCCCAGGAGTGGTATTGCTGGTCACATGGTAAGTCTATTTTTAGTTTTTTGAGGAATGTCCATACTGTTTTCCATAATGGTTGCACCAAACTGCATTCCCACCAACAGTGTAGTAGGGTTCCCTTTTCTCTACATCTTCTCCAGCATTTATTGTTTGTGGACTTTTGAATGATGGCCATTCTGACTGGTGAAAGGTGATATCTTATTGTAGTTTTGATTTGCATTTCTCTGATAATTAGCAATATTGAGCATTTTTTTCATTTGCCCATTGGCCATTTGTATGGATCTTGGTAGTTATTTAAATATTATTTGGTTCAAAAACATTTTTTAGAAGTGTACACTTGTTTTGATACCTTTGAAAGTCATATCAGCTAATAATTCAGTTTGCAATTAAACTGCAAAATAAAACAACTTGCTATCACTTACTCAATAGAACCCATAGTTCCTAACTAGTCACAAGCAAGTATTGTGAGTACGTGTTGTTACAAATGGCTTAAGTTCATATGTCACTTAAATGTGCATAAAGTAAAACTGTCAATTAATCATACGAGAAAAAAACAGTGAGACAGATGCCTGAATTTCTGCTCTGCCATCTAAGTGTTTTGCCATTGATGAACTTGGACTTAAGGTCTAAAGTGGAAAAAGGTTACCTTGGAACTTACACCAAGGATATTAAGAGGAACTGATTGCCAGGTGTTTAGCAGGGTAAACAAAGGTCAGATTGATATACCCAGAACAACTCCAGTGATTGTAAAATAAATAAAAAGAGTGTTAGAAAGATAGAGGGAAAGGTTTGGTCTGAATTATCAAGTAATTATGTCTATTCTTTTCTTGCCATTAGCAGCAATGCCCAGAAAGAAAAATGGAAATTTGTTTAAGGCAAACATACACACAGTCCTTCAATCTTATTTTGCCTGAGTCAGATAGTCTCTTTTCTTTTACTATTTTTATTAATCCAGTTTCTAGTCTTGCTCGTGTTGCCCAGAATGCTTAATTCTGGATTACTGGCCTGACCTTGGCCATTATTCATTTCCCTGATCCCTTCTAGTTACTCTCAATCTCTGGCCTTTCTTTGGGGCTCAAAGATCCCCTCCCATACAATGACCAGGACTACCTGTTAAGGTCAAGCAAACTTCGTGGCAAAGCTGTTATTCTCTGAATTGTGGGACTTAATCATTTAGGTCCCAACTGGATTTGGAGAGGCCTGAATGTTATCAATTAGTTGTGTGTGAACAACACTCCATCAGTAATTAACTCCTCTCCACTTCACTTTGAATGCCGGTTACTTAACCAAGAGGTGCCCTGTAGGCAGGTCACTAAAGGGAACGGAGTGAAAAATCTGTCATTAATGAAGTTATCTCCTGAGGTAGATCTATTAAGACGGATCCTGGCTGGTCCTAGTCAAAGCTGAAGTCCAGCATGTACAAAATCCTGGCCCATTCATCTGGATCATTTAGGCTCCTAAGTCTTCCTTTAATCATGAAACTCTTTCCACTGTTTTTTTAAAATTATTTATTAATGTATCATTTCCATCAAAGAGGAACTATCTGAAAAAAGTTCTTGCTGTAATTCAAAGTGTAAACTTGATCTGCAGAACTACATAAATGATATAAAAATATTGTGATCAAAATGGGACATTTTATTTCTTTTGTGTTTCTTAGTTGAAAACTACTGTCAATGTTTCAGCTTTTTTAAGGCGGAATAGTTACGTTTATATCCTTTTATAATAGTGTCCATCCATCATTCAAGTGTAATGATCCCTGCACCAGGTTAAAATTTCTAGGAATGAAAATAGTTTGCAAGCTTTTGTATACATGAAACGGATTCTGGTCATAGTTAAGTTGCCAAAAGTAGAAGACAATGATAATTTCTTAGGCATAGATGGGTTTTTTAATAGGATATTATTATTATTCCTTTTGCTTTGCAGAATCTCTTCACTTTTCTTTAATAAATTCATTATAGTACCCATTTTTTCTTCTATTAAAAAGAAATAATTTAGTAACTTCAACATGGTGAAAAATTAAAAAACCCAGAGATTGTTTTCATAGTGACTCCAAATTACATTACCCATTTTTCCAGCAAGTATCTTTTGTTGAATCCCCAACTGCTTCTACTGTTCAAGAAAGCAAATGCCAAACTTTAGAGCAAAAAGTGAAAAATAAATTTGATTCCTGTCAGTGTCAATATAGTTTTGTGTATGTGTGGTATAGCTTTGGTGTGATGAAAATACAATCATTCTGCTGCTTTAAAATATTTTGATTTAATAAACAGGCTATTTGCCATAAATTTTTAAAGATCACATTTGTTTGAGTAGGTATAAGTACTTCTCCAACTTTGCTAAAATTGTACTTTGCAAATTGGAAGTGGAATTGCTCTTGTTTTTGCGTTTGATGCAAGATAATGTGGAGTAAAATCTCCTGGGGTAGAGACATTGTCTCCCAGCCCAAGCACAACCCCAGTTGTTCCACTTGACTAGGCTTCCAGAGCAGCCGAAGGAGGTCAGACCCTCTCCATTGACACTAATGGACCGTTTTATGCAAAACTGTTCATTTTCTGGAAGGGACCATGTCTGACTGGTGGAGTGATTCACAAAAATCACTTCATTAAATGACTACTCTTCATGCGTGGCCGTATTCCCTTTAGTGGGGTGGAAGCTGTGAGCCACGCATGGGTACCCAAGGCGGGGAAGCTCGTCCCCACCCCGCGAATCCAACCTCCGGTTCCAGATCCTGCACTCAGACAATGACATCCTGGGGCTGGCATACAGGCTAAGGCAAGCTTTGTGACCCCATTCGTCCCTGGAATGCCTACTTCCATGCAACTGAGCGCTGCACACAGCATCAGGGCAGCCAATCCCACGGGGGAGCCCCCGAGGACCCCCATCTCCACACCAACCCTAGTTTTATTCTTTCTCCCAGTTCTCAGGGCAGCAAATGATGCTATTGGTGAGAGGCATTGCCAGTGGAGCCTGGCGTTTGATTCCTTCTGGACCGGCCAGTGAGAGCTCTTCCTGCCAACCTGGGAACCCGGAACAAGCTGAGTATGCTCGCTACTCCTGGAAAAACACTTGCTCCCAGACACTCTCCCACAGTCTCCAACACCATGGCAGGTCCAAAACGCAAAAATCAGAAAATGAAGGTGCTTAATTTGGAAATGGAAATGGGAGAGGGCCTACTCAGATTTGGAAGGCAGTGAGTAAGAGTGAGTGGCTGAGATGTTGGTTTGAGCATGGTGAATACTCTGGGAAAGTCATACGGTTTATCTCAAGCTGTGGGAGTTTCCAAAGACCAAGTTATCTTTCTCCTTGGGTCACTGTTCTGAAGTCACCTAGCTGAGTACAAGTCAGGGCTTCTGGTTGCAGAATGCCACATCTTCTCGTTTGTCTGGATCGTGATTCTGCATCTCCAAACGGGAAGTTTCTCTCATACTACTTTTGAGCTTTTGCATTGGGTTGAGTAATAGACGTCATTAAATGTTCGGAGTGGAAACCCTTTGACCTTTCAAAATACCAAAAATGAGTTCTTTGCCTTTAAGAGTGCCATGGCCAGCGGTCTGTGAAGGGTCCGGCTTGCTGTGATGTGCACAGCCCAGGACTGCTCCGAGCTCAGCTGCACCAGGCTAATTTCCATAAGCATCATGTGGCGTTACAGAAACCACATTTTGCCAAGCTGTCAACTATACAGCCTTCTCTTTGCTAAACAGACTCCCATTAAAACTGTCTGCACAATTTGTCAGTTAAATGAGGTACAAGAGGGACGCTCTATTTGCCCCTAATTAGCTGCACAGACTACCTTTGTCTGTTTGATTAAGCATTCACATTATCAATTTTGTTTAATCTGATTCATTTCACACACCTCCCCTGGGACAAAGCCCATACGGTTAACTAATCTCTGATATCATCTCTCATATCAGGCGGCTCTCATCTCCCCCAGAATACATTCTACCCACAGGCTCCACAGTCAGCAAGCCCCACGGAGGGGAGTCGGTCCGGTGAGGGGCAGAAATGCAGCTCAGTAGCTGGAACTGAACCCTGACAGGCTTAACTTAAAGCCTGAAGCAGCCTCCTCCTCAGTGCCATCTGTCCGCCATCCTCCATCCATTCATTTATTCATATTCACAAATTCATTCATTCTGGCAGTAAACATATTGTCTGCCTACTATGCACCAGGGGCTGAGCTGGGAGCTGGGAGAGCTACAAAGATGTGTAAGATAAGGTTCCTGCCTTCGGATGGCTTATTTTCTCAGCCCTCCTAGATTACTGTAAAAGCCGTCAACTAGCAGGGAAGCACACTTGCTCCCCGAGGCCAGTTCTGCTGATAATCTGTCACGCGTGGCCTCTTCTGCTCAGCTACCACGCAACTCTCCCAAGGAAGATTTCGGATAAAGGCATAAAAGCAAGTGCTCATGGTTTCCTGAAATAATCTCCCTTCCCGCTCCCATTTGGAAAAATAGTTGGCAGTGGAGATGGAGGAGTTTTAGGAATTAGAATTAACAACAAATCACTTGATAAAAAATAGTTCTGAAATGTCACTGCATCTGATAACTTCTTAGATATTACTGCTTAGTGAAACCAACCCATTTGTTTTTCAATCTGACCTCTTCCATAGGTTGATAGAAAGAATAAATTCTAAACACTAGTAGAGCACAAGTGAACATTTTGAGAGAAAAGTGACCGAGGAGAATAAAACTGTTGTGAAGGTGAGAGCAGTTGAAAAATACGCAGGAATTGGTGGCTCATGGAAGACCTGTGTTCCTGAAAAACTGTCATAACCTTAGGTGGATTAAGATGACAATCTCAGAAACATATTCCTCCTGAAGGTTTTGGGGTCCTGACAGGTGATAAGTACTTGAAAATGACCACTCAAACCTCAGAGTCAGAAGTGGAAGGCCTTGAAATTATCCAGTGCAAGCTTCTACTTGCCTGTGAGTCTCCTGGATGACATTCCCAGATAAGGGAATTGTTGGATTCTGCGTCAGTGCCTCCACACATGGGTTCTGCTGTTCTGGAGAGCTGCCCTCCTCTGTGTGGTCAGTTCTGACAAGGAGATACGTGGTCGTGACGCTGCGCTGAAATCTGCCCCCTGTGAAACTCCCCCTCACTGACTATAGCGACCTGGTCTGTGTAGGTAAGTCGATCCTTCTTAAGAATTTTGAAGACAGCTTTATGCTCCCTGCTCAGATGCTCCTTCTCTCAGCACAACACCTGCAGTGGTTTCTGGTCCTTCATCTGGGGGTCTTTGGTTAGTTACCCATCCTCTCAAAGTGCGATTCCCAGAACTGAGAACTGTCTCCTAGAGTGTCTGACATATGTGCTGGGAGTGGGATTCTACCTGATTCTGGACCACACCTGGTCCAGATGATGTGATCTCAGGTCATGTTGACTCTCTCAACTTCATTGCTCTGTAGACTTACATTGGTCTAAAATCCTTAGGATTTTTTACACGTTTCTTTTATTCAGTTCTCATCACTCTGGATTTGTCCTGTCATTCCATTGTATGTTTATCCCTGTTACATGTTAACATCAGTCCATTTTAGTTTGTGGGTTAAGAACTGATTCTATGCCTTTGACTTTCTGTGGTCTCCTAATTTGACAAGGATGGCATCGTTGTTTCATCTAAGTTTTTGATTAAAATGATGAAAAGGACAAAATAAAGCAAGTAGCAGAAAGTCACCTAGGTTTCTAAAATCGTAATAACTACTACTGCTGTGAATTGGACAATTCTACTTGCTAGGCATTACACTAAGTACTTTGTGCAGCTCCCATTTAGTATGCAGAAAACTCTATTTAGTATTATTAGCACCAGATTATAGATGAGAAAATTGAGACTAGACACCTCAGAAAATAATTATGTGAAGTGAGAACTTCAACCAAGGACTAACAGATGCCTGAGCCCAACTTATTAAGCCCTTTCCTGTGTTCACTACTTCATACCTGTAAGAAAAAGGAGTCAGACCACAGGCAAAGTCTGTGACAGAAATGAGAAAGGAAATTTTCAGAACCCTTTGCCACTTAAGCCATGTTTGTTAGTTTACCACACATGCCCCTCAGGCATCAAGGGTTGAATTCATCATACTCTTCAAGTCACATTATCGTCATCTTAGGGCTCCCTCAACATTTAACTTACTTATTCTTTGAAGGAATAAAATTGCTGAGTAATATAGCAAGTGTATATTTAAACATTGTCAGAGTTTTCAATTGTAGCCATTCTAATGGGTATGTAGTGGTAACTTACGGTGGTTTTAATTTGAATTTGTCTGAAGACTAGCGATTTGGAGGTTTTTTTTTTCATGTGATCAGTCATATATATTCTTTGTGAAATGCTTTTCAAACTCTTGCCTACTAAGAAAATTCAGTTGTTTGTCTTCTAAATTCAGTTGTTTGTCTTCTTGTAACAGAGTAGTAATAATTCTTTACATATTATGGAAATAAATACGGATATGTATTTTGTAAATATTTTCTCCCAGTATTTGGTTTGTCTTTTTGCTTTCTTAATTGTGTCTTTAGAAGAACAAATGTTTTAAATTTTGACATAGTCTAATTTATCAATGTTTTATTTTATGATCCATGCTTTTTGTGTCCTAGCTGAGGAATAATTTAAATGAGAGATACATCGAGACCATAGACTGGAAAACTAAATATTATTAAGTGCTGATTCTGCCCAAAGTGACCAATTTCTTCATCTTTTTTTTTAAAACAAATTTATTTTTCTTTCATGTGTGTATGTACGTGTGTGTGTTGTGTCTTTGGCTTAAAATAACAAACATTACGTCATTTTCTGTGAATCAGAAATTTGAGAGCTAGGTGGTCTGGCTCAGGGTCTTTCATACGTTGCAGTCAAGCTGTCAGGAGACTGCAGTCATCAGAAGGCTTGACTGGATGTAACGGAGCCTCTTCCAAACTCACTTTACATGACTATTGGAACATCAGTTTCTTACTGACTGTTAGCCAGAGGCTTTCATTCTTTCCTACATGAAGAGATTAGACTTGTAACCTAGCAGCTACATTCCCCTTGAGCAAGCAATCCAAAAGAGCAGTTTGCTTCTTTTTGAAAGATATTTTTGTTTGTATAGAATTCTAGAATGGCAAGGTTTTTCCTGTTGGCACTTTAAAGAGGTCTTTCCATTGTCTCCAGACTTCCAGAGTTCCTGATGAAGAGTCTGCATTGTCTTACTTTGCAAACTGAAGGTAATGTACCTTTTGATGCTCTGTTTATAAGATTTTCTTTTTGACGATGGTGTGCCTGTGTGTGTGTGTGTGTGTGTGTGTGTTTTTAAATTCATTCAGTTTGGTGCTTGTAAGCTGTTTTGTATCTGTGCATTCACTTCTTCTATCAATTTTGGAAACATCTCAGCCATTTTTTTCTTTAACTATTTCTTTGGTCCCATTCTCCCTCTTCTTTTTTATTGGAACTCCAATTACACATGTTAGACATTTTTAGCATCTCTCATGTTCCTTACACTATTTCATTTTGTTCTGTTAATTTTGTTAATGCTTTAGGTGCATAATTTCTGTTGACTATGTTCTAGTCCTTTCTGCCCTCAACTTTCTCCAGTCTACTGTTAAAGCCAAACAAAATGGTCTTCATTATAAATATTGTATTTTACATTTTGGAATGTTCATTTGATTTTTAATATCTTTAAATTTTCTATTGAAATTCTCCAACTTATTTATTTTGTCCATATTTTACTCTATTTCCTTTAACATATTAATAATAGCTATTTTGCTGTCCTTCTCTGCTAACTCCAATATCTTAATAGTGTCTGTGTCTACTCCTATTGATTTACTTTATGTCTTCATTAGTGGTAAAATTTTCTTTTCTTTACATTTTTGTATTTTTTAAATTGTATGCTAGGCAACTTGGATGATACATTGTAGAGACCTTAGATTATTTAATCTTCCTCTAAGGAGTATTAGGTTTCTTTTTTCTATTAGGTAATTAAATTGTTATTACCTTGACCTGCCAGATCTTGCTGTTAGACTTTACAAGGATGAGTCTACCTTAGTTTTACTCTCTTCCCTAGGGTGTAGCCCTTATGCTTAGAATAGGGTGTTTACCCAGGTCTCTTTCTTCTGACTGAGCCCAAATTCCAGTGTCTCCCTGCAATTCTGAAGCTTCTAAAGTTTTTGCAAAGTGCTCCAGCCTCCCATAGCTATGCTCTGCAAGGTCTCCTAGAATCTTGTTCTGGTCAAGTGCAACTTATGAGTCAGCTAAAGAAGATTTTTAGGGCATATTCTGGGACTCCTTATCCACAGTTCCCTCCTCTAAGGTACTCTGGCCCTAAATCCTAGCAGCAGCCTTGGCAACCCTGGATTCTGCTCTCTGTTTCCTCCATCCAGTGAGACTGTCACCCTATGTAGACTGTTTCCTCCACCATAGCTTGGAAACTACTCTTAGGGAGAAAGCCGGGATAAATGCTCAGCTGGCTTCAATTGTTCTCTTTCTCAAACATGGAAGCCCTGGATTCATTGCTACCAGTGCTTGCAAATAATCTATGTGATAGAATTATGAAATAATTTGTGTTAATGTTAAGAAAATCTAACTTTATAATGATAATTGACTCATCAAGTAACAAACATTATTAAAATGCAAATGCATTTAACATCAGAACGCCCATTCACAAGATTGAAGAAGGAAGACAACATGTATAGGTGTAGAGAAAACCGTTTGATAAATTTAATGTCTATACATAATTGTTAAAAACGGCAAATATTTTTCTAGATGTGAAATATTTGAAGCATTTAAAATCAGCATTAGGAAAATGATGTCTGATATCACCATTTTCATTCAACATTGAACCTTAGGTCATAGATGACATAAGAAAAAAAGTAAAAAGATATAAAGATGTGTAAAGAAAAGGTTAAGTTGTCTTAACTCACTGAATTCTATATGAATAAAGCAGTATAACCCATAGACAAATTATAAGAATTAACAGGTTAATTTAATACGAGGACTATAAGATCAATATACAAAAACCAATTGCATTTTTATGATCAGCAAAAAATAATTAGAAAATAAATTTCCAAAAATGATCCTTTTGTTATATGCATTGTGTGCACAGAGCTTTGGAAACGTTTATCAAAATGGTAATCGTGATTTTCTTTGGAATCTTGCCTGATATTTTGCTTTGTTTTAAAGAGATTTCTGTATAGCTCAATTTTCTAAATGAATGAACTTCATTTTCAGAGCTTTAAAATATTATATGTAATCAATTTTTAAAGTCACATTTTACTTCAACTATTTAGAGCTGAAGAATAAAATGTGAGCATGTATCTAGTGGTTAATGTTCATATCTATTACTGCTGAAGCTTCTAGTTGGTGGGAAAAAAGTCAGAATAATTACTTAATGTCATAAACTCAAACTATTGGATCAGTGATTTAATATTCAATTTTAAAAAGCTTTTTGAACTTCTTAGAATATTAGATATTCATCTAGTTATCCAATAAATGTTTGCTGATAGTCTCAATAACTTACACAAAAATAGACTTTTCATTCCTTGATTGAAATGACTAAAAGGAAAGATGGGTTTAGTCTAAGGATTTAAGCTAGCAGTTGCTTAGGAAGTATGTTTTGAGATCACTTAAGACATCGAGTGGAGTTTTATTCCCATATTTGCTTTCTTATCAGTGTTTCTCTAATGTCTACTTGTGTGTCTACTTGTATGTTTTAATTTTTAATGTTAGTATTCTAAGACCTTTTATTTCCCAATAAACAAACTGACTGATTTACATTTAAGATGGTTACTAACTCAATACTCCGACCTCAAGAATCACTTGATTGTTCTTCCTGGTATTGAACTTCTGTGAATAAGCATAACTTGAAATGCTTATAAGCAGCCAAGAACATCTGGCTTATATTCTCATAAAATAAACTTTAAGTTAAATTTTTTTTTCATGGATGCCCAGAAAAATTTAGCTTCATATGGGCCCACTTTTCTCCCCACTTATAAAAATGAAATAATTATAGGTAGGAAATTTAACTAGTTTTAAAAATTAAATACAAAAATATCCTATTTATTACAAAAAAAATATGAGAAACTAGATTAATGTAAATGGATCAGTCTAAATTTCATAGCAATGGCTTAAACTAATCAACCCTCATTTACATGAACAAGTTTTTTAATAGCTCTGTATGCTCTGCTCTAAGAATCATTCTGACTCATTATTTTCTTTCATCGGATGCTATTAAGTATCAATACTTATGCTCTTTGGCATTGCCATCAGTTTTATATCAGTCTAATTAGTATCCTTATATGTACTCATGTTAATTAGGAAGGATATCAAATCTCAAAGATGAAAGTTTTATTCTCCTTCATAGCATTTGGCCAAAGAATTGCAAATAATTATGGATAAGTGCCAAAATCTGAATTCATTCTGCTAAGAGAAGCAAATATTGGGAGGAAGCTAGTTTCTCGCAGGAGACTTTATCACTTTCTGTGTTTGAGACACACAAAATGAGGGAAATTGTGGTTGTTTTTTATTTATGTGAACAATGGATTAACCAAACCATGTAGTCCTGTCCCTAAAGTCAAGGTATGCTCTTTAACCTCAAAATATCTATGGTGTGTATTTTAAAATGAAATCAACTAAATGATTTCTGGATCTCTCCATTTGTTTTTTGTTGCACATTCATTGTTTTTTTAACTCATTCATTAGTGGATTATGGATTGATTCATTCATTTGATGACTAAATCTATAATGAATATTTACTAGAGGGATGATATTTTGAAATGGTTAAGAACATGCTCCTTTGAACCAGGCAGTCTTGGTTTACTTTCTGCCTCTACCACTTAGTAGCTTTTGCCTTGATTTTCTCATCTGTAAAATGAGTATAATAATGGGGAAAATAATAGTACTATTATCGATGAATTATTATATGTTAAGTTCTTAGCCTGCCATAGCTTATCATTGTCAGCCTGTCATATTGTAAGTAATAAAATAAATATTAGCTATTATTACAAGTGCTAAATACTTTAGTTTCAGACAGTACTTTGTACTCAGTACAATAGCAATTCAAAGTTTAAAAGCTACTTTTCAGCTGCCTTGTACACCATAAACTCTATAAATATGTTACTCATTATTAATCATTCTCATGTTGTATTTCCTACATAAATTTATCTCTGAATGCACCAATATGCATGGATTTGATTTACATGATAATTTTGTTCATCATTCTTTTCTACTAGATTACAAATGTCCTGAAAACAGGGAGTTTTTAAAATTCTTGAGTTAATGAAATAGATGTCTTAATCCTCTCTGTGATGTAAATGAGTAAACCAAAAATGATTTCTCAAGCCATAGGCCTAGGCTGCTGAAAGTTTGCGTCTCCTGACAGAATGGACCTTCTTTATCGCAATACAAGTATGAGGAGGCTGGAGTGACATCCCCTGCCTCAAAGGTAAGGAAGTCACCACAGGCTGTGTTGCTCTATTACACGTAATTTTTAAAATTCCAGGCAGTAATTATCCACCTCTGGAACTCAGAGGTGCTCCCAGTGATAAAAATGAATGAAAAACTAGCGCCATGCAGCAAAACCATTCTGAGTTCAGATGCCTCATGAATGCAGGCCTGCATCACCACCTGGGTACAGAATCTTGCCTAGGCAGAATATTTACTGTGCACCAAAATCGTGGAATGAAGAGATCACACCAGTAAATAGAAACAAGTCCATAAAACAATAAGATTCATGGCTCAAATAATATGCAACTGCAAGGAACCAACAGAGCTGAAACAGAGCAGCACTCTTCAAAGTGTGTTCTCCAGCCCCAAGCAGATCCATGAATGGGTGTTACCACTCTGCAAGAAAAGTATGGAAACTGAGAGTTACTGCTTGGAAACTTGTATAGCAACTTAACAGAATAACTTTACTGTTGAATTTAGAATTTTTTTTAATGAAAAGAAAAAAATAATGGACTGAGTAGTTGAAAAAGAAAGTACAAACACCAACCATGACCTTTGATATTTTGCAGAAATGAAGACTGTGGTATCTGACATTTTTCTTGCTGTATCTGTATCAATATTTATTAATATGTATATAAATTTGATTATTTTCCTTTTCCTTCACTTTTTAACTCGATTTTATTTCTTCGTATGTTAACACTCATGAAATGTATGCAGTACATTTTTGTAGTTGACATCTCAGAAATTTGACTGCATCTTACAACTAATGGCATGTTATGGTTTAATGACAGTGTTTCTTATTTTGTTTAAGTGGAACAGCATTAATAATGATGCGTTTTACAAGTGATCAATGTCTTATATTTTCTTCAAATTCAAAAATAGGGTGCGTTGGCAGTGGTTAATCTAGTATTAAAAATTACAGAAAATTAAGATGAGATTGTGACTGTTACAGAGGTATAAACATCAGCCAGAAATACTGGAAATGGTAGATCATGAGACTAAATCTTGCCAGTTTAGAAAGAATGTGATGGAACTCTCACTTTTGAGGGATGGTTGTGCTGTATCAGGCTGGAGTGTGTAGTTGCTACTATTATTGTTTGGACAACTAAGTATAGAAGAGGAATATATGTTGTTAACAATCAACAGGTGGCCCACACTGGACATCAGTCGTATATAGCTGCCTAAAATCATCTGCCTTTACAATCACTGTGGATTCTGCCTTCTTCAGTTGAAACACCAAAACTACATTTCCCAGGCACTTGAGAGTAGACAGGTAGAAAGTACACTTTCACAAAGCAGATAAACCCAAGAGACACAGAGGCTGGAGGACAGAAAAGAAAATTTAACCAATTCATGTGGTGAGGTAGAAATACTGTAAACTACATGCAGGAAGACTTGTGTAATTGCCAAAGTCATGCTAAAGAATATAAATCCCATTTCTTCCAATGTAGGGTCATCTCAATGATCCCTTGCTTGGAATTCACATCATGGAGGCATATGATAAGGATTATTCCAAGCTGGAGGTTAATGAGATGGGAACGGCAGAAAGTCAGTAAGACAAGTCTAGGGCTTCAGGAAAGAAGTTTAAAGTATTTACTTGTAAGATCTAAGATAAAGCAATGAACTAGACAGAAATGGAATGGTGAGGTACTTAGGATAATAAGGAAACACTGAGGAAAAAAGAACAAATAGAACAAAAGCTACACACACAGAAATACAAATACTTTACAAACAGCTTATTTTAATGACACCCCAATATTAGAAATTACCCTTTCATTACTTGTCCATCTTTGTTGCTGCTATCAGTAGGTCCTGAAAGCCACACACTCAGGGCAGGTCAGTCCTGGGAATGAAGAGAAGAAATCCAATGGCAAAATTTTCCCTTGCATTCTCATTTTCGGACTTTTCTTGTTCCTGAGGGAAAATTTTTGCCCATTGTTTTCTCATCTTTTTAAGCATTACAGTTTGAATTGAATGAAGTATCTAGAGAACATGTCCCTTATAGTAGCTGGGTTCAGCTAACAGATTCCTAGAAAAGCCCCTGAGAATCCATGTTCCAAGCTTTTGTGGTATTTACACTGAACTTAGCACTGTAAAACAGCTGAAGTACAAAGTTGTTTAAGTTAACAGAATGCCTTCCTAGAATAAGGTCAGAACAAAGCACAAAGATCTCTCGTAATTAATTTCTGCCTCCAACTGCTTTTATTCAACTGAAGTGTGGCCAGTTAAAGACAAAAAGATGCAAAGTCTTTGACACTCCTCCCATTGAGAGCTGAGGTCTTGGTCTTATTCCCTTGTATCTAAGTGGGTCGCCACTTCTTCGACCAACAAAATACAGTGGAAGTGGCAATTCGCGGCCCAAGCCTTCAGAGACTGACAGCTCTCATTTGTCTCTCTTGGAACACTTGCTCTTGGCCCCTCTTGGTCATCTGAGCCTCCAGGGAAGAAGTTCTGGTACTCTACTGGAGAAACTACATGACAAGGTCCTGACACAACATGGTGAGGGACCTCAAAGCGCCCAGTTTCCCATCCTTTTTGGTCAAGACTCCAAGTAAGCCTGTCTTTAACCCTCTAGACAGCCCAAGCCACCAGCTAAGTGACAAAGAAAGGCCCTTAGTCAATGCCACATGGAGCAGAAGTGCCCAACCAATTAACAAATACACACTTCTATATATAAAATAGATAAGAAGACAAGGACAGTATGGTATCACTTAAAAGTGGAATCTAGAAAAATGGACACAAATGAGCTTATTTACAAAACAGAAGCAGACTCACGGAGAAAACAAACTTATGGTTACCCGGGGAGAAAAGGGGTGGGAGGGGATAAATTAAGAGTTCAAGACCTACAGACACATTCCTGTATATAAAATAGATAAACAACAAGACCTACTGTATAGCACAGGGAATTATATTCAGTATCTTGTAATAACCTATAATCCTATATAGAAGTAAGTCAGAAAAAGAATATAAATATATATATACACATATATATAACTGAATCACTTTGCTATATATCTGAAACATTATAAATCAAGTATACTTCAAATAAAAATAAATAGATAGATAGATAGATAGATAGATAGATAGATAGATAGATAAAATAGAAAAAAAGTGGCGGAAAAAAGTGCCCAAACATGTTCTTCCCAAATGCCTGATATACAAAACCATGGGATATAATTAAATGGTTGTTACGTTAAGCCACCAGATTTGGGGATAGGTTGTTACTCAGTCGTAGATAGTCTGAAAAAGAAGTATGACTGCATGAAAAAGCTGCACAGAAAGAGAACTTTCAGAAGTCTCCCATAGATTTCTCCACAATTTACTTCATAATTTAGAGCTGCCTTCTGTTCTTTTTAGTGAGTGCTTTAAGTTTAAGAGCTGTTGTCCCTAAGCCCCTCTCTTCAGGAATGAATGACTTGCAAACATAAGCTTATGCTCACTTGGAAGTTCTATACTTAAAGAAGTGGTAAAATGAGTAAGTTTTTAATAAAGCACAGATCTTCCTCTTTTCTCTTGTTCTCACTCCGCTTTTAAATACTAAGCAAAACATGTAAGGAAAGCATTTACATTCCTACGTTTTATAGTTACATATATTATATATATATACATATACACACTTATATATATATATATATTTTTTTTTTTTTACACATTTTTAAGATAGGAGGGTAATACTCCCCACGGTGGCTGTGTTCCAAGCTTACTCTGCCAAACGCCTACAGGCAGAGTGGGTGAAGATATTTGCAGATCTGTAAAGCATTTGGGATCCTCCTGGGTGAAATGTGGTGTTGGAATTATAAAACCATTATCATTAACAATTGGCAGGAGGTTCCCCTCATTTCTCCTGGAGAGATTACAGGGGTTGAAGGATGTTCCCCTTAATCACTGTGCTGACCGCACCTGACGGGAGCTGGTGCCATTGGAAAGGCAGCCCGTTCCCCTGCTGCCTGGGGCCGGAGCACCCCCTCGCCCAGAGCCACAGGGGCACAGTCTAAGGTGAAGAAACCTTTGCCAGACAAAACGGTTACGGCAGTTGGTGGCCATTACCCAGAATATTGCTTCAGAGGGAGTTAAATGTCATAGAAGAAAAAAAAGCTACATTTAGGGCTGCCTTGTCAAGCTACGTACACACCCCAGATATTCCAGTATAATGTCTATAGCCCACGTTAGAGTTGACACTTACAGTTACACAATATAAACCATTGTTTGGTTATTAAGTAAAATAACTACAGTTACAGAATACCTATTATGTGCTAGACACTCTATAAGCCTTTCTCATTTAGTCAAAATTGTTCCATAAATTGGTAAGCATTTTTCATTATATAAACGAGTGTGTTTAGTAATCTGCCTAGGATTACACAGCTAAGAATTGGTGTCCATAGGACTCAGCCTCTTTCTGATAAAAAAGTTGCTGTTTTTTCCACACCTATACACAAAATTGATAATACAGCCTTAGTATTTTGATTTATCTGCTTAAAAAACAGACAAGAAAATAAGCAGGAGCCTGAAATGTAAGAGCATTGAAAAAAATATTTTGCTACAGAGAGGATTCTAAAAAGATTATTTACCAATTCTAAAAAGATGATTTACCAAACACTAAAATAAATACTTGAAAAACACAAAAGCAATAAAGAATAAAAACAAACACTAGTAGAGTGCTTATTACCGTCTAAGTACTGCTCCAAGTTCTTGTATATTAACATATTTCTTACTCTACAATGACTTGACGAGATAGGTATGAATAGCCCCACCTTACAAATGGGGAAACTGAGGCAGTGAGCAGTTAAGGAAGTTGCCCAAGTTTACACAGCCTATAGGTAACAAAGCTAGGTTTTAAGTCAGGAACCCAGCCCTAGAGTCTAGTCTCTTAACCTCCAATGCATTGGCCAGATTTGGAATGTTGGTTCTGTCACATTCTAGTTTTGTGGCCACAGGGAAGTTTGTCACATCCTTTCCTCATCTCTAGAGTAAGGATGATGGTACTCAATTTACGAATTTGCTTGGAGGATTACACATGTGATGCATCTCCAGCAGCAGCCTATGCCTGGCCCATAACAGATTCTCAACAAATATTAGTTTCTTCCCAATATTTGGCTAGCTCCCTTCTTGCTTCTCCCCCTCCTTTCTCTCTCATTCTTGTTTTTTTCTCTTCCCTTGTCCTCTCCTGCTTTGGTTCATCAGTGGCTGCCTCCTGGACTCTGCAGGGCTGTTTGCATCAACAAAGGCATTCAGGCGGGCACCGTGCCTTCCAGCTGGGAGTGGTGCCCAGACCCTTTACCACTCTCTGTTCTTCCTCCCGCTTCATCAGAGGTCATGCCACTCAAGGTCACAGCCCTCTGAAGTCTGACTGAAGCCCTGGAGTGAGAAAATACCTGCTGCTCTAAAGATGAGAATTAGCCCAGTGGAGAGTTCCAGCCAGTCGCTGCAGGAAATGCTGGTACCAGAACTGGGGTTGCTCCAACACCAGCTATTGGTGGCAACACCATTGTCACACAGTCTGCTTTTGGACTTGACTGCGTTGGATCCATAGAACCAGAGTGGAGGAAGCATCAGCTGGGCTGGCACAGCCCTTTTTCTTTCATATCCCCCTTGTCTACAGTTTGAAAGTGAGATGGCTAATTTTGTGCCTGACAAGAAAGGACAGATCATTTTCTCAGATGCTGTTATCAGCAGAGTCAGAGCTGGTACACTCTCCCAGGGAGTCCCTGAACCACAGGTTACTGGCAGGCAGACAAACACTCGCTGACAGCCATTTGTGACCAACTATGAAACACCATCTGCTGTGGTCGGGGGAGGAAGGGCTCCAGCAAGTGAGAGCCACTGTCGAACCCCTCCCTGTGTCAACTGAGGGTAGCCTGTAGGTAGCTCTAAAGGAAAACCAGTTTCGTATTCCTGGGTAGTACGTCTCATCCAGATTCAGACGCACATAAATTATGGAACATGGATGTTTTGCTAAAGGTGAAAAAATTTGAATCTATCTTTCTATGAAAATGCAAACATTAAGCCACTGACTCCAGCAAAACAATATTGTGAGATAAATACAGCCCAGAACTGAATAAAGTTCCTTTGGAGATTTGAGCCAGCTTATGCATAGACATCATTGAAAGGACAGCAGTGATGGAATTGATACGTCTTTGATGTTTTATTCTGGGATTTTAAAAAAATTTTATTATTCTTGCATGTTGGGGAAGGAGAGGGTGCTGACCATTTCTGGGCTGTATTCTACTTTACAATTCAAGATATAGGTCAAAAAAAGTATAGTTATTTATAATGAGTAATGGAACCCTTAGTAAGAAGAAGATGATACTTTACTGAGAGGAAAGTTTTCAGTTCTTTAAGACACTTAGAAAAAGAGTCTTGCTCATTAACCTTAATAAGGCACACAGCCAAAGGCATATGCCAACGCTCTCCCTCTCTGGTTGGAAGTCTGGATTTTTTTAGGAGTCTTAATAGTCCTATGTCTCATGATTAAGTAATGAGAGCTGGCATCAGAGAATCTGAAGTTTAGCTGACCTTGCATTTATCCTTATAGGCCAGGAGAGATCGTAAAACAAAGTATTTTAGAGCCAAATATACAAGCATAGATAGATAGATAGATAGACAGATAGATAAATAGATAGATAGATAGGCAGACAGAAAAACAGATACACACAGAAGGAAAATGCCAGTTTTTACTGACTCTGCTTAACTCAGAGGCCCTGGCAGGGGCTGCGAGGTTTGTTGGTGGGAAATATTTTTTTATAGGTGAAAATATCTGAGTTCTGTATGCTAGCTCCCAACTGAAAAGCCAATCGATAACTTAATCTTTCTACTTAAAAACTATTGGAATATCCATGATGACGTCCTTTCAAACTTCTTAAGATGGAAGAGATTTCGAAAGTGTGCCCTTGCATTTTAGTTTTCTAGAACGGAAGAGGAGCTTCTATTTGGAAACTGAAATCCAATAACCTCAAGTGAAGAATCCAGAACATCCCTGAAATCTGTGCCTTGGAGGGAGGGGAGGGCTGGGGGTAGCGTCCCAGACCTTTATGGATCCTCTTACACCAAAGTGTGGGTGTGACCTGCTCACGGGAACATAACCCAGTGGTGGTGGAGGGTAAGGAAAAATGATTTAAATATGCTTTCACTTATGGCTGTGCAATATGAAAAACAAATCTAAACATTTGTCTGTAGAATCAGGTGATGATTGGCTGTCTGCTGTCTCAAGGGGGGCAGGAAAATGGTCCATGCACCTGCCACCTAATTCAGTTTAAAACCTGACACATTTAGCAAGAGTGGGCTAGCATAATGAAGTTCATTCAGGCTGTCAGTGGAGTCAATAACTTATCCTCAACTGCTTTTGTTTCAGCAGCAGTAGTGCCTCTGATCGGCTGAGGTACTTATTCAAGTAAAATTTATTTTCAATTGCCGGCCATATTGCCATGGGCACAAGCCTGGTTTGACGGAACCTTTTGCTCAAGGCTAGACTATTGTTAAAGTTTGTGTCCATTGTCTGGGGTCTTTGATCTGTCAAAGCAGCTTAACAAGCCGGTTAAAAACTGTCTCAGATAACAGGTGTGTCCTTTGAGGGCACAGGGACATTTTTCAGCTCCTTTAAAAAGCTGGTTCGAAGATAGACCGAAATTTACAAGCTGGTTGGTGGTGATATATGTAAAGCCCTAAGCAAACAAGAAACTGAGATTTAATGTCTTTACTTCCTCGGATTTCTGCAACAAGCTATTTTTTTTAAATGAAAGATTGAAGAGATCTTGTTTTGTTGTTGTTGTTTTAATAAAGTGTTAAATTATTTGTATGTAGATTGGTGTGGAATTAGGGCTAAAGCTCAACGTGCATTCGAGGTGTGAGAGGCTTCCGCAAAACCGGAGCAAAGGCCCCCGTTGTTCCCTGTGGTGGGCTGATGGTCAGCAAATTACTTCCTAAAAATCTGGAAGTCTTTTAACTTCCAGAAAGAGCAAACTTTCTGGAAAGCAAAGGGGGGTACTTACGCTATAGAAATAGTTGAAAATGACTTTTCCTAGCTCTTGTGCCATAAAAACCAAAACTAGGTGTTATAGAGGTTCTTTTGGGAATGGGTGCAAAATATTTCTATTAGTTTCAGAAACATCCTCAAGTTTTTCTGAGGGGAAATACACCCTCAGCTGCCTCTTTTCAAGGCTGTCATGAGCTTCTCATTCCAAACTTCTTTTCCATGGCAGTAGTTTTGTTTTGGCTGAAGATTAATAGACCTAAAAAGAGGTGGAGGCTTGAGCCGGGAGGCACTGACTGGGTCATTTACACTAGTCATCCGCAGAAAGCTGCCTCAAGTTCACTAGACCGTACTTGGGAAAGAGTAGAAATTAGAGTGAGTCTTAACTCTGCTTGGAAATCTTGGCAAAATACCTTCCACCACACATCTAATTATCTAGGTATTTCTAAATTGGGTCAGAAGTAGGACAGTTGAAATTCAAGAACCCAACAGTATCTGTTTAGTCCAAAATCATCCTTGGAAAACAGAACCAACAAAATTTACCTAAATAATTATGTGCATTAGTTTTCTTCCTAAAGTAGTTAAGCCTGAAGGCAGTTTTTATACCTAGAAGTTACATTAAAGGTCTCAAAGAGAGGAGGTAAAAAAGGAAACAAGTAGGGAATTTTTATTAAAAAAATATTTTTAACCATGTTTTTTTTTTTTTTATTCCCCAGATCAGAGAACAACAAAACAAAGCAAAATAAAGCAGAAGGAGTATAGCTAATGTGCTTCCTACAAGTGCAAAATTCCGCACTCTACACAAAGTCCTCACGGCATGGAAATGCTTCCTGTGTTACAGAAACAGCCTCAATAACGAGAAAGGGAAGAGAGAACCAATACATCATTTGGGGAAGTGTGGTTAATTATAAAGGGAAAATAATCAATTTTGGTTCTCACCTGACACCGTACTCTGAAACAATTCTCAGCCTATTTAGATTGGGGCAAGATATTTGCTTCTCTAATCCTCATCCATAAATTGAAGTTCATTCATAAAATGGGGACAATTACTGTAGCTACCTGAAGAGTGTTTTAGGATTAAATATGACAATTTTTAAAAGGTTAAGTTTGGCCCTTGGTTAATAATTGTCACTGTTACCGAGTCACATTATATAATTACTAATATAAAAGATCAGTGGTTATCAATTTCTGGGTGCAGGGGCCTTGTTAAAGCATGAAAGCAATTGGAAATAAACTAATTTATGGTTATAACTACACATAGCTGTCAATTCTCTAAGCCTTAAAAAAAGTAACCAAAAGAAATTCAATACAAGAAAAAAAAGTTTAATGAACAGAAAGGAGAAAAAGACAACAAAAAGGAAAGCAACAATGACAAAGTAATCAAAATTAAAATGCAAATAAATGACAAATTAAAAAAGACTTTTTAAGAAAAGATTTTTCAGAAGAGACTTACCACCTTCTACATAGAGATCTAATTAGTAGAATACTAAGTTTCCAACACAAAATTCAGTAAGAAACATAAACCAACACTTTCCTTAAGGAAATACTATTTTATGATAATCATACCACCAAACTTATAAACTCTGGAAGACCCAGAACTTTACCAACATTGTCTACTGCGGCACCTCCAGAATCTTGGAAAGAACTTATGGCACAGCAGATATACCTGCCTCCCAAATCTTCCTTATTTCATGGAAAAATGTTCTTCTTTGCTATCAAAAAAACATAATTTTCAGCAAGTAGATAAGAAAGCAACCCTAGGCACAAAGAGAGCAGTATAAACCCAATTATTTATTCAAGGGGATTTATAATAATGAAACATTGGAGAAAGTCTTAGTAGACAAATGGAGAGAGAAGGCAAGTTTTCATCTTATAAGAGAAAAAAAACATAATCCTAATTTTTCTCTTTCCAATGTTCGTTTTGAAGAGAAACAAAAAATTGTTCTGACTTAAACACAATATTTGAACATCTATAAACCAAAAGGTAAAAACACCCTGCATGCACTGCTTTGCTATTTTCATAAGAATAGGATTTAGGGTGAAACTAATGGATGTTCAGTCAGATATTCAACAGCAATTTTTTTTTTCTAATCCCTCCCTCTTCTAAGAGCATGTCAGAGCTGTTGCTCACATGTGCTCATCTTTAGAGAGCAGTAACCTGTCTTCCTCCGTGTCTAGCCCCCTCTCCATCAGTACTTCAACATCGCTACCCCCCCATCTTGCCTGATATACCCTGCCCAAATTACATACATCCATACATAAAAACATATACACATACATACATAAGTTTTTATTTTAATTTTTTATTGAAGTATAGTCAGTTACAATGTGTCAATTTCTGGTGTACAGCATAAATTTTTATCTGGCTCAAACAGGGTGTATGGAATTAGTTCAGAGAAAAAGAGATAGACTTATCTACAGAAATGTGAAAGGGCTTATGACTGGGAGGGGCCACAGTCTGTGCTCTCAGGCAGCCAACATCCTCTCCTCAAGTTCTTCTCTCCTGAATTACATGGTCAATGGAGCAAGACTGGGCCCACCTGGGAGGCTAAGTGATGCTAGGAATAGCGCTGGGTGCAATAGTGTCCCCCCCAATTCATGGCTACCCCGGACCTGTGAATGGGATCTTATTTGGGAATAAGATCTTTGAAGACGTAATCAAGTTAAGGTGGAAGTCATACTGGATTAGGAGCCCCCAGTGCAATGACTGATGTCCTTATAAGAAGAGGGAAAACTAGGACACAGAAACACAGAGACACACAGAGCGAAGAAGCCCTGGTGAAAACGGAAGTAGAGATTGGAATGAGGCTGTCACAAGCCAAGGGACACTTGGGGCTGCCAGGAGGTGGAATAGGAAGCAAGGAAGGATTCTTCCCTCATGCTGCCAGAGAGAGTCTGGCCCTGCCAACACCTTGGTTGCAGACTTCTTGCCTCCAGAACTGTAAAAAAATAAATATCTGTTGTTTTAAGCCACCCAATTTTAAGACAATCAATGGAGCTCACACATGGTGGGAGACCTGGTGGAGACTAGCCTGGAGCCAAAGACCTTGCTGTGGACAATTCATTGGTCCAGATGCTCTCTGTCCACAGCCCGCCAGCCCCCAGCTGATTGTGAAGCAGCTGAAGCCTGAGATGAGGTTTGGGATTGCTAGCTATCTCTCAGTGTTGCATGAACCACAGTGACCATCTTCCAGGATCGTATTTCTGAAACTGGCTGCTCCCATTAGTAAATCAGTAGCTATCCACTTATTCTTATCTACCTTCCACTGGCTCTCAAAGAATCACAGATAATTAGAAAAGGAAAGAACCTTAAGAACATGTAATCTATCACCCTCATTTCACAGATAAAGAAATGGCTCGGAAGAGTTAAGTGTGTGAACTCAGGTCACACAGCTCTGCTGGAACAGAACTGGCACCAGAATCTTCTTCTCTTGACTCCAAACAGTATTCCCTCAGCCAGTAATTGTTCAGTGTCTCTATTGTTCAGGGCCCTGGTCCTAGTGTTTAAGGAAATGTAGGGAAGAATAAAGAGACAGTCTGATCTTGGAATTAAATTCTTAATTATGTAATCTCTCTATAAGGAAGCTTTGTTGGGGCAAGGGTTGAGTCTTCCTTTACTGATCGTCAGGTATCAGTCAGGTTTCTCCAGAGAGAGAGTATATATATATATATATATATATATATATATATATATATATATATATATATATATATATATATATATTAAAGAGAGAATGAAAAAGAGAAAGAGACTTTTTTTTAAGGGATTGGCTCATGTGATTGCTGGGGCTGCTATGTCTGAAATCTGTAGGGCAGGCAGCAGGATGGAAACTCATTCAGGCTTTCTATGTTACAATCTTGATGCAGAATTCCTTCTCTAAGAAACCTCAGACTTTGCTCGTAAGGCCTTCAACTGATTAGATAAGGCCCACCCACCATGGAGCATAACCTCCTTTATTTAAAGTCAACTGACTGTAACTGTTACTCACATCTACAAAATATCTTCCCAGCAAACAGCTGGACCCAGTAGCCTCACCAGGTTGTCACATAATATTAACTATCCCACATCTCCAAATGTCCAACCCACATGTGCTTCTTGGCAACTGGCTCCTTCTTACCTCTGCAGCATCATGTCTTGCTTTACTTCACTCTAACTCCACTCACACAAATGATTCCTACTCTCCAGTTGCACCAAAATGTTTTTCCAAGCCCTGCTGCATTTTTGCTTCTGGACATTTTTCTGTTGTTGCCTGTTGCCCTACCTCCTCATCTGGCTCACAGTTCATCTGGACTTACCCTTCCACAGGGTTAAATGCTGGGGACTGCTGCCAAACCCGCTAGCATAGTCATAAACATACTGCCTTGCTATTGGCTTTATTAGTTTCCCCACTGAGCTATAAGCTTTCTGAGTGTGGACAGCACATCCTTTTTATTCCCTACTTCACCCTCAGAACCTAGTACAGTGCCCAGAGCCAGGCAAGTTTCATTGAATGATTGAACGACAAGAGCAAAAATATTGCCAGGACCCTCTAGAAATAAGACCTTGCTATGCAGGTGGCAAAAGCTGTTAGGGAGGGTTGGACAAGAGCAGTCTTATGTAGGTTGCCATCAACAGGCTAAAGAAACAGATCAAAAGGATATTCATGAAGACATAGGACAGCTTTTGGCAGCACCAGCTTTGGAGTAAGACAGTGCAGAGTTCTAAATGCAGCTGTATCATTTATTGACTGGACACCCTTTCCAGTTACTTAACCTAACCCTTACTCTCCTCACCTGTAGAAGGGTGCTACAACACTCTCCTGCCAGATTACTTAGAGAATTCAATGAAATAGCAATCACGTTACTCATTAAATGGAAGCAACTATTATTATAACACACAGAAATGGAGCAGTCAGGGTAGTAAGACAACTCTTAATTTTATCCAATTAAATTACAAAGTTGCTTTCCACTCCAAAAAGCATAACTGATAAAATCCCTTACCCCAATGTAGCTATAGTTTTTTTTTAAATAGAAATAAATGTATGTAGACTTAAAGATCTGAATCAGACTTTGCGATTTTGTATCATATGATTGTGAAATCTCATCATTGGAAGGGCAACTGAAGTTCATCTGATACAAATACCCATCCAAATCTTAGCTCTCTTCCACAACGTTTCTCGTTGATTGATGCCCCAAATGTCCTTTCTGCACACATTATATTCCAGACATTACATTGGGTGAACAGGACCATCGTGGCCCTGCCCAATAGGGTTCACATTCCAGAGAGACGACAAGCAAATGGTTCCAGGTGGTCTGTGCTGTGAAAGGAAAGTACTTTGGGTTGTGGGAGCATGTGGGAGGGGTAGCCACCACTGGTCCAGGCTCCCCAGGGAAGCTGGGAAGTGAAAACTGAATATGAACAGCTAAGCAAGAGGGAGTGAGGGGTGCGGAGCAAGTGTTCCAGGCAATGGGGCCAGTATGTGCCCAGCTTGGAAGTTTGAAAGAGCCTGTGCAAGTTTGAAAGGCTTCTATTTAGATTCAAATTCACCTGCAAAAAGGATGAGCAGGAAGTTCCTCCTTGAGAAAAATTTCTACTGCCTACTGTGTAAGACACTGGGCAGCAGGTATGTAATGATGTGCAATATATAATGGAATGACAAGCACTATCTCTGTGCCTTTATAATTAGGAGGGAACTCACTTCTAAGCCCAGAGTAATGAGGCACTAAACTGCTTCAAATAGGGAGCCAGAAAGCCTGAGAATTCCCAACCACAATTATTAGTTTTGTGGTTGAGGAAGTAGAGTGAAAGAATAAGAATATTACAATAACTCTAAGAGACCTGCATATACACATATCTCTTCTCCCTCTGACACTCCAGAACCTAAAGGAATAGGTGATAAAAAATCTTGATTTGCATCACATTTTTAAAAAATCATTATTCTATTTGGCTTAGAATGTATTCAGTTTGGAGACAAATATGACCATTTTGTGAAAAATTTATTCCTTTGGATTCACTTTACCACATACTAAGACATAGTACTAAGTCATAATAACATAATACTAAAATCTATTAACAGTATACTGATAGTGGCAGAGAAACAGACCAATATACCAGTGGTACAGAGTAGAGAGTTCAGAAAAAGACTCATGAATATATGGGAACTTAATGTAAGATAAATTTCCACCACAAATCAACAGGGAAAGGACAGATTGTGTAGCAGACAATGCTGGGAAAATTGAGTACCTTATATAGAAAAAAGAGCATGAAACACAAAATTAAGATATTAGGCTGGGAGACAGTTGTTATAGCTAAAACTTTCAATATCTAAACTGTACAAGGAACTCTTAAGAAACAAAAAGACAGACAACCTGATAGAAAAATGAGCAAGGGATATTGGATATATATCTCCCGAGAGGAATTTGTGGACAGGTACAAGAGAAAACATATACATAAAGATTTTCATTGCACTATTATCATGGTAAGGTGCTACAGGGAAGCCAAGTTTTGTCACAAGGGAAATGAGAAATGAAATGCGATCGTCACACAGGATGGAGTCCTCAGCAGGAGTCAAAAGTAGGGAACACTACATACGTGCAACTAGTAGATAAGTAAGTCCTGGAGACCTAATACACAGTACAGTGATTATAGACAACAAAATGGGGTATCATAAACTTGCTAAATGACTAGATCTTAATTGTTCACAACACTAGAAGAAACAATAATTATTGGACAGGCTAGAGATGTTAACTGTTGCTACAGGGGCAATCATTCTGCCCTCTTCTCCAGCCACTCTTCAGTATTGCCAGCATCAACCATGCCAGGACCAGCACTGCATTTGGTTGGGTTTAAATAAAATTGTTGCTTCCAAAAAAATATATTAATTCTCTCCATCTTAAATATATTCCAAAAAGATTTTACTGTTAGTATTTCCCTTCACATTATAGCTCCTTAGTAATTTTTTTTTACTGAGATTTAATGTTTACTGTGAAAATTAATGTGCACGTTTCTCAGTGTTTTCTATTTAAAAACTTGCCCATATCAGTAATGATGAAAAGTTACCAGTTGTAAGTCAGTGTACTCTGTGGCCCTATAGAGATCAAATGTCTCAATCAAGAGCCTGGAAAACAACACTCCACAAGTAAAGGAAATGCTAGAAAATCAACTACATAAGAGTGAAAAAAAAAAAACCAAAAAACTGATCCAAAACAAAATGCCTCAGTATATTAATTTCTTCAAAGGAGAAAAAGAGGAACTAACCTACCTATTTCTGCATTGCATGGTCAGTCAGTCAGTATAATTTGTAAAACTACTTTATTCAGTCTTGGAGTCTAATTGATTCATAACATAATTCTAGTAAAAATTGGAAACAAATTGTTTCCCCTACTTCTAGTTTTCCCCAGGGACTATTAGCAAGGGGAATGGTGTCTCATTTTTCATGTTTGTCTGTTAGTTATATACTTATATATAGGAAGTCAGGACCGTGCGGACATCATTGACCAGACAGGCAAACATGGCCTTTTCTACGGGTTTTATTGAAAGGAACGACACTATTTGAGCTACGCAGGTTACACTATCTGTTACTCTGTGTCTGGATTCTGTTTCTCATATAAACTGGGATGAACAGTCAGCAGTACACAAAACCAAAACAAAAGTTCTGCCTTGATTGGGAGTCAAGCTGAGTTTAAATGATGGATATCTTTTTGGTTTACTAGATTTTTTTTCACTTTCCCAAAAGAGAGAAAAGTGTGTCCTTGCCCTCATTCTATATGAAACACAATTACGGGTACATTTTAATGCCAATCACCTTTGAGCTAGCCTCTCCCATGATTATAATGATTAGCTCATGTACCAAGCAGGGTCCAGTCAACTGTGGCAAGGAAGGCAAAGGTTGGCCTCCATCAACACTTGACTCTTAAGGGTCACTTCCTTAAGAAGTGATGTTGGATGTGCCACACTATGTAGTTTGACAGACTCCTTCTATTATTGCTTAGCTCCAAACTAATTTTCAAAGCAGATCATATCCACATCTTGATCATTTTCATGATCCATCTCTTTTGATGCCATATTTAATCTTTCTGTAATGTTTCCTTTCAATGCATCCACAAAGGGTAAATGCACATCAAATTAATGTAGATGTATGACTAAAACATTATGCTATATGCCAGAAATTGATACAACATTGTAAACTGCCTATACTTCAATAAAACAAAAGCCCAGTATTTTCCCAATTAATGTAGACCATGCGTGTTTTCTTTCTTAAAGACATGCTTTCAAATTGAATTTTTCAGCTTAACTACCTCTGGTGCCAAATTAACTGGATTATTGCTCAGTTTTGCTTGGGTTTAAGTGGAGCATTTTCACTTCTGAATTTCAGAAATATGCTTAATTGCAGGAGGGAGTTGTCACCTTACAGGTGTGAAAAAGTTACAGAGAATAATAAGCCAAATCTCTCTCCTGTATTTTGATTCTCTGCATTGCACTTTTTTACTACAATATTCAAATTTGTCTTCTTAGGTTTAAATCATTAATAAAGAAACAACTGGAAAAGACTAAGCCAAAAATGTATTAAATGATGAAACAAACTGTAATTAGTACAAAAGAAGACTGGCTCAAAGAAATACAGTCAGAGTCTCAAATAAAAGGGAAAGAAATTTGACACAGGAGGATAAGAGGACAGAACAGTCAACCAAGCTCTTTTTTTTTATATATATATATATATATATATATATATATATATATATATATATATATATATATATATATATATATATATATATATATATATAAACTTTTGTTGAAGAACCCTTGGCCTCAAGTTTTAAAGGTTGCCGGAAGCCCCAAAGGAGCCCGCTCCCGGCTTCTCTGAGGATCCAGCAAAGATTCAGCAATTGTACTCTGAATCTTTGTGTTCTAGGTAGGATTATTTATCAGGGATTTTGTTTTGTCTGGGTTTTGAATGGTCCAGCCCCAGCTGTACATTTGGGGACAGACCACAACTTCAGTCAACAGAGGGTCTGCAGCAATCCTTTCGGAAGCTTCCCTCTCCCTGCGGGGATGGAGTAATTAACAGACCATTAAGTCAATTCTGCTTTATTGAGGGGGATACCGTGCAGGTCACTTCTTTGAAAACTTTTGTTCTTGAAGGAAATTACAGGATTGTTTTACGTTTAGAACACAGTCTGGTGAACTCAGGAGCTGAGAGGCAAGCTTCTGTAGCTCAGGGACCTACGGAGCCAAGGAGGATAATGTCTCTAATCCCATTAAAAAAAGATTTCTCCCAACCTCCTCCCTCTTTTATTTATTTCTTTTCTTTTAAAAACCAGTTAAAAGAAAAACGATTTGCTCATTTGGTAATAACTAATGGGGACATGAATTACAGAGATGCCCCAGACTGAAGTTTATCTCAGTATCAATAAATCTCTAAACAACTGCGATGAAACAAAGTACTGCCACCATTGCTTCTTTTTATTTCCATATTAATCAAAGGCATCTGCTCCTGTCCTCTGTCTGGTAGAGGGAATGGGCAGTGAGTTTTCCAACTTCTGAAAAAGCCTCTGGAAGGCGGGCTTGCAGCACCCATGTTTTGTGGCCAGTGGAGTTTTTACCTTAGGACGTAGATGACCTGTGTTTTCCTGCTAGGGTCTAAGGACCCTGGGGGAGGGGGAGGGGCCATTTCTTATGCATTTAAATGTCCCACTTCTCTGCCTGTTTTGTTCATTTTTCTCCGGTGTCCCTCACAGTGCCTGGCACATCGAAAGCACTCAAGAAACTGTGGTTGCTGAAGTGGAGGAAGATTAAGAGAAATTCCAAAAGAAATAATCTTAAGGCTTACATTGCTCCGAGTGCAGTAGAGCGCTGTTTATTTATGGGTTCAGAGGATGCTGCGAATTTCCTTGTCCTTTCTCAGAGTGTATGGGAGGGAAGGGGCGGTTGAATAATCAGAACTAGAAGAGAGTCTTCATAACATGTGCTTGCTCCAACCTCAGTTTCCTCCCGTGGAGCTGAATATCCTGCCTATAGTAAAAATGTGTCCTCAGCGCCGGCACCGCAGCTCAGCAGGACACGGGGGCGCGGGTGGGCGTGGGGTGGCTCTCGGAACCTAGCTTCTGGAGTTTTCCAGGTCCAAAGGGGATGAAGGATTGACAGGCCGCATCTCACACGTAAACTGTGGCGCCCCCAGGATCTGGCCTAGGCTCCTGTACTCCGAGGTGTCGGTCGCAGACCAGAGAGAAAAACCAGCATGGATCAAGTCCTGGCCAGACAGAACCCCCACATTTTCGGGGGCAGCTATCCCAGGTTGCTTCGCAGACCCTTTCGCGCCGCGCCTTCCATGCCCTCCTCAGGCAAGACACACCCAACCACTCCGCTTCCTCCGGAACCCCAGGCTCCCGCCCAGAGCGCCCGGATCAGCACATCCCTCCCTCTCGGCTCCCTGGAGCATGAGCCCCAGCAGGTCCCGTTCCCCCCTTCCTCCTCGGGCGTGTAGGGCTTTCTTTCCGAGTGTCGCCTGCGGGGACGAAGTCCTCACTTTGTTGTCAGAGCCAGGGACAAGGTCGGGTTGGATTAGAAGCAGAGGCTCCGCGCCAGAGGCTGTGGTTCGGGTCAGCCTAGGGGAGACAGGCGGCCGGGTCCTCCGTGAGGTCCTCGGCGAGAAACGCGGCTGGGGAAGCCGTAGCAGCCGGGGCCACCCTGGGCCACCCTGGCCGACACGGACCTGACCTCCTTAGCAAAGTGTCACCGCGGGGCTGGGCGTGGGGGCGCAGGGAACACAGACGAAAGAGCGCGCCCGAACGCTCGGCTCGAGTTGGGATTTGTTTGTTACTCTTGTTTTTTCTTCCACCCACTTTCCATAAACGCTTAGGTATTTCGAGGCTCTTTGCAAATGTCTGCGCTGTCTGGATTGGGCCTTGCTCCGTGATGTCCCTCTCCAGTGCATCTTCCTTTGTCGTCTGCGCCCCGGCTTCTTTGAGCCTGCGGGGAGCACAGCCAAGAGTTGGAGGTCAGGTCGAGGAGACGGAAGCTTCCCACCAGACGCAGCCAGAATCGCCGGACCCCCGGCTCCGCGCTAAACTGCAGTCTCCGCACCGACTCGCTCCGAGTTAGACCCCAGAGCCAGAGGCGAGGTGCTGGGCCAGTTTCTGCGGAGCTGGATACGGACCCGCGCCCAACTCCTCTTTCCTGACCGCCGGGTGCAGAGGATGGAAGGAGGGGCCGCGCACCCAGAGGGTGGGCACCGAAAGGAGGGCTTTGGGGCCCCGGTGATCACCAAAAGTGGCTCCCCTGCTTTTCTCCTCTTGGTTCCCCGCACCTCACCTTCTCCGGCCCCCTGGCAGCCCCGCGACCGCAGTGTCCCAGGGAAGGTTTCATTAAAAACGGACACAATTAAAAAGTGACTGCAGACCCGAACCTTCAGAGTTTGCTTCTTCTCAGCTATTTATAAGGAAAGTAGGTGCATGCGAGGCTCGGAGATTCACAGGGGTGGGGAGGGAGGGGGCACTCGTTCTCCCGCAAGTTTGCCTAGAGGTGGGGATGGAAGGTGCAGGTGCATCCCGCTCGCCAAGGCCCCTCCCGTGGCCTATTTCTTTCCAAAGACACTGTTCGCGCCCTTCTGCTGCGGCAGCTCCTCTTGCTTCGCTATCTGAGCGTGAGGAGCCTGGACCAGCCAGTCCTGAAGAAGCCACGCAGGACGAAGCTGCAAGATTGCCGAGGCTCGGCAGAGTCAAGGCCCCGAGGTCTGGCCCGGCCCCACCGGCAGTCGAGCGGCAGGGGGAGCATCAGCGGGGAGACCCAAGAAGGTAGCCTCCTGCGCCCTCGAACATGGGAGACAGGCAGGGGTGACAGGAGCCCGAAGGTTCTAGAAGGGATCAGAAAAGTGCAGTTAATTCTGTTAGCTGAGCAAGGTGCTCGGAGAATCCATGGTCCTCCTTGAGGGAAGGGTTTTTTTGCATTTTCTGCTAAGGGCACTACCAGCGGAGGCGATGTAACTGTTAGACCCTGCAGCTTGTCAAAAAAAAAAAAAAAAAAAAAAAGTTTGAGGCCTCCTCCTCTCAGAGTTAGGGAACCTTGGGCTTCATACATAGGCCAACTCTGGCTGCCTCTCCCCGCTGTTTTTTGGGACATAAACCCAAGGCCCCAGAACCCCAGGGACAAGGGAGAGGGTCTCTAGGAGCAAAGGTCTAGAGGCCCCTGCCAAACGCCAGCCTGCGGTTCCTTTTCCAAGTGTGACTTTCCACCCCTCTTTAAGTTCAGTCGCCGGCTTCAAGGGCACCGCAAAGATTCTAGTCTAGGTTTCTCAAGATATCTTTGCCCAAGAGATTCTCACTGTCCTTTTAAATGTAAAGCCACATTTGTTATTATTCCACGTTTATTGTGAAATGAAGGGATAGTTGTCATGTTTCTAGCTTGAATTTGAAACTGCTTTAAACTTGAAAACTTTGGAGAAAGTGGCATATTTGCAATGAAAAAAAATCCGGCCAAGAATACATTCTCACTCTCACAGTCATGTATTCTTGTTTCTGGCATCAGTAAACGGAGAATTTAACTGGAAATGCAAGTAAGAGTCGCCTAGAAAGTCACATTTCCAAGTGGGACAGCCCACACCTGGGCAAGGCCCTTCTGGTGGAGGCCAGTGGGGATTATTCCTTCCCTAATAAGTTTAGAAACTCCAGGCAACCTAGCTCCCAAATCACCTTTCCTCTGGGACGCCTGTCTTGTTCTTAAAGGAATCCTATCTCCTGGTCTGTAGGCCAAAGGAATTTTTGAGACCAGAGAAGAGACAGTCCAGTCTAGGGGACCTGCTCAAAACTGGAAACAGTGTCTCTTTTCCGCCTCAGTTGGAGAATTTGGGATAGAATTCCCTGGGCATAGTTCTCCCAGGAGAGTGAGCCACACAGCCCTTTTTATTGATGGCAGGAGGTAACTCAAGGGATTCCTCCTCTCCCAGCAGCACAACCTCAAAAGCCACCACTCCCCTGATATAAGGAGCTGGCCTTATTTCTCTCTTGCTCAATTTAAGCTCCAACTCTAGAGAAGAGATGAAGCCAGGGGTCAGGCCTCCATCTTTCCCCAGGACCAGGGCTTTAAAGACAGTACTGAGAAGAAGCAAGTGGCTGAGGGGAAAGCCATTTTCCTGATTGATGAAACTTCTTCCTCCCCTCCCTCTTCTAAATAATAAACTCACAGGGAAAGGCTGGAGGGCTGCCTTGTGTTGGTTTCAAATAAATCCTCAACAGCTCTTGCCTCACCCAGAGAAATGAATCACCCTTGGGAAACATGATTATTCCCCCATTTGTCTGCCTAAAACCAGGGGAAATAAGCACCCTCTGCTGTAGACCCTCCCTTAGGTCTTTCTCCCTGACAGTGGGGAAGCTGAGAGGAAAACGAGATGGAGGAGAATGAGTGAAATAGAACTAGGACCCTCAGAGATGCCCTCCCAGAGAGGGGTAGCACTGGCAGGTGGGGGGGGGGACCGAGGAAGGAGAGGGTGGATGCTTCCTAGAAGTACTGTCTATGCTGGATCCTGGAGAAAGACAGTTCTATTGCCTAGTGGTGGAAAGCCTGCCTCCCCTTCTCAAAGGGGAGCCTAAGCTTCAGCCGAAAGGAAGGTGATGTTACATTTAAAATAGAGGCAGTTTTGGGGGTGGCAGGTTCAACCAGGTTTCCATTATCCTTAATGGGAAATATGAACACGTGCTGTTGGAGATATCACTGGAGCTTGATTTCTTGTCCTCTGTAAAAGGGTAAACAAAATCTTCTTGCGGGATTACTTTTGCTTATACAAACTATTTGGAAATGTTATGGGGTGGGAAGACAGAAAAATCATCGATTAAAACAACTTCTGTTTTAGCTATCATTTATGTAGAAGGCTTTTCTCTATCCCCCCATCACATAACACTTGCAAAGAGTTTGTATTCCTCTGATGGGAGCTGCAATCTTCTAAGGGAGGAAAGAAGAGAGAATTCCCACTATAAATCTGGAGATGCTGAGATAGGTTGGTCATTGGTCTCACTCTGAGCTCATCTTAAAAAGCAAGAGGCCTCCCCTATCTCTGAGGAGCCTGCTGCCAAGGGGCATTCGATTATTATTTTAAGGTCCCCCTTTGTTGATTTTTAAAACATACATTGGATTTTAACCTGTTTTTTTTTAAGCCACACAGTTAATTTAAAGTGAAAAGAAGTTAACTTACTGCTTCATTGTCATGTGTTGCCAACACAGCCAGAGCATTCACCACTCTGCCACTCATTTCTTGTCACTTTGGGTTTCCAGATCACTTTTTAAAAAAATCTCAATTGCTGAGTTTATGAAACTCTGATTACTGTGGAGAAATAAGGAGCTCAAGTATCACAAAACTACTAACATGGGCAAGACCCCCATTTGAAGGACTTTGAGTTGTAATAATTAACACCAATTTATCTGACCTCTTTACCTGTAAATGACCAGAGAAAACTCTTCGAGTATACCCACCCACCTAAATCTCTCACCACTTGGGTCCGCACATTCCTTACCCACTAACCCCATCTTCAGAAATTTTAGGCAAAGGCAAAGCCAGGATTTAAAGGTTCTTTTTTATTTGAAACCTCGTCCAGAAACACTGGTTATTAATAAATATATCATAGTTATCAAGAATATATAAAAAATAAAGACAGGTCTTGTCTTTGAAGCCCTAACAAAATATTTCAAGCAAATGTTCAGGAAAATTAAAAAAAAAGCACCCCTCCCCAAATGAGATAAGTTTTCAAAGCTGATGCTGGAGAGAGCCAACCCCGCATGCAGATAACTGAGCAAGGTGGGGGGGGGGGGCAAGCTAGTAGAGGGAGCCCAAGCTCTTGCAATAGCGGGCCCCTGAAACAGCCCAGGAAGGTTGGGAAGGGAGTTTGAAGGAGGTGGGGTGGGGGAGAAGCACATGTGCGTGAGTTTGGGTCTTTGCACTCTGCCCCCTTTTTCATTTCCTACAACCACAGACAGATATATGGGGTACTTCGGAGAATTCACTAATAAATCCTTGTTACAAGGAAAATGGCATTACGGCCTGCACAACATGTTTAGACGAGATTCATTTAGAAGCGTGCATGCACTCTTTCGACCTACACTGCGTCTTAAGGAAAACCCGTGTGAGAGATGTCATGCCCTGGACCGGAGGTGAAATTTAAAACTTGAGTCTTGATTCTCTCCCTCCCCGCACATTGTCTCTAGAAGAACAACCGTGGAGAGGGTAGACAATCAAAACTGCATCCATCTCAAAGAAATATTTACATTTCTCTCGACAAAAGGGATGTTGATTTTTTCTAAGGTGAGAACACAGAGCCAGAGAAAGCCAACTCTAAAGTCCCTTCGCAACTTTTTAACTACGCCGACCCCATCTTTACACAACAAATGCAGTTTTGACAAGAGCACATGGCAGTGAGAAATACTGGCGCGGCATGGAGAAAAGAAGCATGCATGCAAGACATACGACGTCTGGTTCGAGTCCCCCTTCGCTACCACTTAGAAATTGCAGTTTGATTTTAGTCCTTTCCCTCTGCGTGTCAAGTGGGGTCTGAGATCTCTCAGACGGTGTGAGAGGCCTCGGCGCCCCGCGTACCCGCTCTGCAGCCGGCCGTGCGCCCAGCCTCCCTCTTCCCTCCCGACCCGGCACCTCTACCCCTCCCGCCGCCGCTCTCCCCTCATCCTCCGCAGCCGGGAGGGCCTGCTGCTCACTTGAGCAAGTCCTTGGACTCGGCCGACAGCCGGGCCATGTTGGCAGTGGAGAGAGCAGACAGGTGCGGTGGCGGCGGCATCTGGCAGATAGTGCAGGGGCAAGGCAGGCCGGCCCAGTGCTGGAAGCCACTGCCCAACTGCAGTGCGGGCGGAGTGGAAGGCGCTTTGAGCAGCGAGTGCGGAGGCCGGATGGTGCCGATGGCGGGCAGCGAGGCGGCGGACAGCGGTGACGAAGCATTGCCGGACGAGAGCGCGCCGCCCAGGATGGGGTGCACCGGGTGCACGGCGTTGGCGGCGTGCGCTGGATGGCCGGCCGAGTGGCCCACGCTCCCGCAATGGAAGGCCGAGTGGTGGCCCCCGTAGATCTCACCAACCAACCTCTTCATCTCCTCCAGGGAGCTGGTGAGCATGAGGATGTAGTTTCTGGCCAGCAGGAGAGTGGCGATCTTGGAGAGCTTGCGCACCGAGGGCCCGTGAGCGTAGGGCATGACCTCGCGCAGCCCGTCCATGGCGAGGTTCAGGTCGTGCATCCGCTTGCGCTCCCGTCCGTTGATCTTCAGCCGCAACTGCTGTAGGTCCTGCTCCGACAGCTGCTTCTTGATTTTGTACTTACTGCTCTCGCCCGCGGCCTTGGCACCGGCCCGCGAGAGGCTTTCCCCCGGCATCTTCTGAACCATGTCGCTCTGCGTGGACGAGACCGAGTTGAGACGGCTCTCCTGGTGGTGGTGATGGCGGTGGTGGTGGTCCCTCAGATACATCTCATCCATGTCCGGAGATGAAGCTCTGCTGGAGACAGAGCTCGAATCAGAATTCATTTTATTACAGGGGATGCGGCCCTACTGCGCGGAGGCTTTAGGCGGGAAATTAAAGAAAATCTTGAATTAAAAAAAAAAGGCTGCACAGCCCAGCAACCCACTTCTCAGCAGCAAGACGTGAGAAGAAAAGCTGAGGCACTGTCTTTCCCTTCCTTTCTCCCTCCCCACTCCCCTCTGTCTGGTTTGGCTGTTTCCTGGATAGCTAGATGGTGTGTGCTTGAACTAACCTCACGCTGAAAAAGAGGGGCTTTTATAGAGCTGTGGTGGAGAAAAGAGACAAAAGGAACCCTCCTATCTATCCTGAGCTGGTTAGGATGACGTGCCATCATTCAGGGCGGTGCGCTTTGCTGTCCCATTTAGCAAGGATTCCTATTCATATTCATTGTGGGGCCGCCCTGGGACACCTCTGCTCAGAACCGCTAGGAGCCCCCAGGCACAAAACCTTCTGATTGACACACTCACCGCTCCAACTCACGCCTTCTGGATTTTTTTTTTTTTAAACTTTCCTCCACCCCATCCCCTCTTTCTAATTTCCCTAACCAAATCACACCTAAAGGAACCGAAGGATAGGAAGGAATGGGGGCCAGGCGCTTGGCGGAGATTCCTCTGGGTTTGGAAAGTCGAATTGAAACATTCTGTCTTCCCTTTCACAGCTACTCCCAAGCTTTGGAAAAAGTGGGCAAAAGAAGTCTCTATGGAATGATTTTAAGGACAGAGATGCGGATGAGGGCAGGTTCAGCGCGCGGGGGTTGGGGGTGGGGGTGGGAGGGGTTGCCTGTCCACGTGCACTGCCTGAAAGTTTTTGTTTGTTTGTTTGTTTGTTTTTCATTAGGTTTCTTTTCCTAAACACTGACATTGTGTTCATTTTGTTTACTGGGCCCTCTGGTGTGATTTTAATGGGATATCCATCTCTGGTGACGGGTTTACCCCTGACACGGGATGGTTCTCTTGCTTTTTATATCTACTCTTTCGCTTTGAAAAACAGATTACTGAAAGAATTTCATTTTTACCCGATTCTGTAACTTCCTACATCTGGAACTGAGGAAACAAATCCTGGTGTTACAATAAAAGCCACTTGAGAAAGAGAGCAGAGGAAAAGTAGCCGAGGAGGCGGGGAGGTAGTTAAGGCTAGAACTCCAGAGATTGTTCCTGCTCTGGCTTCCCCACAGCCCCTGGACCCTGGCGCTAGCGAAAGATGGCCAGGCTGTCCCCGCCCGGAGCTCCGCTGGAGGGACTCTGGCCCCAGTGCGTGCGCACTGTGGGGGGGGGGAATGAACATCTGCAGCTCAGCCACCCGACTAGGGAGGGTTGGTCCCTCGGGCTGAGGCCGCCCCAGGCGGGCGGTCCGGGAAAGCCGGAGCTGGAAGTCGAATAATAAACTACGTGTGTATGTGTGTGTGTGTGTGTGTGTGTGTTTTGGCAGCGTAAGGATCTGGAGAGCCCCTTGTGAGTGCGCGCGTGGGCACTGCGGTCCAGCGCACATTTGATTCTGGGAATAAAGAGAGGCCTGGAGTTTGGAGACTTCGGTTCCAGTGCGGAGGTCGGCGCCGATCTTTCTTCCCCCTTGCTGTGTTTTTGTCGGTCGGGGCTAGCTAAAAAGCGGGCGGGAAGGCAGAAATCCCCAGAGGGAGACAGCCCCGGAGGCGGCCTCTAGAAGAACCTGGGCCAGAGGAACCCGAGACAAATGCTAGGTTGTGGTATCAGGGTATCAGTATCGGGGTAGAAAGTGCAAAACCGAAAGAGTCGCGGAACTTCGAGCAGTTAGGGCCTCAGACTGCGCGTCAGAGTCACATCAAGTCCCCAGGAGAGGTAGAGGAGGCCTCACTTTGCCTTGACACAAATCCAGGTCCGGAGTTTGAACGCTCTGCGAGGCTGTGACTCTTTGACAGTCACGCCGCGAAAGCAGCACTGGCAGTACAAGCCGGATGGGGAGACGCAACGTTGGAATGGATGCTTTTTCTATACTGAAACTTGCTTCTCGGTAAAGAAAAAGAAAAAAGAAAGAAAGAAAGAAAGAAAGAAAGAAAGAAAGAAAGAAAGAAAGAAAGAAAGAAAGAAAGAAAGAAAGAAAGAAAGAAAGAAAGAAAGAAAGAAAGAAAGAAAGAAAGAAAGAAAGAAAGAAAGAAAAACAAGGAAAGAGCCAACAATTCCTCATCAAGGCCAGGACCTTAGTGTTCTTGAAGACTGGATGCAAACCTCTTATCCTATCGCCTCCATCTCCATAGAAAGAAAGTTTCTTAAAACGGAAAATCCAAGAGATTCGATTGGAAATGGAAAGACTGATGTCCAAACGCACTTCTAAAAGGAATGTTTCATAATTCACCAGACTCGCCCATGTACGCTCAGTGACATCCCCCGAGCTGCTTCTGAGCAAAAGAGCAAAAAGATTTCAGAACATCTGCATACATTCGGACACCGTCCCAGGTGATGGACGGAAGCTGGGGGGAGAGGCATGGTCCAGACCACAGCCTTTCTCGACTTTTCCGCTGATCAAGTGTTGGGGTGGAGGGGAGGGGTGGACAGAAAGCAATCTCCAGGAGCAAAAGCGGCTTCCCCACCTTTGGGACAATGCACAGGTCCGGCCCTTGTCGTCTTCCAGAACCACCTTCCTGACCCTTGGGTATCGACTTCCGTCTTTCGCATACCCAAAGTGAGAATGCCGCACCTCAGTTTTGATTTCAGGAAGTAGCAAAATCTAGTTAAAGCAGAAGGGTTTCAAATGAAGGAGTAGAAAAATAATGCTACTTAAAGATATTTTACCTTTAAAAAATACCAATTTTTCTCAATTGACAATATGAAATAAAGTGTTATTAATAGAGAAGGTAAGGTTGCAGGAGAAAGAGGGAGTGGAGGAGGAGCAGACCTCCCAGGACAAACTGAGTGACTCACTTTGGGGTCTGAAAAGACAGGGACCGGGTTCTGGGAGTCGGAACCGGAAGCCTCTATTCCTCCGCAGCCTTTCGACCCAGAGGGTGACGGATGCCGGCTTCGGCCAGCTCCGAGGGGGGCAGCGCTGGGCGAAGGGGCTCGGGGGCTTCTGCCTGCACCGACGAGACGCTTTAGACCCCAAAAAGGGTTTTTAGCTCCAGTAAACTCAGCAGTGCTTGGAACGGCATATCTGCGGTGTCCTGGTGGGAGGCCCTCGGTCGCATTCCGGGGCGCGTCCTTCCCTCCCTGGTCTCCCTCTGCTTTCCCCAAGGGTCGCTTTGTGTGAGTGTGGATTAGTTCAGGGTCCAGGGCCCCAACCCGGCAAGCACTTATAGCGAGGCCTTCGAGCAGTCCCAGACTCTCCTGGGGGCTTGTTCCCCATTCCCTAGCTCTTGGAAAAGAGGGAGAGTTGAGTAAAGGAGCCACGACTTTGCTCGCCATAAAATGGGTTGATAATCGCCAGGGCTCAGAAGGCAGAGATGCCCACCAGGCAGCGCTGGCGCTGCTCCTGCGCGCTTGCTTCAGGGAGTCGCTTTGGACTCTTGAGGGTTCATCCTTCCCACGCGACTCCCTCACTCCCCGGGCTCAACCCCTCCGGATAAGCCCCGAACCCGAGAAGGCGTAGGCTCGGAGCTCACGCGGGCAGCGGATAGATTTCTTTTCGGAGGGTTGTTTTTGCCATCTCCCACCCTCCGCGAGTGCAGGGAGGGGAGAGGAAGGGAGCCGGTGTTGGGCCGAGCCTGCAGCAGATCGAAGGGGCCTTAGCGCTTTGACCTTGGCCCTGGCCGGAGGCCCATTCACAGAGCTCAGACGGGCCGGGAGCGGCGCGAGCGAGCGGGCCACACCCCGCGCCCTGGCGGCCGCGGTGGGTGGCGGCAGGAAGCGGGGGGTCGTCCTCTGGCAACAGGTGCGTCCCAAGGCCCGCGGGCTGCTTCCCGTCAAGCAGTCTTGGCTCTGGGAAGAGCCTGTGAGTTTCTTAGCCTTTGCACAACACAGGAAAAGCAGCGGGTCGGCGTGGGGACCGGGTCGGAAGAACTGCCCAGCCTTCCCCGCGCGCTCCGGACACACGGCCTCAGGTTCTGCAGCCCCAGACTGGACGCAGCCCCGGCTCCCGGGCATCGCGCGCTCCAGAGGCTTTGCGGCTCTTCCCGACCCCCTCCCATCTGCAGATTACCGGAGGCCTTGCCTTACCCGATGTCCGGTGCGTGCTGCTCGGTTCCAGACACCCACTGCTCCTCGGCTCCAGCCACCGAGTTCCTCTCCAGAAGCTGCCGCTCTGCCCGAGGCCGCGGCGATTTGGGCTCAGGAGCGACCCCCCTCTACCCTCACCTCTTCGTAAGAGTCCGGGGGTAAATGTCGCGTGGCTGACCTGCCAGGAGGCTGCTGTGAGGAGCTGGTCAATCAGCAACGTCCGCGGGCTTCTCTCGCTCAAGCCTCAAACTTGACCGGCAGAAACTTTGGCCGAGACCGAACGGCAGGAGGCTGCCCTGCGGGCTTCACCTTTTAACCCAACCCTTCTTCCAAAACAAAAGGGATAAAAGGGAAACCGAAATATCTCTAAAGATGCTCCGTCATGTGCAACCGGAGGAATAGCCTAAAAACTAGTTGACCACGGAGGAACTTCTCAAAAAGTAGTTTCTTTCTTTATCTGCTGAGTAAAACATTCACTTCACAACAATAGCAATGGGGGCCGGGTCATTGAGGCTGTTAGGTTGATCAAAGAAGCCGTTCGAAAAAAAAAAAAAAAAGAAAGAAAGAAAGAAAGAAAAAAGAAAAAGACATGTTTTTAAAAATTAAATGTCAACATAAATCGCAGCCAAGCAGGAATTATCTCCTTTCCCAGCAGCGCTTCCCGAGTGATGAAGTGTAGCCAGGGTGCTAGACTCGCAGCCCCCGCGGTCAGAGATGCTAAAATTGAAATCCTAGCAATTAAATAGGTGCTAGAAGGGCCCAAGAGGATGGAACTGGGCCGACTGACATGTTTTAGTTTTCTCTGTTTCCCCATGTTTTACATTATATCTCAAACCCTCATCATCTGCCCAGTATTTCTCTTCATCTTTTGAAAACCTGATTTTCATACAAGAAAAATTGCAGAAGTTGAAGGACGGCAGAATTTTATGAGGCGGCAGTAGCTGCTTTTCGCAATGTTGGATGTGAAATTGGAGGATGAGAGGAAGTCCCAGAATAGCAGAAAATGATGAAGTGCTAATTACATAAATATATAGACAAGTTAATACACTGGCAGAAGTAGAAGTTTGATTTTAATGATACATAAGCAGCAAGCCTGGCTAGAACTTACAGACTCATTATAATTATTTAAAGACCGACAAAAGTCAAAGGAGATATGAACTTCTGGGGCTTATTCGTAGGATTTTGCTCAATTAGTGAGCATACTTCAGTACTGCCTTTCTTTTTTCCCTCCTCTCTGGAAACACCTGCTCAATTGCCAAAACCTCTACTGAGTTTTCCTCCTAAAGAAAGCCTATAAATTGAAAACATTTTTCCTCAAGATTGGAACATTTAGGTTGATTTAAATATCACTGGTGATCAATCATGTAAACTGATGAGTTATATTAAAATTTGCATACTTATACACACATTCTTGGCATGTGTCCTGACGTGTTGGATTTGTGGCTCCATTAATACCAATACTTTAACAACCACTAAGTAGATGATTTCTTATTAGTATTTTATTGTTATTAATTCACTTCTTTTATGATTTTATGGTTAAAGCCACTGTATGCAATTTGATATCTTTATAAAATAGCACAGAATATTAAATTCTGCTTTTTGTTTTGGAGGCTGTCGTATCATCATAACATACTCAATTAGATAGCTAAATTTAACACATACTGCTGTGTTCCTTGCTAAGATGCTTAAGGAATTTAGTTTCATAAATATTTCTTTTAGAGACAAATATCTTGTGTAGCATATGTATTATTTTCATTTTATATTCAGTAAATTGTATTTATTTATACACAAAGTATATAAATAAATAGATACCATAAAGAGATTAGAATATGAGAACCTACGAATACAGCAACAAGAATTAGAGAGATGTTAACCTCATGTCGTCAAGTTATTACATAGCTTTTTTATTATAGGTATTTATACGTGTTCATTCTAAAATTTACATGTATATTTGCATAAAGTTAAATACATGAAAATATTTCTTTGAAGCCTTTCAGTCCTAAATAAAAGGGAATATGTTATTTTTCAGATACTAATAAAGACCAAGGAAAACATATTACACACCTGTTCATAAGCAGCTTTGGATTTGAAATGTTATGTTGACTCTTAACAAACACAGATTTACACACATTATCTTGAGAAAATGATAACTCAGGAGTCTGCTACTGAATCTTGAAAAGTCAAAATGGCAGTTTTTGAAAATCAGCATTTCCATGGCTGATTGAGTTTTTACAGAATCTGTGCTCAGATGGGGGAGGGGGGACTCGTATTCATCATTTCTAAAAACAAATGGAAATGTCAGGTACGTTCCTTTCTCAATAGACCATTGTATTTTTCTATTTTATAGGTATGTTTTATTTTCTTTGCATAACACCAACAGTCTGAACGTAAAGTTTATAAAATCAAATTGTTACTGGCTGAATTTTCACCTTCATCTTTATATAATGTTATAATATATAATAAAATTGAAGCAATTATCTTGACAATTCAAGCCTCAAGTTTTGTTTTTCTTTTACTTTGGGGAGTGGGGTAAGAAGAGAGGAAACAGGCTGGAAACAAATTATTACTCAAAGTGTGTAGATATTTATCATTCTGTATGTTACTTGCAGACCAATCTGAGTCTCCTGCTTAACCATTGAAATGATATTCTCAACAGTACTGTCAAGAACTGGTTGTAAAAAGGTCTTGTATATTTGGGAAATGTTAATTTTTACAACATAAAATGATAATGGAAATTAATATATTTTCATAACATAACATTATTTAAGATGTTGGTGAAAGAAACAGTGATTTTTCCAAACCTTCATATTTTCCTAGTAATTTTGATTCTTTATTTTATAACCCTTGATAGTAAGAAGTAGCTGAATATTGGAGTATTTATGTTCCCAGAAGTGAGTACTTCAATTAGACACTTTAGAACTTTGTTTTTTTCTCCTTTTTATTATGGCAAGTGTAATAAATATGGCTAGACATTTAGGAAAAAACAACAACTTTGTAAGGAGGCTGGGGGTGGGGAGAGAAGGAGCATGTAGAACACACTGTGTACATGGTCTTCGTTCATAATACATAAATTTAATCCTACCCATAGGTGTATTTTAAAGAGTTGTTTGCATAAAAGTGCTCCCAACATATATGTTTATAAATATATGGAAATGCTAACATTGATTCTAATATTTTAATATATAGCCATCTGTGACTTTTCCAAAGTCAGAGGAAGAGCAAGTGTGCTGTTTCTGGTCACCATTCACACCGACTGCAATATGTTGAACCAGTCAAATTGCCTGAGATAAGCTGTAAGAATGAAAACACTGAGGACTTCTTCTTGGGATGTGACTTCTGAGTCCTGGGATGCCTCCAAAACTGCTGTCGAGGTCAAGTGGCAGAGAATGCTGTCAGACTGAAATCCTGCTAAGAAACAGAATTTTAAAAATGAATACTATAGATATCCTTCTGCTGCTGGACAGAGTTCCCAAACAAATTTTTAATTTTTTCTACTGCCAAAAAATTTTTAAAAAGCTTTCAAATTTATACTGAGGGACAACACCAGTGTTCCAACGATTGCTCATAATGCAACAAGACTTACTTAAATAAGAAGACTAGAAATTCATAGCTAGAAAAAAACAATTTTTATTTTGTTGACTTGGATTTATGAGCTTCTTTTAAAATTCTTTCCAGAGTCAAAATTATTATTTTTTTTTTCTGGGAAAAGCTTTTATATGTGATTTGTTTGTATCAAAAACAAAGTCAAATGCAGATGGAGGAGGGTATTTAGCTCAGTAGTAGAGTGCATGCTTAGCATGTATGAGGTCCTATGTTCAACCCCCAGCACCTCCATTAAGAAAAAAAATCAAATGCAATTATGTGTAAAATTTCCAAGTACACTTGCTGTAATTGCCCTCTCTCTTTATCAGAATTTTGCCTCCTGTGAAAATAATGCAAGGGGTAATAGCTCTTTTGCTCCCATTAGATTTATGAATTGAAGTAATTATATTAAATGGAAAAGGATGCCTTTGGGAAAACAATACCTAGAACAGACACCCAATAGAAAAATGTTCCTGAAAGAAAGGTGTGGCAGGAAAGATATGGGCCAAGCAAGAGCCTATAACCAATTCAACTTGAGTTTTAAGTAGCTGTAGAAACTGAAAACTAAAATCTGAAGGGCATATACAGCCTGCGATTGAAAATCTTTGCAAAGACAGAACTAGAGTGACAAAGGCAGAGCTCTTCTCAATGCTTGTGCTGTCCTTCATGTCCTTGGTCGAGAAGGTCATAAATAACAAGTAGAATGAAAAAAAATGTCAGCAAAGAATACAAATAAACCAAGATTATTGAGTAAAATTCTTTAATAAGTTGTCTTCTGGCAAAGCTTGCAAGCACCATGGGATCATAGGAAAGATGAGGTCTTAGAGAGATATAAACTACTTTTTTTTTTGATAACTCTTATGCTGTAAACATAGAGATACCCCTTCCTCATTGATGAGAGTGTCCTCCTTATGAAGACAGGAGGAAGTATTACACAAAAAGATTTCACAACCCATCAAATTTCCTGGATAGGATTTGCTGCTTACCAGCTGTGCACACTTAACACAAGTTTCATACCATTTCTGAACTTCCACTTTGTCATCTGCACAATGAAAATAGTAATACTCATAAAATATGCCATTATGAGGATGAAAGAATAGTTTTCGCAAACGTTTTAAAATTGTGCAGGATTATGCTTTTGAAATAAAATAGTTTCTCACTTTGTCTCTGTATGTATTTTTACCAGCCAAAAATATTTGCTCAGTTTTATTCTATAGTTTGTCTTGTAAAAATTTAATCCTAGTATTCTTTTAAGAATTTCTCACATCTATCCTCACTATTAAGTCAGGAAACATCCTTTCCTATGAACCTCCACTCCTTGGCAAGTTGAGAATTAGTAATATAAGGCACACCAAAGTACCTTTCAGATGTTGGAGCCGGTACTTGGAAAGTGTTATGACTTTAAGGAATGAAATTGAGGTACAGAATCCACTAGCTTTAGAAGACACTATGGTAAGTCCTCAGTCCCTCTAAACAACATGGTGGGAAGGTACCTGATTGTTTATTAAAAGAAAGAAAGATTGTTGGGAGAAAAATGATTTAAATTTTGTTTTTCTCTTAGAGAAATCCCTGGAAACCAACAGGCTTATTTGAATTCTGAGTCCCAAACAAAATTTTACAGGCCAGTCTTTGTATTGTACCCCGTAATCACACACCCATCCCTGACACTCAGAACTCAGGGTGGGGTTCTTAGACCAGGATTGGCCTTATATGGAGAAGCAGGTGTGTGATACTTGCACTTTGGGATTTGGAAGCCCTGCCAAACTTTTTCCTAAAAGACCTTCTCACGGCTGGTACTGACTAAATCCTATTCTGACCTAACCATAGACTCTTACCACTGATATCATGAAAAATCCACAGAGCATTGTTTTCATTCATTCATGCATTCAGCATTTCTTGTGTGCCTCCTGTGCAGCAGCACAATTAAAGGTTCTAGAGAATCAAAACCAAGTAAAACATGCCTCTGTGTACTTACGGTGTTGCAGTATAGGTGCTAAAAAATGAAAAAGCCAATAACCTCCAAAAGGGCTCAGTGAATGTGACTTTCAGGTTTCTGTTATAAATATTGGTCATTTTCACAAATTAGGTACTTGTCCCAGAAGCACAGAGAATAGACTTTGAGAACATGAAGTATATTATCTTGTCTTAGCCTGGTTTCCCTTTGTGCAGGACATTTATTTGGAAAATGATCCCAGAGATCAGGGGTCAGGATATGGGGGAGAGAGAAACAAAGATGGAGGCACAGTCAATGAAATGGTGCTTCGTCAAGTTGATCACTGCTGTGGACAGCTGGGACTTGATTTCTCTGGGTCCTTCTCATGAGTGTGTAGAAGACATCTTCAATGTGTTCACCCAAGGGATGAAATAGAGAAGCATTTAGCCATTGTTTCCAGTACCTCCTACCCCTGCAATGGTGTGGGCTGTTCATGGACCATTAGATACTTCCACAACTCTGGGCCACCCATATGAGAGTGACAAGGCTGTCCCCATTGGTTCTCCACATCATTGCGTCAGAGGCATGCAGTGCGACTGAGACCAGAAACAGCTGGAATAAAAAGGTGGGCCAAAAGTATGGGAAGTAGAGGAAAAGAAAAACCTGCTAACTTCCCAATGGAGGAAGGTGATGGAGCAGACAGCAGGATAAGAAACATCTCTGTGGTAGGAGGTGGTGCAAAGGGAGTTTCCAGCCCCAGTGGAGCTGTGGACAGGTCTGCAGTAATGGACATTTGGAGAGGATGTTTAAGGAGCCAATGCAAGAATTGAGGGGAGCTAAATAAACATGTAATTTGTTCAGGCTAGTCCCAGATAGGACTCTTGGAGAATGTTTCAGATGTAGAGTACTTCTTAAATAGGGAGATTCCACAGAAAATACCTCATTAGCCTCTGTGGCACTTTGGCTTTCCTATCCTAGGCACTGCTGGGATTCCTTCATATGACTTTTAATGTAATTAGAAAAACTAATGCTCAAATTCATAAGTGCATTTTTGACATGAAGGAAATCTACCATAATGGAAAACCCTAATGCCATAATGCCTATGTATTTCTCTTCTTATGTGTTCTTGACTATTGCATACTTTTAAAAATTAAAATATCTTAAAACTCTTTTTAAATTGGGTAAACTGAAAACAGAAACAAGAAGGTCATGTACTAAAATGGAAAGTTGTTTCTTGTTTGTAATGGTAATCTCACAGTGCCTCTCCTGTCACATGAGTGTACTCATTAAAATTTCCAGATTAGACATTTGTGAATGTCTAATGCTTTCTAACAATGCAGAAACTGTATAAAATGCCTTGCCAGTCATGAATTCTTTGAATATTTCCAATATAACGTATAAACTTTACAATGTTAAACCTTGTTATCCATAAATACTTTATAACTCTCCATTAATTTCATCTTTTAAAATACATTCAATGAAATTTTACACTTTCCTATAAAGGGTTCACATATCTTTAGTCAGTGTCAATTCTCCTCAAATTTATCTATCATTTCAATAAAATTTAAAATAAAATACCAATAGAATGTTTCATACAATTTTTAATGAGCTAATTCTAAAAATATGTATATTGAAAAGTAAAGGACCAAGAATAGTCAAGGAATTTCTGATGAAGTAAGTATAGATGAAATAATTTCAATATCTAATTTCAAGGCTTATTTTAAAACAAAATAAATAATGGCAGTGCAGAATGATTACAGTTGGCCAATAGAATAGAATAGAAAGAAGAGAAAGAGATCTGCACATGTATCAACCACTGAAATACGACAAAGGGTGTATGGTCTATCAGTTGGGGAAAATGTTGGAAAAGATAGAAAGATGTGAGGGGGTAGTGGAAAAAAAACTAATTATTTACATAAGAATATGAAACTAGATCCTTACCTCAAACCATAAACAAAAATAAACTCCAGATTGGTCATACTTAAATTTTAAGAGCAAATCTTTAAAACATTTAATAAAAAAGACAAGTTTGTGATCTTGAAATAGAGATACATTTTTAAAATAGACAAGAGTGGAAAGAAAGAAAGCAGTTGATAAATGTGATTCCATTAAAACTGTGACCCGCCTTTAATCAAACTCACCTTCATGGATGTGAAAAGACTATTTTTAAACTGAGAAAAGACCTTTGCAATATGCAAGACCAATAAAACACTAGTATCGTAAATATACAAAGAACAATGACAAATCAATATGAAACTGATAATAGGAAAACAGGAAAAATGAGCAAAAGACAAACAGAAATATTACAAGGGAGAAAATTCATATGACCAATAAACTTATGAAAAGATTTTCAACTTCAATTAAGTAGTCAAGAAAATGAAATAAATACCACAAAGAGATGGCATTTTATACCTATTCAAATGCCAAATATTAAGATTTGATTATACCAAGTACTGAAGGCAGTATAGTTCAACAGGACTTTTTGGTGAGAGTATACATTGATAAAGCCACCTTGAAAAACAGTTTGGTATTATCTTGTAAAGCTGAACATTCATAAATCCCATGAACCAGCAATTCTACTCCTAGATTATATGTCTCCACTCAAAAGTCTTGAACCGGTACACATAAAGACGTTCTGCACTAGGATACTCACAGCATCACTGCCCACAAGAGCACATAGCTATTAATAGGAAAATAGATAAATAAATTAGGGTACATGCAAAGAATTATTCTATAGTTTAAATAAACTATAGCTACATGCAAAAATATAAATAAATCCTATCAACATAAAATTAAGAGAAATAATGACGGTTCCAAAAGATTACATGGAGAATAATAGCATTTTTGCAAAGTTAAACAAACTAAAACAAAACAACGTACTTATTAAGAATATACAGGGAAATGAAAAAAAAACTTTTTTTTTAAAAAGAAAAGAATGAAAGTAAGAGAAGGATCAACTCAGATTCAGGGCAGTAGATACTTCAGGGGAAGGAGGGAACAGTATGGGATGGGAGAGGACCATAGAATTACAGAAGATATTGTCAATGTTTCAGTTTCTGTTTTGGGATGAGTGTTCACAGGTGTTTATTATATTATTCAAAATAAACACAAACAAACATTCATGGACCAATGATGGGGATGCACTATGAACAAAGAGGAATAACTAATCTAATTCTTTGTAACTGTGGCCTAAAAAAACAAAACAAATAATAAAAATATACTCTGAAATAGATGCCTTGTAGCTATTAGAAATCTACAAACGGATATGTATAGCCCTCATGCAATGGAACTCATGATATCTCTTCAATGGTCGTAGTAGTAGTAGGTACCCAGAATATATCCTGAATCACAGATACACCCTTCCCTTCCTCCATTATTTTGCAACAAGACTGTTTCCTCTCAATAATCAGTATAGCAATAACTTCAGCCAGCATAGTAACAGACTGTTTTCTCCCTGCAGTTAAAGGATGTGAAAAACCCTAAAGGACCAAGTGGTAGTCTCAACTTCACATCACTAGAAATAATTATGTGTGTTCTTGTGGAAGCTTTCCTTCCTTGGTAACTAGCACTGTTAAATCAGTGGAGCCCAAAGTAATGAGGTTAGTGTGACAGAGACAGCCAACAGTACACTAAACCTATTCTCTGACTAGCTTAAAGACATCCTTAATCTTGAGTTGCTATGTGACCAAGTTATCACCAATGGAATATGAGAAGTGAGAAGATGCAAGACTGGGAGTTAAGACATTGAACATGCCCCTTCTACTTTTGCCTCTTTCTGTCTACTTTCTGACCACAGTTGAACCATGCAGATGGTGAAAATGCCCTATGTATGTATAAAGCAGTAACTTAGAAAAAAAGAAAATCCATTCCCAAATTATACTGCAGAGCAGAACTTCCCTAAGGACCTGGACCATTCATATTGGAACTATGACATGAACAAGAAATAAACTTCTCTGTTCTCTTAAGTCATTTAATTTTGGCTCTCTTTGTTAGTGTGATCTTGCCTAACTTGATCTTATGTAAAAAGAAACCAAACATTTGGCAAGTGGGTTACTAGATACAGTAGTAAGAGGTGCTAGATGGATGAAATTATGTCAGAGGACAAAGGGGCTGACCTAGATCTGAAGTAACAGCACAAATGTAGACTGCTACCTCTTCTAGATGAAAGTAAACTGTGTTCTCTGATTGGTTAGACAGAAAAAAATTTTACAAGATTGGTAACCATTACCAGGGCTAGGGGAGAGGCCACATGGGAATGCTAATGTAAGATGTACAACACATGGGAACAGCTCTACTTCTAAGGAGATTGGTGTGGTCATTTTTATCCCAAGTGTGAAGTAGTCTGCAGATATCTGGGTGTGAAGCCTGCCAAGAGTAATCACCTTGACATAAAACACTGGTAGAATTTACCCTTAACTACAATCAGTTTAAGTGATGTATTACCAACATAGCTCAGCAGAAGGCTCCTGGCTGAGGGATGTTTAGAGAACATGGCTTCTTTTCTCTCTTCCCAGGTCTTTGTGGATGACATGCTTGGATTGGTGGTGATGATATTCAGCCTGTACAGGGAAAGGTCTCGGCCACGGCTCGGAAAGGCTCAAGTTGAGGTCTACCCAGCCTCAACCCTCCAATCACAGCACCCAAAAACTCCAAGATGTTTACCTAACATGAACTGTATCATCTGCACCTAGTATCTAGGTTTTCAGTTCAGTTTCTTATTGCACCACCAGTATCTTTTTGTTATAAGTTTTCCAGGTTATTTCATTAAAGGCTTGAAATGCTTCATTCATTAAGAAGTATTTATTAAGCAACTCAAAGTGCCAGATACTAGTCTAGGCATAGCTAATTCCCAAATAAACAAAATAAACCCACAACCCATCCTTCAATTGCCTTAAACTATAAAGGGAACACATAAATAAGTAAAATATGCATTATATGAGATGGCGACAATTGCTATGGAAAAAAACAACAAACAGGGACGGAAGTGGGAGATGGAACAAAGGGAGAAGGCGTAGGAAACAGTGATTATAATTGTAAATAATGTCAGGAAAGAACTCTGAGAAGTTTACACTTGAGCAAACCCTGGAGGAGACAAAAGACCAAGTCATTTAAATATTTGGGGGGAAGTATTCCTGGCAGAGGTATCAACATATATGATGAGGCTCCGAGGCAGGAACAAGCTGTCATGTTTGAAAAATAGCAAATGTAAGGGAAGCAGGATGGGGGGAAAGATGGTTAAAAGTGATGTCAGAGAGGCCCCTCTCTGGGGTGGAGGGTTAGCAGCTGAGGATGCAGAGTGTATAGAGATTAGTAAAGAATTTTAAGTTCTACTCTTAACTGAAAATCTTGGCTTTTACTCTAAGTATGAAGTATAAGAGAGTTTTCATCAGAGGAGTGACTTGAACCTACTTAATATTTTGAAAGTCTCACTCTGCTCTATTAAGAATAGATAGAGAGGGGTAAGGCCAAAAGCAGGAAGCCCAGTTAGGAGGTGACTGGGCAGGAAACTATGGTGGCCAGTACCACTCATGTGGTGGATGTCTTGAGAGAGGGTCAGATTCTGGGTATCATCTGAAGGCTGAGCCAACTGATTGGCTGAGAGATTGGATATGAAGTGTGAGAAAAAAAGAGATTAAAAATGAACTCAAACATTTTTAGCCCTCTAAAAAAAATGCAAAAAAAATAAATGCAATCCACTGTGATAGAAGGAAATCATGAAGGACTTTGAAATGGGGAGGGCGGAGTGATGAAAAGATCAGTGAGTGTCCTAAGTCACTCATTCAGGTCATGTCTGCCTTCCATTGTTTTTAAGATGTATCATAGCTTTGTAAATTGTAGAAAACTGACAATAATGTAAGCTACTCTTGCCCAAAAAAAAAAACAGTTGATTGTTTTTAGTAGAATGCAACTGACTATTTTTTGCAGATAGACCCATTTTGCATGGATTTCAGAATTTCTTATCCTTTTTTACATCTTTGCTCTTGGAATGCTTCTTTAAACTGATTGTAACCATCTTACTGGTTTCCCTCATAAATTAATGAGTTAAATAAAGCCTTTGACATGAGTTCATTTTATATCTTTCTGGGAGTTATGGTGGGGTTTTTTTTGTTTTTTGTTTTGGTCATTTTTTGACAATTCTCTCAACAAATGAGATGGGAAAGACTGAGAAAGGAGATATTTTGGATACGTGAAGTTTGAGATACTGATCCAAATGGAAACATTAAGCAGGCAGTTGTATAAGCATGTCTACCCTTCAGGGAAAGACATGCGATTAGATAAGATCACCACAGGGTTTGAATGCAGATAAAGAGGAGAACATTCCAAGAACTGAGTCTTAGTGCACCTCCGGGAAAGAGGCAAAAAAAGGAGGAAGCAACAAAGGAGACAGAGAAGGGGCAGCCACTAGGGTGGGAGGAGAGCCCAGAGAGGATGGTGTCCTGGAAGCCAAGTGAAAACGGAGTTTTAAGGAGGCAGTAACATCAGTGTCACTCTCTTGACAGTTCTGATGAGACGAAGACTGAGATTTCACCTTGTGGATCTATCAAGATGGAAGTCATTGACAACCTAGACCACAGCAGTGTCGATGGTACAGTTGAGGCAGAAGTCAGAATGGAGAAAGTTCCAGAAAATGTGGGAAGGGAGAAAATGGAGAATGTTACTATGAAAACTCAAACAGTTTTGCTCAGAAGAGAAGCAGAAAAATGGTACAATGATTGGAGCAGTATTTCCTTTTCAAGATGGGAGAAACGACAGCATGCTTGTATGTTTCTGAGAATGATCTAGCAGTGGGAGGAAACTGATGACACAGGGAGGGGTGCGACAGCGGGGTCTCTGCCTGTGAAGAGGTGAGAAGGGAAGGGCTTACGAGAAGTTAATTTCTAGGGCATCCAGGGCCAGGGGAAAGATGTCAAAATGCTGCCCAAATACATCAAAATAGAACCTTATAATCAAGGATGCCTGTTGCTAAGTAAAACACAAAATATGATCTAATCTAGAGCAAAACATTTCTTACATATTAGCTAATGGGAGTCATGGAATCGGTGGTGATACAATATAACCTAAAAAAGAGGTAGTTGTTTTCTCTGGCTATTTTGCTCCTCTGTAAAGGAAAATAGGTCTTTCTAGGAATGGGAGGTTGAGGGGGAAAACAGTGGGCTCTTCCGCGACCTGAAAACAGAAGTGAGTGATAAGAAAATGAGTTCTGCTGCATGAGTGAGGAGGGGTATCGCCTGCTGTCTCCCACACAAAGTGTAAGAAACAAAGTCACTATTTCAAAAACTGTTTTTCAGATTTCAAGTGTAATTCTATTATCTATTACACCCCTGAACCCCCCACCACCAATAAATGAAAAGAAATCAAACCTCCGCTATAAATCATTGCGAAGAAGCTGAGTTTCACCGTCAGGCCCCTGCAAACAGTTAGGAATATTTTGCAAGGGAGATCTTGCAGGAATGCCTGGATATAAAACAGTCAATCACAACCGGGAAAGGAACTTGCTGAAAACATATGCCCTGTGGCGTGTTACTCAGATCACTAATAACCACCGAAATGCAGAAATTGGTGATTTTAGAGCCGGGCAGCACTGCTATTTGGGTCCCCAGATGAGAGGCCAGGGTATGCTGGACTGGATTAAACCGAGGAGGAATCTGTTTATCCCCTCCGCTTTAAACACCAATCAAAAGCACTGTTCCTCTCTTGAAGGTGCTAAAATGCAAAGCAAGCTCCCTGCCCTTTTTCTCTCTCTTGGTGGCATTTGAAAGTGTAAAGCTTTGAATACCAATTGCTTGAACTGGACATATGTGAATCTCTCCTAATCCTACTAATCCTGTCCCCAAGTGCTTCTTTGTATGTGCAGGCAGCACACATAGATCTAAGTAAAAGTGGCCGTAATCCTGGAAATGTGGAAAAATGCCCCAGTGTGAGAGATGCGAGACGGAGCGCTCCCTGGCAGAGGGACTGCTGAAGAAACCATTGTGTCGGTTCAAGGAAAAGAGAAGATGTGAAGGAGCCCTCTCACCTTCGCTGAGCTCCTGGGTAGGAGAGCAAACCCACTCAGCAGGTGTCCGCCCTTGCAAACAGCCTTCGTACACTTGAGCAAACTCCCAGAGCTGAGACAGTTTCCAAAAGGCTGAGAAAGTACCCCCGGCAGCCGCTTTCAGTGTCTTGAACCCAGCAGGCCAGGCCGCCACGATGTGTAGACTTCATTGTGCCCCAGCATTTTCTTTAAGACAGCCGGCGTGTTTACAGATTTCTGAGCTAGTGCTCCTGCTGCCAAGACGGGGGGAGGGGAGGAAATCTCTGTTAAAAATCCAAGAAATAAAATCATCCTATGGACACCACCTTGTCCAGACTTTTCCAATAGAAGCAGTCGACAGACAGAAAGTTTCTAAATAACTGTTTTGCCGAGACAACTAGTGAATCTTCTCTGATTGTCCGGCCAGCAATTGTCAGCAAGGAGGCACGGTAGCTTTTGAACTTTCTAAAGGAAATGTGGCTGCATTCCCACCCTCATGAAGAATGCGCGAATCCATCCATTCACAAATAATAACTTCTGCAAACAGACTATTTTAAAGTCGGTGGCGTATTTGATTACTGAGTTTTGAATCTAGTAACACGGGTATAGTGCTGATTAACAATGAAAGTGTTGCATTTTTCAAAAATGAAACTTTCAATTTTACAAATCTTGTGAGAAAGATGATGTAGATACTGCGATTTCCACCTGATGGAAAAAATATCATAATTATGTCAAATACAGCTCATTTATCTGAAGGGATACTTGTTTTCAGCTTAAGTGAGCCCGAAATCTTTTAAAATATTTTAAAAGAACCATCAACACGATACCCCATCCAGGTGGTTATTGCAATTTAAAGTTGTATCAGGAGACACAATTGAAATGTCTTTATTTCTTTGTCAGATTTATTTTTGTTGTTGCTGTTCATTTGTTATTTCTAATTGCTATTAAAACTATGTGAAAAATTTTAAGTCGACAAGATTTTTAAAACCCAGGACCTGGTAGGGAAATGATCTTACTATATTTTATATTGAAAGAGAAAGTTATACCATAAATAAGTACAACAGAGTATAAAATATAAACTAAATATATGTAATAAAAAAGGCAACTACAGAGATGTCCAACTTCTACACCTGAGAGAAGAAAGTTGAGATAGTTTTGAATTAAAAAAATTAGCATTGATGATGATGTTGTTTTAAAAAAAGAACCAAAGACAAACACTCATACAAAATCTCTCCCCCAAAGAGGCTGACTTCAAAGGTGTTCATTATTTCAACAAAACTTATTATGACTCAGGCACTAATCTAAGGGACTAACAAATATTAACTCATGGAAGCATCATAATAGCCCCATGGGGTGGTACTGCCATTGTCCCCATTTTACAGAGGAGGAAACTGGGGCAGGGAGGGAGGTGCAGGATGACTTGCTCCCAGACAGGCTGGTGCCTGGTTCCTCCCCAGCTGCCCCTGCTTCCAACACACCTGTTTTGAACAGAGAGCTGTCTGTGCTGCTGGATCTCAAATCCACAACAACAACAACAAAACGTAAACATTCCAAGGGTGTTAAGTTGCGAGATAAAGAAAAGCAGAATCGAGACAATGATAACCGCATCTCCTGGTAACAAGTTCCAGTGCAGATGTGAATCTCAGCAAGCTAACACCTGCATGATTGGCAGAACCAAACCCTCAGACAGTGCCTAATGAAGGTGCCTGGCATTCGCATTCTGTATGATGTGTGTCCTAGAGCCCTGAGAAATATTTCTCAAAGGTGCGGTTGAAAAGACTTCCACAAAGTGCAGTAGAAAACTGAGGCAGTTATTTAGACTAACTTTGTGATCTTGGGAGAAATGTTTCCCCCGTTTGCGCCTCAGGTTTCTTATCTCGAATATCTCAAAGGTCCAGTCTCTCTCTAATATTTGGGATTCATAACTTCTGAAAATTTAGACAATAACAACAATAAACCCAGTAGTACAAAAATAGAAGACTCACAGGGTTAGTAAACTACAAGTGAAATATGACTTGGCCTTGGGATTCGGTTACCTGCACTGAGTACCTCTTGTCCCCGGCCTCACATCCTCTTAGCCCACCTATTCTTTTTTTTTTCCTTTTAATTGAAGTTTTGTTGATTTACAATATTGTGTTAGTTTCTGGTTTACAGCATAGTGATTCAGTTTTATATATATATACTTTTTTCATATTCTTTTTCATTACAAGATACTAAATGTAGCTCCCTATGCTAAACATTAGGACCTTGTTGTTTATCTATTTTATATGTAGTAGTTTGTATCTGCTAATCCCAAACTTCTAATCTGTCCATCTCCCCCTTTCCCCTTTGGTAACCATAGTTTGTTTTCTATGTCTGTGAGTCTGTTTCTGTTTTGTAAATAAGTTCATTTGTATAATTTTTTTAGATTCCACATATAAGTGATATTATATATTTTTCTTCGTCTGACTTTTTCACTTAGTATGATAATCTTTAGGTCCACTCGTGTTGCTGTAGATGACATGATTTTATTCTTTTTTATGGCTGAGAAATATTCCATTATATATATACACCGCATCTTCTTTATCATGTCAATGGACACTTTAGTTGTTTCCATGTCTTGGCTATTGTAAATAGTTCTGCTGTGAACATTGGGGTGCATGTCCACCTGCTATTCTTAAAGCCAATGCTGTTGGTAAGCAGCTTCACACATGGGCCCTTCACACCCTTCATGTATTGTCATGATTAGAATTGGCCTTGTACATGTACAGACCAGTAAGGGGGGGGGACCTGACAGCCCATGATCAGTGATACCCCATGACCTGGGATCAATGAGGAAGGGGAGCCAGTGGACACGTGCTATTCCTCTATTCCCTAGCAGATAATTCTAAGCTGCATTCTCTTTAGCTTTTCAGAGGGTACCGGCTGGACAGATTCTCCAGTCACCCACAGTGGTGACCAGCTGCCTTTACCCTGTTCAGTTTTATTCTTTTCATTCCCTATTCTCATTTACTGGTTCTGCTTCCCCAACTACACTATCTGAACACAAGCTTTTATCTGCATAGAGTTCTGATCTCAGGATCTGTGTTCTGAACAATTATGGCTAAGATATGCCCTAAAATAAATTCATTCGGACTCTATGAATAGGTATATGGATCCCAGAGCTAGAGAGGAGATAGTACCTTCCTTCATATACTGGTCAGTCCTCGTATATTTCTCTGTGTTTAGTGTTGCCACTGCATCTGCAGAAGACACTGACTGGCAGAACTTGCCCAGGAGGAAGCAGCCAGAAGATAAAAGGAACTGAATTCTGTGTCAGGAAGCCCTGAAGTTTGAGTCTGAAGAATAGTATTTATCAGAGGGTATAATTTGTATCATTAAATCTTAGAAGAATTTTTCCACGGTCAATGGGTGGAAGCAACAGATAGGCAATTGTAAAAGAAATGTTTAACAGTTAGAAGCTTAAAATATTAGAGGGAAATTGCCATGTAGCATGTTTCCCAATCAGAATGAACTGATCACCCCTCTGTAAGGAGGGCACAAAGGGAATTCTGAGGAGGAGACGGCACTAAAGGAACTCAGGATAAAGTACATAGTAGCTTGCATTTGAAACTTGACTTTGCTGATACACATCTGTCCTGGGCTCTAACATTCTTCCACAGAATTTATATGAAATTTGTAACATTGCAGGAAATTCCAACCATGAAACTAAATGAGAAAAATTAATTTCTGAATGAGTTAAATTCACACTTGCAACAAATACTGGAAATGTCAAGAATGGTCAAACACAAATTAGTAAGAGAATTGATGAAGAAGTTAAGTTATTTGCCAAGTACCAGACTAGAACTGAAACTTAGCTGACTGCACTGAGTGGAATTTTGAATAGAATTCTGGAATATAGTGGGGGTGCTTTGAGAATTAAAGCACAGGAAGGAACTCTCTGGAATCTACCTTGCCATCTTTTCCTCACACTTGCAGGGCTATGAGCTGCAGGGTTATTGCGGGAAAATGGCCGTGTTCCAGGTCTTGGACAAGTTGCCGGGACACATCCCACCAAGTGAGGGTCCTTGGCATCACGTAAAAAAAAACTCAAGAGTGAGCCATAGTAGAGTGAAAGCAGATTTATTCAGGGAGAGGCACACTCCTTAGACAGAGTGTGAGTCATCTCAGAAGGCTAGGGAGGCAGCCCCAGGAGATGGGGTCTTCTTGGGCAGTGAGAGCAGCCCTAACAAGTACACATTCCGTAGGCAGAACATGGGCCATCTTAAAAGGTAAGAGGCCTTGGGGTATGGGGTTGGTTATTTTTTATGGATTCAGTAATTTCATATGCTAACAAGTGCGAGGATTATTCTGTTTTGGGGAAAGAGCAGGGATTTCCAGAAATTAGGTCCCGCCCACTTTTTGGCCTTTTATGGTCAGCCTAAGGACTGTCAAGTCACCTGTGGGTGTATCATTTAGCATGCTAATGTATTACAGTGAGCATATAATGAGGCTCAAGGTCTACTGGAAGTCAAGTCTTTTGCCACTTTGGACCTAGTTGGTTCTAACCAGTTTATGTCCTATCCTCAACTGCTGTGTCATTCTTTTAATGGCTGTGCCCTGCCCCCTTCCCTCCTGTCTCAGGGTGAGTTGATGAAGGAAGGGATTTAGCTCTACAGTTCCATCCTTAACTTAATTGGTGGCAGCCTTTTCCTAAGCTGAAGTTCATTCTGCCTTCATGTTAAAAGAAACGTGATAATCCTACTTTAAAAATATACTTCAATAAAAAATATATACAAAAATATTTCTAACGTAAAACACTGTTTAATGAGGCACAGCACAGCCTTGGAAAAATGTAATAAGTGGGAACGTGATATTGATTTTTTTTATTATCACCTTGTCAATTTTGATGTATTAAAACTGAAGCAGCCTTTCAGCTGCAATGTCTAATGAATTCCAAGATCAAACAAGATCTTATTACTTATTAAGTTAATGAGCACAAGTTCACAAGGAGAGTCATGTTCATAATTACATGTTTCAAAACATCTTGAAGTAAAATAAGATCCCTAATATGTAACTCTATTACTATATATACTTGGCCTTTCTTCCTTTAGAATACATCAAGGAAGCACATTTTGTGTGCTGCATACTACTAATAATACAAAATTTAGGCAATACTATCTTTTAGCAAATTAAAAGGCTTGTTACAAGTCACCCAAAACAGAAAACTCAGCCTATGATTGCTTAGGTAAAGCAGTAGTAGAAAAATAGGTTTAAAAGTAATAATAAATGCTGGACAGGGTGTGGAGAAAAGGGAATCCTCCTACACTATTGTTGGGAATGTATTTTGGTGCTGCCATTATGGGAAACAGTATGGAGATTCTAAAAATAGACTTAACATGATCCAGCAATCACATATGTATGTATGTATGTATACACACACACACACACACACACACACACACATATATATATATATTCATTCAAGGGAATATTATTTAGTCATAAAAAAGAATAAAATAATGCCATTAGCAGCAACATGGATGGACCTAGAGACTGTAAATCTTAAACTAACAGAACATTGTAAATCAACTATATCTTAATAAAAATATAAAAGAATAGGTTTGAAGGAAGAAGAATATGATATCTAGTAAAGGACTTGGGATTCAAAGTCAATGGACGCTGGTTTTCCTTCATCTATGCTTCTTATGTGTAGACAGGAAAATGAGCTCGGAGAGAAGTTGAAGCTCCCCCATCTCTGTTACTCCCTTTCCTACATTTTCTTTTGGTCTCTCCTGTAAGAATGGGAGATCATGAACCCCCAGCCAAGAAACTCAGTTGCTTTTATTCCTCCAAAGCAAAAACTTACAACATTCTGGAATAGTTTATTTCCCTATTTTGGTGTTATTTGGGTATTTCTCAAAAATTCTAATGAACAATTCGATCTGGCACTTTAGACAAACACAATCTGGTGGTGTTATTTGGGTATTATTTTCAATTGATGTTCTGGCTTTGATATGCCAGAGCCCAACCCCCAGTGTAGTGGGGGGTTGGGCTGAAAAGCTAGTAACTAGCTCACCATAGGTGAAACTTGTCAGTTTATCAGCTTGAGGTTTATACTGGAGGCTGCATAGACACCACCTACTCAACACAGGACTACATGGAACCAAGCAAACTCCAGCCACCTCCATCAGCACCACCATTGTGATGGTGGTATGCCAGCATTTACCAGGTGTTCATTGTGTGGGGTGCTGTGTTAAATGCAAGGTTACCAGGCAAGGTAAACAGACACTGTCCTTGACCTTCTGAGGTTGTATAACCTAAAAGGCTAGGAGCAGCAAAGATAAACACATTAATGATTAAACACAGATATATTGTGTTCACTCTTCTTCCCATGCTCAGCAGACAGAGATGCAGGAGAAATACTTTTAACATTCACTGAGCACCTGAAGATGGTTTCCACCCTTATTTTATTTTTGTATAGGAAAAAGACAACAAGCAAGCCTATATCTCCCCTCCCTCTGTTTTCTACATGAAAATTGGAACTTTATCAATTGTCTTTGGTTAATTCCAGGGAATGTAGGTTCCAAGATCACAGTTTCGTCTAGATGAAGCCAGAAATCAAGGACTATATACATTGATATCACAGTGTGGCTGTTTTACCATTAGTTTTGCTTTAAAGGCTGTGTTGTCCTGATCTTTTTACTTTCTCAGAGCAACACCCCATGCCTCTCCACTCTACGCTGTTGCTGTTATTTTTCTGTCTGAGAAGAAACCTTTGGGGAAATGTGGAGCTTGCAGACATTATACCTCAATGGTACTTTTGTGCTTTGGGCATTTGTTGTCAGGAAATTATTCTGAATTATTCTAGGGAAATTATAGCTCTGGAAGGGTCAGCTGATCCTAGACACCCTCCCCCCATCTTCAGTGGGGGTGGGAGTGGAGGGCTCAGTGTTCTCAGATGTAGAGGAAACAGCAGGGGGTTAATCCCGTCTACAAACATTATATCCTCTTCTGACCCATGTATGCATTGGAATCAAGTGTAAGAAGTTTCTTTTGAAGCTTTCCATTTCTTCTTTATTTGTGTATCTCAGAATGTAGGCTAACCTCAGCTTTGCCATGAGGATTGCCAGTGTGGCCAACAGGGAAGATGCTCAGTGATTCTAGCAGTTTCTGTACCAGTTCTCTCCAGCCAATAAGGGAGTATCATTTATGTGTGAGTTTATAAGAACCAAGAGCCTTAAGCCTGACATGCATAATTTTTCCTTTTTTTTTTAAGACTTTGGCATAAATGAAATTGGCATCTGGTCTAAATAATATTAAGTTATATTAATGAACATATTAAACAAATACATAATACTCTGAGATAACTTGTAGAGATAATTCTTTCATATCAGGTATATTATAATATTAAGTTATTGAACCCTTAAAAAAATTTATCACAGAGAGTCCTTTGATTGGGACAGTGAGCACAAAACCCTCTTAAGTATTTTGAGTTTAATAAACCTCATCACCAGTGGCATGACTATTATCAATTATTCCAAAGCATATCGGTAAATTCTGGTGGCTAGTCATTTTCCAAAATTTGATCACAACACTTTCAAGTGAAAAAAAGGTGCTTTATCTCCAAAGACATTTGATTTTCACCATACAGTACAATTTACTTATGATGTGGTTCAAGTGTTCATATAACACAAACTCCATAGTAATTTACTTATAATTTGTGAACCATAAACAGGCTGCTGACAGCAACTTTTGCAGCACTAGATATGTGAAACATATATCATATTATATCATATAGATTATTTATGTATATAAAAGTTGGAGATATTACCATTATTTAAGCTGGAGTAAAAAATTATGTTGATTTCAATGTCATCATATGCCATAATGGTAATTTGAATCTACTGTTAAAATAATGTGAATTTCTTGTGATGAACATGAACAGCTTTTCATCAACTCAGTTTCAGATGAAGAAACTGTAGTCCAAAGAAGTTTAAGCAAGTTACTTAGTGCAGAGAAAGAAGAGCACCCACTCTGTCAGAAATGAAATTTAGACTAAATTTCAATCAAATAGAGTCAGATAGAGAACCAACATTTATATCTTGACCATATACATCTCTGCTGAGCCCTGGTGTTAAAAAAAGATTTAGAGCAAATAGCACATATTACTCCATTCTTCTGGATTAGTCTTCACAGCTTTTCTTTATCTTAGGAAAAGACGTAACAATATTTTGCATTTGTGTAACACTCCCTAAGTCCTTTTTGAGTATTATTAATCTCACTTTATAGATAAAACAGCAGGCATTCAGAGCAAGGTGTTCCCTGAAATTTCCACAACTGGTAGAGACGACCCCCAGCATCACCGCCATGTTTAGTTATGATTAAAAGGAGGTTGCTGATTTTCCTTATACTGCTATTTCAAGTAGGGGCATTTGCTGGTGGCGTAAAGCCACTTAAGACAATTAATGACCGTAGAATTTGAAGGGATTCCTATCTGCCACTTTGCATAAAAATTTCTGAACGTTTCTTCAGTTGTAGAATATCAAGAAGTCACCCAAGTGAACAGTCTCAATCCAGTTATAAAATAAATTAGAACATGGATCATCCTTCAGCTCTACTGGAGAACCAGATAGTCATAGTGACCCATTTATATTATTTTCTGATGATTTGTTCACTTCAAAATAAAAATATTTAAACTGGAGAAAATATATGCACTACTGAGTGGACTATCATGTAAGATATTACAACTCTTCCAGTACCATTTGGTATTCCTAGTATCTAATGTTTATTGAGATTCACTCCGTGCAGGTCAAGAGTCAAAAAGATAGCTTTCAATAATCACAGCTGGAGGATTGTAACTGACCATACGTTCTAGATATAGCAGTTGATCCCTTTTCTTTTCATGTAGTTCCCTCAGTGTTTTCCAAATGAAAACAGGTTCATTTGACTTGTCTGTTACAAAAGTTACAGGATTTGGCCTTAAAAAAGTATTGACCTTTCAAAGACTATCAGTCAAGAACTTTTAGGAAATAATTGCGTATGTTCTGAAATAATCCAGATCTCAAGCATATTTAAAAGAAACAGTGCACACAGGCTGAGATAGCAAACCTTCTCACGTAGTTGAGGAAAGCACTAATTCAGATGCATTCCAGAGAGGATGCCCACCAAGACACCTCCTTTCCAAATCTGCTGAGTCTGTTCACAGTTCTTCAAGGGGCTCAAAAATGATTTTGTCATCTAGTCACTGGAGTTACCAGTCACCGCTGGAACTCCAGGTCTGATCAGAGTAAATTCAGAAGGAAGAGTTCTGCAGGGCCAAGTGACAACGAGGGCATGTAGGGGACCATAAGCACTTGCAGTGGCACATTGGTATCACAATAGGGAAACTGCATTAGAACAGCAACGTAGCCCCAGCCGTTGGTCTACATTTGGAATCTGCCCACATCAGTCTTAATTTTATTCTGTTCATCTTTTTAAATCACATGGATGTTGAAGTGTTTTTCCTTCTATTATTTCTTTTTTTTTTTTTTTGGATCTTTCCTAGATGCCCTTTCAGCTCCGCCCCCATCCAGAGCTGATACTTTTGGGTGTCTGGTTCACCCTCTCCTTCCCCAGTAAGCTCCAATGATGTATAAAAAAGGGAAGATCTATAGAGAACAAACTAGTGGTTACCAGTGGGGAGAGGGAAGTAGGGAGAGTCCACATAGGTGTAGGGGACTAGGAGGTACAAACTATTAGGTATGAAATAAAGTGCAAGGATATATTGTACAACACTTGGAACAGAGCCAATATTTTATCATTATAAATGGAGTATCACCTTTAAATATTGTGAATCACTACGTTGTACACTTGTAACCTGTATAATATTGTACTGCAACTATACTTCAATAAAAGAAAAAAAAGAGATGAACTGTAATTGTTATGTGGGGTTCTTTTCCTCCTCCTCGCTCCTTTTTTTTTTTCTTTGTCATTTTTTCCCCTCAAGGAGATAGAGGAAGAAGAGAGAGAGAGAGTGAAAAAAGATTAAGGTGTAAGCTGGCTAGATAAGCCTGTGATTGGTTTTATTACCAGCTCTGAATGAGGGAACAAGGAACTGAAGGCAGCCCTGCTTTATTGGAACCAGAGGGGGATTTGTGGGGGAGACTGTATGATTGTGTGCTACTCCAAGAAAGTGTGTTTCATTAATTACACATTAACTATGTGTACTGAGTAGGGGGTAGTAGATAAAAATGCAGATGTTACTGCAACCCAGTAAAATGAGAACCACTCTTGATCCTGTCCAAAGAACATTTTGAATCAGAGGAGCTTCATGGGAGTAAAAGAAAGAGTTTTGTGGTTGAGCCCCATGATGTGGCCTTTTAATCATTAAACCCTTTTGTAGAGGTGAAATGAGCATCCATTGTCACAGCCACACCACTGAAGCCATCCAACCCGGAGAAAAGGGAGGTCTTTGCTCTGGGGGAGGACACTAAAAGAAGGGGACCGGCAGGCAACCGTGTGGCCTTCACCAGTAACAGCAGCAGTACATCACAAAGAGAGAAAAGACAGCTCAGGTTCGTGTGTTCAAGATGCTCTCCGAGGCACCTCCCTCTGGCCATCCAACTCGCCTGCACAATGGACTCAGTGTTTTACAGACGGCCACTGCTCCTCTTCCGTTTCCACACCGGGTTTTACTGGCTCAGTTTAATTTTTACTGTTGTTTAAGTGCAGGTTACTTAGGAAGGTTGATTGGAAATGACATTTTGTTCTCAGCCACTTTCCCACAGCTGTGGTAGAGCCATTAGCACTGCCGAAGGACGGACCTTGCATCTCCTGCAGTTCGCTTCGCTCTCCAGTCTGTGGCAGGAGCGGAGATTCACGGAAGACACTGCGTTAACTCCACTCTTGTAGAGGAAGCTGCATTTTGGCGGACGTCATCATTATAGGCTCTCAACCATTTTTTTTCCCTTAACATTTCCCATGACTTAATTCCACTAATTTTCCTCCTACAATTTTCTATTAAGAGAAACACTAGATCCTCTCATATAATTTTTTTTTCTCTGTCTCAGCTTCCCTAACTGAAACACTGCACCTACAAAACACTAACTCCCTATTCAACACCAACTCCCCGTTCTCCCCCTCCACCAGCCCCTGGCAACCACTATTCTACTTTCTGTCTCTATGAATTTGACAACCCTAGAAAATTCATGTAAGTAAAATCATACCATATTTATCTCTTTGTCAGTGGCCTATTTTACTTGGCATGATATCCTTAAGGTTCATTCATGTTGTAACGTCTCTCCAAATTTCCTTTAAGGCTGAACACTATTTCATTGTATGTAGATACCACATGTTTATCCATTCATCCACTGTTGGGCACTTGGCTGTTGTGAATAATGTTGCTATGAACACAGGTACACAAATATCTCAAGTCCCTGCTTTCAATTCTTTTAGGGTATATATCCAGAAAAGAATGGCTGGATCATCTAGTAATTCTGTTTATCTTTTTGAGGAACCATAATATTGTTTTCCACAGCGACTGTACCATTTTACATTCCCACCAGGAGCACTCAAGGGTTCCAAATTCTTCATATCCTGGCCAACACAAGTTATTTTCTGTTTTATTTGTTTGTTTGCTTGTTTGTTTTTTGATGATAGCCATCCTAATGGGTGGGAAGTGGTATCTCAATTGTGGTTTTAAGATGCTTTTCCCTAATGATTAGTCATATTAAGCATGTGACTAATGGAGTAATGTACTCGCATTTAAAAACAATATTAACACTTTTTGGCTAGTAAGTAAAATAAATTATTCTTTCATTGTAATAAATTGATATATTTAAAATTATATGAAGAAAGTCACTGCAACTACTAAAATTATTAGCATGCTAAAGGATTGATTAACTTAATCGGAAAATTAATTTCACAGCTGACATAGTTTTGCACATATACGCACTGAATTTTAAAACCAATAAAGATTATACTTTTCCTATATTGATCTATCTTTTATATAAAATTTAACATGAAAATATTAAAATATACCTTAAATTTATTCTCTCCATATATGTTCTTTGAATGCTCGTGATGCTGTTAGAATTCACTGGGGCCCAGAGATTTGTGTCAAGGCAGCTGAAATTCTATGAGAAAGTCATATTAAACAATACAGATAATTAAAGAGGAATTGTTTATGTGTGCTGCAAACATTCACGGGATGGTCATTGACCCTATTTACATTATATGATCCCAAATCGCATTTCTGTATTAGGACACTTAGACTGGGAATATGTCAAGAAAACTTATGAAAATAAATCATGATTTCTATAAAATTAAAGCAGAGTCATTGCTAACTCACTGAGAAATTTGGTATGAATTAGTAAAAGGAATTTCTTCCACACGATGCATTATTTCCATCTATTGGAAAACCATCATGATATCCAATTTGTTAGAAAGGACACTTCAGATAGAAAATTATAATAAATAAACAAATTGATATTTCTACAATGTAGTCAGGGTCCTCTTTAACTTGCAGCCCTGTGCAGTGCACAACCTGTGCAACTGTACCAAGATAATCTCTATTCTTTGGGCTTTTACAATGCAAAACTCTTGGAATCATCCATGACTTCTTTCTTTTATTCATGTCCTAAATGTAATCTATTTTCAAATCCTGTCATTGTTACTTCAGAAAGTACCCAGGATCCAACCACATCTCATCACCTCTATAGACTGCCATCCTGTTCCAAGCTGTCATCACCTGGATCAAGGATATGCAAACTATAGCCAGGAAAATGGGAGGGCCAAATCTGGCCACGTCCACTTGTTCACCTATTGCCTCTAGCTGCTTCCCCACTACAGTCACAGAGTGAAGTAGTTGCCACAGAGATCATATGGTCTGCAGAGCCTAACGTATTTCCTAGCTGGCTCTTTTCTTTTTTTAAATTAAAGTACAGTCAGTTACAGTTTGTCCATTTCTAGTGTACAGCACAATGTCTCAGTCATGCATATACATACATATATTTGTTTTCATATTCTTTTACACTAAAGGTTATTACAAGATATTAAATATAATTCCTTGTGTTGTACAGAAGAAACTCATTTCTGTTTTTTAATCTATTTTTATATATAGTGGCTAACATTTGCAAATCTCAGACTCCCAAATGTATCCCTCCCCACCCCTTTCCTCAATAATCGTAAGATTGTTTACTATGTCTGCTAGTCTGTTTCTGTTTTGTAGATGAGTTCATAGTGTCCTTTTTTCCCCTTTTTTTAGATTCCACATATGAGTGATATCATATAGTATTTTTATTTCTCTTTCTGGCTTACTTCACTTAGAATGATGATCTCTAGGTCCATCCATGTTACTGCAAATGATATTATTTTTTTAATGGCTGAGTAGTATTCCATTGTATAAATGTACCACCACTTCTTTATCCAGTCATTTGTTGATGGACATTAGGTTGCTTCCATGTCTTGGCTATTGTATATAGTGCTGCTATGAACATTGGGGTGCATGTATCTTTTTGATTTATAGTTCCCTCTGGATATATACCCAAGAGTGGGATTGCTGAATCATATGGTAAGTCTATTTTTAGTTTTTTAAGGAATCTCTATACTGTTTTCCATAATGGCTGCACCAAATTACATTCCCACCAACCGTATAGGAGGGTTCCCTTTTCCCCACATCCTCTCTAAGCATTTATCGTTCATGAACTTTTGAATGATGGCTGATGGCCACAGTTGTTGAGGTGATACCTCATTGTAGTTTTGATATGCATTTCTCTGATAATTAGTGATATTGAGCTTTTTTTCATGTGCCTATTGGCCATTTGTATGTCTTCATTGGAGAATAGCTTGTTTAGGTCTTCTGTCTATTTTTGGATTGGGTTATTTGGGGGTTTTTTTGTTATTAAGTTGTATGAGCTGTTTATATATTCTGGAAATTAAGCCTTTGTCAGTTACATCACTTTGCAAATATTTTTTCCCATTCCGTAGGTTGTCAGTTTTGTTTTGCTTATGGTTTCCTTTGCTGTGCAAAAGCTTATAAGATTAACTAGGTCCCATTTGTTTATTTTTGCTCTTATTTTTATTTCCTGGGTAGACTGCCCTAGGAGAACTTTGCTAAGATTTATATCAGAGAATGTTTTCTTCTAGGAGATTTATCATGTCTTATCTTATATTTAAATCTTTAAAGCATCTTGAGTTTATTCTTGTGTATGGTGTGAGGGAGTGTTCTAACTTCATTGATTTACACGAGGCTATCCAGTTTTCCCAACACCACTTGCTGAAGAGACTGTGTTTTCTCTATTGTATATTCTTGCCTCCTTTGTCAAAGATTAATTGACCTAGGTCTGTGGGTTTATTTCTGGGTTCTCTATTCTGTTTCTAGCTGACTCTTTAAAGAAAGGTTTGCTGACCTCTGACCTAGATCCTTGCATTGCACTGTCATAAATTTGTCTTCTTGCTTCCACCCTTGCTCCTTACAGTCTCTTCACAGAGCAGTGGGCATTATTCTCTGCTCAAGCCTTCCAAAGACGTCCCTTCTCGTGAGTAAACAGCATGGTTCTTGCTCAGACCCTACCTGATCTTCACTAGCTCCTCTCCCTCCACTGCCTACCTGAGTCCTCCCACCTCATTCTTCACCCCTCACCCCCTTTCTATCTGCTCTCAAGACAGTTCTTGGAAACATGCCCAGCATGCTTCTTTTTCACTTGCTAATTTATCTGCTCAGGAACAGTCTTGTCTCCAGGTAATTGCTGTGGCCTGGTCTATTCCAAAGTCACCTCTGCAGAGAACATCTCTGACCACCCTCCCTCCATCTTGTCCATCCGTCTTTTCCACCTCACTTTCCTCCCCTGTGCTTATCACCAGTTGACATATTATTCTGCTGGTTTATTCTCTGGGCTCTGCTACTAGGTGAATGCATGGCTGCTATCTCTCTGCCTTTTCCTTATTTGTCAGTTCTTCATATTGACAGCTCAGACCTGGCTTTCTACTTGAATTCCTTCTCGCCTTCTCTGATTGGTAGGCCCGGCTTTTCCTTCTCTGCAGTTTTGTGAAATTTTCTTGTCCAGGGAAGATGCCATATGAGCACAGAGTCTCTTCCAGGCCTTGGCTCATTCTTCCAAGCCACTTGGCTCTGGTGCCTTTACTCTGAGACAGAAGGAAGGAGCCAGAGACAGAGAAAACCCAGGCTGTTCACTTTCCTGGTTTCATCTCTCCCTCCCCAACCACCATCTCTCCTTCCCAACCCCAAGAAGAGATGCAGAAAAAGGCATTTTTCTTGGCCTCTGTTAGTATCCACACCACAGGGACTTTTCCCTTATTTTGCTCTTTTTGGCTAAATTTCTACTTATTGCCCAAAGAGTTCGTAATATTTACCCTCTGCTCACCCAACACAAAAACACCAAAATGTTAAGCTACTCTGTTGCTTAAAACATTTTTTTCTTTTTCTTTCTCTGAGGAGCCATCAAGGTGAATGAGTAGAGGATTCTATACATGTGCTAGTAATTTCTAAACATTTTCCATCGACCTTTTTTTTTTCCTCTTTCCTCTCTGTAGTTTCAGATTGTTAGTAAGATTTTTCTAGATTAAAAAAAAAAATCAGCACGCCTTACCTTAATCCTTCTGAAAGGGTACAATTTGTTGCTACACGAAATTGTAATACGCCTAGTTGGGTAGACTTTGGGAAACTCCTATTTCACTATTGTGATGACCAAGGGCTTCCTTTAGTTCGATTTCTGATGGTGTATTTTTCTATGGCTTTTTTTTTCTATTTTTAAAATTTATATCATTAAGGTTTGTGAGAGGAGATATTTAGGATTTAGTTTACTCTACCTTCTTAAATTCAATTTAAGGGATCTTTTTGAATTGAATATTTACAATATGTTTACTCTCTTTTTACTTTTACATGTTATTTTCATGTATTTGCACATAAGTCAACTTCATTGCAAGCATTTAAGGGCAAGAATTCTTGCCTCATGCACCTTTAGGTCCCTTGTGTTGTTCAGCACATTGCTTTAGACATTATGCTAAGTATAAAATGTTTTTGGACAAGTGACCAGGTTCAAATGTCCACGATTTCAATGTACTTAAAATACAAATAGGATCCTGATACTTTATAGCTGAAAGATACTGTAACTTACCATGTGTTTTGTTCTATAGAAAAGAACTTCATTAGCCACATTTGGTTTTATATTTTCCTAACACTGCTTAAATGTAACTTTGAAATGTATGAGAAAATAAAATAAAAACTAGACATCAGCCTTACACGCTGGGAACTATTTCCAGCAAAACATTCTTCAACTCTTCTGCTAGGGTAAAAATCAAGTACCAGTAAGATTTTCTACCATTTTAATTCCCCAAAGTCTAAGTAACATTCACCAGAACTGTGAGAACGGATCACTCTAGTTATCTATTTACATGAAAAATAGAGAAAATACTAAGCATATTTAGGGAGAGGAAGTGTTCAACTGGTACATCTGTACTTGTTGAAGATGAGGTGAAATATATGCCACATAACACACACTTTTATATGTGGAAATTAACGTGAAGAACTTGGAAAGAAAACCATAGCCCTAATTTGTGCCTCTGTAGCATCCTTTGTGCTGACACAGGACTAGTAAAGCCAAAAGCTCAGGATAATCTGTCTGTTTTGTAGATCTCCAAATCCCAAGACTGAGCAAAAACAGAGCTGTGCTGGACTGAGCCAAAGGCAAGACACTAAATGTAAGTAAGCAGGGTGATGCGAGAACCACATCCCAGAGCATCCAGACATCAGAACAGGCTGGGCTCAGGAAGAGGGGCACCCAGAGGAACCACAGTAGTGTGTCAGGATAAACCAAAGGGAAGAGTGCTGCACACCAGAGATCCACTGCTCCAAGAAAGAGCATTCGTCCAGGTCGTAAAGGGGCGAAATACTGAATGTTAAGTCACCAGTTGACATGCTAAAATCAGAACACTTCCAATCAAAGCCCTGCCATAGCCACTCAAAGTCTAAGTCCTCATGAAGGCCATGAGACCTGAACTGGCGGGCCCCCTTTACCCCTTCACCCTGCCCCTGCTCTTCTGCCTCCTCGCTGCTCTGTGAACATGGCAGCACGCTCCGACCCCAGGGCTTTGCTCTAGTGGGTCCCTCCTCATCTGCTCCAAGCTCTAAATTCCAGGTTTTCGGTGAAGCCCACCTTGCCCTGCCACCCCCAGCCCCCAGACACCCCCGACCTCTCCTAACTGGATCTGTATTTCCTCTTTTCCAAAGGCACCCATCACAGGACATCTAGTTTAAATATAATGATTATTATGTCTCTGTTCTGTTTTTGCTGCTAGAATATCAGCTCCTTGAGGGCAGGAATGTTTCCTTGTTTTGCTCATTGACACATTCCAAGCGCTTAGAACAGAGCTTGGTACTTAGTATGCAGTTAGTAAATAGTTGTTGAATGAATGGATGAATAAAGGAATGAATGAGAAACACATGTCATATTTCATAGACTCTGAGATGCCTTTTGAGTTGAGATCAATCTGAAAGTCACTCTTGTAAGCAGAAATAAGCCAAATAAATAGATAGTAAAATAAATAGAATGCTGATGTTGGTGTTGTTTGACTTGGAAAAATGATAGATTGAGAAACTGAGAGACAGAGATGGAGAGAGACAGAGACAGAGAGAGAGAACACCAGGAGATGTTAGACGTTGAATGGAAAACTGAGATCCCTCACCAGCCTTCCGGATATGAACCAGTTCTCAGAACTAGACTGTATCAATTTGAAAGGAGTTTGGGTCCCTTTAAGAAGGGCTTTGCTATTCTACTCCAACAGCAATGTTGCTCTAGTCTTTTGTCAGAATAACTGGGTATTGGGGAAAAAGGGAATATCCACATTTTCAAAGATTTCAGATTAGCGAGCTGAGCTGACACGAGTTCCAGAAAACCTGAAGTCTACACTGGTCCACCAGCCAGAGGGATGGAGGCCAGGCCCCGATCACTTCATGTAAGTTCTAACTGATGGGAAGAGGCTGCTACTGCAACATATACAAATGCCTAAATATGTGGACATTGCACTGCAATTGGACAATGAGTAGGACCTGGAAGGATCTTGAGAAGTATGATAGATAAGGCTTAGGTTGCCCTGAAGATACTGTGGGTAAAAATATAGATGTTTAAGATGCTTCTGGTGAAGGATCAGAAGGAATAAAAACATATTCTTGGAAACTGGAGGAAAGGCAACCCTTGTTATACTGTGGCAGAAAACATAGCTGAATTGTGACTTACAGTTATATGGAAGTCAGATTTCGTACATGACAAACTTGTATTTTTAGCTGAGGAACATCCCAAGCAAAATGTTGAAGGTACAGCCCTGTTTCTTCTTGATGCTTATAATAAGGTAACAAAGGAAAGAGATAGATCGAGGAAGGACCTATTTGACAAGAAGAGGCAAGGTCTTGATGATATGGGAAATTCTCAGCCTCTCCCTATTATAGAAGATGTTAAAATAAGGAAAGTCACTGTTAGGAAAGCAGGCTCTAAAGAGAAGGTGAAGGGTGGTGTTGGACACTCGTTGGCTAGTACTTTGAAGGGATGGAAAGATCAGGTATTCTTTCTCAAACAGGGTCCTTTGAAGAGATTAAGCATTGGATGCAAGGATCCACCCAACCATCTCAGCAGAAGCCAAAAATAGAGATGAGATTATCCAGGAAGACTTGTGAAGGACCCTCTGTCTAATAGTGTGAATCCTAGTGACGTACAGGGAGGACCCAAAAGGTTTTTGAGAATGTTATGTCACAGAAACACTGCCAGCTTAGATAGAATGAGATGAAACAAAAGGAGAATGACTCTAAAGGCAGATCCATGGGGCCAGAGGGTGAATCCTCAGGTACAGAGACTAGAACTGTGGGCATAGAAGATAATCTGTGGGCACATAGCATTATCCTCAGGCCATGAAACTGAGTGGAATTTGCCCTGCTGGATTTCAAAATTTCTTGGGACCAGTGACTTCCTCATTCCTATCATTTTCTCCTGTTTAGAATGAGAATGTCTATGCCTGTTATCCTGTGCTGGTCCCACCATTGTATTTCGGAGGCAGATTACTTGTTTTCCAGTTTCACAGGTCCACAGATGAAGAGAAGTGTTACCCCAGGGTGCATCATACCCAGGCTCTCACCTATGTCTGATATAGATTATTAGATTTGGGATTTTCAAGGTGATGATATTTAGATGAACCTTTTGGCTTGAGTTGATGCTGTAATGGGTTGAGATTTTGATGCATTTGGGGATGGCATAAATGTATTTTTCACGAGGTCTATGAATCTTTGTGGGCCAGAGGGCAGAGGCTGAATAGTGAGCACCCAAAGAAGGTGATCAAGTCCTAATCTCTGGAACCTGTAAATATTCTCTTATAAGGAAAAGAGATCTTTGCAGATGTGATTAAGTTAAGGATCTTGACATGGGAAGATTATCCTGGATTATTTGGGTAGCCCCTAAATCCAATCACAAGTGTCCATATAAAAGAAAGGCAGGGGGAGATTACACTCAGAAAAGAAGAAGACGATGTGATCACAGAGACAGGGACTGGAATGATGCAGACACAGGTCAAAGGATGCTTACAGCCACCCTGTCCTCTTCAAAAATGAGATAGCTCATAGCAAATGACCAAGGATTACTTTGGGTAATGAAGGAAGAATGACTTCATCCTTGGTAGCCCCAACTGCAGCTGCCATTCCAGATATAATGTTTTTACAGCTACAGGTCAACACAGCTTGTGATCTGCTGAATGCATTTTTTTTTATTCTATCAGTAGAGAGAATCAAAAGTAGTTGGCCCTTTCCTGCCAATGACAGCAGTATGCATTGACCCTCTTTTTCCAGGGTTATGTTAATTCTCCTGCTTGCTGTCACAATGTAGTCTTCAGGGACCCTAATACTTCACAGTCCACATAATATCATGCCAGCACATTATATTGGTGATATATTGCAAATTGGACCTGTTAAAGAAAGAAGTGGCTAATGCCACTCAAATGTTAGTAAAGTGTTACAGGGTAAAAACTAAATCCAGTGAAGATTCAGAGACCTGACACATGATGTAACATTTAGTGGTCCACAGGTCATGGACGTGCTGGGACAACTGATGAGCTGTTGTACTGCATATCTCCTACCACTAAGAAAGAGACCGTACTTACTTGCTGTACCTCTTCTAATTTTCGAGGGAGCAAGTCCCATTTGGGGGACATAGTTAGCCCATGTTAAATTTTCTCATATTAAAATTGCTTCTTGCAAAAAATAAAAAAGATCTGACAATACCTCATTGTGGAGAGGATGTGAGATATACATCTCTCAGACATCATGAGTGACAGCATAAGTCAATAGGCAACTTGGAAACAGTCAATAACTGTTTGCCATTATTTTATAAAATTGAAATTCACCTACCCTTTGACTTGGCATTTTCTCTTTCAGTAAGGTGTTATGCACATCTGAAAACATACAGAAAATGTTTGTAGTGCTATTCATAAAAGCAAAGCATATAAATTCATCGTGGCATATTTATACAATGTAAATTGTATGTCAAATGAATGAATTACAGCATTGGGGCACTATAGATAAATCTTAGCAGGATAATGTTCAATGAAAAAGCAGGTTCCAGAGATGACATACAGAGTTATAAAGTTTAAAAAAATGAGCACTATACTTGTTAGGAATACATACAGATACGATAAGATTATTAAAATCACCCAACAAAATTCAGGAGAGTGGTTGACATGGCTTGAGGGAGGCAGGAGGGTGGGCTGTGAAAGAACTACATTGAAATGATTTTGAGCAAGTATTAGGCGTCTCTAAATTTGACTTACAACATTAGGAAAGAAAATAGATGAAAGTAATATATTCCAAGGAGAAAATATTACCCAAGTTTTTTGACGATAATTTTTCTCTTCTTTGCCTCTGAAAGATGAAGGAAAACATTTATGTATTTATCTCCTGAACTTTAATTTAAATAATTATTCCTAAAATCGTTACAGAAAAATCCTACTGGGACAAATTTTCTTTTCAGTTGTTGTCTCCACAAAATTAATATTCCATCCTTGATGCCAGAGACTTTCTTGTGAGTACTTTTATTCTTTCTTTTCATGTATTATTCAAAGTTAGGAAATAGATTACTCCCCAATAAGCAGATTGTGGAGAATCAAATCACCATAAAACATAAGGATTTTGTTTTCCCCATACCAAACAGAAGATTGGAAGAATTACATACAATTTTAAAAGAACAAAAGCCAAGCATACAAAATAAAACAAACAACAAAAAAGCACTCCATCAAAATATGTTGTTTTGAAACAACAGTCTTAGATCATATTCACTTTAAAGAAGTAGAAATGTCAGTGTAGGTTAAAGAATAGTCTGTTATGTTTGGGTCCTGTTTATAACAATCGTGATTTTTATGAAGCCTTTGAGAATTTGGCTTCTGTTTGCAGCAAGACTGTGTGTCAAGTATAATGTTTCTCTTAGACCTGTAGGAATGCCAACAAAAGGGTGAAATCCCTTCACTTATACTTTATTCTCTTGTCACAGTTAAAGCAATATTTATTTTCCTCCTCCCTGTTTCTTACAGGCCTATAGTAAATCAAAAAAGTAAACTCTCAGGTTCATTGTATAAGGGGCTTACTTCTAGGCCTCGACAGTTGCCACAGTAACTAATTAGAAATTTGCATCTCTAAGAGAATTATTTAATGCTGATGTGTAAGCCCTTTCATTCTTTGGAGCTTGGCCTTTTGCTCGGAAACTCCCGGTAGATGTTGGGCCTCGAGGTCATACTGTACAAGCTCTGAATGTAGGTGGCCCTGGTTTCCCCTTTTTATCTGGATGATTCATACCCAGTGAAGAAAATGTCTTGCCAGGTCTTTGTTGAATGGCGGGCATCTGAATGGCCACACTGATTCATTTAGGCGCCATTTGTTTTAACCTGTAACTTCTTCCCCATTGCTCATTAGCTAACTCTTGTGTAATTGAGTCATGCGTGTTAAACTAGTAGAGTTGAGTTATGCCAACCAGCTCACCGACAGAAGCCCCTCATTAGACTTGTCGTGAAGCCTAAGAAGACAACGTTGCTAAAATGCAAAACTTGGACACTGTGCAATAGAAACACAAGGATGAACATTGTCCCTGAAGAACTGTTTTTTTTCCTAAGGTTTAAGCCTGATGTTCCCCAGTGTAGAAAAAAGATAGACGCCCTCCTGTGGTGCAAAGACAAAGACAAAAGAGAAGGGGCTGGGGACTCAGAGCAGCTTGTCCTGAATCTGAGAAGGTGCTAACTGAATTCTGAGCCACCATTCTGTGCTACTCACACATGTGGAAGATAAGATGAGGGCATAAAGGTGGAGAAATGGGTTTAGTCCTTCTCTGCCCCCAACCATTTACTCTTTCCAAAGTGGAGGAGCTCTTGAGTTCACTGTAGCCAAAGGGCAAGACAAACATATGTCCCAAGACAATAATCAAACCTACAATCAAAAGGAGATTCAGCAGTATTATTTGCAATAAGCAAGGGGTGAAAGCAACCCAAGTTTCCATTGATGGATGAATAAGGAAACAAAATGTGAAAGGAAGGAAATTCTGACACCTGCTACAACATGGACAAACCTTGAGGTTATTTGCTAAGAAAAATAAGCCAACCACAAAAGGACAAATACCGTATGATTCCACTTATACGAGGTAGATAAATGCTATAGACTGAATGTTTGTGTTCCCCCAAATTCGTATGTTGAAATCTAATTCCCAATGTGATGATATTTGGAAGCAAGGCTTTTGGGAGATAATTAGGTCATGAGGGTGGAACCCTCATGAATGGGAGTAGTGCCCTTATAAAAGAAACCCTAGAGAGATCCCTTCTACCATGTGAGGACACAGAGAGAAGTTGGTCATCTATGAACCAGGGAGCAGGCTCTCACCAGACATGGAATCTGTCTTGATCTCAGACTTCCTAATCTCTATAACTGTGAGAAATAAATTTCTGTTGTTTATAAGCCACTCAGTCTGTTATTTGTTATAGCAGCCCAAACTGGTTGACACTAAAGTAGTGAAATTCATAGAAACAGAAAGTAGAATGGTGGTTGCCAGAAGCTGAGAGTGGGGAAAGAAAGGGAAGCTGTTGTTTAATGGGTCTACAGTTTCAATTTTGCAAGATGAAAAGGTTCTGGAGACTGGTTGCACAACTATGTGAATATACTTAACACTACTGAACTGTATACCTAAAAATGGTCAGGATGGTGAATTTTATTGTATCTGTTTACCACAATTTTAAAAAAAAAGAGACAATTCAATGGAAAGGTAGTTAGAGCCCCCTTTGAAGGGGTAAAAGAAAGATGTTTACTCTTATGCCCTCTAAGAAAAAATAGACCAGCTTTGCTTAATGTAAAAGAAGGCTAGGGCAGGGCCAGAAAGTACTGGCTTCCCCTGCTGGTGGATGGAGGGAACACCGTGCTGATGGAGACACCATGCTTGAGTCTCTGCTGGCACTGTCCTGGCCACGGCACCTGTACACCTGGGAAAAGGAACATGTTAAATACAATCTTCCGGAGGCAGGAAGAATTAATCCTCTAGGTAGTAACTGTTTCTTAAAAGGTTTCGATCAAATAAAACATTTGTGTCTTTTTCTTTTTTCTTTTAAACTGTGAACAAAAAATACTACCATTTGAATGATTTTCTGCATGTCTGTCTCCAGCTTGCCTCTCTTAGGGTCACGAATGCCAATTCTCTATTAAGATATTTGAATAATCTGTAGATTTTAAATGTAAAACGATCTTACTTCAATTTGGCTATCATTAAGGCATGACCTGTTGAGTTTAAAGACTATTAAGTCCTTAGTTCAAGGGGGTTTGCCTTGAAATTAGGAGTTACAGACATATTCCTAAATTTGTGACTTTCAATTATTTTTTTCAACTGTAGGTACCAGCACAGTGCCTAGCACATTGATATTAGGCTTTAGAACTCAATAAACTCTATTTTAGCCACCGGAATATATTTATTTTTTACTGAATTCTTGCCAGGAGTCTATATTTTAAATCAATTTCTGCAGAACACCAGTAATTTTGTCATTTAATTTTTGTTTTCATTTCTAACCCACTCAAAAGTTTGCCCAGTAATTAACTTATTAGGCGCATTAGGACATTTTCTGAAAGAATGCAATGATTCCCTGAGAAACACAAAGGTATATATCACATATGTCTTTACAATATATATATTTTATTTTAAAAAATGGTAAAATAATTGTAAAGGCTGCTTTTGAGATGTGGCCCTCCATACTGTGCTTAGTGGAAATGCTCTAATTTCACAGCTGACCGCAGAATTTCAGTTAGCGTACCTGTCATGGGCTAAGAAATGAAAAGCTATTCCATTTGGGGATTGATCAGTCTCTCTTGGCTCAAAGTCATTTCATTAACACCTATCTGTTGAGAGCCCTCAGGTAGGGGAAGGAAGTAAACAGATGTAACTGATGATTGGAGTGATAGATAAAACTTGGAATTCAAAATCAGAAAAATAAAAATTATGAGATATGTCACTACAAATGAAGCCAACCGAAATGTGCTAAAATGTTCCCTAGGGATATTATTCGTTCAGTAATTCTCCATCTTAACCCTTTAGAACCCTCACATGACACTCCTGATGCTCCCACTCAGATATCTTTCCCTCCCACAAACATATGCTACACTTTTCCTCTTAGACCATTTGCCACGTTCTGTTTTATCTTCCTTTCCTGTGCTGTGTTTTATTCCTTATGATGTCATCCACAGGAATTGAGACATAGCTTTGCAAATAGAAGATGCTCCATATCTACCGACTAGGTTGTGTTTGTGCAGAGGCCTGAAATGTTTTGCTGAGTGTTTGCTGTGTTTACGAACTAGGCTAAGTAACCATTGTGAGATTACATTCCTAAGTAACATAGGAAAAGTGAACACATCTGTAGTTATTTTTATTGACAATTCCTTAAATATTTTGTTTCCAGAAAATAAGGTCACTCAAAAACCATTCAGAAATGTAATATTCAGAAAGATTGGCCAAACCATCTGGAATTCAAAGCAATAAACATTTGGGCAGTGAATTTGATAAAAGAGAGGGAAGTTCCAGCTTGGGATCTGTGTACTAATACAGCAAAGTACAACAAAAGTAAAACAAAGCTTTGCTAAGCATGGCTTTGTAAAAACTTAAAAAATGGACTCTCTTCTATATTGCTACAGCAGATTTCTGGTCAAAAAGAATTATCTGTTTTGTCAGTAATGGTGGGGAACTGGGATTCTTACACATTACTGGTGGGAATTTAAATGGTCCAAACTTTAAGCCAGGAAATTTGATTTTACCCATCAAAATTACAGGTGCACGTGCCCTTCAACCCAACACTTATATTTCTAAGAATTTATCCTGCAGATGTAATCATATGTGCAGAATGACAAATACACAAAATTCCTCATTGCATTGTTGCTCCTAGTAGCAAAAGCTGAAAATAATCTAAAAGCTTGTCAATAGGGGATTTGTTAAATAAATTATGTCACACACATATGCTGGAATATCATGAACCAGTTAAAAATAATTAAATATTGATAATATTAAATATTCATATGAGTGATCACCAAGGTTTATTGTTAATAAACAAACAAATCCCCAAGTGCAGAATAGTAAACATTTGAATGCTTTTTTTGTGTAAAAAGAAAAACGAAAAAGATGTATGTGAATTTTTCCAACACGCATAAAATATTTCTGAAAGAAAACACAAGAAGCTGATGCTTTGGTTACTTCGAGAGAACTAGGTGGTTTGTAAACAGGAGAAAGACGGAGACATTTACTCTATTAACTTAAATTATTTATGATCATTTCATTTATATGTGAAATTCACATAGTGTAGAATTAACCACTTCAAAGTGCACCATTCAGTGGCATTTGTAGAGTCACAAAGTGGGCAGCTGCTACCTCTGTCTAGCTCCCAAACGTCTCCATCACTCCTAAGTAAAACTCCTTACTCATTAAGCAGCTCCTCTGCCTAACCACCGCCCCCTCAGCCCCTGGCAACTACCCATCTTCCTTCTGTCTCTGTGGATTTATCTATTCTGGATATTTCGTATCAATGAATTTATAAACTATATGCCCAGAAGCCCATCTGGCTTCTTTCACTTAGCATAATGTCTTCAAGGTTATTTTTTATTATATGTTTGACATGTAAACTTTGTTGAGGTATTAACATACTCCAAAACTGAGAAATGAAAAATAAAACTATTTTCTTGCTGAACACCACAGAAACTAAAGGCGAGGAGATCTCTAGTCTATATCAGAAATGGGGTGTTCTGAATAAGACTCAAAAAGAGAGAGAGGAAGATCCTTTCCCCATGCAACATTTCATAATTCTTTTCCAATCTGAACCCTTCCTAATCATCTTAATGATGCACCAGGGGGGCATTATTTGGAGAGTTCAGTCTTGCCTTGAGTGACCCTTGTCATCAACTTGCAGATATATGTTCAGAGCAATGCACTCTTGTTACTTCATTATCAACCTTGGAAGCTAGGAACTCCACCCATAAACTAAGGGCCCCAGTCTTCCTTGGTACCACTTCTAGTTCTTGGTTCTATCACCTTACATAGCAATATAGTAGATCAAGAAAATATCACCGGTACCTGGAGCAAAGCACCGTTACCACTGAGCAAACCACAGAGGCTCCGATAAAGGGATTTCTGTCCTAGATGAGGAAATGTGGGAGCCCAGGAAAACAATGCTGGGAAAATCGCTAACGTTAACCTCAACTCCTGTCATCTAAGTGAGGGTTCCAGAATCATTCCTCACTTCTAACTGCGGACTTTTTAACACCCAGGGGGTTGTAATGGGAATACACTGTAGAAGTTATTCTGGCTTCTCTTTCAATTACGCAGATAGGAATTTGCTCTAACGGTGATAGTTGATTACTGAGCGGATGCTTTTAGGCTTCCTGTGACAGGGAGCTTACAACCCAAACGTTATTGTACTAGATTGGTATCATTCTAGCCTGGAGTAACTAAATAGTGCTGGTTTGCCTGGGACTTAGTGCTGGAGGTTCTATGTCCTGGGAAACCCCTCAGTCCAGGACACACCCAGATGGCTGTTCACTCTATTGCAGCCAAGAGCAACGAAGGCAGGGAAGGTGTTGTGGCAGAGCTAGGCTGTGAAGGATGCACTGGGTTTCCAAAGTCAGGGAGGGATCAGCAAAGAAAGGCATTCGCCTCTGCATTTCCTTAGCCTGTACAACGTGAATTTTGATCATTTCTAGTGCATTCATGTGTATTCCCATCATAGATTTGGATCCCTAGTGGGGAACCATAGCTGTCAGGTAGCAAACAGAAAGCCACTGACATCTGTTAGCAGGGTTGTAACAAGATCAAAGCTGTCTTCTAGAATATTTATCTGAAGTCATACATACGATAATGAGGAGAATCCCTGAAGTCAAGAAAACCAGTGAGGAGGCTATTGCAATGGTCCACATGTGAGGGAGACAGACCTAAAGTAGGGTGGGTGCTATGAAGCATAAAGAGGATACAGAGATTCAGGGAGAAAAACAAGTAGGAAATGGATGCTGTTGGGCTGAGGAGTAGGAAAGAGAGAGAGGGATTGCAGACCACCTTGGGCAGCGTTTCTCAAACTTGGATGTGTAGGAGATTCACCCAGGGAGGGTTTTTTAAAAAATACTGATGCCTGGACCCCCTTCTTGGGAATCACGATTTCTTCAGTTTATGGGGTCTAGATAAAAGTATTTTTTTAAAGCTCCCTAGGTGATTCTACTGTGCAGTAAGGGTTGGAAACCATCGATTTAAGGCTTCCAGGGTGCTTTATTAGGCTTTTATAGGATATTTTTCTTCTTGAAAAATTCAATTACACAATTCATTGTAGACACCTTATGCTGTAGGAATGGCCATGGTTTCAGAGACAGTGAGGGAGATTCCAGCTTGTTCTAGAAGAGAAGATGGTTGAAAGTACAGGCTATTATGTGAAATCTTAAAAAAAAAAAAAAAAAAAGGACTTATCTACAAAACAGAAACAGACTCACAGACATAGAGAACAAACTTATGGTTACCAGCGGGTAGGGGGTGGGAAGGGATAAACTGGGAATTCGAAAACTGCACCTCTTGGAGAGTGATGGAAACATTGGCTATCTTGATTGTGGTGGTGGTTTCATTGATGCATTCATCCATCAAAATTCATCAAAGTGCACATCTGAAATATGTGTAGTTTACTGTACAGGAACCACACCACAATAAAGGGGTCAAAACAAAAACAAAGAAAGTACAGGCTGCTTGTAATATCTAGTATCTGAGTAACCATCGGTGTCTGCTCATTCCAGCAGTCTGGGGCGGCTCACAGAGGAGGGAAAAGTCCACTTCTTGACCTTTCCAAACATCCGAACAAGTCAGCAGGACTGAGGCCCTCCACCTTATTCCTTAAGCTTCTACAGAGAAGTCTCAGACTGCATAGCAAAAGCATTAGTGAATTTCCATTTAGGTAGGTTAAAAAAAAACTTTTTCTAGATAATTGGTCTAGTACATGTGAGATCAGTCACACTAGGAAGACAATACATATTTCAAATTTTTAAAGAATTCTATAATAAAAGTCTTTTTTTCCTCTACTTTTTAAAATGGAAGTATAGTCAGTTTACAATGTTGTATTAATTTCTGGTGTACAGCATAGTGATTCAGTTATGCATATTCCTTTTCATGTTCTTTTTCATTATAGGCTATCACAAAGTATTGAATATAGTTCCCCGTGCTATACAGTAGAACTTTGCTGTTTTTCTATTTTATATACAGTTGTTAGTATCTGCAAATCCCAAACTCCCAATTTATCCCTCCAACCCCCAACTTCCCCTCTGGTAACCGTAAGTTTGTTTTCTATGTCTGTGAATCTGCCTCTGTTTTGTAAATAAGTTCATTTGTGTCATTTTTTTTTAAGATTCGACATATAATGGTATCATATGGTATTTTTCTTTCTCTTTCTGACTTATTTCACTTAGTATAACAATCTTCAATTCCATCCACGTTGCTGCAAATTTGCCCCATTCTTTAGTGCAGCTGGTTTGAAGGTTATGACAGGTATCTTAAATTTGATACAGAATTATTTGGGGGGATTTCTCCCTTATAATATACAATGATCCACACATGTTAAATATTCACGTTTGTATTATTTGCAAGTTACTATTTTAGAGTTGTGCTGCTTCTGCTGTAAGAAGGTTCTGTATCCAAAGGATTTCAAAACCCTGGACAAGCACAGGAGAGCTACTAAGATAGAAGATGTGAACTTAATTAGAAAAACAGTCCACTGCTAAGTTATCATCATGACTTCAGAAAGTCCCAAAGTCTTGGATTTCTCTTTCTTGTCCTTAATTAAAAAAAAAAAAAAATCTCAGAAGAAATTTCTGAAGGTGATTTTGGTTTCCCAGACTATAGGGTTCCATTTTGCTTTGACTATTTCCTACTGAACGGCAAAGTGCTTATAAACAAGATTCCAGGTTCTAAAATTCTGCTAATTAGTATTGTCGCTGCTGGGCAGACCTATTGCAAAACTCGGAAACCTGCTGTGGTGCCTCTACAGCTGCGGCAGTTAAACATCTGAGTATTTCCTTGGAGAAGCAGAGAATCCCAGTTTGATTCTTCCAGTTTCACTCTCCCTCTCTTTTTCTGTGATGACTTCTTTTTCAGGAACTTCAGGAGCCCTAATTAATCCATGGAGGTATTGCCATATGAATGCAAGGCAAATGTAAAAAAATATAATAATAATATTAAACCACCAGAGCAATAAGACAAAAGCAAACTTCAGTGCCACCCACTTTGTGTGTAGAGAAGAAATTATACTGCTCCTCCTTAGAAATGAGGGGTTTGCAATGTGTCTTTCCTTTTCTGCAGGGGAGGGGGTGCTTATTGATGCTGCATCTGTTTTGTCAGAGCGTCAGCTAATGGAGGAAGTTAATTGTGTTGGTTGTAAGGCCACCTGTCACACACATGCCTCATTTCCATACTAATGGTCCAGCAGCGGCAGGCAGTGTGCTCTCTGCAGTAACAGCCACTGCCTCTTTGGAAGTGTGGGCCAAATGTGCGTATGCAGCAACTGCAGACCTCGTTTGCGAATGCCTCTAGTATTGTGTGGACTAGGGCTTATGTTAACCCCCTACTGGTGGCTCCAACCTGGATTTGCCATAAAAGTGGGGATGCTGTAAATGCTGCTCTAGTGGGAGGACCGAGTCCGTGGCGAACCTGCTGGGACAGGCAGCTTTTGGGGGCTTCCGAGTTTTAGAGAATAATCCTCTGTATCGCCGAGGCACCCTCACACTGTGAGGGCAGAGAGAGAGAAAACGAGAGTTCTCAACACTCAGATTCTCCTTTAAGAACAGCCTCTGTATTATTTCATTGCAGTATTTAGCATTCTTTTCTATGAGCATCTACACCACCTTCCTTTGCCTCTTGGAATCAGTTTGTATTCCTAGGAAAACCTGCGGGTACCACTCTCATTTCCAAGGCAAAGGTCAATTTTAGAGCTCTTAGTTTTAAAAAAAATCCAGTTTTATGTCCTAAATTATGGAAAACAGCCTTGACTCCTGCCTGTAAAGGATTGCACTCTGGGCAGTACTTCATTCAGCAGTACTTTTTACAAATCATTTGAATCTCAGGCATAGTTGAGGAATCAATGCCCTGGAGAAGAGGCTGATGAATATTTTAGTGGGAAACTATTAGATGCAATTTGAGAGAGGTGGTTATACTCTCAACGAGGCAAGCCAATAAAATTGAGAGCTGTTTCTTTCCAGCTCCTAATCCCGAGGATGCAGGAAAATACCAGGTTCAGTTTCTTGGGGATCCTTTTGTATATAGTTTCTGTGACCTTACACAGCCCTCATAAAGGGATTTGGGGCTAAATGCCAAATGCTGTGGCACTGACTGCTCTTAGAGCAATGGGGAGCACACGGGCCAGGCTGCTTATATTTTTTTAATGGCCAATTTTAGTTGAATTGGTGATTATTTTAGGCTCGGTTATCTCTATTCTTGTATCAACATAAATTTTAGAATGGATGGCACAGTCATTTGGAGGAGGCTCAAAGTCAGGCAGGTAATGGTCCTGGTCCTGTAGCAAGTGGAATGTCCAAAGCCGTGACATCCGTTTTGGAATATCTCCAATTGGAGCTGCTCAGCTGGATGAGGGTGTGCTGTCTTCTGGGAGGGCCCTGGGGGGAGCCCAGGAAGCTGAGCCCTGGAGGCTGCAGAGTTTTAGGTATATCTCTGCCCCAAAGGGCATAGGATACAGAAAACCCAATTGGAAAATTTCCTGACTGACCTGTGTTAGGTCTGAATTTGCCAATGTGCCACAGAGTTTTCCCAGAGCAGTTAAGAAGAAAGGTGTTTGATCACGTAGGGGACTCATCATGGATTCCATAGAAAACCTTAATGGGGGAGCCACTATAAATTCCAGGTCTGCAGCACCAGCTGGGCCACTGATGCTGCCCAGAAGTCAGAAGTCCTTCTGTATGTCCCGAGTTGACACCTTCTCCCTTTCCCCACCACAACTATGTCAAGATTTTATTGCTTTCCTCCAGGTCCCCACTCAGAAGACAACTTCATTTTGCATTTTACAGAAAAAATGGGGTATCAAAGAAAAACTCTCTCCCAACTTTGACTCCGAGCTAGCCAACAAGCTTATATTCTTATTCTGCCCCCTCTCCTTCTCTCTGTTCTCTTTCCTTCTCTTCCCTTCTGCTTTCCTCTCCTCTCTGCCTGTTTCTCCCTCTCCCTCCGCAACTTGTACCCACACACGGGCGAGTACGCGTGAGCGTGCGCCTCATGAAAGAGCAACCTGGTGCAGGATATGCGCTCACTCGGGAAAATGGGAGTTGAGTGACTTTTCAAAACTTGACAGGAAAGACATACATGTACATTAGCAATGACAGTCGTCTGACAAGTGCCTCACCCAGCATTGTAGGAACACAGGAGAAAGACGTATAATCAGACTGGGGATCAGCGATTACAGGGTTAAGTTTTGAAGGATTTGAGGTGGACAAGAGGAGAAAAGACAATTTCAAGCAGACAAAACAGCATGGATGAAAGGGTTTATTTACCCTGTCCCAGGATCTGAATGTACTTTGGTTTGGTGATAGAGAGGAAATTCTATGTGGGAAAGTAGAGGCTAGAGAGAGGTCACCAAGGGTCGGTCATGAAGGGCCACATGTAATAAACCAGTGGAGCTGATTTTTACCTTATAAGCTGTGCAAAGACATTGGAAATTTTTAAGTAGCGAAATTAAGTGGTAGCAGCATGAAGGGTGGGGAGGGAATGAGGCTGTCGTCAGGGGATGAGTCATTGCAGTGTCCAGATGAGAAGTTTTGGAAAGGCCAGCCATAGAAAAAGACAAGGAGAAATATACAGCATACAACACACAGTAGTGGACTCATCAAACCTCGGTGACTAGATGTTGGAGAGAGAAGATAGGAAGAGGACAAGGTGACAGGCAGACCCAGGCAGCTGGGTGAATAGTGTTAACATGTCGAGACTACAGGAAGTAGAACAGATTTTAAAGGAAAGATGCTCAAGTTTCCTTCGGCCCATGTTGAGCTTGAAGGACATGTAAGTGAATCCATTCAGCAAAATCAATTCAGCAAGAACAGCAGGCTCTTCTGTGTTAAGAGCAGAATGGCCTGGCCTGGGAATTCTCTGGAACGGTGGTGATTGAAGCCAATGAGGATGGACTCACTGAAGATGAATATGTGGCCTGAGGTGCACTGAGGGCCAAGGACAGCTCTGGTGAACCCTGCTGGGAAGGGGTAAGGGATGGATGAAGAGATCACGGCAGAGAATCAGAAGGAGCAGCGAGATAGGCCCCAGGAAAATCAGGAAAAAGAAGTTTACTAGGTGCAAAGGAGGTAGAAAGTTTTAGGAGGCAGAGAGGAGCCAACAGTGTCAAATGTTACAGAGAGTTTAAGTAAAAAAAAAAAAACAAAAAACTGGGAGGTGACCCCTGCATTGTCAACCTGGGAGCCAGTGGTGCCTTCTGCCAGTGCCATGTGGGCAGGGCAAACTGCAGAGGCTGAATGGCAGGAAAAGGGAGGTGAGCACAGGAAACCACAAGCCAGACTGTGCACGGTGCCCGGCACCTAGCTGTTACACAACGAGCCCCTGTTAAATTAATGACCAAATGATTTGTTCACTCTAGAACCACTGTCCTCTCGGGCTACCTAACGTTCCCTAACCGTCCTAGTTCTCACGAGACTGCAGCCCCTCCTATACTGATCCGCCTTCTCTAGCTCTACCACTGTCTCCCTACATCTTTTCCCCTCTTGCTTCTCCCATAAGAGTTTATAATCCCATAAACCTATTTCCCATCTTCTGTTTCTTCCTTTCCTATTCTTAGTATTATTGCCAAATTACTCACCACCACCTTCCTGCAAAAAAAATCACTGTTTGTGCCAAAATTGTATTTAAAAACTTTCAGTATTAGATTTTTTTTGACAAGATGACAAGGGTATAATGATCAGAAATAACAGGGGATCCAGCATTAAAACTACTAGCTCAGTGCTCAGGTCAGGAGACACAAACCTAGGACTACAAGGAGGGAGTCTTGTGTGTGTGTGTGTGTGGTGCTCAGCTAACCAACTGACCTCCAGGACTGCGGGAATGCAGGCCAGCTATTGGGAAACCTTCAAAGCTCCCCACTGCCCAGGACATTGAATTCTCTTCCTGACTTTGGCATTCAGGGCTTTCAAAAAGCTAGCTTTCCTTAGCCAAAGAGATTTTCTTCCTATTACAGCCTGAAACCAATGCTGCTGTCAAACTAGACCATTCCCATGGCATGGCCAGTGTTTTCCAAGCAATTTAGAGACTTATTCAATCTCCTAGAATAGCTTTCTGCTCCATTAAAACCTTACCCACTCTCTAAGGCATGGCTTCACATGCCATTTTTTGATTCCTTGAGCTCATAGATAATTTACTTCTCACTCTCTTGTTCCCCATCTGTTTTTGCCCTGAATTTCAGTATCCTTTTTTTTAGTATGTGATTTGTTTCTTCTTTTGGAATCTAAGTTCTTTAAGTATATTAGTTTAACTTCATTGAATAGAGTTTTCAATACTGGAAAAGGGAGCAGAAGTAGGATTAGGGATTCCTTTACAAAAAATTGATAGACTTAAGAGCTTACTTGCACTTCTTAAAATAAGAAGCTGTGTTCTGCCACTTACTACATCCTGTTGTGCTAATCATTCATGCTCTCTGAGGTTCACGTTCTCAGCAGCCAGACAGGATAATCATATCACCCGCTTACCTCATGGCTTGTGGAAATTCACAAGAGTCACATGTACTTGGAAGTGCTTTGTCAACTGGAAGATGCTGCTTTATGCAGAGAAATGTGTATTCGCTCAAGGTAACCAGTGGCTCCTTCACAAAGGTCATGTTTATTTAAAGTGCCCTGAGGCATCTTAACATTTTTCAGAAAAATCTTATAAAAAAAAAGTTTGGCAACCTCAGCTTTAAAGATGACTCTGTTCAAGAACACTCCCCTAACCTTGTGGGAAGTCACTGCCCTTAAATTATGAAGAGCATTGCTCTTATTTTCAAGGCTTTCAAAAAGAGTGCACCTGACTTACATCAGCATAATATCCTCAAGGCTCATCCGTGTTGTCCCAATGGCAGGGTTTCCTTTTCTCGTGGCTGAATAACGTTCCCGTGTGTGTGTGTGTGTGTGTGTGTGTGTGTGTGTGTGTGTGTGTATCAACCTTCTTGATCCATTCATCCCTTGATGGACACTTAGGCTGTTTCCATATCTTGTCATTAACACCTAACTTGCTAAGAGACTAGATCTTAATTATTCCCACCACAAAAATGAATGACAATTATGTGACATTATAGAGGTGTTAACACTACCATGGTAATCAGACTGCAATATACAAAAGTGTCAGATCAACACAGTGTACATCTTAAACTTACACAATGTTATAGGTTCAGTATATTTCAATTAAAAAAGAGAGAGAGCCCCTGGAGGGTTGTCCCAATCTTTCGACAAGAACTCCTCCCTAGATTGTAGTGGTTTGGACTTTTTGTATAAATGTTACAGTGAATTCCTTGTGTGGGGGAGTGGGCGTGTTTTCTCTGGAAGGCTGAGTAAGCGAGATAAAGGAAGAGGATTAATCATTGAAAGAAAGGAAAATAAAAGGCAGTCATACTTTATGACATAATTGTTACGCTATTGACATTGGAAGAGTTATATATTCTCCCCTTGCTCTAAGGACAGTTTATTTAGTGACTAGAAGTTTGATCACATATATGATCAACACAGTGATATTTTAATGTCCTTATTTTTGCTTTTTAGTTTTACTTTGACATGTAGCATATTTTTCTTGTTTCATGAGAGTAAAAAAAATATTCTCCCCAGCTTATTAGTGTCCTCTTCAAGTAAAGTCAACACTCCTCTCTCTGTCCCCAGTATGTAATTTTACTTAATATTTAACACCTTTAAATAAAATGGTGGTGCTGGCCACAGGGTAAACAATCAGTAAATGTTTTAGCGAGCTGGTTGGGCTGGCTCTGATCGTGAGTCAATATCACCCTGAGTTAATGCTCTCAACACATACTTTTAAAAACAAAGTACCAGAAAACCAATAGAGATATGTGTGAAATGACACATGTGCAAAGGTATTCATTGCAGTATTATTACAGCAAAAGTCTAGAAATAACATAAATGTCCGTTGATAGGGGAGTGGTTCTAAAGATGATGCTACATCTATTCATTAGCATACTGTACACCGTATGTAGTGAGTGATCTGCCTGCTCTGGAGAGCTCTGTAAGATACTTTATTACATGACTAAACTAAGAAGGAGAATGGTGTACATAATGTGTTATCATTTATGGCTAAAAAAAGAACATGCACGTGTTTTGCAAATTCATAGATTGTCTCTGGAAGGTACGAAAATCTAACACTGTTTGCTGCTAGGGAGGGAACTATATGTCTGAGGACAATTTGGGGGAGAGATTAATTTTTCACTCCCTACCTTTTTCTTAACCTTTTGAATTTTTACCATGAACATGTATAATCTATTCCAAAAATTGAGTGGAAATTTTTAAACAGAATTAATGGTAGGACTGATATTGGGGGTGGGAGAAGCTACACATAGGGAAATTCATCACGTCAGGGACACCGGGCTAACTGCCATATGTGTCATTACTGGGTCTGTTCTACGTGTGGTACGTGGTCGGGGCTTCAGTAATTTTCCCAAGGACTTCCAGCTAGTGTGAGGTGGAGGCAATGATGGGCTGGTGAATTTCTAGCAACCAGAACACAGTGTAATTCCAACTCGAATGTTAGTTGGTGCTTTCATTTGTGATAACAAGTCAGAGGAAAATGAAACATCGTAGACGTGTTGGAACTTTCCTTGTCCCAGCAGTGCCATGAGCCATCTCTTTGCTGAACTGGAGGATCATTTTTGAATACTGGAAGAATGGTTTCTCAAATTTTGGGTGCTATTCAAGGTGCAACAGGTACAGAGATGGCACACTTTTGTGTATAATCCCCATTATCAACATTCTCTTTATTACATTTTTTAAAGTCTAGCAATGAATTAAAATAATGTAGCAAATACCGACTTATAGCATTTGCCTGTCTCTACAGTGTAAATACCCCACCATGGCTGATTTCAAGCTCCCGATTCACAGGGCGTGGAGTTCTGAAGGGATGTACAGCAACACACCATGATATGGAATTTCCATCCCCTGGGTACAAGGTACAAATAAACTCAGGAGCACGTGAAACAGTCACATAACTGAAAAGGGATGAACTTTGATTTTATATTGTCTTTGTTTTGAATACAATTATTTACTTTAGTTAAGTTATAGAATTTTTTTTTTAAATAAAGTCCATGTTTAATAACTGGCTTCCAAGTCCCTAAAAATTTAACAATAGATTCTCATAAGCCAATACAAGCCTGGTCCAACACATCACTGGGTGGAGACAGTATTAGTAAACCAGCTTCTTCCTGATTTCATAGCCTGGGCTTTCAGACACTCTGTCACATTCTTCCATTCACTAAACAGTTTTTGAGCCCAGTCATGTGCCAGGTATGATGCTACTTACCAGAGATGTAGCCACGAACAAAACTCTGTCCCTGTCCTCAAAGAGGCAACCATATCTTCAAAGAGAAAGGTATTAATCAAATATCCACATAAATGTATTTAAAATTTTGCTTGTGACACATGTAGCAGATCACAGATGGACTTGACCCAACAAGGAAAGTTAGGCAAGACTTCTCTGAGGAAGGGATGCTCTGATGAGGTCTGGAGGAGGAAATAGAATTAAATAGGAAACAGGAGAGCAGGAAACATTTCAGACAAAGGGAAATGGCATAAGCAAAGGCCCTGTGGCAGAGTGAGCATAGCAAGTATATGGTCACGAAAGTCCTGTGTGGCCAGAGCAGAGAAGCAAGAGGGAGATGGGGTGATGAGGATGGCGTGGCTGGGAGGGGGTGGACCGCACAAAACCTCATAGGCCTTCTTAAGGAGTGTTGCCTTGAACTTAAAACTCATGGGAAGTCATGCAGGGGATTAAATGGGGTTGACAAGTAGGGGTGATGGTGCTGTCATGAAGTTAATTGTGTTTTGAAAAGACTCACGTTCCTGCCTTGTGGAGAATACATTGGAGGCAGACTTGAGGAAATGAAGGGAGGCCAGGCAGGCAGCTCTCTGTAACCCAGGTGAGAAATGCTGGGATCTTGGAATGCTGTAGTGGGTAACAGCATGTGGCCGCCACATCTACCTCTATTCATTCAGTACACATTTACTGAGTCCTCACTGCGTGCTAGCTCTGTGTGACGTGTGAAGAAGATCATGGAACAGTTGCCAGACTTAGCATATGAAAACATTGCAGGACGTAATTGTATGTTAAAAGAATTTGCTATTTGAAATTCACATCTATCTGGGCATCTGCTTTTTAGCTGCTAACTCGAAGTGATGGTCTCTCTTTTTCTATAGGTTTTACTGAGTGAGGGATACAGGCAGGAATCCCTCAGGTGGATCACCACATAGCGTGGTGAGAGCTCATGGCAAATCCAAGGTGCAGACAAATGTCCCAGAGAAAGCGACATCTGACTGAGATGTGAAGGATGGATAGGACTTGGCTAAGCAAGTGTTCTGCCTGGGAAGGGCTTCAGGCAGATAGATCAGGGATCAGCTGGTTGGTAGGTTTGGAGACACAGAGAAGCTTGGTGAGTGTGTCAGATTGCTGTGTCATTGTTAAGTTCAGAGAGGCCCAGAGACCAGGAGAGCGGGGGTGGGCTCCTAGGAAAGCCCAGCGCCACCTCCAGTCTCCGATTCCTGAGCTCTCATCCTAGTCTCCCAGCCTTCTTTTCCTTTCCTGAAGCTAGCCAGTGTGCATTTTAGTTATTTGCAAGCCAAAGCAGCCTTAACCAAAAAGAGGAAACACTTGGTAAATCCTGAAGGAGTAAGTAGAGGCTCTGATTATCCTGGGGTGGGGGAGGGTGGGAAGAGGCTGTAGTTACAGAATTGACTTTTGATGAGAAAAATCTCCTACTACCAAAGTTCCCCTTGAAAAACCTCTTCGATGACCCACCTCAGCTTACACCCAAGAAGGATTTGGGAGGGAGACAGACCAGGAGAGGAGGAGCATGGCTTCTTTCCTGCTGGTCCCGGGTCTGGGCTCTGTGACTGGAGGGGGCAGGCCACTGGCAGCTCTCTCTCTTGCTCCTTCTGTTAGCTAATGGTGTATTGCTGAATCTGTGTTGGATGTGTTTATGTCAGTTGAATGAGAATTCATGGGTAGTTTGTGGATGAAGATTATTGTGGTCACCCCACAGAAACACAATAGACCTCTCTACCCCAAATTTGGTTCAAATGTCAAGACTAATGGCCACCTATGTACCAAGGGAGCATGAAAAAGGTTTATGACTCATACAATAAGGCTTTCTGGAAAGAGCAGAGCAGCCTCCCAAGCAGGTCTGAAGTGACCTGAGAGAGACCAGGGAAAGGATGCTGGCTTGGCTTTTGTTGTGGTTATGGGGTGGGGCTGGGGTGAGGGTTCCTGGGCACAGCGAGGGCTTATGTGATTTGAACTTCCTGGGACTAAGAGAAGGGGCACCCAGGCTCTCTTATCAGCTCATCTAGTTTGGGGCAAGAGAGGAAAGGAAGAATTAGGGCTTAAAAGTGTCTCCAAACATCAAAAATGGAGCCAGACTCTTCATTACAGAACAATGTTTCTGCCTGTGATTGATAATAGTTTCAAGGATCTTGTAAACATAATGCATAACTTTGCACTAACTTCTACATTAGATGCATCAGACGGGGTCTGCCAGGTTAGAGGTAGCACATGCAAATAAGGTAATTGGAAGAGAGTTTAATAAAGGGACAGATAGAAAAAGGACGAGTAGGGTACCGGAAAACCACAAGGGCTACTGCAATACCCCAGAATTAGTAAGAGTGACAGCATTCTGGGACTCCATTTAATCTCCAGTCCCGATGGGGAAGGCAAAGAAGGGGTTCCCAAAGAAGAGAAAGAGAGAGGGGAGAACAGAGAGGCTGCCTATCAGGAGCTGTGATCTTAGGTCAAGGAAAAGAGCCACTTATTACAGAGATGCCCTCAAAGAATTGGTAATAAAAACTCCAACCACGCATTTCTATTCCCTCTGACCTCTTGCCAGGGCCCCACATTGGCCAAATCCAACTAGAGACCAGAGGACAAGTGTGCTTATTGAACTAGGCTGTAAAGCCTGGTTCCCAGGACACAGAGCAGGGCTGGGGGTCTGGAGAGGCAGGAGATACCCGGTGTAGAAAGCTTCAATGGCTTTCCTTCTGGCAACAGGACTGAAACTTGAGTCCACGCATAGACAACTTGGTCAAAGAAATGGTTCCCCTATTCCCACTCCCCTGGGAAGATTGGTAGATCTTAGTAGATAACATACAAGTTGTCATAAAAAAAAAAGTCATACAAATAAATGATATTCATTATATGGATCGCAGGGATTTAGAACATGTAAAGGAGTAAGTCTGATGCGGAATAAACATGTGGGAGGGCAGCCTCTGTGAGGACTTGAAAGGAATGAGACTGGTACTTACAGAGACTGTCTTCAAATAATGAAGGGGTGTGTCTCTCCTCTAGCACAACTGAATTCCTTTGTCAAAGAATCTCAGCTCTTTGCCACACACGCTACGCTGATTAATTCCTGTATTTGAGCGTGAGTGTGCGCAGCGAGTGAGTACTGAGGCTGAGGGGCTGTAAGACAGTTGCTTGGTTTGCCTGCCTCTCTGCCTGCTCTTTTCCCGTAGAGTCAAATTTTAATGTCAGCACAAATTGAAAACAACAGAGCAGCTTTTCTGAAATTTATTATCCATTCTAAAATGCATTTGCATTTTTGAATACTTATTTTTGGCCTTAGTTTTCATGCAATTTGGTTGATATCACTAGAAATTGGGCAATGTGACTTTCTGTTCCTTTGATTACTCCAATCTGATGCCCGACGGGATGAAGTCAAAACCGTTAAGCAAATGGCATGGAGCAATCAATGTTCCCAAATAAAAGGTTACTCAATAAGGAAAGATGAAAGTGAAATACAAAAAAAACACTCATTGCTTTGGCTTGAAAATCTTCACATTGTCATCAATCGACAAGTGAAACACTGAAATGAGAACCGTGGCTGTGTTTGGTAGCTATAACATTTCCATTGAGCAACAGACTATGATTGCATTGATACGTAGACATTTTTGAAAACCTTTTAAATTAGATAAAAAATAACGGAGTAGGGAAAAACCACATTTGAAGATGAGTTTCCTTTTCTGTTGACAGTCAAAGATTCCTCAAATGAAGAGAGCTCAGGCTTCTTTCCTAGAACATATTCAGTGAAGCTGGAATCAGTGCCCAAAGGAGCAATTTTCTGAGTAAACAATAGGGTATGTTCTGGGGAAAGAAGTAAATGCGTCTCGAGGTGTGGCTGCAGGGCCAGGAATCTTTCAGAAACTTCAGGACAAGGCATTCAACAGCTTCCATGCTTCGTTTTCAAGACAGTGCTCACAGGCGTGTTTGGTGTGGATTCTCCCCCCAAGTCTGGCAGGCAGCCTAACTAAATGAAGCCTCTCAGTGTGATGTTTATGGTACTCAACGTGTGTCAGATCAGAATGGAATAAATATACGTGGCAATGCCTTTTCCAGAGGCAGCTGCCACTGAATGTGTTGACACAAAATGTTTGCTTTCTGTTGCATACATATTGGACTCTTTAAAATGCCCTCAAGTAAAATGCTACAGTGAGTAGAAATCTGCACTCAGCACACCTCAAATACTAACCTCGCCTGGGAATTCACACACGGTCAGCACCCATGTATGGCATTGCCAGTGTGCAGAATCCTCTGAAGCAGAAGACTGGGGATAATTGGAAGATTAATTGCAGGCTTTATTTGATTTCCCAAATAATTTTTGTGTTTTATTTAGTTGATGGTGATAATTTGATGGAAAAACTAGAAATCTGGGTTCACTGGCTAAAATTTTTAGAAAGCATCTGGTTCTTCTTACCTTATAAAAATGATTTTTCCCTGATTAAGAAATGTAGCCATTGCTTTAAAAATTTGAACCTATAACTTATGAACACATTTTGATGCTTTTCATTCTTTTAAAAATTCTTTTTAAAAAAAAATTAGAGTCCTTTATATTTTGTTAATTAAAAAATGAATACCTCTGTTTCCTCTTCCTTGTACTCTACAAACACACACACACACACACACACACACACACACCACACACAAGCAGGGACTACAGGTGGTACTGTTCTGGGTGGGTATATAAAGCTGGTGCCTGATAAGGGCTGACTTCTGAGTGCTCTTCATACAGTGGGCTGCTGGCTTATGCAGAAAGGAGGGCCATTAAACAATCAACTTCCAAAAAGCAGAGTTTATCATTTGAAACAAGCAGATTCCTTCTGCAAACTTAGAGGGTCTAGGTAAGGAAGACACAGTGCAGTGCTATGGATTGTGGCAGTGTTGAACATCACTCTTACTATGGCCTCCTAAGAAGTGTTGAGTTCTCTTTTCTCCTTTCTTCTCCAGCCTGCTCCTGTAGAAACTGTAGCCTGAATGAAGGAATCTGTCACAAGGTTTTGGCTCAATTCATACAGAAAGGAGAGAAAAACTGCAGTCATCTATTTTGGTTTTGTTTTCTATTCCGTCATTTATGAGGAAAGACCTAGAAGTTAGTTGGCAAAATCAGGAAAAAGCAGGGTACAGGGACCTAAAAAACAGTGAGATATGATTATAATTCCAGAACAGCTCCCCTAGCTGGAAAGGAGATCTAGAGAGAAAGGAAGTGTTGATCCATCACAGTTGATTAAAAGGAAGTGGCATAAATCTCTGTGCAACTTGTCCTTTTTTCCTTTTATTATTCTGATGAGGTGTTTTAATAAGGCAATGTGTGAACTAAGTTAATTAATATTTGGTGCAATATTTATACTATTCTGTAAATTACTCTGATTTTATTGAAAAAATGGAAAAATAGTCTGGACCTAATTTTTAATCTTACCCCTTAGTTATTCAGCCTGAACTTACAGATGACCTAAAAAGTCTCCACTGACACCTGTTGGTAGGCAATGGAATTGCAGAAAGAGTGGCTGAAAGAAGAACACGGAAGACGTGATTAGTGAATTCTAATCCATTTCTATGAACACAATTACAGTAAGCCCTTGTCACCCTTTGGGTTTCCACAGCAGGCAAGATTGGTTAAGGAGCTCCTTTATTGTTATTAAGGACTCTTAACTATTGTTTACAACAGTTTTTAGTATTTAGTCTGTGTGATGACTGTGTTAGGTATTAGGGATAAAGCACACAATCTAGGAACTCACATTTTTGATGTAGCAGACAATACACAACTACAGCGCAAAGTGTTCTTTATTATGATAGAGAAATGTATGAACTGATTCTTTTCTTTTCTTTTCTTTTCTTTTTTTTTTTTTTTGAGGAGAGGAAATTAGCCTTATTTTTTATTTACTAATTTTTTTAATGGAGGTACCGGGGGATTGAACCCAGGACCCTGTGCATGTTAAGCATATGCTCTACAACTGAGCTATACCCTCCCCCCTGAACTGTTCGTTAAATTAGTTCAGTGAAAAAGTGCTAACTGAATGCCTGTTTGTGACTTGCATTGCTCTAGTTGCTGCAGAATGAACAGTGTCCCCTACATAGTAAATGCTGGTGGAGAAAAAACTTAAAAGGTTGCTGGGAACATTTAGAATGGGTACAACAGATCTCTAGAGCCTGCAGTCTATTCATTTTGCTCAAATGAAACTTTATGCACACTGATTAGTGACTTTCCATTTCTCCCTTCCCTAGTTCCTGGTAACCACCATTCTACTCTTTCAGTCTATTGAATTTGATTATTTTTAGATACCTCATGTATATAGTGGGGTCATTCACTTAGCGTAATGTCCTCCATGTTGTCACATATTGCATATTCTCCTTCTTTTCAAAAACTATAAAGTATTCCATTGTGTATATATCACATTTTCTTTATTTATTCATCTGTTGATGGACATTTAAGTGTTTCCACATCTTCACTGTTGTGTATAGTGCTTCAATGAACATAAGAGTGTTAATATCTTTTTGAGATCTTGATTTCCATTCTTTTGGATAAATACCCAGAAGTGGGGTTACTGGATCATGTGATAGTTCTATTTTCTATTTTTTTAGGACACTCCATACTGGTTTCCATAGTGCAGAAAAAGCATCTGACAAATTCAACAAATTTTCATGATAAAAAGTCTCAGCAAACTAAGCATAGAAGAAAATTACCTCAATATAATGATGGTCATATATGAAAAGCCCACAGCTAGCATCATACTCAGTGGTGAAAAACTGGAAGCTTTTCCTCTAAGATCAGGGGAAAGCAGGAATGTTCACTCTTACCACTTTTATTCAACATAATACTAGACGTTTTAACCAGAGTAATTAGGCAAGAAAAAGAAATAAAAGGCATCCAGATTGAGAAGGAAGGAGTACAATTACTCTTGTTTGCAGACAATATGATCTTATATACAGAAAACCCTAAAAACATCATAAAAAACTGTTAGAATTAATAAACAAATTCAGTAAACTTGCAGAATATTCAATCAATACATGAAAATTAGTTGCCTATCTATACACTAATAAAAAACTATCTGAAAACGAAATTAGGAAAACAATCCCATTTACACTAACACCAAAAAGAATAAAATACTTAGGAAACTTAACTAAGGAAGTGGGTACTTAACTTTGATTTACAGAATCAGGAAGTCTGCCTGATAATATGTAAGCTAATATTTGAGGGATGAACACGAGGTAGGTCTCAGAATAAGAATAGAGAGAAGAGCATAAGCAAAGATCCTGGAAAGTTGAGGAGCTGAGAGAAATTTAGTGAACAGAGCAGAGAACAAGGGTTAGCAAACATTTCCTGTTAAGGACCAGATAGTTAATATTTTGAGTATGCAGACCAAGAGGCAATGTCCTACACTATTCAAGCAACTGTTCTTGCTGAAAGCTAATCATCTTGCTTTTGTATTTTTATATTTTATATTTAAGTAAAATATAAATGTAAAAAGAATTTTTAGTTGATAAGCCATACAAAGCAGTCGGTGGGCTAGATTTGGCCTGCGGGCCCCTAGCAGAGTGAAAGGACTCTTAAGAGTCTGGGCTTAGTGTAGATGTGAAAGGATACATGATGCATATTACAAATGGCCTTAAAAATGGGCTAAAGAGTATAGAGTCTATCTTGAGAGCAATGGGGAGACCATTAAAAGGACCTACACAAGAGAGGTGGTATTTTATTTTTGGACCTTGGAAGGCAACTCAGGAAATATACTTTGTGGGCAACGTGTTGGACAGGTCAGGAGATGAGCTGTTAGACTACTGTAGGGATCCAGGCATGATAAAGGCTTGATTTGTGGAACTAGCAGTTAGTTTAGGAAATAGAGAATGGATCTGAAATGAAGCCTAATTTATGAGACTTGGTGATTGATCAAATATATGGGCTAATAGGAAAGAGAAATGAATTATTTCTGGTTTGAGTAAATAATATTGATGTTCACTGAGCTAGGATACTCAGCAGGAGAAAGCTTATCAGAGAAGGTTAACTGGTAATAATTTTCTGTGTACTAAGTTTAAGGCTCCTATGAGGCAATGAAGAAGAGATGTCCTGGGGGAAGGAGGGTACAGCTCAAGTGGTAGAGCACATGCTTAGTATGCATGAGGTCCTGGGTTCAATCCCTAGCACACCCCCTAAGAAGAGATAAGTGAACAAACTTAATTAAATTCCCCCACCTAAATAAATAAATAAAAGGACATGCATAAATTTTTTTTAAAAAGGAGATATGTCCTATAATAATGATAATTATAGTTATGATAGTAGGAAATATTCACCTAGGTCTTATCGACTACCAAGCACTGTTCTAAGTGCTTACTTGAATTAACTGATTTTTTTTCTCACAACAAATCTAGAGGCAGTTTTTTTTTATTCTCCCCATTTTATAAATGAGAAGCTAAGGCACAAAGAAGTTAAGTAACTTGCTCAAGTTGGAAAATTGTACATGTAACTGAGGAAATCTTTGTTTGTGAGTTATCAGCATGTGGACTTTACTTAAGGCTTTGAGAATGAATGAGCACACTCAGGGGCAGTTCTGAGAATCAGAAGACATGAGACATCCTGGGACTAAATCCTGATGGGCACCAACATTTAAGGGAAGGAAGAGAAAGTGGAATCCCAAAGAGCCTCAGACTGAACAGCTGGGGACTTAGGAGGCAATGCTGCATATGCCAAGAGAAGAGGACATGGTGAAGCCAAAGGGCTCAATAGAGACAAATACTACTAAGTAGGGAAGTTAGAAATACATGGGAAATTTTCCTATGGCATTAGTAATGTGTAGTTAATTAATGATCCTGGCAAAAGAAGTTTCAATTGAGGTGGTAGAGTTAGCATGCTATAGAATGTTAAGAAAACAGTCAAGACAGAAAGGGCAGCTAGATGGGGGAAATATGATGGGGCAGAGGACCAGAGGTCCTAATGGGGTGACAGATCAGGACATAGGTCAGGAGAGTGTAGATTTTTCTGAACTGTTAATTTAGAGACTGAGTCATTCTAGGAGATTACAAGGACGCATGCTGTGGCCATGGGAGTGTGGGCATGAAGTTTGTGAATAGAGGATGTGAGTCATTAGAACTTAGAAGAACAAAATATTGAGAGGTTGGGGCTTTGGATGAGCCTTCTTCATAAACACAGTGGTGGAGAAGAAAGTTTTAAACCAGAGCTAAAGCATTTAGCATAAAAGAGAGGAAGAGTAGATATCAGCAAAAGGATGGGTAAGGAAGAGTGAGACAGACAGCTCCTTCAAGCAATGACTTTCACACCAAGATGGAAGATCCGTGGTCTACGTGGGCAGTGCTGAGTAGGAAGGATGGCCAACCTCCCACCACCCTTGCAGCATATGAAATGGAGAGAGAGACGTAGCTTCTCCTGAAGAGGGTAGCAGGAGAAGCACTATTCCCTGGGGTGACCCAGGGTTCTTTTAAGGCAAGAGAGCAGAGTGGGCATTCAGTGAAGAACTTAAGGATAAATATGAATTTGTTTCTGTTGGAACAAGAGTTCCACAGGGCAGAATGGAAGATTTGGGGAGAGAAGAGAAGAGAAGGAAGTTGACTCAGGAGAAAGGAAGGGAATATAGGCAGGAGGGGATTGACATCTGAGGAGCTTAGATCTTGGGTAGTGAGCAAGGAAAACAGAAACGTATGTAAAGCATGGCTAATTTGGCTGGGTAGAAAAATGTGAAAGAATTAGTCTTGGTAGTCTCTAGATGAAAGTCTTGGAGTTAGAAGTGGAGGGTCACCTGTATCTCTTGGGCATCAGCCTTGGCCTTGGTTGATTACACACCCAAGGGGTTCCTCATGCCTCGGCTGGGTAGAAAGAGTCAGTGGTGGGTGGGACTGAGGCTTGGCTCAGGGGTGGAGTACTGCCCTCAGATTGTTGGTGGGGCCCTACGAGGCTACTTAGCAACATATGCCCAGGAGGCCAGGTGAACACATCTAATTCAATCAGTGAGTCAGCAACGAAAAGTCTGCATCCTCAAATGTATTTCTTCTCATAACAATAAATGCTTATGATTTAGTGCAGACTGAGAAGCAGGACACTGAAACTGGAAGTTACTGGAGAAAGTGCAACCACTCGATCCTTCAGGATTTAATTGGCAACTGATCTCTATCTCAAGGACAAGAAGAGGCATTTCACAACTGTCAACTTTCCTGCATTGTCAAACCATGGGAGTTTCAAAGTCCTGCTGTTGATGGTCTAAGCAGTCCTTGCACAGGGGGTTGGTTGGCCAGCCTGGCTATATCATTAGCCAGAAACTCCTCAGAAGACTTCTCTGGAAAGACCCTCCTTCCCCAGCCTCTTTGATCTACAGGTTCTTGACCTGGGCCGGGTCCTCGAAGGAGAAAGCACAACTGTGGATGCTTTTCTAGTGCGTCTCTCAAGCTCTCATTTGTACCCTTTTGGGGGCCCCCTTGAAGGCACGCAAACATCTGCATTCCCTACACTATGGAGGCAAACACAATGCTTTAAAGCCTCTCAGAAAACCTACAGGACAGTTAATATGATTTAAGCCTATATTTAAATTTTATGAGACTCATTTTCAAGGCTAATAACCCAGTTTACTGTGCACAATATCAAATGCAAATTTTATTACTGACTTGGTAAAAACCAAGACGATCGTCATTAGCATATCTCCCTGCATCACCCCCTTTTAGCCAAAAGGTGCACCAGGAGTAACAGTGGGGGTTTTTATATGTGTTGTAAATTACAGTTACTATCTCATTAGATAAACACATTTAAAATCAGGTTATCATTCACTTATATATCAGAAAGTTGTTTGTTCAATTGCAACTAGTCTCATATTCTAACATATGGTGCATGAAATTCTTAGACTAATAAAATTTCAAGGTACAGGGAGCTGGTGTCTTGGAAAAAACTGTTTCTACTCCACGAATGGCTCGGTATAATCTGTAATTGCTTTGAAACAATTATGCAGCAGGCTGTTTTGTACTTAATAGTATTTACATCCTTGGTTTTATTAGCAACAAAATGTGAGTGGAACTTGTGAAAGAGAAATTAATTTTTCCACTAAAAGATGTAAACTTTTAAATGAAGGCTCTTGCAGGACAGAGGAAACTAAAAACATGGGGATCAGTTGGCTCCCGATTTCTTCACTTTCTTTTTATTGTGATGCCTCCCATTTCTCATTAACACACCAAAACATTTATACAATTATCAAGACGAAACAAAACAAACACCCAGGTTTCTAGCTCAAAGTTATATGTTTAAAGATGTGCGATGTCCTGGAGCTTATAACGTGCTATAATGTCCTCCTGTCACAACTGGATTGGCACTAGAAGGCTTACTTTGTATTTCTTTTTTTTAGAAGAAAATCACAGGTAATATAACAATGTAAATATTCTCTTATGTGAACTCAACACGCATCTCAAAACAAGCAGAGAGACCAATATTCTTTGAATCTATACAGTCCTCATGATGGACAAGGTATAACATAATTTCTTTTTGTTCAGCCATGTCCACGAATCATGTGGGTCTTGGAACTGCCTTGGCAGTGCTGGTATCAGAAAGAGCTATGAACTTCATTCACTTGTAAATGAGGACACTCATACCCAGCTCACTGAGTTTTTGTGAGAATTCAATAAACTGAAGTTAGAAGCAAAGTTCTTGCCAAGCACGAAAACACTGCACAAATGTTAGCCAACACAAATGATTCCTCAGTAGTTTTGTTGAAGTCCCGTCCAGGCTCATAAGGAAACACAGTAATTCAGTGTTTCTGTTTAACGTGGTTTTTCCAAATGGAGCTTTATCTTTGTCACATGATCGATTCTGGACACTTACTAATGTGTCACAAGGTTCCATTTTGACTGTTCCATCTGTGTTAGTCCTACACTATGTATATTCTCTAACATGTCAGCATTTATACTGAGTAGAAAATGAAATGACTTTAATAACTTTATTTTTTTCTTATGTGTAATGCATGTCAATTATAGAAAACTTAGAAAACAGACAAAAAGAAAAAAATTCATAATTCCACACCTTAATGTTAGCTTGTTTTGATATACTTGATATATTTTAATACCTTTTCTTTCTTGATTGATGTGTATATGTAACATAATATATACACTCACGTTTTCCATAATTAGAATCAGCCTAGTTAGTAATATAGCTTGACTTTTCTACTTATCATTATGAAATGAATATTTTAATATGCTATCTAAATGGTTTGAGAAGATTTTTTTATTGAAGTATAGTCAGTTTACAATGTTGTATTAGTTTCTGGTGTACAGTATAGTGATTCAGTTATATATATGTATTCCTTTTCATATTCTTTTTCATTATAGGCCGTTACAAGGTATTGAATAGTTCCCTGTGCAATACAGTAGGACCTCATTGTTTATCTATTTTAGATATAGTAGTTAGTAAAAAGATAAGTTTTAATGACTGTGTACAATGAACAAAGTACAAAAAAACTTGTGTCAAAATTTTTACATTACATTGAGATTAATATAATTAATTAGAATTTTTCACTGTTAAAGTTTTACTATGAAAATATTCAAATCAGAGAATATCTTTCAAGATGCCCACACTAATGATACAATTACTTTACACATTTGTCGAAAAAAACAAGGCACATTTGGAAGTAGAACTTCCCTGCATTCCCCTCCCACAGGGCCTTGAACTCTGCTGTAGAGAATGCAGCTCTTCTGTTACTCCTGACCTGAGACCAGACCACCTCTGCCCAGGAAGTTGTCTTTTTGATGGGGTGGACGGTTATCTGAGGGCCTGGAGGGTGCTGAATAAAGAGGCCCACCGACCGAGCTGCCGAAACTAACCACATCCACCCTGGCTGTCCGTGGGATGATGGAGGTTCCTGCAAAACCACTTGAACATCCTTACATGCTTTGTAATTGTGAAGATCTGAAGCTCTTGGTCCTCGTTTTGTCACTACTACACAGAACTTGTTCCACCAGTAGAAATTTTCAATTTGATATAGTATTGAAGCTAATACTTTCAGACACTTGGGTAGACATATTCCAAAACTCTTGTTTTTTTACCTGCATATTATTAGGTAATGGAATATGTCTATCCAAGTAGCTAAGTTTTTTAAACAGTTTCATGGTTTATCTGCATTTTAATGTAAAAACGGACAATTTTGCACATCGCATTATGCAGATATATACCACCTCTTTCTAAATTATGAAGAGTTAAATTTTCTTTTTCTTTTCTTTTTCTTTTGTTAGGACCTTGCTGTTTATCAAGTTTTATTTTTCTAATTGTGATGTCAGTCACTATTTACAACAGCTAAATGGCAAGTGAAATCAGTGTTTTGGGTACCAAAGATCCCCAGAGTAAACTGAAGACTTATTTCTAGACTTCTAATCTTGTCCTAGGTATATACTTAATGTCTTTTAGAAGGGTTTGTGCTTTGATTTTTTTTTTTTTTTTAATGTGGCCCATTTACTCCTAATTCAGGTCTTCTTGGTGCCTTTGTTGCTCCTTGGGTGCAATTGCAAGTTCTTAGAAGTTCCCCTGATTCTTTGATGTCACTAAGCTGTCAACTGATATACTGCTACTTACACTTTGCCACAAACCACCTGTATGCATACATATGAAATCAACTGTCAGCCAGTTAACAACCTGTAAACTTTAACAGAACAATTTTCAGAGGGAATACCTTAAACACAAGGAAAATTTATTTTACCAATTAATAGAATTTTATCTAATTAATATTATCCAGTTAAAGTTTTTCAAAGATCCAAATAGAACCAAATGTTTTTATCAATCCTTCTCTTAAGATAGGGTTCTCATTAGTAAGCCCCCAAACAAATACATTTCACCATTTTAGTGCAGAAAAAGTTTTTGGTAATAAGAGAACAATTGTCCCTTTATCTTACAGCAGTGGCGTGTTGGTAAATTTTAACAACAGGCCCTCTAGGGGAAAAAAACGCTGATTTTTTTTTTTTTTTTTTTTTTTTTGTACCTGCTGATTTCTGTCGTGTAACACTTCCTCCATGGCTGACTCTAAGTTACCAAATTGACTTGGGAAAACTTGCCAACGAGAGGCTATTGCAAGCCGGTCCATGCCAGCTCCAAACACCACTGCATTAGAAGTTTAACGTAGTTTGAACAAGCAAAACAAAACAAAAAAATACCTACTTTTGGTTTGTTTATATCCATTCCATCACTTAGAGCCCAAATAAGCTCATGTTTAGTTTAACAATCTCATATTTACTTAAAAACTCGTATCATAGAAAGCAGCTCACCCTACCTCGTGAAGGGCATCCCCAGTGATGAGGAAGGACGAGTGTCAGTAAAGTGTGACCCTGGAGCCGTGAGATTTCTAGATTGTACAACTTGCAAAATGTAGCAGCCAGAGCCATCCTCCCAACACAGGTAACACTGCAACCACAAACAGGAAAACATGTTCTGTTCTCCTATTGTGTCTATGGTTTGAAAAAAAAAGGTTTTCCAACTGATCAGCATTTGCTAACAGAATGACTTTTCTGCACCTGTTTTCAAGGGGTGGGAACACCTGCAGGGTCACTAACAGAATAAGAGTTGCCTTCAAGTTTTCACCCAATCTCCTTTAGGCAGCCTCCCATCTTGAGGCTTGTCTTTACTTGAGAAAGGAAAGTGCTGGGATTCCTTGACTGTGTCTGAAAATGCCTGTCTTCCAAAGGACCACAGTCTGTTCCCTGGACAGCGAGTTCAGCGCCCAAGTGACCGTTGTTATCCGTCCTGAGCAATGAAATGTCGTGGGCGTGGTTGTGAGCATCTATGCGCCAGTGTGTAGTGTGTGTGTGGGTGCATGTGTGCTCATATTTTTGGCTAGAGGTCAGAAGATCTGACTTGGATGTGAACAAATACAATTTTCATACGTGTACATAAAATCATATATATAGATTATATAAAAATATATACAATTATATCTAATATGTATAATTTTCATTTGTATGATTTTATACATGCTTTTTCTACAATTTTATATAAAATTTTGCACAATGTTCTTATGCACATAAAGGCCCCCACCCAGTTTTCCATCACTTTTCAGGGAGAAGCCACAGTCCCAGCTTCTATCCTGCCTGTTCCAGTCTTGGGGGTGGTGGGGAGCTTCCTACACGAGACAGAGGCCTCTTTCCAAGAGAAGGCTGCCAGCGTCTCCCTGCTCAAGTCTCGGTTTTGAGACCTCAGCGCCTCCCATGTTCATATGTTTTTTGTCTTTCTATTATTCTTCACATCTTTTTGTAATCTCTACGCTTTTTTGTCTTCTTCTCTTTTTAAGATAGTTCTTTGATCCTCTTAATTCTTATTGATTTACAATTTTTATTCTACATGACTGATACTTAGTTTTTATCTTTAACCTTTAATCTCATAACTTTAAAATTTAACATTTTCATTGCATTTGGGCCTTATAGTTTAATCTTTCATTTTTCACACTTGTAATCTTCTATCTTATTGAGTCTTTAGATTTACTTTAAAACACATCAGTTTTATCTCAATTTTCAAGTTCAACCTGGATCTCAGATTTTAACAAAAATATTCTTTTCAACTTAAGTTTTTTTTTAATGCCTCTTGCTCCAGCTTTATTATTATTATTATTATTGAAGTATAGTCGATCTACAATGTTGTGTTTATTTCTGGCATACAGCATACTGATTCAGTTCCATACATATATATATATTCTTTTTTTCTTTTTTTTTCTTGAAGTACAGTCAATATACATGTTCTTTTCCATTATAGGTCATTACAAAGTATTAAACATAGTTCCCTGTTCCCAGCAGGACCTTGTTGTTTATCTATTTTATATATAGTAGTTAGTATCTACAAATACGATTTATTTTTATAGTGGCAGGAAGAGGTATGGCTACAGGGATTTTAGAAATGAAGAACACCCACTGGACAAATAGAGGAGGCCATGGCTTCCTCCTTTGGGCCACTCCTACAACTAGCTTCTGAACTAGCTAAGGGTAGTTAGTGGGACTGGGAGACACGGGTTAAATGTATGCAGGGCATAATGGGCTCTATAGAAAAAGAATATTTGATTTTTTGAAGTGGTATTACTTCCTTATATCCTGAAAGCTGAGTTAGCAAACTACAGCCTCTGGGCCAAATCCATCCCACCATCTGTTTTTGTGAAGAAAGTTTTATTGGAGCACAGCCATGCCCATTGGTTTACCTACTGGCTGTATCTGCTTTCATGCTATAATGGCAGATGAATAGTTGCTACAGGGATTAAAATATTAACTATCTGACAATTTACAGAAAACAGTTGCCAACCCCTGTGTTAAACCATCCAGTCAATATCTGAGTATTGCTGACATCAGGCTTGTTTTAGCAAATTTTAACCTGTCATGTTTTCATTATTAGCCTTTGGTTAAAAAAATAAAAATTTCCTTTGTGATTTCTTTCTTGACCCATGAGTTATTCAGAAATGTGTTTTTTAATTTTAAAATTTTTGAAGATTTTGTTTATATCTTTTGATTATTGATTTCTAATCTAATTCTACTGCAGGCAGAAACCATACTTTGTATGATTTCAACCTTTTTAAATTTATTGAGACTTGTTTTATGGACCAGATATGGTCTATCTTGGTGAATGTTCAATGCGCATTTGAAAGGAATGGATACCCTACAGTGGTTGAAAGTAATAGTCTTAACACAGAGATTAGTCAGGAGTTGTTCAAATTCTCTATACTCGAATTATTCTTTTGGTCTAATTATTCAAGCAATTACTGAGAGAGAAACGTTCTCACTTTTAATCTATCTTTGTCTTTATATTTAAATTGTGTCTCTTGCAATCAACACATAATTGGGCTTTGCTTTCTTTATTTTTTAATTTTAAGAAGAAAGGGATTTAATATAGGGAAGTAGGTGCTTATAAAATCATCAAAAGGAAGAATGAATCAGAAGCTACCAGAAATTTAAGAATACCCTGCTGTAGTCATAATTTAAAAAGTAAAAATAGATAAAAAACAAGTTTCTACTGTATAGCACAGGGAACTATATCCAATATCTTGCAGTAACCTATAATGAAAAAGAATATGAAAACAAATATATGTATGTATATGTACGACTGAAACATTATGCTGTACACCAGAAATGGACACAACATTGTAAACTGGCTATACTTCAATTTTAAAAAGTCTCCTATGAGAGTGGTACATTTATTACACTCAATGAACCTATGCTGATGCATCAATATCACTCGAAGTCCATGGTTTACATTAGGAGTCACTCTTGGTCTTGTACATTCTATGGGTTTTGACAAATGTATAACGACATGTATCATACAGAGTAGTTTCACTGACATAAATATCCTGGGTCTTGCTATTTTTTAGCCAGTCTGATTAGATAAAACAGAATAAGTATCTCAGGTAGGGGGAGCAGTGTGGTTAAAGACCCTGAGGTCAGAGGGAACTGAAAAAGTGGTGCTTGGGGTACAGAATGCCCCAGAGCAGGGAGAAGAGTTGGCTGGAGTGATCGCAGGACCCAGACATGCTGGAGGCTGGTATGAGAATTTCAGCACTTTTCCCTGAGAGCAACAGGGAGTCAAGGAAGGATTTTAACCTGGAAATACATGACTGGAAAGACCTGGCCTTTCTGGTGCCCCAGATAATACCTACAGTGTTTAGAGTGTTTTCTCCTTGGGCTGATTGGAAACCCACCATCTCCCTGCACTTGAGAGCTTTGGAAATCCAGTAGAGACCAACAGCTGTTCTCTGTCTTGCCTCAGAGAGTCACGCTCTGCACATTTATCCAGACAAAGACAAAGAGGATGCTTACACAGATTTTGGAGCTCCTTTTCCACGCATCTTCCTCCTCTTCGGCTACTCTGCCTTGCAAGCCACAGCTGCCTTCACCAGACTCAAATCCCAGTCCCTGATTCTCCACCCAGTGAAAGAGAAGCTCTCTGGCTGGCCATTTGGAAAGGACGTCCAGGCAGGAAGCGAGGGTGAAGGTAGGACTCGCCTCAGGAGTTTTCTTTCTTCCTGGGATAACAAGCCTGCATTGTCTATTAATCCACGCCTAAAATCCACAGTTACTTCAGTGTATTTTGTCGGTTTTTATAGCTGTTTACTATTGGAGGATAAACCCAATTCTTGTCATTCTAACATAGGTGGAAACCAGAAGACATAATGTCTTCTTTTTTGAGCAGTTTTTTCTTTCTTTTGTGTGTGTGTAGGGGGGGAAGGGGGTGAGAGAGAGACAGAGACAGAGAGACAGAGGTAGGTTCATACTCTTGCTTATTACGTGACTGCTGAAGAAATGAAGGATGCCCCTTCTTTTAAAAGGCTACCACGGGTTTTAGGGAAAAATGAGGAAGAAATAGTCTCAGTTGGCCCTGCTCTGGGTCTCAGGGCAGTAAGGTCAGAGACCACCTGCATCGAAAGCCTTAGGCCCCACCCTGTTCTGCTTAATCAAAATCAGAGCCGAAAAATCTGCATTTTGACAACTCGTCCTGTAATCTGATGTTCTGTAAAACTCAAGAGCCACTGCCTTAGGGAGAAGGGCCCTTTCCTTCTTCCACTTTCAGCAGTCAGCTTGGGAAGGTCCAGAGGCCAGGAATGTGATGTGGGTGGGGTGAGTGGGTGGTGAGGCCAGGGGAGTGTAGATGGGGGAACACTGAGAAAGGCCCCATCTGCCTCTGATGCCTTTGCTTCTACGTGATCCAGCCCAGCTCAGCAGGTAGAACGACAGGAAGAGCAAATAAAGAGGATTCACCCTGGAGTCATGAGTGGTAATTACAGTAAAGCGGCTGCAGTATTAGCCAGCACTCAAGAATTCTAGCATGGTCATGACCTTCACGTTCCTGCCATGACCCTAACAAACAGTAAAAACCATGCATTCTCAGTATGGCAGGGATAAGTATCCTATTACATACATATCTGTAAAACTTTAAAAAGGCACATTTTTAGAAGATGCTGTGTGTTTGTCGATTTGCTTAACCGGGCAGCTAGCACAAATAACAGTAACTAGTGGGTAACAGATAACAGGGAATGGTTAAATGTTTACATGACACATGCTTATTTACCTGCTTCTTCCATGTCTGTCATAATGCATTCAATAATATTTGTTGAACAACTAAATAAAAATGATTTTAAAACATTTTCTATAAGTAGAGCTGCTCATATCGCTTACTCTAGGTACCAGAATCTTGACTCCACACAAGGTTTGTAACAGGGCATCCAGCTGGTACAGACCTGACTATAATAGACAAATGTATTTGACCTTAGAATTCTCTTAGAATTATGATATATTAACATATATGAGCACAAATAGGGATGTAGGTTGTATAATGTGTGTTTAGAGTAGCAACATTAGGATGTTTTACAAATAGATTGTTGTTGGAAATGATGAAAATTTGTTCCATATGCTCCTTTAAATTTTACAAGGAAGACTAGTAGTAACACATTTGAGAAATTAAGCAATTGTGTTTTATCAAAGCAAAATATGTTTAAAGTGTTGGAATTGGTGGGTTAGATACATAACCCAGAAAACACCTCAGATGGCTAGATGGTAAATGTTAACGATGAATCTTCACATAGTCAGTTCTCTTCTGTGCAACTAAGAAATCTTTGATAGAAAGATGCTCCATTATTTTATGGAGCACCAAGAAAGCCCAAAATAAAAAAGGCTTCCAGTTAGATTACCTAGCAATGCTTTCTGATTACCTGGGACTTTCCACACAATAATATATCTGTGTCAACAGAGGTATCAGATGCACCATTTCTTTAAAAAGTGCTCCTCTAGGATCTTCCTCTAAGTTGTTGATATCCATTGATGCTGATTTAAAAAAAAAAAAAAAACTTAACAGAACGAATCAATAGAAAGTTCTCCAACAACAAGCCAGTGGACATAAATAGCAGCTCAACTCATTATTACTAACCAAGTACGTGACTTCAATGAAGTGATAATAACATAAACAGCTCTGGCCCAACTTGAGTATTGTAGCTAATAACAACCACTTCCTCAACACAAACAGCAAATGGGAGATGCACCTGATTAACACAGATCCTGATGGCAGTGATATTAAAATATATTTTTTAAATGTGCACCTTAGAAGTAAAAAATATATATATTGTGGGGGGAAATGAAGGACTTTGCAGCCCTGTAATAAGCCCTACAAAATGTTTGTGTTCAACAAGGAACAGATTATTCTGTGTGCGATGTTGAGACTCAGTTTGCATATCAACCTAATCTGTATGTCAGGCAACCTTTGGTTCTTTGCCCCCATCAGCACCCTGCTCACTCTGTCGAAGACAGAGGTAGTGTTCTATATACATACATTGCCTTTTGGTAGGAAAGAAGAGTTACTCCTTAATTAGAGTCTGAGCTGGAACATGTTATGATATGGCTCTCATCACCAGGATGGGGTACAAAGGAAACCACAGTCTTTTCCTTTTTTTTTTTTTTTTTCAAATGAGCTACTCAAACAGAAAGCCTTCCTCTTAAGATCTCTCCACTCCTTGAATTATCCAATAGCATCGGGGGTCAATAAGTTAAGACAGGTCCCCTGCATCTAGACACCAGGTGGAGAGTAAAAAGGAAACATTAAGAGTTGGCACTGGTCTTGCACAGTTGCCCCAAACGCTTCCCTCTGCTGAGGTGATACTTTGGAAGGAGTCCAGGTCCCCAGGGGGCTGCAGAGCCACCCAACTTTGGGGCTTCCTGGTCCTGCTCCTTCAGACCACATCCATTTGGGAAGCCAACCACTGCGAGGAAGTGGCTCAAGGGTCAGCCTCCAACCCCAACTACACACAGTGCCCTGCGCATTTGGCCCCTGGTGTTGGGCTGGGTTGGAGTCCTCACTTCCCCCTATAACTTGTAAGTTTCATTTCATGGCCTTGGGGTTTTTTCTGACCCATGGACCTCAGCTGGGACCATCCCAGCCTCTCAGTTTGATTCTAATCATGTTAATTCTGAAAGGGGAAGTCACCAGTATCTCAACCCCACCCCCGCCCAAAGACTCCTGATTCCTACACAATTTGATCACTGTTCCGCCATGAGCAGCTGTGTTACACCAAGTGATGCTGTGAGAGATGGTCTTCATCAACCACAGATTTTCCATTTGAGTCTTTCCTTAGGCTCATCGGTACCTACTTATCCTAAAATATGTAACTCCAAGGCATCTACCGAATGATCCTTCAAAAGTCTGCCCAGGTAACTTGCTGTGCCCACCTTCTTGACAGCATTCTTAGCAAGTTTTCTTACTGAAAATGTGAAGTTCTCTTTTTCCAGGTACACACACACGCACACACACACACAGAATGTTTTTGTCCCTCCCAATGTGGCATACACATTAGCTGAGATGACACTTCTTGGTTAACCGTAAACCTCACCAAGCATCCTCCGCTGACCACAGCTGCTTCGAGGATTTTCTTTTTTCGCTTAATGTTTATGTAGCTTACTCTAAATAATTATAATGCGTATATTACTAGGTAGCCTAAAGTCAAGGGCAAACTTTTTAAACAAACAACTTTTTCAAATTTCTCTTCAAATTTAAGAGTCAAACGAACTGCACAATATATACACCCAATTAGCTTCGAAGGGTAGATTTTTCCAATTTTGACAGTAGTGAGACAGTTAAATGCTATAAAAATTCATCTTGGTACATCCACACCATGGAATACTATGTGAATAAAAAAATAAGCTATTAAGTCATGAAAAGACATGAAAGAATCTTAAATGCACATTACCAAGTTAAAGAAGCTCAAATGAAAGTGGTATCATACAACAAGTATGGTACCAAATGTATGACATTCTAGAAAAGGCAAAGCTGCAGCAACAGTAAAAAGACCAGGGGTTGCCAGGAGCTGGGGACAGAAGGAAGAACACGCAGGAGGGGCACAGGGAATGTTCAGGGCAGTGAAGCCACTCTATGTGATACTGCAAGAGTGAGTACCTGTAGATACACATTTGTCAAAGCCCATAGAACTGTACAACACAAGGAATGAACCCTAACCTAAACTACGAATTTTAGTTAATAATAATGTATCAATATTGCTTCATCAACTTAACAAATGTTCTATACTAATGCAAGGTATTAATAACAGTGGAGACGTAGGGAAAGATGAGGACATTTATGGAAACTCTGTACTTTCTGCTCAATTTTTTTGTAAACCTAATGTTGCTCTAAAAATAAAGTCTATGAATTAAAATGGAAAAAAAATCAGTTGAATTGAAAAATTCATCTTTAGAGTTCTGAACAAAAACTTATTTCTGAACTACTATAATTCATAGGAAGAAAACAAGAAATAGTCAAAAAGGATTACTTGTCTTACTAAAACCCAAACTAAGTTGCCAACAAAAATATAATATTTATTCTAAGAACTGTCTGCTGGGATCAGCTCTTTTCTGTTTCCGCCAGTCCTACGTTTTAATCATTCCACCTTGTTCTGAATAAACATGAAGCTTGATATTCAGTGGTGAATAATCCCATGGCTTCCGTGGTTCCTGGATTCTACGAGAAACAACTAGTGACTTGAAAGAGGTGCTATTCTCTTACAATAAGGCAGAAGCTGGTTCCATAATGTAAAAGCAGAGGTAGTCCTGCAGGAATTAGCCTGTGTCATTTGACTTTTATGGACGCCATTGTCTAATGAGAGTTAATGATTAAACACATTTGGTTCTATTGTCTTTGGTGGTTAACCCATTCGTCACAAATTCTACTGCGAATAGAGCATTTCACTCTCAATGTTTTGTGTGATGCTACTTTGGAATTTGTTTCTACTTCATTTTGAGTTAACTCTTTTTAAGTTTTAATAGATTTCTAAGAATTTTGCCTTTTCTATAAATAGAAATCTATAAATTCATAATATCTAAAAATGCTTTAAACTAAATAAAGAGACCCAAAAGCCAAAGTAGCTCAGAAAACACTAGGAAGCTACTATGTTTTCACTGTGCTTTGTGAATCAAAGTTAAAAAATAAAACAAATAACATAATTGATGAAATTCAGATTAGAACTTCTATTTTTTTTTTTTTTTTTTTTTTTTTGCCCTTATGATAGAGTGAATGGCAAAATCAGCTTCGAGCCTCCTTTACCAGGAAAGAGACTGCAACCACTAGTACGTTATGGGGAAAAAAAAAATTCGCCAAATGGGATTTCATTTTAAAATGCAGATCCTATTTGAAGAGCTTCACAAAGGAACACTGCCTCTGACAAGTGGAGAAAAATCTACCCTTCAAAGCTAATTGTGGTATTAAAGTATGTATGAAAGAAAGAAAAATGGCAGATAGCTATTAAAACTAGTTTTGTAATGCAGACACACTTTTTCATGGAAACAGTAACAACAGCCTCCCGGGTATGGGGGCGGGGGAGGGGCGGGCGTGTGGAACGAGCCAGAGGAGATTCTTCCAGATGAATGAACAAATGAATGGATGCTTAAAAAAAAAAAAAGATCCAAACCCCAAATTGTTTAAGGTGACTAATTAAGACCCCCTCTTAGAAAAGCTGTTGCTAGGTAAACAAAACTGTTTAAAACATGTTCATCATTAGTGTCCCCTGACAGAAGGATGAGGTGGCAGACTTGGTGACAGAAGGGAGAAGAAGAGCGGCATATGGCCCCCAGTTCTGTCCCCTGCTGACTGGCTGCCTCGCTGCAAGCCCCTTTTGCTCTGTATTCCGTGCACCCAGCAGACTGCTATGCCCCGACTTTCCCATCTGTACCCAGACTCGTGTCCCAACAGCGTGGCTGCCGCGCAGGTTTCAGCGGTGCGCGGTGGGGGTGGGGTAGGGGGGTGAAGGGGATGGGAGATGGGGTCGGGGTGGAGGGGTGGCAGGAGCAAGGGCTTACAGGGATCTGGGGAGGACGGGAAGGGAGATTAACAACCAATCATCACAATGCTATCCATAATGTATTGTCTCCACAGCATTACATGGTATATTTCCAGTGGGGATTAGCCCATCCATCACAGGCCTTTATTGGCCCCCTTTTTTGTTGTTGTCTAAAGCCCAAACACTGTCGTAAAATTCTAAACTGCTTAATTGCTGGGCTGTAAAAATTTGCATATCAGAGATATGTCATTCCATCATTAAATGGCACTAGGTATTTGTTACAAGGTCCCAGCAATCATGCCAGTGCACCCCTGAAGAAAGGTCATTTATTGGTATGATGCAAAATGTGCTGCTGAATTCAAATCAGCAGCAATTAGGGTACTGTTGGACTCAGTGTATTTTGATTTCCTCTGATTCAGAGCTCGGGGCATACTGACACCCTTCCCACATGATCAGAATATTTAAGCAACATTTTCTGCCAGTTTGGGCTCTGGACTACTGGTCCTTAGAAAGTTTTCACCTTCACCATCTGATATGTATTGGGTCAGTAAACTAATTTTTGCTTCCTAGATCTTGTCTGTGATCAGAATATTTAAACTGTATCACCTAGTTTACTTACAGTGTCAAATATCCTTCTCACTTTTAAAATGAAAGACAGGTGAAATGTCTGTAAAACTTGGGCAGGGGATAAACCAGGGTGCTCAGCAAGCACGCATGATTTCTGGGGTAGATAGAGATTCCATAATAGAGAAATGTGCCAGCAGTGGTGGTCCAGCTCCGCAGGGTCCACACTGGTCGGGGGAGGGTGCCAGCGGGTGGTGGCAACGGGAGGGTCAATGACACCCTGATCTTTCCCAGAGCCTTTGATCCCTCCAGGGCTCTCCCTGTGGGTGGAGGGGGATGATTTACAGAGCCCACTCGGCAGGGCTCCCTTTACTTAAAAGCAGCCACTCCTGATTTACCCGAGCCCGCATCCCTCCACCCCAGGTCAGAATAAGATCTAATGGGTAACTAATCCAATTGAAGTTACAACTGAGACCCTGAAACCATCAGGGCTTCAGCTGGAATTCAGCCAGGACACTCAAAACAAATGCTACATTTATTCCCAGCCTGGCAATTTTCTGAAACCCAATAATCCCACTGAATGTCTTAAGTCACCTGCATGGCAGATCAGCAGAAGCAGGGTCAGTGTGCAGGCAGCATGGGGTTGGGCTGAGGGTAGTCTCTGCCTTCATCTCCTGGGGAGGAAATCATCAAAAATAAACAGATGATAAATACTCACATGGTGCTTATGTCTTGATTATAGGTGATTTTTACTTTCTTCTTTATACTTTGTTGGTTTTTTCCCCCAAGATTTGTACAAGGTGCAGGCATTAATTCTACAATCAGGAAAAAAAAAGTTGTTTTTGTAAAAGCTGCAGAGGCATCAGTATCACATTTCTCACTGGGCTCAAGGTGGGTGTTAGTGTGGACTCAGAGAGCTTCCATAGCAGGCTCTTCTGGGGACTCTTCCAACTAGCAATGAACACAACTCATTTTAAGTTATGTTTTTTTTTTTAAGGAAACAGGCCTCTGTGAAACTTTGTATGAACTGTGAGGACAAAGGGTTTCACCAAGAATGAGTGGCAGGAGGAAGTGAGGACAGTTGGAGAAGACAATTAAAGAATACATGTAATGTCAATGGATGAATGGATCAAGAAAATGTGATATATATATACACACACACATATATATATATATATTCCATTATTATTATATATAATGGAATATTATTCAGACTTAAAAAAAAGAAATTCTGTAACTTGCTACAACATGGATGAAGCTGGAGGGCATTATACTAAGTGAAATAAACCAGACAGAGACAGACAAGTACTACATGATCTCACTTATATGTGGAATCTAAAAAATTAAAATTAAAAAAGGGGAACTCATAGAAACAGAGAGTAGAAACTAGTTGCCAGGGCTGGGAGTTGGGGGAAGTAGGGAGAGATTGGTAAACAGGTATAAATTTCAGTTTTAAGATGAATAAGGTCTGAGACCCAGTGGGTAACATGATGACTATAGTTGATAACACAGTATTGTATAATTGAAATTTGCTAAGAGAGTAGAGCTTAAATGTTCACACGCACACACAAAGGTAAATATATGAGGTGTTGGATGTCTTAATTAACTTGATGGGGATGGGGCTATACATATATGTTATCACATTGTGCACTTTAAATATCCTATAATTTAAATTGTCAATTATACCTCAATGAGGCTGAAAAAAAGAGAAAACTAGAATAAAAAAAATACACGTAATGGGGTATCTTGTCAAAGGCAGTAACAGGGATAATAATAATAATGACAAATAATAGCTATTACTTTATATAGTGCCAGGCACTAAGAAAGTTATGTGTATTAAGTCACTTAACCCTGGTAACAACCCTATGAAATAGGTACTATTTTTATTCCTATCTTACAGATGAAGAAGTTGGTACATAGAGAGATTAATTAACTTGCCTAAGCTTATACAACTAGGGGGTCTAACATGGCAAATCCTAATCTCTAGTCCAGACCTCTCTTCTAACCTATGTAACACTCAGCTTGTAGGGCAGCTCCACCTGGATATTCCAAGGACATTTCATATTCAGCATGTTCAAATTGAGACCACCATCTATCTCCCCGCCAGCACAATTCACATTTTGCTCCCCATTCAATAAATGACATTATTGATAGTTCTGTCACTTAGGCTACAAACTTCAGGGTCTTTCTTAGTTCTTCTTTCTTCTGCATCCATATGCCTGTCAATGGTGTCCTCTTAACATCTTTTCCAAGTCCCCTATGTCTGTCACACTCTGGCTGCCATAGATTGAACCTTCACCTCACAATCACTCAGATTATTTATTGTAAATGTCCCTTGTATTATTTTGCCCATTTCTAGTCTTGATTCCTTCCAACCCATTTACCACCCTGTTATCATAGTTTTCTAGATCATTCTTATGTCATACCCTTATCTAAATTCTGACGAACTTCCAAGCTTCTTACAATAAAATGAAGATTGTAAAACCTTCGGGTAACTACTTTAATCTGTTGCTCAAAACGTATTCATTTGAACTTTTGTTTTCATTTCTTTTTTTTTTTTCAGAAGATTTACTTGAAATTTAGGGATCTGTTGCCAGTCTACTGCATTCTGTAGTGGAGACATTAGCCCAGCATTCTGACAAGGACTGAAGCCAAGGATAGTGTCACCCTCTATGCAAAGTCCTTTGTACCATGTTCATCTCTGCCTCTGCAGTCACAAGTGTGACTCGAGGTGACTAGAGGACCAGTGCCTCTTGATATTTCCCTAATCAGCCTGCCACAGTGGCCTAAAACCCCAAAACCAAGACTCTACTCTGGAATTAGAAGCAGTCTCCAAAAAACTCTCCTGTCAAAATTAAAATGTTATTTGAGATGAATAACACATTGGCATTTCAGAACACCCTAAATGTGAATCCTTCAGCTCTGCCTTGCAAACAATTACTTAACATCTACCAAGTGCCTGGCACCGTGATAGGTGCCAACGATACAAAGATGTGGCCCCTGTGGCTCCTGTTCCCTAAAGTGAAGAAGCTCAAAGTCTACGAAAGAAGAATTTAACATGGATTAAGTAGTAAACAGGAGATTTGCACACGGTACAAGGAAAGGTGATTTCAGCCCAGACTTCTTCAAGAAATTTTCCCAAAGATTTCTCCTGTTCTAACGATGTATGAGTAATCCGATTAAACAGCTGAGAAGAGGTCCCTGCAGGAAGTGTAAAGGGGGTTTGGAGAATAAAGTTCAGCAGAATGTACTGTCTACAGAAGTCTGTGAAGGGCCTGGGGACTGAGAGAGAACACTAATAATTAGACTAATTATTGGAAGTGACAAATAATGTCACTTCTAATTGGAATGTGAAAAAAAATAAGAGTGCTAAGCTCCCATATTTGGATGAGAATCACCAAAGAGGACATGAAAAAATCATTGAAGCCAATTTCTCTGAATAGCATTAGTTGCTGGCATGACATCTGGTCCTTTCAGGCAGAGGGAATGACCAGTCGTCACTACCATCCATGCTGAGTATAGTCAGTTGGCTTGAAATAGTGAAAACTTACACTTTCATCTTGGAATCACAAGTCTTCTACAAGATTGTACTTACTATTCTCCTGATTATTTCCTGTCTTGGTGATGCCTTTGCAAATTTTGCACTTTGGCAGACTAGAAGAATTAATGCTTCTCCATCTTTATAACTGCCTTTATGCAAATTCTTAAACTTTTCTGTGAGATAGTGAAACTAAGGGAAGCTGGAGGCGAAGGTGAGAAAAGGCCCCTTCCAATTTCTCATGCTATGATCATTTGATGTCTGAATGGCCAGAGTGTAGAAGTTCTCTATCAGTCAGGGTTATTGGCTGCAAGCAACAGAAACTGATTCTGGCCATATTAAAGAGACAAGGAATTAATTGGCAGGATTAATTCCTTGGCTCGCCAAATCATGGGAGACTGGAGACAAACACAAGGCTCAGAAAGTGGGCAGGAATTGAGGCCTCTCTGGGGAGAGAGCAGAAAACATGTCATCTGCCTCTTAGTGGAAATACTCAGTCTCGTCAGGACACCAGCAGCTTTCCTGTTGCTGAACAATTCCTCTGAAGCCTCTGCACACAGTTCTCTGAAGGGATCCCAACGATTCCTTCCATCTTTGCAGATTCCTCTGGATTTAGATTCCCCAGTGGATGAAGTCAAGTCACAGGCCCATTTGCTGAGTACTTGGGACATGGTGAGGGAGACCTTCCCTCTTCCTTTCCACTTCCATAATGAGGGACAAGATGCAGTATCTCTCCGGATTATGAGGATTATGAGGATTCCTCCCAAAGAGCAAGGGCTTAGGGCTGCTTGCTAGAAACACACCCTTGGGAAACGTCCTTGACAAAGAGCTGTCAAGGCCGTGCAGGGATGCTCAGAATTCAGGGCAGTGTGCTTTTCCAGCAACAGCTTCATAAATGGTTCTGATGCAAAGTCAAGTGGAGGAATTCTCCAGGAGTTTTGCTTGTACATCCATGGACACAGGCGTCTGGGAACAGGGCAGTTGGAGTAGCTGCCTTCACAGTGACTAAACATCACTTCCCATTCAATAGGAGCTTGGTTAGTAGGTCAAGTTCCCAGCCCCAGCCTCGTCTCACTAGGAAGAGATCTTTTCAAGGAGGCTCATCAGATTCAAGGACTCTGGTGAGGTCACACCATCTGCCCCAGCGGCCATGCTCCAATACACCTGTACAGCTGGAGGGTCTGTAGACCATGTTCCAGCAGAGATCCTAATACATACATATTTTTCAGAATGAGGATCACAAAGTATTTAATTTTATATTCTGCTATTTTTACTAAACATTAGGTTGCCTCCAGATAATTGACTATTTTAAAAAAACATGACGTTTATTAGCCATGTAAGAAGCATCCCAGCATTACAGTGCAGGTGAGATAATTCAGCACACTGTCACTGAGGCGGCAGGGTGTCGTGGAAGGAACATGGGTCATGGACCTGGAAAAGCTGAGGACTGATTCCTGGCTCCCATTTATGAGCTGTGTGACTTTAGGTAAGGCATGTATTTTCTCGAGGTCTCAAAATTCTTATCTTTAAAGTAGAAAAAAATAATGGCTTCCATATTGTAAAGTTGTAGTAAAGATTAAATGAGATAATGCATGTAAAGTGTTTTGCATGGGCTTGGCGCAAAGTTAGTGGCTCCCTAACTATTGGTTATTATTAATAATTGCAATACTGATGCTGGGCAGGAGTGTTACTTCATTTCTCTTATGTGTGTAAGTTACAAAAAAGACTTGTGTTTGAGTCTGAAGTGGACCTAAAGTCTGAACAAAATTTAAAGTGACTTTCTGAGCCACATTTTGCATTCCACCATAAGTCATAAATGGACTTGGTGTATAAACCCAGCCAAATACCTCAGCCTAGCTATATAAGAAAATTATCAGGGCTCGAATAAATCAGAAATTTTTTGACATCTCCATGACGGCAGAGTTAGAAGTGACTAAACTTTTATTTAACTACGTGATAAATCATTGAATTCTGCAGATATCTGAGGCATAAATTTTGGTCACAGACAAGATGCCTATTTTAGGGACTTTATTTATTCATTCATTCATATTTTGGCAAAATTCTATGTATTAGACCATGAGTTGGCAACCTTTTTCTGTACAGGGCCAGATCATGAATATTTTAGGCTTTGTGGACCCAGTTACAACCATTCAACTGTGTATAAAACAGTCAATAGACAAGAGTAAATGAATGAGCGTGGCTGTGTTCCCACTGAACTTTATTTATAAAAAACAGGCAAATTTAGCCCATTTGCCAACTTCTGTACTAAATACAAAGCCCTTGACTTTGTGGAATGTATAGCCCTTAGAGGAGGTAGGTATCCTGTGAACCAGGGGTTATGTCAGAAGTATGTATAGCATAGAAGAGGAACCTCAACAGACCACTCTGTAAAATGGGAAGATTGATGTTGGCTGGCAGAGATCTCTGAAGCTTGCAATTAATCTTCTTGGGTGGAGGGATTCAATCGCTCACCATCAATCAAAAGAAGGAGAATTGTTTTACCTTATGGCCATAGTGTTAGACCTGAAGTATGCTAGACTGAAAAATTTGCTTTATTTTAAATACAATAATGCTTGACCGTGTTTCTGGAATGTTGGTATCTCTTCAGGAGATTTGTATCACAATCTATATTCATTATGCTGTCATTATCTCAATAATTTCTTTTCATGTGTAAGCATTTTTTTAACCAAAACGATTGCTTATTAAATTAAGATGAAATGGCAATTAATCTCGAGCGTTATCAAAGACAGGAACATGCAAATGTCTGAATCTCTGTTTATAAACATCAACGGCCTGTTAATGTACTAATATTTAGGAAGGCAACGTGATAAAAGGCTTCCCTGCCTCTGTTAGCTCATTTGGTATTAACATATTCCTGTCACCAGTTAGGCAATTAACAGGGACTAAAGAATACTAATTGTAGCCTTCTCTGCCAGTGTGCTGGGTCAACTTTATTCCTGGGAGCTCGCCTACTGAATCTGCAATAATTATAAGTGGTAGAAGTGAGGAATTTTCTTTGAAAAACAAACCTTGTGATATTGCAATAGAGACTGAAATTTCCTTGTTGGAAAATAAGCACTTTGGTGAGACGGAGGGACAGGTGAACAAAATTTTTGGAAAAAGCAGTGCCAAGAATGCAAGAGGGCTCTTAGGTAGGGTCAAATTCTTCAGAGATGATGATTCTAGAGAAAACAGCTGGAACACAGCTCACCATTATATGAATTTATATGTAAGACGCTGCCCCCCAATCATGTAGGGCAAACTTCCTAGGAGTTGGGGTTAAATCACATGCTAGTCTTTGCCCTTTACATCCATGTTCAGAAAGGTCTTCTACACCTTCTTTGCTTATTTTATTGTTTGCCCCATTCCAGTGAGTGCATATTTTTGAAAATAAAGTCACTTTTACCAAAAACAAACTAGAGTGGAGCCCATTACGTAAAACATGGGAGAACAGAGATGTGGAAGTTCCTGAGATCTTCGGTGCAGACAAGAGAAAGAACTTACAGCAAGTCAAGTGTCAGGAAGAGAGAGTAGCTGGGCCATGATAACAGCGCCAAGGTGCAGATAAAGTTCTGTAACTGTCCTATTAACATATCAGATTTGATTTGACTCCATTATATTTCATCAAATAGTTTAGAAAGCCCCCAGCATAAAACATCATCATAATTGTAATCATATATTTGGAGATTTAACGTGCGCACCATAATGTACCATTAGTTACACAAATAACTAATAATTTGCTAATGACAATATTATGTTAAGTCAGTTTAGGGGCAATTAAAGTGAGTGATATTTACATATGCCTAATGAATCACAGTCGATGGCAGATTAAGAGATTCTAATGAATATTCATCCAGACATTCGCAACCAGCTTCACAGTTTATAAACTGAATTATGGTTGATTTGCCCTTTTAAAAATGAATATGTGAGTATCTTCTGCATGGTGAGAATGAACAATTGGGCCTGACTGTAAAATTTTTTTAAAGCAATGTACTGGTCACAACACAAAACATTTTTATGCACTCTCATACCCTCGGCTTCACTGTTCTTTTTTATATCGCAGATCAGTGTTGATGAACTATCTCCATTTTCATTCTAATCCATGACATGAAATATAGAAATTGTTTACTATAAGATTAAATGGAATTCAAGTTTTATGCAGCCCCACTGAGGAAATAATTACAGGTAGTTTTGGCCATTGAAATAGTGAATACAAATTCTTTTTCATGCTCTAGCCATCCAGATGCAACTCAGAAGGCTGCTTTTGTAGCTAGACATTGTCATGATAAAATTGGGGTAGATTTACTATCCTTTCAACTTGGTCATTTTAAAAAATAATAAAACAAACAAACAAAACCACTTTGCTTTGGCCTTGTTAATACAGGTTAAGACCAAACAGGGTTATGGTTTGAACATTGACTTTCTCCTAAAAACAATAACCCTTTCTGCCTTTACTAGCTGTTCCTCATCAATGTTGTGAGCCTTATCCCTGTTTTGCAAAGATGAAGGCCAAACTCTCTGTCTTCCTCAGATCCCACAATAGGTCCCTGAGAGACCAGATATCTGCAGCTCCCATTTCTGTTGTACCTTAAATTAGACAAGGTTGTGTCAGCTGTTTCAGATTATAAAGGTTTTAATTATCGCTGGCATTTTTTTTTTTCTACATAGGGAGTTAGAGGCTGGCACCAGAGCATCTTAGTCCATGGGAGGATAGTAACAAGTACGTGCCTGATGCCTGGCCCACATTAGATGTCAAACTCTTACTAATAAAACAAGAAAGAGAAACCTCCAGAAGCAAACAAGTGCTTTATAAAGGCACGGGGGTAAACTTGGAAGCTGAGACTTCAGCTCGGATATCTTCACATGAACTCGAATCACTTCATTGCATATTATTAAAGCTTTAAAGGCGAACTATTTTGGTGCTTGTCAGAATTAACGACTCACTCTTTTTCAAAAATAACGCCAACAGACTGATTGCTGTAGGGCTGGGGAGGGATTTCATTCTCATTCTCTTTCTCTCCGCATTTCCTCTCCCCAAGGTGTTCATTTTTTTTTAGGTGAGGTTTGGCACTTTCAAAAGTCTTATAAGTATTTCCTCAGTCTTCCGAGTCTTTATCTGTAAGTTTTACATGTATTTTTATAGGGAAAAGCATCAATGTAACATTTATATTTTTAGACTTTTTTGTATGAAGAGGAAGGAATTGATGTCTTATAAACAGCCTGGTGTCCCACTGGGCAGAGTACAAGGCACCTAGGAGATGAGATGAGTGAGATTAACCCAGAAGGCCCCCCCACCAACGTCTATCACTGACTTCCACTTAGATCCACAGGGCTTAGATGGTGGCTATTTCAACCAAATTAAACATTGATTAACCCGAGGGAGTAACACACTGGCGAGCTAACATGTTACTATGGACTGGTATATCCACTTGAAAGAGTCTCATCCTTCATTGGTCACAGGGCAGGGTTGGTGGGAATGGCACGGAGGACTGGTATGTAGACTGGGAGAGATCAGGAACCAAGCTTGCTATTCTGGGCACCCCAGGTGAACCCTCCAAGCTGCTGAAGGTGCCCCAGGAGCCTGCGGGCTTGGTGGGGAGACTGAGCAGGACAGGAGCCAGTCCCCCTTCCACTCCTGCCAGCATCACTGCACCACCTTCTCTTCTACTTGTCAGGGTTCCATCGAGGTTTCATTTTGGAAACTAGCACTGCTTAAAGGTGAGTGAAAAAGGCAAACGATACCAATAACAAAAGTGACAGAAGTGTGAAAATTCCTTGGGTAAAAGAACACCAAGAAAAGAAAAATGGAACTTAAGGAAAACTTCCAGGCTATTCTTCCAGGTAGAATACCTGGAAGAAGGGTCCAATGGTAGGTGTAAATGAAATGTCCTTACTTTCTTCTCAGTGACTCTGTGATGACAATGAAGTCTCTAGTCATCCTGAAAAAAATGGAGTCTTCCTCCCCAGTTTTCCCCTAATGTTCTCCTTCAGGGAAGGACATGGACCTTTCGTGGTGATTCTCATCAATCCTATACACACACACATACACACACATACACACTCAGTCAGAGTCAAACACAGTTTTCTAGCTTTAAGTCATTCCTCCTCTTTGTCACACCCTTCCTTCTTACTCTTCATTAAGCTACTGGATGCTGTGGGCTAAAATGTCAAATCTTACCTCAGGATTTGAGAAGCAGGTTGTTCACATCAACTTCCTTGACAAGTTTTGTTTTTATCTGATACCATTTTCATGCAGCATAGCAAGGCTGTATTTAATGAGCTCTACTTGGCTGCCTGATGATGTAAATGCTCCTGACAGCCTTATTCTAAGATGAGAGGATGGTAAAGGCACATTAAGGAATGAACTCAAAATGAGTTCACATGAGCACATCTGGGACACATTCGTGAATCTGGGCAGCACTCTGCACACAGTCACAGAGGCACTGGCATTTTAAAGAGGCATATATAGATAAGCTTTTTCTGTGTCCTTGAAAAATTTGGCTATTTGAATTTCAGTAAAACCACAGACTGTGCTCAGTGGGATGGTCTTTGGCTCTGCATTCTTTAAGGATAGGATTTCTTCACAAATTATTGTATAAGTCTTGCATATTAGACTCAGTTGATCTACTGCTGTATTTGGGTATTTTCACACTTAGTAGCTTGAAAGGACTTAGTTATTTTACAGATGAGGAAAACAAGTCAGAGGAAAGTTGAGTTTTTCAAAATCACCCAGCAATTCAGTCGAGTTTCAGCTCTTGCCTCATAGACAGGATAAGGTCTTACACTTATTCAGAAATTCTGCACAAATACATATAAGATACCCATGGCTTTGGGGTATGGTCACCAAGTGGCCAAACAGAGCCCATACCTTCTCCAAAAAGCTTTATGGGGACTCTGTGGAACACCCGGATTCCTCTCACCATCTGGCCCAGCCTCCCTGCACGGCCTGGGCTGCTGCAGACATAGGCTGATGGAATATGTCCCCTAGGAGCACATGTGCCACATTATGAGCTGACACACTCAGTATAAACCTAGATAAAGGGTAACTGGAGCCTCTCGTTCCTAACAGACCCGAGGTCAAGGTGAGTGGGTTTCCAGGCTACACAGTTCTTTTAGGCTGGGGGTAGTATGGAAAATATTGAAATGGCCTTCATTTATCCTGCCTATGCAAATGAAGTTCCCAGAAATAAACAGTGATCATTTCATTCTCTTATTCGAAAACTTAGTGATTGTAAAGGTGTCAGTTCTCCCCAAATCAATCTACAAATTTAAAGGAATTCCAATCAAATTCCCAGCTGAATTTTTTTGAAGATCTAAACAAGTTAACACTCAAATTGATAGGAAAGACACAGAAACAAGAATAGCTCCAACCATTTTGAAAACAGAAGAAGAAACCTGGAGGAATCACACTGCCCCACCTTAAGACTTGCTATCAAGCCACAGTAAACAACACATTGTGTATTGGCAAAAGGACAGTTATGTAGATTAATGGAACAGAATAGTGAATTTAGAAATAGATCTACCACATAAATATGACCAATTGACTTTTGACAAAGATACAAAGGAAATTCAAGGAAGACTAATATTTCAACAAATGGTGTTGGAATAGCTGGTCACCCACAGGCAAAAACAACAGCAAAACAACAACAAAAAATCCTCTACTCCTCACAGTTTAAACAATTAACTAAAAGTGGATCACAGGCTTAAATGTAAAGTGTAAAACTATAAAACGACCAGAAAAAAATATAGGTAACAATCTTCGTGACCTGGGCTTAGAGAAGGAGTTTGATAGGATTCAGGACATGCCATCCCCCAAAATATGGCGCCTTAGTATATTGAATGGTTTAATCTGAGGGAATTTGAGAAAAAGCAGGTGCAGGAAGGACTCTCTGACTTCCTCCTTCGCCCTTGAGGTAGATCTTAAGAACTTCATGTGGAACTTCTTACTCCTGGAAGAAGGGAGCATTCTTGTCTCTGAAGACAGAGGGACACCAAGGGGAATCTAAAAAAACTTACTAGGTTTCTCCCAGTTTACTCCCCTTGGCTCATATCCTTTTGTATCATTACATTTTCCCATGATTTTCACTCTTCATCAAAGTATACAGATGCTCAGGTTTAACTGTTTCTTCAGGTCTTCATTTCCCTGTGAAGGCTCCCGTGTTACATAAAAGTTATATTCAATACATTTGAATACTTTTTTCTCATTTACCTGTCTTCTGTCACTTCCATTTACAGGGCTTCAGCAGAGAACCTAGAAATGTAGTAGGAAAAATGATTCTCTTCTCCTCTACAAGTTCTTAAGCACGACACTGGAAACAGACTCCATAAAATTAAAAACTGATAAATTGAACTTGATCAAAATTTAAAATTTTGGCTTTGTGAAAGACACAGAGAAGTAACAAACTGGGAGAAAATATTTGCCAGTCATATATCTAACAAACGATTTGTAACCAGACTGTGTAAAAAATGTTCAAAATTCAACAGTAAGAAATCAAACAACGAGCTAAAAAAAGAAAAAAAAGAAAGAAAAACCAAAATATTTAAAGAGACACTTCACCAAAGAGGATGTACAGAAGCAAATAATCACATGAAAAAAATTCAACTTCAATTGCCAGTGGTAAATGCAAATTAAAATCACAATATGTAACATAGCTATTTTACGGCTGAAATAAAAAAGCACTAGTAATACCAAATACTGGCCAGGATGCAGAGCAACTGGAATCACCACACACTTCTGGTGGAAATGCAAAATGCAAATCAGTTTGGCAGTTTCTTATAAAGTTAAACATACACTTACCATATGACCTAGAAATATCACTCCTGGGTATTTATCCAAAAGAAATGAAAACTTATGTTTAAACAAAAACCTGTACATAAACGTTTATAGCAGATCTATCCAGTAATTATCAAAAACTGGAAACAAACCAAACATCCTAATTTAACAGGTGAGTACAATGGAAGACCACTCAGCAAGGAACAAACTATTCATACACAGAACAACTTGGAAGAATCACAAAAGCATTAAGCCAGGTGAGAGAAGCCAATCTCAAAAGGTTACAAAGAGTATGATCCCATTTATAGGTCATTCTCAAAAGGGCAATCGAGAATGAGGGAGAACACACCAGTGGTTGCCAGAGGTTAGGGATGGGAGAAAGCGTGACCTCAAAGGGAGAGCCCAGGGGAGATTTTTGGAGTGATGACGTTTTGGAGTGATGACGTCTCACGTCCTTACGGAGGTGGTAGGTAAAAGGTCTATATATGTGTTAAAATTCATAGAACTGTACACACATAAAATAGTCTATTTTATTGTATGTTAATTTAAAAAATAAAATGAAAACCTTTAGTGGAGTTCTATCTCTTACTCTATCAAATCTAAACTCTCTTGTCTACTGTGAGTGCCGCCCCCCCCACACATAAACTGTTTCCCCTCTTTGTCAGGTTTCGAGGTACATTTTTGAGCTGTCCCATGAGCAAGCTCAGCTGAGGTCCCCATGTCACTCATCTTCCATCCTTTTATGAACAAACATTATTGATCTTCTATAAAGGGCCAACCACAGTGCTAGCTTTGGGGATGCAGGAGCTTCTTGGCTGTGATCGTCTCTCTTCTCCTCTTCACTCCTCTCTTCCCCTTCTCTTCTTTTTATTCAAATCAAGTCCTGCCCCCTTTGCCAGGCCTGTTCCAGCCATTCCTGCAGCCACCAGACACTGCCTTCTCTCATCCCTCACATCTTCTGTCATCTACATCCGGAAACTAACACTGCACCAAGGTTGGTACTAGGTTTTGTTGCATTCTTCCAGTTAGATTTTCAGTTCACTGAAAATAGGAACTTTTTGTTTATTTGCTTTTTTTCAGTTAGACCTCAAATGATCCAAACAGCTCTTAACATAGAATAAAGTGCCCTATAAATATGATTGGAAACATGCATTGTCATTGAAGTGAATGAATAAATGTTAATACAAGGAAAATATGAACATAGTTCTGAATTAGAAGGAAGTCTAAGTTTCCCTTATTTTCACCTCCTCTTCCATTGCTTCTCTTGACATTGTTATAAACTCTGTCTTTCCCGATTCTTCTCAGCAAGAACTATGTTGCTTTATTCAGTCTCACTACACACCCTCAAACTTTTTGCTGACCTTTTTTCTTCAGGAACCTGAACATTTTCTCCCTTTTATTCTCTGACTTTCAGATTACTTAGATTCTTAATTCGACCACTTCGCCAAGACTTTCTTAGTACTAGATAGTTTATAGCTTGCAAAGGCCTCCCACCCCTTTGTGATTTTTTTTTTGCATTTTTAAATCATAATATGTTATTTTCACTTTTCAGATACTTATGGACTGATGGTAAGAATATCTAATCTTGGTGTGTAGAGCATTATTATCTGTTCTCTCCTTATTTAGATCATGTGCTGGCATGCAAGCCTTCTGGGTTCCTCCCTCCACTGCTGTCCTGGAGTTCCTGCTTCTCCCTCCTCTTTGCCTTTTCTCCCTGGCCTCCTGGGAACCACGGTTGCTGTGATCCCGCAGTGAACATACTACCATGATGGAAGGGAAATGCTGCTTCTTAGAGCAGTTTGAAAAGCACCAGGAACTTGGATTTTGCTTATTCTTGATACTATTTTTACTTTGGTCTCAAAAAGTCACCCCAGGCCTCCTTTATATAAAATGATCCCAGATTAAGTGGCATCCTTATGGTGGAGCATGGCCTCTCCTGTTCTACAGAAAGAGTCTGACCAAATACAAGAGGTAGATAAAGGAGGTTGTAACAGAGAGGGGAGGCAACAGAGGAATGGGAAAGCAGAGCCCCTCAAAAGAAGTCCAAGCCTGCACTTCCCCCCAGCCCACGACAACTGTCCCTTCTTTCCAACAAGGCCATTTCCAGCCAGTGCCTGTCCTCTGAGAAGTGACTTATCTATCTACATGTTCATCACAAGAAGCTGCTTCTGCGATGTTAGCAGCAAAATCAGCAGAACAGTTCCACAGCTCAAAATAAATCAGAATCTTCTCACTTCCTAACTTCCACCTCAGAACAAAAAAAGTGAAAATTCAAAAATCCTACAATGCAGCCATGTATGCACTGCCTGTGGGTGAAACCCACATTTGACAGCCCATTGGCACTGAATGAAAGCATCCACAATTCACTAACAGAGCAGTGTGCTTACTGGTGAATCAAGCAACAGAACAAGGAAGGACATTTTATTAGAGATGGCATACTAGAGCCAGAGAGAAAAGATGAACTGTCATGCCCCCAAGTAGCTCTGTATGGCTGAGTTTTGAATGGTTTTGTTCCTTAGATTTGTTTACCTTTATTAACTAAATTTTCTACAGCTACGTAGAAAATGGCATTTATTTTTAATAAGAAATAACCTGTGTTGAACTCAGTCACAATACAGGTCTGCATTGTGTATCTTCTTAACAGAACATATGACTTTTAAAATCAAATGCTATCAAATCAAACAGTTTTAAACAAGGAGTTTAGAGCAGTATTAGAAAGAGGCAGGACTTTTGTAAGATAAGTTGATCCATCATTGATTCCAGGGGGAACAAGCAGCTGCCTGACCGCCAAGAGGAATCATCAGGATGAGGGTGAGAAAAGAAAAAAAAGGCATTCCAATTAAGAAAAGGAATTCTACCTATTTTCATTCTTTCGGTCAATGAACATTCTCAAGTGTGTATTATTTCGTAAGGACATAAGGTCAAATAAGGTATGACTCTATCCTCAAGGAATTTACAGTCTGCAAAGGAGATCGAATAGGTCTTATAACTTTTGCTTAAGTTGATAGAACAGGTACAGGTGGAAATTCACACCCTTTTCACTTCATGCAGAGAACAAAGATAAGTTTAAAGATTAAAAACAATTTAAATCAAAAATACACAAACATTCTCAAAAACAAGAGACCACCTCTGTGATCCAGAAATAGAAGAGTGAGGGGTGGTGAAGGCTCCAGTCTTCTTGATGCTAGAAGAGAAAACTGGCACAGCTGCTGGGAGTTCCCGGGTGCAGAAGAATAGACTCGTGTCTCCTCTGGGCCGTGGAAGTGACCTGGCTGTGTGACACGGAGGATCAGGACACGATGCCCTTATAGGGAAAAGGGCTTAGAAACAGCTGTGGCCCAGGGTTGTCACCAATAACCAGCAGCTGCCTGGGGTGGCAGGAGAGAGAAGCTGGGGTCCCCTAGACAGAGCCTGTGCCTGGTGGCACCTGCCAGCCGAGAGGCATTACTTCCACGGACAAGACACCCAAACTGCCCCCACAGAGATTCGTTCCAAATGAGGACCTAGGCCACATGGGGGCAACCACAATTTCCTAGGCAAGGAGAGGTGAGCAAGAGAAGTGGGGTCAAAAACACCAGCAAAAGGAAATTTCCACTCAAGATGACATGGCAATTAAAATTTTAAAAACACAGAAAAGCAACTCATGTCATAAATAATAGTCAAAATACTCAACAAATCAGAGAATTCAACCCAGAAAGACTAGAAACAATATAGCCATCTGAAAAATGTTTTAAAATTCCCAGTGAGCTAAAGGGAAAAATAAACTTGTAAAATAATAATTTCTAGAAAGAGTTTATGAAACAAAAGTAAGTGGATAGGAAAAAGAACCAGGAGAAAGTCTTAGGAATAAAAATTATCACCACTATAACTAGAAAAAATAAAAACAACTCCAGGTGAACAAAGATAATTAATAATTGGAAGTCATGCTGGGGCATTCGCTCAGAACATGGAGCCAATGAGAAAACGAGATAGAAAAGACTAGATTTAAGCTTCAGTGTAAATGTAACATAAGAGTTCCAAAGTAGAGAATTGAGGACACGATAGATAATTAGTGTAGGTGAGAATTACCCAGAATTGCAAAATAAATCCTCAGATTGAAAGCACACATGAACAAATCCCTGCTTGCTAATACAGCAATTTGTATATACAAATCCTTTATTATAAAATAGGGATTTGTTCACGTTAACGCATGCCCAACTGTAGTCCCAAATGAAAAGCAGAAGGAAATAACTCAGCATTTGCTCTAGCTCTCACTCTCCCTCTCACACTCACGCAAACACACACCTCTGGGTGACATGGTGCACGCCTCCTCCTCCTGCCCCATCTCCCTCAGCAGCAGGAATACTACGCAGCAGAAAGACACCGACGCCTGAGCTAGGGATGGCCAACGTTAGGTGCGCCTCTGGTTGCACCATCCTTATTGGTATGTAAAGTACATTATTTCATTGATGTTGTAACACAGGTTGGCAAGGACAGTCTTCCCAACTCAATTCCCTTTCTCTCCACCTACCCTAGTTCACATTTCAATTCTCAGTTACCAAAGAAAAATGTCAGAAAGGGATCAGGTACCTTTGGTTAGCTACAAAATAGACACCTGCAGCCACAAGGGGACCCCTTTTCCTGCACCCGCCTGCAGCCCACATGCTTTGGGTTGATATTTATACCAACCATCCCTTCATTTCATCAAGCAGCAACATTTAAATCTCTTGTTCTGCACTTTACTGGCTGAAGGTTGTAAATGTTTTATGAGCCGCTGAGCTGGCAGCATTACTATTTTATTAGAAGTGAATATCTTTTCTTCATAGCTGGGTTACTAGTGAAGTTGTCTTTTCTCTTAAAAATGTTAATTTTGTGCTGTTATGAAATGGAAACTGATAAGATGTTCTCTAAGTAACTGTTCAAAAATGGTTTGGCCCATTTCACAGCCAGCCCAGATAGCACCAGGACTTTGATTTTTTTTTTCTTTTTTGGATTGACCTATAAATTATTTAGGGAGGGAAAGGGGTTTTTTGATTCTCTAACAACTTGATTCAATAAAGTCCCTCTGGATTCAGTCTGGGATTTCTGAGCTGTGTTAGATTACCTCTGGCAACAATCCAAAGAATTAGTTATGAATTTCCACAGGTGCCCGTCAGAATGAAGCCAGCAAGACAGTTACCTAGGTGATCCTGGACAAGCCATGGAACAGTTCTGAACATTATTTTCTCATCTGCTTTGTCTCCAACATTTCTTACTCTGCTTTCCTCCCAAAAGGAGAACAAAGTAAGTTGGAGAAATAGAATGGAGAGAAATTACCTCTTCTAGAAAGCTGGACTGGCTTCTTCTCCTCCATGGTGAAAAAAGGATGCTACAAAGAGAAATCATGCTCTCACCAACTAGGAATGGCAAGGATTACCACCAACTTCCCAAAAGGAGCCACTCCAAGCATGTTCTTTTACTCTCCCACATCTGTTTGTACTGCCTCCTGGACTATGCTGTTTGTCTCTCCATCTTTACTTTAAAAGCATCTCATCTTCAAAACCAAGTTCACTTGTCACCTCCAATCAGCAGCCTTTCTAGACTAAAATGCTTTTCCCTCGTGCGTACATCAAGTGAGAATTACTCCTTCATTGCCATTCTCATTTTAAGTCTTAATTTGTTTGTCCATTCATCTATTTACTCAACAACTATCCACTAAATAAAAATTTGCTACAGGCCATGGCTCTGGAAAGAAAAAGGTAAAGTACATTCTATATACCCTTAGGCTCACAGATCTTGATTTTCACATTATGAGTTCTCAAGAAAGATTTGTTGAGGATGAGACCTTACTGAAGTCATTTTTATACCTCAGTGCTTAGCATTGTCTGGCACACGGTAATTGTTCAAAAGACCAAGTTCTCAAATTGATTTGAAATGAAGAAGCTAAGGAGTAAGATCCTCATTCTAAAGATTATACTCAATGGGTGACATATTGAGAGGCCTCCGAAGATTTAGGTCAAAAAGATTCTTCCTGTGATAGGGATTCGTCTAATCTTTAAATCAAATCACATTACTTTAGTTTATTCATTCAGGAAATACTTATTGAGAGTTTACCATCTATCATGTTCTGTGTCAGACATTGAAGCAAAGATAAATAAGCAATATATATATATGTATGTGTATATATGTGCATTTATATACATCCATACATACATATATAGTTATGTCAAGTATTAATGTAATTATTACATGGAACACCTATAACTTGTCCCTCAGCACTGGAGCTACAACAAGTCTATTCTGTTAAAAGTGAAGAGTTCAGTAATCAGTCTCTCCCATTAGACAAAAGCTCCATAAAAGACTGGATCTTCCTTGATATCACCATCCCTAGCATACTGTTGGGAACAGTAGATGTTCAGAAACAATGTGATGAATGAATGAAGTACCACCATTATGTAACCATGTTGAAGTCTAGTGAAGATATTTGCTTCCGTCCAGAAAAGAGAACCCAGTTTCATTACAGTGAAATGAACATATTAAAGTAGAATTCGTTTTGGATCTGGCAGATTTAAAGCAGGTTTGGATTTGTTTTTACATTTATGAATATCTCAGGATTTCATGATTATTTATACAGTCTTACACTAGATATGGCCTTGGAATTAGGGGAGTTTAAGAAATCGGTGGCAGGTTCTCTTCCATAAGAAAAAAGCAAATTGACTCTTTGTATAGAAAAGCATCATTCTGAGATAGCACATGCTGTAGAGTTCACTTGGCCCTGCCACTGTATTATACATGTCACTATTGAATTAGGACAACTTAAAAAGCCTTATTACCAAGAGACACAGCTAGAATACTTGATATAATAAGACTGAGCCCACTAAAGCAAAGGGAGTCAATTGCTTAACTAGGCAACTAATTCTGAAAATTTCCTTCCAACACAGTAAAAGTTGGCCTAAGACGGCATAGCCAGAAAGTCTGATGTTGCCTCTCCTGCGACTATTAAAGTAAGACTAGGTCTCAAATATTATAAAGGGTTTCTCTGAAAGACAGAAAATATTATATCAAAAGAAAATGACTGTCTATACAGGAGTAGAGTACGCTTAAAATACAACTTCATTTCAATTCTGAAATGATTTGTTTGAGGACAGCACTTCCAAGTCTTGTTGTTTTTTGTTTGTTTGTTTGTTTGTTTTTGCAGAACAGCGTTCAAAATCCCAGCAGGACTGAGCTCATGTGCATGAAAGTACTTTGCAAATTCCAAAGTACTCTGTAAGGTACCATTTCTATTCTGCTCTGAGATTCTGCTGTCTTTTCCTGTGATTCATCAGAGAAACTTCCTACTTGAGTACCTCTAGTATTTCAGAGCTAGATAAAATATGACTATTAAAGCAGAATCATTAGAAATGTGTCCAGACCAAAAGGGCATCTTCTGAAGGAGAGAAAACACACATGTCTCTCTCTTGGAGTGTTGGAGGTAAGGGCTATCTTTGAGTCTCCTGTTATAAGAAGGCCATTCCTGGCCCCTTTGGTGTGGACCTTCGGATGCTGTAATGCCTCTAATGCTACATTATTTAAAAAGGAAAAAAAATCTAACTATACAGCAGATGGGCAAGTACCCATAACGGACCTGCACTGTCAATGCACCTTCCACAGCCTGGTCTTACTTGCTCCTGTGGTGATTCCTGGGCTCACGGTGGTCGGTGATGCACTTAGGCAGGATGTGGAAGGTTGTAAGGGGCAGCACTAAGGCTCCAGTCTCCAGTCTCCACTCTCGTGTCTGCTTGTGAAAGGCAATGACAGATGTCTTAAAAATCCTAGGACCTAGAGAGCTCACCCTTTATTAGGATGCTATTGTAGTGAGCTCCACATAACTGTCCTAGCAGATTGTTCAATTATTACTAAAGTGCATTGTAGAAAGTAGTGCTCAAGAAATATTTGCTGATTATTGTTTGCTCCATAAAGCTATCTATTAAGAGAGACAAAAATGAAGAAATAATATGCCCTAAACAAGGTAAAGATAGTAAGTAGATATGGTGCTTTCTCTTTCTAGTTTCTGAGGTATGTCTACAGCTCCTTCTCTCCGTAGGAGTCAGATAGTTGCCAGAGGGAAAGCAAAAGCAAAAGCCGAAACCCCTGTAGATCTTTCACACTGAGGGGGTTTGACACAGGGAACTGGTTACACTGGGAGAGATGAGGAGCCAAAGGGAGCCCAGGGAAGCAACCCAGAGCTTAGCAATAGCAGCAAACTGCATCTACTCTTGAGGAAGTGGTGTTGTAGGAAGCGATGAGCCAGGGCTGTTGGACAGGAGTTAGGACAATTGTGAGGAGGACCTGTCAGGAGCCGGAATCACTGGGGGAAGGGCTGTGCAGAAGGAACTGGAGCCACAGAGCAGCAGGCTTCAGCTGGAGATGATTTAGGAAGCCCCTGGTTTCTTCCAGTGCCTTTCGATCTTCCATTCTTTCACCAGTGACTCTCATTGGCTAAGCAGCCTGGGAGCGAGTGGCCAGGGAGTCTGGGAAATGTAGTCCCCTCTGACACCGGGCAGAGAGTCTGCAGGGAAGGGCAGGAATGGAGCTGAGGGTAAATCTGCAACTGACCACCTTGCATTCCAAGAACAGGGGACTTTTTCCCTAATCGTAAAAGGAGTTTTGTCCCCATAGAATTTAAATTAATTTAAATGACCTTATAGACTATGTATCTTTGTGTCTTTTATTTTCCCCTCATGTTTAATTAGTGATCCGAGAACAGGTTTCCTGATTAAGATGAAATAATTAACCAGAATCTGGTTATAAAGGACAGTGAGCTCAAACATCATCTAGCAAAGTGGAGAAAAAATAATAACAATAACTGGATTCTGCCTCTATTAGGAGTGTCCATCCAGGGGTAACTTAGAAATTCTTTCAGAAGCGTATTCTTTAACCAAAGTCACCACTTACTCTGACTTCACAACCTTTAAGGAAATGAAGCTTTGGTTTCTCATCTGCCACAGGGCTGCACTCTCACTCCTCCTTCCTGCCCTGTATGCCCTTGGCATTCCTTTCCAGAGACTGAGCTCTGAGAGTGGATGGGAAAAGCTGACCAAACACCTGATCATTCATTCAAAAGTAAGTTTTGAACTGAAGTAATATATTCCCATTTTTGTGATGGCCAGTCTTTCGCCTGTTCAGAAAATCCTTCCTAACTGATGGATCTATAGTTCAAACTTGAATCCAGAGCAGAGGCTAAGAGGTGGAGGAGAGAAGAGAAAGAAACATAATTTTATTTCCCTGACCCAGAAACTGAGCACGACTGAAGCACATTTTTCAAATGTCTTTAATGCCCTTGTCTGTATCACTCTTAAGCCAGGGTAGAAGTCTTCTGTCAAATGCCCAGAGATCTCCCAATTTATCTGCCCTGGGCTCCCACACCAGCAGCCCAAACCATGCTTAAAAATTACTTACCCTCCCTCCTTTCCAAAAAAACCAATAGTGATAATCAAAACAAACAAATTTAATGCCCTTCCCTTCACTGCAGTTTATAAAAATAATTAATATTTATTTAGTGCATTCTATGCACCAAGCACTGTTCTAAATACTTTATATGCATAAACTCATCTACTCCATGCAACAGTTCTATGTGGTAAATTCTATTACAATGTCCATTTTACAGATGGGGAAATTGAGACAGAGAATTTAGGCAGAGTGCCCAGGTTTCCACGGATTCAAAAAACCCAACAGCCTGACTCCAATCAACATCTCGGTCATTACACTAGATTCCTCTCAGCTGCAGTGGAGAGCAAAGAGTAAAGCAATCGGATAAAACGAATTCAGACTGACGTGTGGATAATTGATCATCATTAATCCTCCCAAAGAAGTTTGCGGTTTTAAAAGATGTCCATCAATCAGAGATGAATCGATCACAATCCAGATTACCCTTTTCATTTCTAGCTCAGGTTTAGTCATAGCTGAGTTTGAATGTTGACTCTGCTATCCTCCAGGTGAGGGTTTAAGCAAGCTATTTAAGTTACATAGATTTTAGTTTCTTTTCCCTGCAACACGGGATAAAACAATAACTGTCTGGAGTAGATTAAATGAAATAATGGCTATAAAGCACTTAGCAAGCAAACCAGTACATAATAAGTACTCAATATATGGGATCATTATTATCATGAACTTCCTTCCTGGGGACACGTAAACAAAAATTACAACGTCGTCTATAAATACTAGAGGGGAAATAGAAAGTGAAAAGGATAGTACAGTGGGTGGAATTCAAACTGTACCCCACGGAGTCCTGGGCATCCGTAGGCATGCCTGTGGGCCTGAGGTAGACGCGGAGTGTGGAGAAGGGAAATGACACCACCACCACGCTGCCACCCTGGCTTTCATTTCAACCAGAACAGCCCCACCTTTGTGTAATGGCTCTGTGTGTGTGTGTGTGTGTGTGTGTGTGTGTGTGTGTGTGTGTGTGAATACTGGCTTTCTGTCACATTGCACTCAAGAAAGGATTTTATCTAAGATCACCACTGAGCCTGGGAATCTCAAACTGAGTTTTCTTATCTGTTCTCTGGAAGATCTTGGGTAAGTAATTCCCCCAGTGTTCCTGACTTCACTTTCCTCTTGCACAACATGAGCAAATTCATTTACAGTCCATTCTAGGTAAAATTTCGGTCAGTTTTGGGACATGTGGGGGAACTACCTGGAGGTGGACTACTCCAAGGAAACATCTTCCCATGGAGATGCCTCCCGGAACTCAAGCACGTTTGCTAGTTTGTTGATTCATTACTTATATCACTTCCTGCCTTTCTCCACATCTGAGCTCAGAGGCTGCCTACAAGTTTCCAGGCTGTCCACGGAGACTCTCAAGGCAATCAGGCAGCCCAGGAGGGCTCTGGGATCTAGGTTCTGGCATCGTTCTCCACAGGGGTCAACTCTAATGCAAGTAATTTTAGCTGGAGAATAACTTTCTCTAATCAGAATTACTTCATAGTGTCCTCCCCAGACTAGCTGCTGAGTTCATTAAAACCCATCAGTTCAAGGTGAAAAGACAATAGCATCTAATTTTTTTAACGTGATAAAAAACACGTAACAAAATGTACCACCCTAATCATTTTTAAGTGCCTAGCTCAGTGATTTTAAGTATCTTCACGTCACTGTGCACAGATCTCTACGGTGTTCATCCTGCAAAACTGAAACTCTATAACCCGTGAAACAACTCCCCACTTCCCCCTCCCCCAGGCTCCTGACAACCACTATTCTACTTTCTATTTCTATGAGTTCAACTACTTTGGATCCCTCTTACAAGTGGAATCATACAGTATTTGACTAGCTAATGTCCTCAAGTTTCACAAATGTTGCAGCATATGACAGGATTCCCTTCTTTTAAAAGGCTGAATAATATCCCATGGTCTCTCGTATTTGCTGGGGCTTGATTCCAGGACCAGCAGTGAATTCCAAAATCTGAGGATGCTCAAGTCCCAGAGAAGTCCCTCCATGTCCTCAGGTTCTCCGTCTGAGGATTCAACAAACCTCCAATCATAAACGTAGTACCTGATCCACCAGTTGGATGAATCCTCAGATGCAGAACCCACACATACAGTGAGCAGTGTGTACTACATCCTGTCTGTTTATCCCTTCACCCACCCATGGACACGTGGGATCCTTCCTCCTCTTGGCTATTGTGAATAATGCTGCAATGAACATGGGTGTGTGAATATCTCCCTGAGATCTTGCTTTGTATTCTTTTAGAAACATCTCCAGAAGAGAGACTCCTGGATCAAGTGGTAATTTAATTAGATCTATTTTCAGTGCTCTTCTGCCACAGGCTTCCTGAGAAACTCAAGGGAAAATTCACAAGTCACATTGGAGAATTTCATGTTGCTCAGAACTTACTTCCAGGTTTTATTCCACCCAATTCCATCAGGAAACGGCTGCTCCAAGAAGAGGCAGGAGCTACTCCAAGCCTGGAAACAATGTCGGCTCTTTTGAAATCCCCAGCATGCTACACATGGTGTGAGTTGATAAACACGCTATGAGTTCTGAATGCTCCTTTGGCACAAACTTCTGAGGCATTCTGGAGTTGGCCTTTGCAACAAGAAACCACAAGAATGTTCATAACACAATTTAAAATTTCCCAATTCTCACTCCACTGATCTGTAAACGAAACAATTTGCACAAAATTCCCTGCAGTCTCACCTCCCTTATCAGTGGACATTTAACAACTGAAATCGTTGAGGATTTGGAAAATATTCAAGCATAGCTTCTAGAACACCAAGCAGCAGCATTCTATAAAGTGGATTTTGTTTAATTGTTTATTCAGAACACTCAGTAATTGAACCACTAGGTACCATGGTGACAGAAATGAAGGTAGATGGATGGGAGTTAAAGGAAGACAATGGATTCCCTGTCTTTAATGTTAATTAGTTGGCCCCTGCCATATATTCCATCTGTTCATACAGTGTGACCTCAACATACATGCTACATGAAGAAAAGAAAATAATAAAACATACATTAAAAATTATCAATTCTGGAGATTTTTTTCAAATTGACCTAGAAGGCTGATATTTAGAAAATACTACTTTTTCCATCTTTTGAAAATTAACTGAAGATATAAAATTAATATTCAGAAGAGAATATTTCTATTTTCTAGCTATTTTCTTCCCTTCCCTAACCATCAGGTATACTTACAGGAGAATGCATCATGGACAATTTCCAGCCAGTCACTGGCCAACAGAGATGAGGACCACTGTCTTGGAGCAGGTAACACTGCAGGTTTAGAGCACAGGAAGGGCCTGGGGTATTGGATTCTTCAAATGCTAGTGGTGGTTTTTGTAGTTGTCAAAACAGGGGAGCAATCAAAACATCTGAACTGAGTTAGACTATTGTATAGGGTGTAGGTTTTAAGAATGATCTAGTTAACTCTATAAAGTCAAGATCTTGAAATTCAAAAGACTTTTAAATACGAAAAAGTTTCAGCTTGGGTGAGGATTTATTCCCAAAGGAAGAGAGGAATCAGAAGTTTGGAAGTACGAGCTTCAAAAGTTTTTATTTAGAAAAAGTAACCAGGAGAGAGAATGAGAAAAACAAAATATACATCTCTAGGGAAAAAAAAACAAACAATCAACAACAATGACAAAAAGCCAAAAACTCTTTGGAGAGGGAAAAAAGTCCAGAAAGAAGTTTTTGCTATTTCTGTTTGTCAGTCCTAAATATCTACCTTCTATCCGCTGTGGGGGAAAGAGAAAGTGAAATCTCTGACTTCATTTTATAGTGAATGCAAACTTGAGTGGTTCTTGCATCCCCAGTGGGAAGGCTGCATGTGGTAGGTGTGGGGCTTGCTGCTTTCCATGAGCTTAGAGGTTAGGCCTAACTGAACAAATGGACAGCGGTAAGCTGAACTGCCTTTGCATAGGGGACAGGAGAGGAAGAAAGAGGAGGGGAGTGGGAAGAGGAGGGGAGTGGGGAGAGAGGAGGGGAGTGGGGAGAGAGAGGAGGGGAGTGGGGAGAGAGAGGAGGGGCGGGGGAGAAAGAAGGAAAAAAAAAGGGACAGAGGAGCTGGGAGAATGCTGGACCAGGGTTGCAGATCTCCCAAAACAGAAGGTACAGAAGTGTTGTTCCATCACTGTCTGACACCATTATTTTTTAAAATAATGGCATATCTAAGAGGCAATATTGCATAGAGGTCAAGTGTACGGACTCTGAAACAAGGCTGCTTGAATGTCAATCCTGGCTTTAATAAAAAAAGAATAAAATAATGTCATTTGCAGCAACATGGATGGACCTGGAGATTGTCACACTAAGTGAAGTCAACCAGAGAAAGAAAAATATGGTATCACTTACATGTGGAATCTAAAAAAAAAAAAAAAAAAAGAGAGAGAGAGAGAGACAAATAAACTTATTTACAAAACAGAAGCAGATTCACAGACATAGAAAACAAACTTGTGGTCTGTCCCAGAGGGGAACGGAGCGAGGGATGGAGGGATAAAGTGGGAATTCAGGATTAGCAGATACTAACTACTATGTATAAATTAGATAAACATCAATGTCCCACTATACAGCACAGGGAACTATATTCAATACCTTGTAATAGCCTATAATGAAAAAGACTATGAAAAGGAATATATATATATGAATTACTCTGCTGTACACCTATAAATCCTGGCTGTGAGCAACTCAGCATCCTGTGCTTCTGTTTCCTCATCTCTAAAGCAGACAGAATACCCTTTCTGTATTTCTTTGGGTTGTTGGGAAGATGCGGTGGGTTCCCAATGTGATGCTCCCAGCGGCGCGCCTGGTACACGTAAGCAGTATGAAATGTGAGCCGTGTGTGCTAGCGGTCCAGGAGAGCCCTCTGCCGAGCAACTCTGACAAATAGATCTGAAACACGTGTAAAATTTGCCCTTGTGCTTTAAGAACACAGGGAAAAGGGCTTCTTGTTTGAAACTTCAGTAAGGCTGTTACTTCATTAAGTCCCTTGGGTCTGAACTAGACTGGGTCCATCCTTGCCAGGGTCTTACAAACACCAGACGATAAAAGACTAAAATGGAATTTGACTGCACATTTTCATTGCCAAAAGACAATCTTATTTTTTTTATGTTTCTATAAAGAAACAAGGCTTTGAGAAGTCTCCTCTCCCAGCATCACCTTGGACCAGTCAGAATCCACCATGTAGTTATAAATGCATCTAGGGAATCACAGGCTACAGGACTTCTAAATAAAATCATATTTTGGGTTTCAAAATCATCACCTGGTTAAGAAATGACTTCTGTCCAAACACAGAAATAAAAGAGGAAGTTCAACATGGGAGGGAGGCATTTTGGGGGGTACAGTGGGTTGCTATTGTCTAAAAGTCTGAGGCAAGGACTCTGAACCTGGGTTTACCGAGTTTCGGGGCTGATAAATTCCTTTGAAAAGGAACGTAGATGTGTGTGTGTCTTTCTGCCAATAGGGGTCTCAGCTGTGAATATGATTCTCACCTCTGGTAGGATATAGAAAAATAGTCTGTCACCAAAATTGTTAAGATCCACCAGACTAGCAACGTATTTGAAGAGTGAGGGGGAACACATGTAGAGGTTCTGTTTAAATGCAGTTTTCTGTGTTATATATAACCATGGATACCGCTGAACGTTCTGTTTAAATTCCCAGACGATCCTCCAGCTAAAATGCATTACTGCCACCCAGATACAGACAAATTTTTATCTCCTCGTGTTTTCCCGACAGCACTTCTCTGAGTCCCAAACTAGATAATCCTGCCTATGTGTCAAATGAAAAAATACAAAGAAGCTGATTTTTAAGGGAAAATATCTTATCATTCATAATAATCTAATCTTTCTGAAATGAATATTGATATAGAACACAATACCAGAGGGTTAGAACAGAACACACGTATGTCAGGGGAAGAAACTGACTTCCACACAGTGTCTGCAAGGGGGTGGAAATGAAATGAAGGTTTCCATGTATTGTTACTGCCGCTCATGGCTGATAGTCTCACCAATGCCACTGTCTCTAACAATGGTCTGCCTCTTGTCTGCCTGTTCAACCAGTTTCTGTAACGCTGATATTCTGATCAGCTGACTGGGTTTTACATGGTTTAGACATTTGTTATCACCACCCTCATCCCCTCTATAAGAGAGCCTACAAGGCAGCCACCTAGCCATGATGTCAGACTTCCGTATACACACACATAAAACATGCACACATGTCACAAGAACCTGCACATGAATGTTTCCAACAGCTTTTTTCATAATTGCCAAAACTTGGAAACAGCCAAAATATCCTTCAGAAGATGAATGGATAAATGAACTGCGGTACATCCAGATAACAGAATATTATTCAGCACTAAAAAGAAATCAGCTACCAAGCCATGAAAAGGCATGGAGGAGCCTTAAATTCATATTACCAAATGAAAGAAGGCGATCTGAGAAGACTATATGATATTCTGGAAAAAGCAAAATTATAGGGACCGTTAAAGATCAGTGGTTGCCAGGGTGTGCGGACAGGGAGAGATGGACAGGCAGAACACAGAGGATTTTTAGGACGATGAAAATATTCTGCATGATAACATCATGATGGCCACATGTCATTATACAGCTGTCCAAACCTTTAGAATGTTTAACACCAAGACTGAGTCCCATGGTAAACTATGGACTTTGGGTGGTCAAGATGTGTCAGTGTTGGTTCACCAATTATAAGAAATATACCCCTCTGATGGGGGATGTTGATAGTCGCGGAGGCTATGTACGTGTAGGGGCACAGGGTGTAAGGGAAATGTCCGTACTTTCCCTTCAATTTTACTGTGAACCCAAAATTGCTCTAAAAAGTAAAGTCTAAGAAAATACGCATATAATCTAAACATACGTGTTCTGTAATGTTCATTGCCCTTCCCAGAAAGGGAAGAATACAGTCCCAGGCTTTTGTCTAGGGCAGGGAAACTAAACCCATATGGACCAGACTCTTCAGCATGGCGTTAAGACTCTCCAGGCCCTGCATGCCTCCTTCCTCCCCTCTGTTTTGTCCCTTCCAGCCTTTTCTTCCCGCACAGCACCCCTTCTCCACCCTGCCCCCACCTCATGCCTTGTGCTCTCGCGTTGAAAACGGACTCTCTCACTGATGCCAGACACACTCCATACCTCTGCCTCTGTGTTTCCTCTACCTGAAATTCCCTTCCACCTCTCGAATCTCCTTCCCACCTCTGCCACCACCTAAACCGGACAAGGCCCATTTCAAATACCCCTCAATGCCTCGACTCCCCAAGCCTGAAGCAGTGCTTTCCTCTTCTGGGTACTTTAAGTATCCCTGTTATTACACCACTTGCAAAAGATCATCTCCCCATTTGAGCATTTCCATCCCAACCACTCCCCCTACCTCCACTTTATTGAACATAAAAGGTGCCCAATTAAACACTGAGGAAGTGAACTGAGTTGACTCTGGAGGCTATGGGGGTAGAAAAGACTCCAATTAACAATAAAAATGTTGGTATAACATTTTCCTTATTCCACACTCATGAGTACATTTTTTATGCTGATACTTGAGAGAATAATTAGTGACAATGCATACACACTCCATCTGAATGAACAAGAGAACCGGATTGTTTGTACGTATGTGCCTACGTGTGGCGACGTGGGAAACACACTGGCATTTTTCCCATTTTCTTGCCTCCTGAGCACTTAAATTTGCCTTTGTACTGGACGGCCGGGCTAGAGAATTTGACCACTGGATGGTCCTTGCAGGGCCATCTGATCTCAAGCATTTATTTTACCGACAGGTAAACAGGCCTCAAAGAAGGCAGCTAGTTGGTGCAGAACTTGGTTTCCTAACTCCTCTTCTTCAGGGTAAGGGTGTGTCTTGTGTACTGCTGTCTTCAGCTCACAGCCCGACACATAGTTTCAAACTATGTTCTTCCTACTCTTTCATGTTGTCTTCATTCAATAATGAAGTTTTAGGTTTTTTTTCCTTTCCTTCCTTCCTTTGGTGTAATTGTATTGACTTTTTTGTCAGTGTTGTTGCAAACCCTGGACCTTGAGATGATACCACAGCAGTGCAGTCCCTGTGCGGGAGGAGCATGGCTTCCGTTTTGTTAGCGGATACTGCCCTCTTCTGGTGTCTGGGCAGATCTGAAGCATTTACTCCTTTGCAGCAAAAATGCACCAAGCATTCCAGCAGTCGGTGAATGAACCACGGCAAATGGGAAACAAATCCTGCCGATACTAATACTCTCATCAGCTCGATTTTCAAAAGCTCTTCAGCGCCACTTTTCATACTGTTAATACTTCCAAACATTTTGCAAATATCCTTAACATCCAAAACTCTTAGCATCGCCTTTCTGCTTTATTTTTTTTCTGTGTAAAGCTTGCTGTCATATCTTGAATAAAAGGTAGTCCTGACCTTTTAGTTAGATTTTTGAATTAGTTTCCAGTTGCACTTAAGGATCTTTGAAGGTGGATGTTGTTGGTTTTTTTAGTAAGTTCTGCGGAGTCAGTCCCAGGCTCTGTCACCATTCATTAGGTTATCAGGGTCCAGGACAAGTCATTTCAACTTTCAACTTTAGTTCCTTTGTCCAGATATGGCTCTAGAACTACCTACCATGACTTCCTCACCAGGGACAATGTAAAGAGTAAATGAAATATTGTACGTGAAGACATTTGGAAAACTCTTAAGATACTACACTTGTTTATTATATATGAACTATGTTTATTTCTAGATAAAAGACATTTTTAATAAGAGATACCAGGTGTTATACTAGCAAGTGACATTAAATTTCATTAAAAAGACTTGACTCAAAAATTATGAAATATTTAGAGATAGGTGAGTGTAGGAAATATTCTACTTCTTTCCCTGGAACCACTTAGATAATATAGAAGATGACTTTTATTTTCCTGAGGAGTTTTGGTAGAATCTTAGCAAAGGGCAGGAGATTTAATTTCAAATCTAAAGAATCCTTTTAACCTTGTCATTCGATTTTTTAAGTATAGGAATAATATTCAATTTAATGGTAGAGTCCTTAAATATGTTTTGTATCTTTGAAATAAAATACTAAAACTATCATTTATTGTACACTTATTATGACCATATAAAAGCAACTTCACATACTTTATGTCACATTGTGACCTCAAATAATCTTGCTTTGTCATTTTATCTTATGGGGGGGAATCCTGAGGCTCAGAAAAGTAAAGACCCTTACCCAGGGTCCAGCAATTAGTAAATGATTGTCAGGATTCGAGCTGTAGTTCTTTTGGCTTAAAGCCTGTGTTTAGTTGGCCTTTGTCTAATGTATGTAATTGTCAAGGGAAAAGTGGAACCTGGAGGAGAGTTAATAACTTGATTTCTTAGGAATTATCCTATTTTTCTCTGCTTCACTCTGCTAACATGGACTTAGCCAAGAATTGACATTTAAATTCAGAAAAGCACCAGCCTTGTGACTGTTATCGAACATAATTAAATACTCCTATTATGTAAACTGGAAAAAATGCACTCTAAGTATAATTTTTTTAGTTATTTAACGTTGATCTGATAAGTGTTAATATCCAAAATATATAAAGAACTGAAACAACTCAACACCAAAAAACCCCACCAAACAACCCAATTAAAAAGTGGTCAGAGGACTTGAATAGACTTCAAAAGAAGACATTTAGATGGCCAACAGACACAGGAAAATATGCTCGACATCACTGATCATCAGGGAAATGCAAATCAAAACCACAGTGAGATATCACCTCATACCTGTCAGAATGGCTATCATCAAAAAAGACAAGAAATAACAAGTGTTTATGAGGATGTGGAGAAAAGGGAACCCTCATGCAACTGCTGGTGGGAATGTAAACTGGTGCAGCCTCTATGGAAAACAGTATGGAGATGCCTCCAAAAGTTAAAAATAGAACTGCCATTAAGACCCAGCAATTCCACTTCTGGGTATTTTTCCAAAGAAAACAAAAACACTAATGCAAAAAGATCTATGCACTCCTATGTTCACTGGGGCATTATTTACAATAGCCAAGATATGGAAGCAACATAAACATTCATCAACAGATAAACAAATAAGAAGATGTATTGTTATATACACAATGGAATATTACTCAGCCATAAAAACTAATGAAATCTTGCCATTTGTGACAAGATGGATGGACCTAGAAGGTATTATGCTAAGTGAAATAAGTCAGAGAAAGGCAAATACTGTTTGATTTCCCTTGTATGTGAAATCTAAAATACAAAACAAATGAACAAACATAACAAAACAGAATAGACATAGATACAGAGAACAAACAGGTGGTTATCACAGGGGCGAGGAGTTGGGGATGAGTGAAGTAAATGAAGATGATTAGGAGGTACAGACTCCCAGTTATAAAAAAAAAATGAGTCATGAGGATGAAATGTACAGCCTGGGGAATGTAGTCAATTATATTGTAATATCTTGGTATGGTGACAGACGGTAACTAGACATAACGTGGTGATTATTTTGCAATCTATAGAAATATCACATCACCAGCTTGTGCACCTGGAACAAACATAGTGACATGGGTCAGTTGTACCTTTATTTAAAAATATACAGACACAGAGAAGATGCATCAAAATGCCTATGAAAATTATTTCTAAGGTGTGGGGAGTATGGATGATTGTTAAAAAAAATTAGTTAACATTATTATACATTTTTGCTTTCAACACATTTGAGTGATATAAATTTCCCTAACTCCTCAGTATGCTGTCAAATAATAGGAATATAATTATTTAAAGAGAAATGAATGCTGTGAAGGTGGAATTAAACTTAAGGAAGTTTAAATCATAGGCTGCTTTTTCCTATCACTGAGTGTAGTTGTGAGTTAATGCTGCAAATTTCCTGTGAAGAGAAAGTAAACTAACCTCGATATAAAACTGATAGTATGTAATAAAGTAACATTTAAACATTCAATAATATAGATGATATATTGGAAACTTCACACGACTTGTCTCATTTCACCTTTACCAAATCCCTCTAATTTTATCCCTATTTTACAAATAGGTATCCAGGAATCTTGCCTAAGTAAGGGCACTTGGCTAGTCAGTGGCAGAACCTGGACACGCCTGGGTTATAAAGCTGCCAACTAGACAAAGGATCTTGGGCTCTAGCCAGTCCTGAAACCCATCAGCACTTATTTAACCTTATCAGCACTAGGACTGGCCTTCAGCCCACACTCCTCCCAGTTGCCTTCTGAGGATGGAGTTCTGGACTGTGGTCCCTAGCTTGGGGTGTGACACCTGTCGAGCTCTCCCCCAGCTCTGCCTCTGTCCTGAGCTCCTGCCTCCTAACCAGAGGTGGAGCCCATCGGGGCAGATGACCAGGTCAAGTGTACTTTAGCGCGTGCTCAACTGTCAGGAATGGGTTCACTGCACACCTGCAGCCCTGCAGGAATCCAGGCACCTGGACCCCCTGTGAAAATGGCTTGAAAGCCCACTGAGCCTTCACACCTCTTACCTGGATTCTTCTTCCACTTTAAGGAGGATGCTGATCTGTCATCCTCCTCAAACTTAGTTTGGAAGTCCTCAAAACATGCATACAGTAGAAACCTTCTCATTATGTTACATATGATATAATTTTATTAGCTATATGAGCTGAAAAATAATTCTTTTCTGTGAGTAAAAGCTACGCTGGCTCCTGGGCAGGGCTTCTGTACATCCTGAAAGCCCCCAATATCCGTAAAGCAAATCACTTTTTGCTTAAATAAAGCCAGGGTTGATTCTGTTGTTTTACACCAAAACCCTAAAAGACAGAGCCCTGCTCTCACGCTGCATTTTTTTAATCATTTATGTGCTTCCCGGGGGTGGTGGGGAGAGGCAGTTATTTGTTCCTATTTTTTCCCCAAAGTATCTCAAATTATTGCTAAATACAGAATTCAATTACGGACCTAGGGTTTTGTTTTTTTTTTTTTTTTTTTCTGGATTGGTTTTGTTTTTAGGTTTATCTTCACATTCTGTGTGGTTCTTCATCATTTAGACTTTTCTAATGGGAGTGAAGCCCCTAACAACAGATCAGCTTCCTTTCCGTGAACCCTGTCACCACCAGAGCAATGTCTCTCACGAGACCCTCTGTGCTAACGGGACACGTTCATTTGCCTCTCTGCACCGTCCCCTCCACTGTTCTCCACCCTGCTCTCTGCTCCAAGGTGACCTGCCTGGACTCCATCAGTGGCCCCCACCAATGGTGAAGCTGGTGGGAGACTAGAGGAAGGGGAGTGAGGCCAGGATTCATTCTCTTAGCTCTCTCTCTTAAGGGCACCCCAGGCTGACTGTCTCTCAGAAAGACTGCCTTTCTTTCAAGACAGGTGACACTACACAACTCTCTCCCTCCGGCTCTGGTCAGCCCCTCCCTCATGTTGCCCCTTTAGGGTCAGGGTGGTAACAGCTACTGAATACCTGCCTATACTCTGCTACCCCTGGTGCCCCTACACTTGCATCCTTAAAATTCTCCCTTTATAAATAAACCATCCTCAGTTTCCCATTTCCCACATGCCATGCCTCTCCTAACATCCACAAAAATCTAACAGACTATGTTATAAATTTAAATTGCAGTGGGATCTTTAAAAGGTAGGCTACTCACCAAGTACTTCTGATTCCCGTTGGGGTCTAGATATTTGCTGTCCCAAATGCAGTTCTCAAACCATGAGCAGCGTCACCTGGGATTTTGTTAAAAATGCAGTGTCTCGGGCCCTACCACAGACAGAACCTGCAGAGATCCACAGGTACATTTTGTGCACATTAAGGTGTGGGAGGCACTAGTCTTACTTTATCTTGAAGTCTAGGATACAGAGAACCCCCTAAATTTTATATGGCTGTGGTGTTTATTCCCATGGCCAGATGGGGGTAGAAACCATGTATTTTACACTAGGAATGACCAATAACTGAAAAGTGGGATGCCCAGGGCTCAAATTTTAATCAACATTCCTTTCTTTTCCAGAAGTGAGGAGGGAGAGTGGTCTTTATAGAGACATCATCACAGAGATGGAGGAGGATGGAAAAGGGAGATGTAAGCAGGTCTCAGCAGTGGAAGGTGCCATGATGGTGCCAAAGATGCCAAGTAGTGAGTAGGGAGCAGCACACAACAGAATGCCACCTGCTGGGAAGAGCTGAGCCCTGGTTCCCTGAGGGTGAGGAACTCACTCTCTTTGGATACACTCATTATTATTCTTTTTGATAATGCTGTTCTGACATAGACATATAGAGAGTCCTTGTCAGAGCGTTCATGTATCCACCAGCCTACTGATCATCACAGACAATGTATGTATAGATATATATCCATCATGTATATATACTTATGTAGATTTTCATTCAACTTAAATCAGCAAAAATGTTTGCAAAAAACTCTTTTTGTCTTTCATAATATCACCTCTCTCCACCTAATTAATTTCCTTGCATGCACTTTGTTTCCAAACAGAAACTCCTTTTTATTGTCAATTACCGTGGTATAAAAGAACAACAGAAAATAAAGAGAACAGAATATAACTCCTAATTATTCCTAATCCCACAAACCAGAGAAAGCACCATTAGTGTTAAGGTTATATCCTCCCAGAATTAAAAAAAAAAAAAAATATATATATATATACACACACATATATACATATCTATTTATATTTACATATTTACTTCTATAGTTTTGTTTTGTTTCTTACAAGAACAGGACCATAGTATACATACTTTGTCATAAGCTACTTTGTTCACTAAACATATATATTATGAACATATTTCCTTGTCAATAAATTGAAATCTACATTTATTTTGAAAAGTTTTGCTATTAAAGCATAAGTTTCTAAAAGAATGGTTTGCCCTATAGTATTTTTCCAAAGGTTGATATTGAAAAGACAGCATCTTCATGATGGGGCGTGTGCTGGATACCTATCTGGGTATGGGATGAGTCAGTAGTTGGTAACACAGCATGAGAAATCTGGTGACAAAGAGCTTCTGGAGGAGAGAGAAGGCTCCTTCCTGGAGCGCTTCACCCGCCAGGTTGCAGACAGCAGCTGGGTGGCGATGAGTCAGGGGCTCTGAGGTGGTGAACCACGCCTCAGTCAGTGCTGAGATCCAGTCCCACCCTGGTGACTTAATTACTGCAGCCGTGGACAAGGAACAAAACCCATTCCCATTTCCTCATCTGTGAAGTGAGAGCAGCATAGTGTTTACCTCAAAAGGGGCTGTTGTGAGGCTCAAGAGAAGTAACCCCTGCAAAGCGTGTAGCAGGGGGCCCAGCACACAGCAAACGCTTACAAACTTTGGCCATTATCTCTGGCGTAAAGCAGAAAAATCTATAAAATCCCTTTTACCATCTCCAGGAAGAAGACAGAATGAAAGAGACAGTGGGAAGTGTGAGGAAGCAGGAAAGAGAAGAAGAAAACGAAAGAATATGGGGTCCCCATGCCTTCAGAGATTCCTGCAATCCCTGGCGGGAGTTTTTCACAACGCGCACATTAATGGAAATCACGCCACCACACAAACCACCAATTTGCAGCGCTGAATGCGCACTGGCGGAAGAAACCCTTGCTCTTTGAGCTTGGAGCCCCGCAGTCAGTGTCAGTGCGGAGCGGCTCCGGGATGTGCCTTCTCCCACAGGTGCGAGGGCCGAGTGTGAGGTTGGGGCGGCGCCCTCCATCCACCAGCCGGGAACCTGGGCAAGCTGCTTAGCCTTTCTGGGACTCACTCTCCTCCGCTGTCAGATGGGATAATAGCATCTCTTTGTTTCATGGGGTCCTTGTAAACGTCACATGTGTTAATACATGCAAAGTGCGTAGAATGTTGCCTGCCACAGGCTACCTGCTATACAATTATGTTATAATTGGTAAAATACATTGGCATGAGTAGCTGACTGGTGTGAGACCCCAAGGAGGGTCATTGGACTGTACAGAACCAGAATGATTTAAAAGTAAAAGTATTTTTCTCTCTTTCTAGAAGTCTCTTCATGGTCCTCTCGCCTCCACTCCTCCTTCTCCTCCTCCTCCTTCTTCCTCTTCCTCTTCTTTTCCTTCTTCTTCTTCCTGTTCTTTCTCTCTCCGGATATCTAGATCACCTGTTTTTCTATCTGTAGAAGTGGAAATATATCTGTATCTATCCATTTCTGTCTGTCTGTCTGTCTGTCTATCTATCTAGAGAAGTTTACTCTTTGGTATCAAAGTTCACCATCCAAAGACAGCTAGGAGCACACCTACAGGAAGGGGGAGGAGGAAGAGGAAGAGCAAGAAGAAGAAAATAAGAAGCTAGGTCCATTTTGCTTGCTACTGCAATGGAGAATACACCCTAGAGAACCCATGGAGCATCTCTGGAAGAGGGAGTTGGGTAACCCTTAGGAGGCATCCGGGAAGAGGAGGGTGTTCTGGATTGGAGCTTGTCAAGAGGGGTCATTTCAACAATCCCAGTAACCTTAGTTCAGGAGGAACGAAGTGGACACGGAGGTGTCATTGGTGAGAGAGAAGCAGGCACTCAGAGGGGACCAGTGATCAGTTCTGCAGCTGTGGCGTGACCTTCCAGAGCAACACTGTGTCCTTGGTCTTACCCATGTCCCACTGGAAGGAGTGTTTATGTTCTGTTAGTTACATCACTGATGGTTCCAGCAGAGTTAGCTTTATTTCTCATTAAAGGAATACTGTGTGTGTGTGTGTGTGTGTGTGTGTGATTCCAAATAATAATAGACATCATTTCTAAAGTCTATATGTTTGTTAGGCTAAGCAATTTATTTATATTAACTCTAAGCCACAAAACAATTCTCTCAGGAAAATAAGATTGTCTTCGTTCTACAGATACCAAAGGCAAAGTTCAGGAATGTACAGCTAGCGAGTGGTGTGGCCCAGGCCGCCGAGTCAAGCTGCCAAATCCCCCAGTCCCTTTGGTCTGGTCTCTCCTAGGCTGTCCCCTTGGCTGAGGCTGTGTCAGGGGATCCTTTTGTAGTTACTAAGCTATTCTGTCTTCTCCATCTCTCTCTCTCCCCTTTCCTATCCTTGCAATGAGCAGACCTGCCTGGGACTGCACTCCAGCATTTTTTAAAGCTGAAAAAAAGGTTGTCATTTAAAACTTACAAACCACTTCTGCCTGAGTTAAATTTACTTCTAGGGCAGACTCCCCCTGTCCCCCTTCTTTTCCAGAGAACCCCTTACAGCACAAATACGAAGTCAGTTTGCACCCATTGCAGGTGGAGCTGGGGCAAACTGAAATGACCACTAACTGAACACAGAAGCCTTTGGGAAGCTAGCTTTCTTTGCCAGTGTAATTCCAGCCAACATCTCTGTACCAACTGCTTACCAGCCTGGCTTTTAAGGACCCTATATGTATTACCTCATATAACCTTCAAATGTATTCTGTGATGTGAAAATTACTACTAATCTAATTTTACAGATGAGAAAACAGAGAAAAGAGTGGTTGAGTGACTTGCTCTAGGTCTCTGCAGGAAAGGAGAGGATGAAGGATTCAAACTCAAGGTCTCTGGATGCTGAGTTATATATGTGTCTTTTAGCAGGACTTTTCCTCTGCACAGATCAGGCTCAGCCATAGATGAGCAGGGCTGATGGTGGGTGAGGACTGGGGTGTTTAGTGGATGGAGACAGCCTGGACTCTGAGAGGCCAGCTCCGCAGGCCTGGAGGGAGCTGGGCAGGGTGGCCAGTCTGTAAGGAGCTCTGTGGACAAGCCTGGACTGGTCGGGCTCTGAGAGAGATGCCCCACCTGGTAGTAATACTGGGAATTATGCTCTGTGTGACTTCCCATTGGGTATCCCTGAGTTCATAGTAAAACTAGATTTTGAAACACCCCTGGTTCCTGCCATGCTGTGTGGCCCATCAAGGGCAGTGACTCTCCTGCACTCAGACTGTGAACACCGGCTATGAGGCCAGCACACATGGGTTCTATTGTGTTAAAAAGATGCTTGAAGAAGAAAATGAAGGCACAAGAACAGGAGGAGAAGGAAGAAGAAATGAAAAAGGAACAAAGAGTATTTATATAAAACGCTGTTTATTTATTAAAGCTGGACATGTGCTACCCTGCAACTTAGGAATTCTATGCCAGGATGTTTACCCAACAGAAATGGGTACATACGATCACCTGGAGCCTGGAGTGTTTATAGCAGTGCTATTTGTAATAGCCCCACACTGGAAGCTATTCAAGGTGCACTAGTAATAGAAGGGATAAAGAAATCAGGAATATTCGTCAAACTGAATATGATCCAGCAATGAGAGTAAACAATTTCCAACTGCACACAACAGCATGCGAGAATCTCACGCACATATTGTGGAAAGTAGAAGCAAGATGCAGGAATGTGTAGGAGCTGGATGAGTCCCTTTATATAAAGTTCAAAAACAGTCTGTGCTGGGAGAAGTCAGTGTGGTGCTGATCTTTGTTAGGGGGAGGGGGGAGCCTTGGAGGAGAGCAGGAAAGGAGTTTCTGGGTGCAAGGAGCTTTCTGTTGCTTGATTGGGTCAGTTGAAAATTTGTTGAGCAGTATACATAGATGTGTGCACTTTTCTGCATGTGCACTGCACTTCAATACAGTATTTTTTAATCTAAAAAAAGATGTCTGATCCCTCAACTAAAGATCAGAATGCCTAGGCAGGGTCATGGCCCTGTCACTGTCTGGACTTATGGACAGTAGACTGGATTCCAGTGCCCAGACTGGGAGGGCAGGCACTTGAATGAAGCCTACTGCTTATCTGAGTGACCACAGAATACTATGAGAAAGCAACCGGGGAAATGGGGACTGTCTACATGCCACATGCCAGTCCTACCAGGTTAGATAGGTGAGGGATGGAGGATCTGGGGATGGCAGAGAGGATGGGGAGAGGAAACTCTGTGGACAACTATGGCACCTAGAGCATGTGGCTCCAAACTCACATGTGTTCAACCTAGAAGGGACCTTGTGAACCATGGTGCATCACTGTCTGACCTTGTATTTGGAGAGCAGAAGCCACAGTCGATGGAAGTAAACCTGCCCGAGATCTTATATTTACTATCCAAAGTCCTTGTGTAGTTTCCTCATTGATGGGAGACCTTTCAATTATCTGGCCTATGAAAGTGACCCTGGAGTGACTTATCTTCCAAAAATCCGTGAGTTTGGCTAATGGTGAGAGGGATTTGGCAATGTTAATAATTTTAATATCATTTTCTGGAACAAAACACTTCCCAGTAAGGTGAGTAGGCTTTTCCTGAGACTTTGGCACACCCCAGTGGCCTACAGTGTTCCTTGCTGTTGTGCTGGGCGCCTGGAAGACTAGGGTCACTATTGTTAGCTCTGACGGTAATTCCTTTGCAGGATGTCAGTTCGGAGGACAAGGGGATGACTCTCCCAATCAGACACTGAGCAGGGCTGGAAACCATTGTCTTCCAAGGCTTATCTGAGAATCAGCTTATCTGAGCATCAGTCGCAAAAAGCCCTCAACTCAAAATCAGAATCTGTGGGGGTGACTCATGACCCTGATCACTGTCTAGCTTCTGGAAGGATTTGGGGTGCCTGTCTCTTTGCACATAAAATGAAGAAAGCTGATACTCATATACCGTAAAAATTCTGAGAAGAGTGATTTCATATGTAATGTATTTTAAATTTAGCATAGAGGTGACCCACCAGCTCATAAAAGGAGGAAGATTGGACTGATAACACATTTCCTCTTGATGCTGGAATTTATATATGACTTGTTAGCTTTGTATTTGTAGTTTGGGGTTAAACCTTCCCTTAGTGTACAATTATGAGCTTAAGGTGTCAGGAAGGCTACCGCCCAAAATGAGCTGAGACTTGAAAAGGATACAAAAGTCAATATCAGGAAAATATGAAAGGAAATTACAAGGCTGGTTTTAAGTTTTATTTGAGCAAGAAGAACAAGGAAGTAATCTGCCCACTGCCCGAGGGGAGTGAGGTAATGTTTGTGGATTTCAGAGAAAAAGCAGAAAAGCCCCAGTTCAGTCTTCTCTGCAGCAAAAGCTGTTCAGACAGAGAAGTGTGGGTCAATGGAAGCCCAAGATAGTGGGTAATTTATGAAAGAGATGAAACTGATCAAATGAACCCAATCAGAGGTAGTCAGGTTTCTGCAGGTAAGGGAAATGAGGGTGAAAAGAGAGAGTTTTCTTGACTGCCTAAAATGATCTCCGAGCAGTCAGAGATAAGAAAGAAGGTATCCAAAAAGCAAAAGAGAAGCACATAACATATTGACTTGATCTCTGCAAACTACAGATCAGCAAGACTGATGTTAGTACCAGATAGAATCCTAGGGCAATGCAATAAAAGGCTGATCTGTGATGTAATGACAACAGTGATCCCTGAGAGACATGGTGATTTCTGGAGACAGCATCTGGTTCATTAGAACAAGTCCATCTGGACAGTGCTCATTTCCTTAATTGATGGGTTTACAGAGGACTAGGAATAGTGAATACAAATTTTGGCATGGCGTTGACCAAGGGTCCCGTGACATCCTTGCAGACAAAAGAGAAAAATGTGCCCATGTTGATGGATTCTTAGTCGTTGGCACTGACTTAGTTCTGAAGTGCTGCTTAGTGCATCCTGGATAGACGTCTCTGGTGGAAAGACTCAGCACTGACGCTCCTGCCTGTTCCACATTTTTACAACTGTCTAAAGAGGACTTATATGGTGCCTGGGTCACATCTGTGAGTGATGATGAAAAGCTGACATTTGTGGTAAGAAGGAGAGTATAAATATATATCAAGAGAGAATATGGACTGGTCTGATGGAATTAGAATCCTGAAATTTTTTGACGGACGTGGGTGATGGATCTAATCTAAGTCTCATTTTTTGCACCTGTAAAATGGGGATAACAACATTCTCTCTCCCACTGGGCTGCTATGGTGATTGAATTAAGATAATGGCTTAAAAGACAATGCATTTAGCCCCATGCTCAGCACAGAGTTAATGAACATCTATTATTTTTTCTTTGATAGTATGAATAATAAAGTTTAGCCATTATGTAAAAAAATGAAAATTCTGGACTTAGATCCAAAAAATAACTCTATCTCCACAGAACCAAGAAGGTGTAAGTTAATAGAAATGTATCGGACAAATACATAAGCCCTTGGATTGATATGAAGCTCAGTTTGAGCCCAGAGTGTATATAACTGTCACTAAAATCTTGTCTGTGACTTAGGCTGCTTCCAGGGAACTTTAGTATCTAGAAAAAAGCAAGCAGCTCTTCCATTTGCCCACCGCAGCTGTCTCCTGCCAGCAGTGCTGAGTTTGGGACTTGATCACACACTTCCAGGGGTTCTCAGCCTTGGCCGAAAATTAAATCATCTGGGGAGCTTTGAAGACCACCAATATCTAGGCCCCCATCCAGAACAAATAAATCAGAATTCTGGGGATGGTGTTGAGAAGCACTGCTTTAAATTAAGTATTGACTATTAGGAGCTTTTTCTTTATACATCTACCCAAGACAGTAATGGGATTTGCAAGTCAGTCGTCTGAAGAATGATTAAACAAAATGATTTAAAAAAAAAAAAAAAGAAAAAGAGAGAGAGGTAATAGGTATCTTCAAACAATTGAAGGGCTGCGATGTAGAAGAATAAGATTGATTTTCCCTGTCTCCAGAGGGCAAGGCTTAGACCATTGTAGGAGTTAGAGGGAAGTAAATATCATTTAATCTAAGAATCATATCCCAAGGAATCAAAATTTGCTGGAACACTAAGTGATTTACTTTGGGAAAAGATTAAATTCCCATGATTGCTGGTGTTTAGTGTTTTCATAACTACCTTCCAGGGATGTCAGAAAATGCAGTTGTATGCATAAAAGGAGACTTTATGTTTGAATTAATCAATACATTTATGATCTTATTAAAAATTCTCATCTTTTTTGATCATGAAATTGACCACATTCATTAAGTAGTCCAGGGTCAGACGTTGGTATTTTTAAAAAGCTCCCTAGGTGCCTGGCCACCTTCCCAAAATGTTCTGGCTCCTAACTCCACTTTCCATTAAAAACTCCAGTGGTAAGAATGCTGTACTCTTAGGCAAGGGTTTGTGGAAAATGATCCAGTACCCTCCATTCGTAGTGGACCTAGGACACTTTTGATGTAATTAAGGTAACCAAGCCTCAGAGATTACTCAGATACCAGTGATAAGAGTGAAATGCTGAGTCCTGGCCTCCTCCATGATTTTCTGTTGCTTTTGGTCCTTGTCTTCTCTCTGACCGGTAGGTCGAATCCTGATAAAGGTACCTCATAGTAAAGGTCTTCACCATATCATAGATGTTTGATCTTCAGCCAATTCCCCACTTATTTGCAAACTCAATACAATTGAATTCTAGTAAAATAAAGGATTTGGATAGTCCCTTGGAAGCTATGACAATAGGGGATTAAATTTGGCCCAGAGCGCAGAGTCCTGGGGCACTATCTGTTTGGTCCTGCCCCTTTCTGTCCCTGTTTTTAATGCATTGTTCTTTCTGAATGTGAGTAACATTTCTGTGCTAGTAAGTCCGCACTGCTGTAGGTAAATGATTATTAGTTCTTCAAAAGGGTGGAAAAGCACCTTGGCAAAGAAGGGAAGTTTATTTCATCCAGGTTATTCATTAGTGATCAGAGAACAAGAATCACCACATTAATTCTGTGAAATTCCGACCCATCTCTTTGTTTCATCGCCAAAGTCTGAGAGGGATAAGGGCCTTTCCTTTTAACCCTTAATCTCAGTCTCAAGACAATTTGTTTTTGAATTTTCAGAAAAGGCTTTTCAGTCATTAATTGACCCAATAAATGGGGGAACTCTGCCTCAACTTGATTACTCAACATCTTTATTTATTTATGTGTTTCATTTCATTCAACATTACCTTCAAAAGAACTGACTGGTTTTGACCAATCTGGTATGCCATCAAAGGATATTAAATATACTTTCATGATTTGATTTAAGTTAGATTGTGTTGAATCAAAAATCAAAATGGGTCAGAGCAGAAATCCCAGACCTCGAACACTTTGGAGGTTTAATAAATACTTGAGGAGTTAGTGAATGATTTCCATAATATTAACAACAATTACAAAACAATCAGATACCCCCATTCACTCATGTGAGTCACTTTATGCTAGAGGAATTCTAGAGCTTTGTGGCTTGTGTTGTTAACTGCCTTCCCACTATCCCTTCTCTCACTTCTCAGTTGCTAACAGACCCTGAATTTTGTTTAGGGCAGCAGAGCGCTCAGGAATATATACTGGCCACTAAGAGGAGGCATTTGATAGAGTTCTAGCCAATGAGAAGGAAGCCTAACATGCTGTATATTTGTGAGAAAGCTTTTGGATTTCTTATTGAAAGGGAGGGGATATGATGCCATTGGTCCCATTTTTTTCCCATCTTGAATTAAACAACTCGAGCAACCATCTGGTGATGCTAGGGAAAAAGCCACGAGAACTGAGGAGCCATCAGCTGTGACATTGAAGATTTGCTGTTAAAAATAAGTCACATCATACACACAATGTGCACACCTGTAGCTTCTGGTGGGTCCAAAGCCCTCTCTTTTGTCTAGAAGTAGGTCCTTGAGAAGCTGATGCTTAAATCATGTATTCAGGTAGATAAAAGAAGAGCATTCTGGCTTTATATTAAGTGGAAAGTTAAGAAGGCATAATGCACTCTTAGAATTTTAACTCCTACTCAGAGAGGTTCAGAAAGGAGGACCAAGGGCAGCCAACCCCACGGAAGGACAACATTCGAGGGGCAGCTAATAATGAAATGAAAACTGAATGCATACTTCAGTTCCATGTAGCTACCGATCCCCTACCTTAAAATGCTACTTCAAGCCTAAAAGAAATGTGATTCAACTTGAGAAAAAGAAATAATAAAAATTAAAGACATTTCATTTTGTGATGTCTATTCAAGTAACATTATATACAGCCACACTCATCTGACAGCAAAAATTACAGCCAGATTTCTCCCTAGTTAACTCAGGGTTTTGATTTCTGTTGATTTCCTTTTCTGGTCACTCTACAACTCTTTTAGTAGGGAGATAAAATAAATTTGTTTTTGTTAATTCTTTTAGAAGAAACCACATTTCATTTCTCTAAAGCAGAGGTGAGCCTGCTTTTTCTTCTGAAAAAATATCAGGTAGTAAATAATTTAGGCTTTTCAGCCACAAGGTCTCTATTGCAACTCCTCTGCTCTAAAGGCAGAAACCAGAAAGCAGCTCTAGACAAACCATAAATGCATAGATGTGGTTGTGTTTCAACAAAATTTTATTTTCCAAAACATGGGATGGCTTGGCCTGTGGGTCTCGTTTTCCAACCTCTACTCTAAATAAAGTTACATTCTCACAAGATTCTAACTCTCATTGTTGCATTAAGCTACATAGTCCATCTTTGCATACTCTCTGCCTGTGGGTGCCCTAGGGTAACTGTTATAAGACTCCAGAAAAGGCAATGGTTCAGTTAGAAAAACAAAAGCGTATTCATAGAAAGAGGAAGAAACAAGGGAAGGTAAGATATGAACATTTTACTACAGTGAGTTTATAAACTCAGATATGTGTGAAACATACAAACACCTTTAGCACCTTTTATCATCTTTTAAGAGGTGAGAATCAATCATTGTAGATTCTTAATATTTATTTTCCAGTTCAAAGAGAAGAGCCATCCTGTCCCTTTGTTTAACAAGTAAGGAGATAGACTCAAATAAGGATAAGAAACACATCTTGCCAAGAGCAGAGCCAGGTGTGGAGCTGGGTCTTCGGAAATTCTGACTAAATAGGAATTCACAGACATCACTTGCTCTGCTCTCAAAAAAAGAAAAGAAAAGAAAAAGAAAAAGTACATTTGTGACACATAGAAAAAAACAACAAAGTTCCTAATTCAGAAACTCTTTGGTGCTTCTGGAGGAAGTATGTCAAATGAAAGCAAGCTGTTAACGTCAGAAAAAAAAAATTTTTTTAGTTTTGTTTTTGGGCACTAAGAGATTTTACAGGTTAAAAACACACAGGTTGTTTAGCTGGTGCTCTTTTTCATTAGGCAGAGATTATTGGCTTTGTAAAGGCCATGCTGCTTTCAGGACTGAACTGGAGCTCAGAGATGGAACAGCTGTGGGCTCTTCACACCAGGTGCAAAGGCCCCCGCAGGCCCCCGCCTGCCTTCCAGAGAAGGCCCTGAGAGAGCAGTCACGTGGCGGTGCAGGACTCCTCAGAGTCCGGGGCCTCCTGGACAGCTGTTAACCCGGATCTCAGAGAGAAATCTGCTCCCCACAACCAAAAAGAGGTGGCACAGGTGGAAGGCTGGGGGATGAAAGTTGATAAAACGAATGGGTGCCAAAGCTCCGGAGACTCGGCAGAACAATGTGGCTACTTACCTTCTTCCAGACAAAAGAAAATCAAGTCCCATGACATTTATGCTCACAGTCAGCTTCTACATTTACCACCCTGTCCCCAGTTCTTTCCGGCTCCATCACGTCCAGCCTAGCATTTGCATGACTGCCCTCTGTTGGACGGAAACTGAACTTCAGTACAGTGTTTGGAACTGAACTGTTGTTCCAACCAGCTGCCAACCACCTGTTTAAAGCGAATATTTGTGGGAAGAACTGAGGACAGAGTGGTAAATTTAGAAGCTGGACATGAGCATAAATGTCATTGGACGCGATTTTCTTTTTTACATATTAGGTGGGTATAAAAAGCACTAAGGCAGTGATTTTCAAACTTTATTTTTTGGTAGCTAAACATGTTTTTCAAGCAAACTCTCAGATAAGCAGTTTAACCTGAAGTCATTTCAGCCCCACAGCAGCCCTGCAGCCCCTCCGCAGACACAAGAGGCCAAGTTTGAAAAACAAACAAACAAACAAAACGCTCTGAGATCTTGTGTTCCAAGAAAACCTAGGGTGACTGCTTTGCAAATCTCTTTCTCTGTTTAAAGCTGCTTTTTTATGAACTGATTTCCAAAACATAAAGTACTCCTCCACTCCAAAAATAAACTAAAGGTATCAATTTTCTTACTTCCTTAGAGAAAAAACTTTGCCAAGTTTCTGCAGCTCAGTAAGCCATAGTAATGTCTGTTTGTAGTGTTACGGTTATCAAAGGAAATGGGGACATTCCGGAATGGGTAGAAATTTTCCAAACAAGGTGATCTTTGGGACTGTTGTCTATGAATCCACTAGGTGCTCATTTGTTACTTATTTGGTAATGCAGACCCTTAATACAATTGCAGGCTTAAAAATTAATTTTCTTGTTTTCCAATAATGTGTCTATCCCTTGGGACAGACCCACTATAAGCAAAAAAATTTTTTTTAAGTTTACATTGAGCAATATGATAGTCATGCAGAGTATCCTCTCCTGGGTCAGACCTACTCAAAGTCCTAGCCCATCAGCCCAGCACTAACAGGAACAGATCTGAAATCTGAAAAATCGGGCTTATTGAACTATTGTAAGCAGGGAGACTGCACCCTAGAGGAACTGTGAAGCATCTCGTCCAATAAAGGAAAAGATGAGTCATTATAGGATTTGAGGAAAGGGTGGAATTAAGGTGAAAATTAAATGCAGTGCTTTCATGGGCTCAAAGCAATATAGGATGGTGGATAAAGGGTCAATCAAGTCTGGACCATGACGTGGACTTAGAACACTATTTCTTTGGAAACCACAAAGTTCAGATAGTTGTGGAACACTGTGGTCCAGACATCCTTTATCTGAAGCTGTACCTCTAGATTAGAAATTGAGGCTGCTTCACTGTATCAAAGTGACTGAGATCCTCCAGGCAAAATGGAATGTTTCATCCTTACTGATATAATTTCAAACAGCAATATTTCAGCTATGATATTAGAGAAAAATGTTTCTCAGTGAGTAAAAAAGCGAGAGTCACTCAAGGAAGAAGACTGGATGACACATTCTAGCTGTGGCATGTCCTTGGGAAGAACTATTGCTTCCCATAAACTTTGCAGCTGGCTTTCTCCTGTCTGTTATTCCAACTTGATGAATGGCTGGCCATGTGTTTACTTTCTCTGTCCAAGCAAATTTGTACTTTCTCAGTGGGCTGGCAAGTGACTAAGTTAGCTGGTGAGCATGTGAGCTGGGTGAGGCTACCAGGGCAAGGTCACTGGTCATTCCAGCATTTGAGAGCATCAGGCCAGGACAGGCAGTCACGATCCCCTCCCATGTCCTCTGACCCTTCCTCTTTTCCTCTTTCTCCAGTGCTCCTCAGTCTTTCTCTGTCTTCCCAGATGGAGATGCTGAGGGGTGGCAAAAGCTCTTATTCAACATATCCCTCCTTTAGATGTGCTAATATTTTCAGTCAAAGTTTTCCTCTTTCTGTTACAGTCCATTTGGGGGTATCTTCATAGTTTAAGTCTAAGAGGAGGATGGGGTCATATCTTATTTCTGAATTACTGGGGGAGACACCTCACTGTTTTTCCTTGATGGGGTTCAAAACATGCTACCCCCAAATATGGCACCTTGGCATACTGAATATCTTAAACTGAAGGAAACAGCAGAAGCAGGAGGGTCACCACAACTGTATAAACAAACCTTGTTACTTCACCATTTACTACCCACCCCAAATGCCTTTGTCTTGTCATTTTGTCACAAATGTATTGTTTCTTTGTCTAAAAGGTATAAAAGCTTCCTACATTGGTCACTTATTTGGCTCTTCATTCTCTTGTGGAAGCTCCCAGGTCCACGTCAGAATTTAATCAAATTTGTGTGTTTTTCTCCTGTTTGTTTTTAAATTTTAATTTATTTTTTATTTTTTAATTTTTTTGAGGGAAGGAGGTAATTAGATTTATTTACTTTTTTTTTTTTTAATGGAGGTACTGGGGATTGAACCCCGGACCTCATCATGCTATTTGTCAGTTTAATTTTCACACTCAACTGGGAACATAAGAGGGTTGAGGAAAACCTTTTTTTTCTCCCCTCCACCCTAAAATACAACTGAAAACTACATTTGTTTTAATATGAGTGAAAATGGACCAAATGATCCTTAGTCAAAGGATTACAATTTTGGTTGAAGTTATAATTTGGCCTCAGTTGAGCCAAAATAAAATATTGAAAACAACTTCTAAATAAAACTGACTCTTACATTTACTTAGTAATATGGTAGTTTGTTTATTGCGACTTGAGTCTTTGCCAGACTAAGTGAAAAACACTACTTTTAGCCCTGTAGTTTTTGGGTTTTTTTTAAGTAGGTGCTTGGTACACACATTTCTTTCAACAATTGTATTGGAAAGTTAAAAAATGACTCTTGATTAACTTTCAAATCAAAGGTTTTCTTGATGTGACTTCTACATAATTTTCTGAATTTTCCAAATGAGGTAGATCTGAAATCCCCAGGGCCATTTCTGCCCCTCGGAAAAGCTGGATAAGCCTGGACTTCCCAAGTGACGTCACCGTGAGACTTGAGCTTTGATAGTCAGGAATTTCGAGACTGAGCCAGCATTTCAAGATGGTTTAAGAAAACAAATGTGAGAAAATCTCTGTGAGAGGTCCAACTGAAATGATAGAGTCTTGTTTTCATTAAGTATTTATACTTGCATATTCAAAGTAAACTCTTAAATTATCTTGCTATACAGTGTCCAAATATCTTAAAGAAAACATATTAAAAACAATAGCAAAATATTCATAACTACAATATTTTTCAGTGATGAAAACAAGTTGCCGAACAATCTGGAAACTACAATCTGTTTTGTTAAAAAAAAAATAGGGAAGGAAAGAAATTACCAGTCAGTGGTTTTGTGCGTGTGTGTGTGTGTGTGTGTGTGTGTGTGTGAGGAAAAAGGTATCAAAATATGTGGCTGTTTGAAAGGAAACCTATCAAACTGATAAATGTAGTTACCTCTCAGAATATATAGAGAGAGCAGGAGACTTTCATTTTTATTTTATGAGCTTTTGTGTCATTTGCATCTGTTATGACTAACATTACAATGTTTGTGATTTTAAAATTCAATTAGAAGAAGCCTGTCCAAGTTCTGAAATATCATGTTTCACTTGACTTACAACTTCTTCACGTTTGTATATCATTAACATTTAGCAGGAACATGAAGGTAAATTGTTTTTTTATGGTTATTTATTTATTTTTATTGAAGTATAGTCAGTTCACAATGTTGTGTCAATTTCTGGTGTTCAGCATGACATTTCAGTCATACATATACATACATATATTCGTTTTCATATTCTTTATCATTATAAGTTACTGCAAGATATTAAATATAGTTCCCTGTGCTATACAGTGGAAACTTGTTGTTGTATCTATTTTATATATAGTAGTATCTGCCACTTTGAACTCCCAATTTATCCCTTCCCACTCCCTTTCCCCCACACTCTGTAACCATAAGTTTGTTTCCTATATCTGTGAGTCTTTTTTTGTTTTGTAAATAAGTTCATCTGTGCCTTTTGCTTTTAATTTCAACAGGCTAATAAAGCTCTTTCTGATATGATAAGATGTAAAGGAATTGTAGTGAACATGACAATATACAATATTAGTATTATGTAATATATGCTTTCATATATGATGGACAATATAATACGTAACATGAATATTGGCATCTTTGAAGTTGTTGGAAGTGTAATCTATTTGTGAATGTGTTTATTCATTCAATAAATGTTGAAGTATCTTCTACACAAAAGGCTCTGAGCTAGATGTCAGGGCAGCAAACATGAAAAAATCATGGTCCTTATCCCGATTAGCTTGTGTTTCATTGGCATGGCTCAGCACACAGAAAATAAATGATACACCATGAGAAGTGGTATGTGTAATAGAGATACTTGTTTCAAAGGATGCAGGACACTGTGAATGAAAGACAGGGGGCCTTCTAGGAGCTCACTCCAGATGGAAATTGAAGGATAGGAAGTGTTCCAGACAGAGAACATGGGTAAGGACTCGCCAGGCAGAATAAATAGCATGAATGAAAGAACAGAGATATGAAAGTTTCTAGCACAGAATGGCATAAAAGAGCCTCTTGAGGGTATCAGGTTAGCTTTCGTCAACCTCACTTCCTCCGGAAGGTACTTTCAGATGGACTGAGTTTGTGCCCTGGTAATCATGGTTATATTAAATGACACCCACCTCTCAGCCATATTAAATTAGAACAGATATATTCTTTTGCAACAATAACTTTTTAAATATATACATGTATGACCTTCATATAGTTGAGTGTTGGCAAAAATAAGAGAAAACTGAAGAATTGTTATGTAAGTCAATGCATCTAAGCTAATGGGTCAGTGACGTCTGGATGAATAATCAAATGACATATACATTTATACATCATTATACATTTCATTTGTTTCATAAAATATATTTTTGTTTTCTTCACTTGTATTCAAATTAAGAATTATGTTGTTATGATTCAGATTTTCACAAAATTTGCATTCTCTCAAACAGCAGTGCATGATGTTTCTTGAGTCATTGTAGTTCTTAGTTTTTATTAGTTTCTGTTTGGGTCAACTTTACTCTCCTGAGGCAGTAGCAACAGGAATGGTCAATAAAATTCTTAAAGTAATGCTCAGAATGAACTATGAAATTTACGTGTGATTCTTTAAACTTTTTAAAAAAATTGAGATATAATTGACAGGCACATGCTGTTTAATCATTTTAGCAGAGCTGCATATAATACATTACCATAATCACAGAATTTATCATAAACTTTTTTTTTAACATTTTTTATTGATTTATAATCATTTTACAATGTGTCAAATTTCAGTGTAGAGCACAATTTTTCAGTTATACATGAACATATATATATTCATTGTCACATTTTTTCTCTGTGAGCTACCATAAGATATTGTGTATATTTCCCTATGCTATACAGTATAATCTTGTTTATTTATTCTACAATTTTGAAATCCCGTCTTTCCCTTCCCACCCTCTACCTCCTTGGCAACCACAAGTTTGTATTCTATATCATAAACTATTTTAATTTCATATGTTACCCTCACTTAACACACATTTCATGGTCTCTTGTGGTAATTTCCAGACAGTACTTCTTAATTTTTTCTTCTTTTAAAAATTTCAACATTGTAATATTATAAAAAATAAAAATATGAATAACATATTGATCAATTTATTAAAATCTCTTTTTACTCAAAACTATCTGAACCTCTAATATGTTCAGAAAATAATTTCTATAAGAAAAGGATTTAGAGATGACGGGTCCATGAATCTTCTTCATAGATAAACATTCTCCTTTCCCTTTTCTTTATTGGAATGCTACTTTGTTGTTTATTTTATATGCAGTTTCAATTTTAAAAAACCTTTACTCTAAATTAAAAAAATAAATACTATTAATTTTTTAAGTGGATCAAAAGTATCTGATTTCCTTGTAAGCTTTTGCTAACATAAGTAGTAGCAAATAATACTTCAGACCAAATAACCAAACACAAGATTAATTCATTCTTTGTCAGAGATTGGTTTCCCTTTGAGATTCTTTAGTTATTTTGCTTTCCTCTTCTAGGGTACTTCATATATTTTGCTTAAATGAAATGGAATTGTTGTAGCAGTGTTTAACATTCTCATTGTGTGTCTAAGTGAAGTGGTAAGGTTATATTTGGTAGGCAGCCCCAAAACACCTAATATAATAATAGAATTGTTCCATGGAATGTCTTCACTACTTCAATCTCCACTATTGACACCGTGGAGATCTTGTTTCAAACAACAAATTCAAATGGTGCCCTACATGGTACAAAGAATACTCCTTGACTTTGGGCCAAAATTCTGATTTGTACACTTGTTTTTCAAACCAACTACGCTGATGCCAATATCAGAGATCTGCCTAGATAATCTTTCAGATTAGTATCTAACACTAAAAACTGTGGGGTTTTTTTTTTAAATGAAGAAGTGTAATTTTTTAAAACTTTGGTATCTGGGGTCCAAAATCAGTACTGCATCCTCAGAGAGCAAGGAGGAGCTTTGAAACACAGCAACCAGTGTAGGACAGAAGCAGAAAATGTGTTTTTTTTTTAAGTATCTTCACTTAAATCAAAAGCCACACATTTTCCAACATATACAAAACAAATTACACACTTTGTAATTTCAATATTGTTGGTTTAGGGGAGTAGTTTAAAAATTTGTATAATAAAATTATGTTTCAGCATGATTTTACTTTCAGATACAATGCAGTTGAAATCAGTATTACTAGGTTTTAACTTGAGATGATTAATTTTTCTCACTTTATTATACATAAAAATTTAAAAATCTTATTTTGCATTTCTTTTTCATTTTTCGTTCAGCTGACGTGTTCATCCATCATAGCATCAAATTTCTAAATAATTTCTAAAAAAATTAGAAATTTTCCGTTACTTTCTGTAAGGGTTGTACTGTTTGTACTATGAAAAGCTTGGGAGAGAATGCATGATATTATTCTTTTAAACACATCATACTAACATCCTGTGTCAGTGTTACTTTCTTTGCTAAATACTATCAAATCTTTGCTGTTTAAACTTTCAGAAAGTTCTAGTGATTGCACATTTTGTTTTGTGTATGTTTGTGTTTGTATGCACAATGGACATTTTGTGTTCTTATGAGATACCAAGTGTTTCCAGCAACAAATACCCTCATTTTGAAGCTAATCTTGAAGACTGGTTGTGAAGCACTTGACAGTAAGAACATAATACCTTGTCTCTGAAATCAGACTATAAAAGCAGGTTTCTACAGTTTCTTTTTCCAGTTGAACAAATTTTGGTATAAAATAAAATATTGAATTTTCCATGATATTCAAACTGTGGAAAATCTAAATAATTTATTTGCATCAGAATATGTTTTGCAAGGAACATTCCCACACTGTCAGAAAGCCACATGGGCCATTTTCCAAGATCATTATCTAATAAACAGCAAAGCTCCAGAGATTTCTTCTTTCTCATCCAATTGGCAGATTGATGAATGCTATTTTTTTTCATCTTTTAAAGGGAAACGCAGAGTTGCATTTGATATTTCTCTCTCTCTCTCTCTCTCTTTTTTTTTTTTTTGAGGGGGAGGTAATCGGGTTTATTTTTTATATTTGGAGGAGGTACTGGGAATTGAACACAGGACCTTGTGCATGCTAAGCATACACTCTATCACTTGAGCTATATCCTCCCCTTCTTGATATTTCTGGACTGTGATATTGCTATGAATAATCACCTTTGTAAATATTCATTTAATAAAGAATATTCATATTCTTTAATACAAATTCTTGATATTATTCAGTTGTAGGAATTTCTTCTGATGTATTCAATTTCAAGTTCTGGACTTGACTGGAACCATTTTTTTGTTGTTGTTCATCTTCTTATTTTGATCAGTAATTAAAACCTCAATATAGAATTTGTGATATCCCATTTATAAATTTTATGTGGATTATGCATAACATATATGTGCTCAATTTAATTATGAGTTTTAAAATTTTAAGAAAATAGACTCTTTGAAGGTTTTCCAGTTTCTATTTTGCATTTACTTTTATATTTTTGAAATCTTTTATGATTTTGACTTGTAGTCATTCCTAGGGACCTAAAGAATAAAAAAATTAAATGTAATTTTAACATATTTTCATCTAGAATTGCAGCAAAATACATGTTAAAAATTAAGTGTAGAACACTTTAGAAGTATTCTTATAAAACTTAAAATGTAAGCATTCCCCTTAAAGCTCTTTTCCTTCTAAAGTACTTTAAATCATCTAACAAAATTAAAAAGCAAAACACAAACTAATTAATTTCTTGTCAAAGTTTTCGTCAAAATTAATTACATCAAGGTGAATTTAATTTTTGGTAACTTCAATGAAATCTTATTGTTTAATAAAAATAAAACTATTTGCAATTCTGTCATTCAGTGTCCAACTATTGCCAATGAAAACAGTCAGTGCTATGCTTACCTGATGTTACAGATCTACATATATACAAATTGAAAAGTAAATCTGAGTTGCTTAAACATTGTAAAATGTTTTTCAGTTGCCATGTGCAACTATTATGAATACTACACTAAAATCAGGAGTGCCTCTGGGACCAAAAATGGTAATATGCAGAGAAATTAGAGAATAGACATTCCACACTACTGGAAAACATATTTCATTGCAGAGAAATCTACTTTATTTATGGCATCCGAGAAGAAGGATTTGACTAGTCTCTTTTCTTTCCCATGTGCAAGAGCTCCTCAAATCTTTCCTGCACTCGAAAGCAATGTCTGCCTCAAACATCAACACAACCACACACAGCCACACAACAACAATCCCCACAGCAGATGTGAGTGTCTTGTACTCAAGGTCCTATGGCAAGACACGTAGAGACAGGTAGAGAAGTATGTCCCCGAGGATTTAGGATGACAGCTTGTGTCACATTGAGAACAACAAGCAGGATCCTGGCTATAAAGACACCCATGTGTTCTGTGATAAGTTGTTCTTATTTCCCATGGTTTTATGATATACAGGGTCCTCTGAAGCAAGGAACCCAGGGCAGAGGTCTGCCTTGCCTGAGTCTAAGGGAAGTGCTGGCTGAGCCATTTGGATTCTCCTCAAGATTTTGGAATTAGAACTAAAGCTTGCTGGGAGTTGAGCCATGTTCATAGCAGAGGGATGGAACTTCCCTTTGTGGAAGTTCCTGGATCTTCCAGAGACTGCGGAGTTTATCTCTCCCTTGGATCCCATGAAATTCATTAATATCCTTTTAATAAATGCCATTTGTGTAACCTAGCTTGTTTGTTACGTATAACCTAAGGTATCTAATAACGCCTTGGTCTACTGTCGGGAGGGAAGAGATGAAGCTAGAGTGTTTTTGGTCCCAGATCGTAAAGTGACTCTATCACTGTCATACCAGGGGAGGGAACACAGCACAGGAAACATGCTGTTTTCAGTCTTTCAGTTTGCTGTGGGCTCATTGTACAGAACTCTTTTCAACACCTTCCTTTGTTTCATTTATGCTTATATGATGTCATTGAATGAGCAAGTTTATTTCTTGCGATAGGTAGCTTTGGGCATGGGCTGGGTGACAAGGGAGTAGGAACTCTTATGGTTTCCTTTTATTGTCCTGTCTGGCCCTGTCAGCTTTTGGCTTTCTGACTATTGTGGGAGGATGGAGATTCTGGAAATCCATCCATCCCACAGTTGTTTAATCCAACTCCTCCTGTTTCAGAAAGACGGCCACAAATGGTCCTTTTTTCATCCATATCATTGCATTCACAAGGGCAGTGATAAATTAACATAGACAGTACCATTCAGTCTGCCTGGATGTTCAGGCCTGAGGCTGGAGGGGACCTGCTGCCTTCTGTAGATCCAGGCATTCCTACATATAGTTGCCCCATGCTGCAAGCCATTCTTATTTTGTTTAAAAGCTATCTCCTCTTTGTCTCTTGTGCAATTTGTGGATGTAGATAATTTTAAAGTACTTAGAAAATAAACTATGTCTTGTTATGAATATAATGATTATATTCATTAGAAATGGCATGCAATTAATATACTAATATAAGTCATTTCATTGAAGCCATATATTCCATTAAGAAGTATTTTGTTTTGCTAGATTAGGTTATTATATACATTGACTGAAATACATATTGCAAAAGACTTTGACTGAAGCATTAACAATGTTAAGATTGTATACTTGTAAGGAATAAAGCTAATTATATTTTAAAATAGCTCATCAATTGCAAAAATCAATAACCTTTGTATACATAAATAAATATTAGAAAGCATAATGGAAGAAAAAATTGACAACGGCAATAAGAAAGCAAAATGTTTAGCTCAAAATGGATCAAAGACTTAAACATAATACAAGATAAAATAAACCTCCTAGAAGAATACATAGGCAAAATATTATCTCATGTATATCTCAAAAATGTTCTCCTAGAGCAGTCACCCCAAGCAATAGAAATAAAAGCAAGAATAAACAAATGGGACCTAATTAAACTTACAAGCTTCTGCACAGCAAAGGAAACCATAAGTAAAACAAAATGACAACCTACAGAATGGGAGAAAATTTTTGCAAACGATGAAACCAACAAAGGCTTGATCTCCAGAATATATAAGCAGCTCATATGACTTAATAAGAAAAAAACAAACAATGCAATCCAAAAATGGGCAGAAGACCTAAACAAGCAATTCTCCAAGGAAGAAATGCAAATGATCAATAGGCACATGAAAAAATGCTCAATATCACTAATTATCAGAGAAATGCAAATCAAAACTACAATGAGGTATCACCTCACACCAGTCAGAATGGCCATCATCCAAAAGTCCATAAATGACAAATGCTGGAGAGGCTGTGGACCAAAGGGAACCCTCCTACACTGCTGGTGGCAATGCAGTTTGGTGCAGCCACTGTGGAAAACAGTATGGAGATTCCTCAAAAGACTAGGAATAGACTTACCACATGACCTAGGAATCCCATTCCTGGGCATATATCCAGAAGGAACCCTACTTCAAAAAGACACCTGCACCCCAATGTTCATAGCAGCACTATTTACAATAGCCAAGACATGGAAACAGCCTAAATGTCCATCAACGGATTACTGGATAAAGAAGAGGTGGTATATTTATACAATGGAATACTATTCAGCCACAAAAAACGACAACATAGCGCCATTTGCAGCAACATGGATGTTCCTGGAGAATGTCATTCTAAGTGAAGTAAGCCAGAAAGAGAAAGAAAAATACCATATGAGATCGCTCATATGTGGAATCTAAAAAAAAAAAAAATGAACATAAATATAAAACAGAAACAGACTCACAGACATAGAATACAAACTTGTGGTTGCCAAGGTGGATGGGAAGGGACAGTCTGGGATTTCAAAATTTGTAGATACTGACAGGCATATGCAGAATAGATAAACAAGATTATACTGTATAGCACAGGGAAATATATACAAGATCTTGTGGTAGCTCACAGTGAAAAAAAAAATGTGACAATGAATATATGTATGTTCACGTATAACTGAAAAATTGTACTCTACACTGGAATTTGACACAACATTGTAAATGACTATAACTCAATAAAAAATAAAAGAAAATAATTAATAAAGAAATAGAAAGCATCCAAATTGAAAAGAAAAAAGTAAAAAAACAAAAAGCAAAATGTTTAGGAATAAACTTCACAAGAAATATTCTAACCGAAATGAAAAAAATTATTAACACTCCTGAAAGACACAGAAGTGGAGATGAACACATAGAAAAACACTTTGGGTTTTGGTTAGCATGTTTCAATTGTATATAGATGTCAGTACACCTTAAGATAATTTATCCATGAAATTCTGATAAACAACAAGGTTCTCCCTCACCTCAGGAGCTAAGCGAGTTAATACTAAAGTTCATAGGGAAAAACAAACATACTAGAAAAACATTGAAAAGAAAGAAGGCATAGGCTGAGGGGAGAGGAGGTAATGATAGACTAGCTGTACAAGATACTAGAGATGCTATAAAGCCTCTCCTTTGAAAACGCGTGGCACCGGTACATGAACAGGTGGAAGAGATCAGAAAGTCCAGAAACAAGCCCGACACATATGGTGATCTAGAATACGATAAAGGTGGTACCTCAAATCTCTGGGGACACAAATAAACTTTGTAGCGAAGTTACTAAGGCAACTGGGTAGACACTTAGGAAAAGGTAAAATTATGTCAATTTTTCATACTCATGAGATTAAGGTCCAAACAGATTGAAGAGCTAAATGTGAAAAAAAATTACAAATACTAGAAGAAAACATGAATGAATTTCTCTAAAATTTGATTGTAGGTAGAAGATTTCTAACTACAGCTCAAAATCCAGATGCAAGAGAAGGTGTGCTTGATAAATTTGAGTACCAAAAAAAATTTTTTTAAGCTAAAAACCATAAGCAAAGTTAGAAGACAAACAACAAAATAGGAGAAAATACTTTAGGCATTTTTCTCAGATAAAGGTTTCATTTCCCTGATATAGTATAAAGAATTTTTAAAACTTAGGGAAAGAAACACTGAAAATCCTATTTGAAAATGGGCAAAAAATATGAACCATTCCCAGAAAATGTATAATCATGCCCCTGAAACATATGAAAAGATGCACAATGGCACTCATGAGAAATTAAAATTGAAACCACACAGAGATACCATTTCTCATCCACCAGACTGGAAATCATTCTGAAGCCTGACAACGCACTCTACTGATGAGATTGCAAGGAAACAGCCCACTCGTACGCTGACAAAGGAGATGCCAAGTGGTACACCCCCACGAAGGGAAGTATGTCGGTATCAAAGGAATCCACCATAATCCTACTTCTGGGGATTTATCCTGAAGATAAGTGTTTAAAATATGAAAATACACAGGTACCAGTGTCTGAACTGCAGCATCATTTGCACTGGCAAAATACTGGGAACTACCTGCATGCTTAGGAGTACTTCACACAATGGCATACTATAGCCCTGTTAAAAAGGGGGTTCTATTTACTCCAGGAGATACTAAGTTTTAAAAAATCAGATTCCAAGAGTATCTACGAGATACTATCTTTTGTGTAAGCAAGAAGTAAGAAAACACATGTATCTGCTTATTTAGGGGAAAAGAAACACCAGAAGGAAAAACCAGAAAACAATGAAATTGATTACTTCGCAGGGGTGGAGGGGAGCCTGGTGGAAGCAATAGGAAAGGAAGCGACACTCCTCTGAACAGACCTTTTGGAAATGGCTCTCATGACTACACTGAAAGCACTTGTAAGGGGAGAACTGATTCAAGTGGCTTTAAAAGACTATACTTTGATTAGTATATATAAAACAGAGAACAACAAGTTTCTTCTCTATAGCACAGGGAACTATATTCAATATCTTGTAGTAACCTATAATGAAACAGAATATATGCATATATATGTATGACAGAAACATGCTGTACACCGGAAACTGACACATTGTAAACTGACTACACTTCAATTTAAAAAAAAACAAACAATAGTTTGATAATATACTCTTATGCTAGGGGAAAAAAATAAAGAACTGCAAATAGATCAATTTCTTTTTGGTCTGTTTGATACACTTAGTGATTTGAGTATAGCAATTCTGAAAATATTTCATGTGAGGTGTTAAGACTAGGAAGATGAGGCAGCACCTTGATGCTATGGGAATTCAGCATTCTCGCTGTGAAAGAAGGGAGATAAAAAGATAGGGGTGGGGGAAGCAACGGAAAGCC